>NC_092447.1:2410000-3062500 GCF_036169615.1 Heliangelus exortis
AGGGATGAGTTCAAAGCTCCCTGTGCCTGCTACATAGGTATCTTATGAATAACTTTACTCTGAAGCAGAGGCTTTTTTTTTTTTTTTTTTTTTTCCCAGTGAAGCTAATTCTTTTCCACCAGCTTATTTCTTCTCAGCAGGAGGGGAAGATGAATTTCTGTCAAATACTAGTTCATTGCTCCTAATGCAAGAGTCCAGTTAATTGATGGCTTTAAAGCTTTGATTTTCTTGCCATTAAAACAAACAAACACACAGGAAAACAAAACTGCAGTGTAGCAGAGCAGCCTGGAGCATGGCAGCCTCGAGGGACTCAGCTTAGGGAGCTGGTGCTGCAATTCTGAGCCTTGAACTGCAGGACAGGTCCTGTCTGTCCCAATCCTGCCTCATTCCCTGTGCTGGATGATGTCTCTTGCCCAGCAAGCATTACTGCTCAGGGCCCAAGGAGCAGATTAACATTTCACATGAAGATTTTAGGAGCTGTGGGCAAAAGCATCTCCCCCTGCATCCTCCTCAGGCAGCCTTAAAGATGAGGACACATGGGGAGAGTTAGGGCCCTGGCAGGGAATCCCAAAGCAGTTAAAGATTTGGGATATGTGGGGAGAAGGTACAGCCTTTCCAAAAAAACCCCACCAAAACAAAAAAAGGCAACCAAAACAAAACAGATGCTTGATGTTTCTCCCCGAAGTGCTGGGTCTCCGCTTAGTAAAACCCGTCAATAATTCCAGTGCCCCACAGCTCCCTCCCCTCCATCTCTCCCTCCTCGCTCCCCTGCATCCCCCTCCCTGTTCTCCCAGCATCCTGTTTCCCGCCCTCTCCCTATCCCCACTCTTCTGCCATTCTGCCATCCTTCCCCTGCCCACCTTGAGCCCCAACCTTCCCTCCATCCTCCAGCCCCTTGCTCTCCCTCTCATCACCCCAGCTTCCCCCCTCCTTCCCTTTGCCCTTTCCATCTCTTTCCCCCGCATCCCTTCCCGGCGCTGCCCCGCACGCCCGCGGGGAGGCCCCCGTGCCCGCAACCCCTTCCCGCGGCGCTGAGCCCCGGCAGCCGCCCCCCGCCCCCTGCAATTCCCCCGTTCACCGCCGGGGACCCGGACCCATCACTGCCTCCTCCTCCGGAGCCGGGGCCGGAGCCGGAGCCAGAACCGGAGCAGCCGCGGGCAGAGCTGAGCCGCCCAGCCCAGGTAGGAGCCCCCCGTGGGGGAAGAAGAGGGGTGGGTGTCCCCTCCGTCCTTCCGAAGGATGGGGTGGGGAGGGGGCGGTGGGGTCCCCGCCGCTCGGAGCCAGCATCCCTCCCTACACCCCCCTTTACCCCGCGGCAACGCTCCCCGGGGTCCCCCGCATGGTGCCCGCTCCTGCCCCCGGCAGAGCCGCCCGCAGCCGCAGAGCTGCGGGGCCGGGGGATGCGCGGAGCTCCGGGCAACCTCAGCCCCGGAGCCGGGTGCCAAGCGGGAACCTGCCGGCCCTCTCCATGGATGCCGGCGGCTCCATCCCCGACCGGCCGGGCTGGCGGCAGCCCTTGCCCGAAGGACTTTACCTCCCAGCCCTGTGACGGGGTCCTTGGCGGGTTTTGGTGGTTTTTTTTTTAGCGTAGCAAGAGTTGGAAAACGTGATACTCCAGCTTCTAGGAGAGCTGAAGTTCAAAGAGTGTGGGGAGGGGGGTTGGACACTCTGTATGGCTGCAAGTCGTGTGGATAACCTGGGGACGATTCTCGGGGTTGTCTCTTGTGCTTGGAAGTGTGGGGTGGGCATCTGGAGGGAAGAGGAGCAGGGCTGGCTGGCATGGATGCTCCCAGTGTACTTGTGCGTTGCTGTATTCACAGCCTGCGTGCTACAGCCAGAGGCAGGAAGGAAGATGCTGTTTAACAGATATTTTTCCTAGGCTTTGGATTGGAAAGAAAAGGGTCATAGTTCTGGTAATGGGCTTCAGTGGACTTGTGCTTGTGAATAATTCACCTTAGGATATGTGAGGTTCTCAAGGTAGGCACAAATGTGCAGGTTTGATTCAAGACAGATTCTCCTTTAATGGACCGGCAGTGCTGATGCTGGCAGGGGGGGAAAACTCCATGCAGAAACCTCTTCCTAGGCCCAACTTTATTCTCTTTTATTTATCCGTAAACTCCTGCAGCTCTGAGTGGGAGCCATGCATAGGTGAGAGATGCTGCAAGCTCTTATTGTCTCTGAGGGTTATTTCTTTCCCAGCCTGGTAGACTTCAGACCTCAAGGTTGTGACCCTCAGGAAAGTTAACCTAACACACAGGAGGTTTGCTTCATCTCCCACAGGTGCCTCCTTTGTGGCCAGGTGCCACTTGCTGGAGAACCAGAGCTTTTGCCCTTCCTCCCTGTGGGCCTCCAGCTAGCAGGAGATGCTGAGGGCTCCTCCACCACATCCTGGGCAGCATCCCTGCTGATCACTGATGGACACCAGCTGCCCCTCACCATGGCAGCAGAAGATTCCCCTGCTTGCCTCCAGCAGGAACCAGTCCCTTTGTCTCTCTGAAGCATGACAGCCTTTTCTTTTCCGAGAAGGCGTTCAGCAGCCACATCCTGGTGGCTGTGACAGCAGCAGTGAGCCAAGAGCAGAGCCCTCCCTGTGTCCCTGGGTGAGGAGCTGAGGGTCTACAGCATCAGAGAGTGAGTGAGCATCCCTGTGGAGCTGCTTCTCTAGAGCTGCCAGCAGCAGCTGCTGGTGTGACCAGTGCCTGGGTGTTGGGATGTGTGTGCTGGCAGGTAGGAGTTGGGTGGTAACAGCTTTTTGGTTGTGCCTTGCTTCAGGCTTCATTTTGTACAGGGGTAGTGGTGTGGTCCCTTAAAGCAATCTGCAGTGAGGCTCCTGCTGTGCCAAGGAATTTTTTAAAGTGTCTTGATGCGAGTCTGCTTTAGTATTTATGCATATTAGGCTGGGTATTTGAAGTGAACCATCTGGGTAGAGAAATAGATGGTAAGCAGCTGAACCTTCTCCACATTAAGGAATAGATGGTAAGGAGCTGAACCTTTTTTTTTTTTTTTTTTTTACCATTTCAGGGTGAGGCTCGATTAGCGAAGCCCAAAGTTGGGGAAGTTGCTGTGTAGCTCTCATTCTTCAGGTGCTGCTTTTTCCCTGTCTGTCAGGGAGAGCTGTGGCTGGGGGTGAGGGAGGAGGGAGCTGAGAGGCTGAGCTGAGCAGAGAGGATGCTTGAGAGTGTCAACACTGCAAAGGAGAATGCCCTCTTTATTTTTTTTTATTTTTTTTTTCCTTTAAATGGCATTTCTCTTAAGCCTTTGTGGGCTGGCTCCTGTGGGGATGGTGCCTGTGCTCTAGATGGTGGGAGCAGGATGTCTGAACCCCAAAAGTAAGGCTGTGGTTGATAGCAGAGCAGTGTGGCCCCCAGAACCCCGGGCTGGGGGGGTTGGGATGAGGGGAGAGCAAGGCTGATCCCTGAGAAGAGTCACTGTGAGAGGTTGGCTCTAAATGGAGGGTTTAGAGCAGCTGCCTGAGGCTCTGAAAGAGCCACAGAGACAGTGCTGCTGCTGCTGCCTGCAAGTTTCTTGCTGGAGATTTCTTTTGCAAGCTGTGCAAGGAAAGTAAGCCAAGGAGTCATGTGGGCTGGCAAAGGCCTAAATACCCAGATGCCAAGGTGCATGCTGCAATCTGGGGGTGAGCAGCAAATGATTCCAGGGATCACCAAAAGAGCAGCAAGCCAGCTATGTGTGGGGCTGCCTCCAAACTATTTATTCTGAAGCTAAAGAGTGTCAGGAAATTCCTCCTTCACTGTTGTGTGTGTTGCTCATGCTGCTTTCTTTCCTTGATGGGAAAAGCAAGGAGTGAATTTAAAAACTTGGGCAAGATGCTCAGCAAGATGCTGGCTGGTTGCATGAGTTCTGGGAGGAAAGCATCTGACTGCAATGTAGGATCTCTGCCTTCTGCCACAGCAGCAGCTTTGGCTGTGTTGGTTCAGATTCCTTTTTCTCTGGGACAAGCAGCTGGTTTTCCATCTGTCATAGGGACAGGGACCCGGGGAAGACCTTGGAGTCCAGGAGAAGCTGTGTTTTTCTGCTGGAGATGCAACCAGAGGTAGGGGGGATGTTTAAGCCTGGATGGGGAGTGGGGACCTAAAGGGGTAGGTGGAAGGTTGGGTTTTTATGTCAGTGAAGGAGGTGGAAGACACTGAAATTGTGGTCTAACAAGATGGAGAGCAGCTTGTAGAGTGTCTCTTAGGCTTTAGAGAATGACAGAGTGAAATTGATGGGCTATTAGCAACTCCATGGTTAAAGCTCTGAACAGGAATGAAAACCTTGGCTTTTTTTTGCTAAACTGCAGAGCTGCCCTGTGCACAGGAGCCTACAACCTTCAAGGTGTCTGGCTGTACCCTCCTAAATAAAGTATTAACACTGTTGTGTGTTTCCTGACAAGAAAAACGAGGGAGTTGGAGAGATAAAAAGTTGTAAAACCTCTAAGCAGGTAATGGAGCAGTTTTAAGGATTCCCATAACAACTTTTCATCGGACATGAAAAGGAACATGGCTTGGAAAGACCATTTGTGGTGTTATTATTACAGTACTTTTCCTGTTGTTTCTTTTGGGGCCCAAAGTAGGTCCTAGAGTAGATGAGGGTTGGCTGTGGGAGTTGCTTTTAATGAAGATGGAGGAAAATGCAGTGAGGACCAGCTTGAACAGGGTTATTTCCACATTGGTCAGCAGTGAGTAGCTGATGGGTATTAAGAGAGCTGGCAAGCTTCAAGCAGGATGCTGGGGAAATCCCCATTTACAGTAAATTAGCAGTGATTGAATTCTTTGAAGAGGTAGTAACAGACCAGGAGAAGAAACGTGAGTGTTGTAAATCAATAGGAGTGGGAATGGTTCATCCAAGGGCCCCAGAGTAAATCAAGTGTGAAATAGCTGCAGGTGTTACTATGGGATGGATGACTCCTTCTCCTTGCTGGGAAGCTCAAGCTCTCAAATGGGAACAGCCAGGTAAAGCAGAAGTGGTTTTGCCACACGATGCCTTTACAGAAACCAAACCTGAGAAAGAACCAGGTATAAGGCAGGTGAGTTTTGCTTCTGTTCTGTGCCAGCTGGGAGAGCCTCATTATCACTGAAATATTTGGATGGATCCAACCCTGGAGGTCACATCACCCCAGCTTCTGTATGGGTGTGCAGTCAGGAAGCCTCCCTTCTGCTTGCAGTTTGGAAGGCTAAAAAAATAAGAACTGAGAGCCTACCAGTGGACCTCATTTATTAGGATTTTTCATTCGATGGATTCAGAAGAGGCTGTTTTAGGAAATAAATAGCAGAAGGTGGGCAGTAAATAGCTGTAGGGGAAGGGGCAGAGTTCAGAGCTGGCTTTCATAGTTAAGCTGTAGAAAGCAGAAGTGTAAGGGAGGAGTGCTGATCAGAGCATAGATAGGTGATTATGTGAGGGTTCCTCACAGTGAAGCTGGGCTTATTTGTTATCTTTAATGATCTGAAGGTGGAAATGGATCAGAGCTGGGTTAAAGAGAGCAAAGATGCCAACAGCAAGGCTTTGCTTTTGCTGCTAAATGTTTGGAAGAATTAATATGGGAAGGCTGCTGCATTTGAGTGTGCCAGTGGTTTGGCCCCTGTAGAAGCAGTCAGGGTGGATCTCAGAGCTGAGCAATGAATAAGGGGAAAACCTCAGCAAATCTTTCCCTGATGATGTAGCCAGGGTGCTCCTGTGGGATTCTACCAGGAGAATGTGTGAAGTGATGCTGGTGGTTTGGGGGTGCAGGTGATGGGGAGCCCCAGGAGATGCTCTGGTGTGGCAATCAGTGTGGCTAAGGGGCTCTGTGGGGACCTGTGTCTGCTGTGACATAGCAGTGACAGTCACCTCTTCCCAAAGCTTGGCATGGCAAACCAGGGACACATTGCTGCTGGACCCAGGCTGTGCCAGCATCCAGCTGGACTTGGCTTTAAAATTATTTTGCTGGGTCCTGGGGAGCTCCTGCTTGATAAATGCCAAGTCATTGATTTATCAGGGAAGAAGGAGCCAAGATATAAACTGTCCACCTACACGTGTGATTTCATACCTGGACCTGCAGTGTCTCCTGACCAGAGGCTTGGGAAATGTTTGTAGGGAGCATTGGTGCTGAGTGCTTGAAGGGGCTGTGGTCTCATAGTGGTGAGAGAGAGAATGTTCATGTTTCTGCTTGCTTGTAAACCCCTGAGCCAGGTCACACTCAGGTGGCAGGGAAATAATATTTATTCTGACCATCCTTTGCATGCCTAAAGCAATACCCAAGCCATGTCTCAACTGAGCACCCAGTGAGCCATCCAGCACGAGGGGATTTTCATCCCTGCTGGGATCTCCTGGCTTCAAAACTTACAGAATTTATTTGCATCCTTCATAAGGTAGAGAGCCAGGTATATGTAGTTTTGTTTTGGTTTGTTTTTTTTTTTTTTTCCTGAGTCTCTCTGCTCTCCCTGTCCCCTTCCCCACTGGATTTTCAGTTTGTTTATTTGGTTAACTCAGCATCAGCACAATGATGAGGAAATAAAGCAAAGGAGATTCGTCTTGCCCTTATTGCATATGCATAAATGAGAGAAATAGATCATACTGGCAATCCCTAGCTAGGCTACAGTTAATGGAAATTCTTCTGTGACCTTATAAACCCTACTTTGCAAGGGTTTATAATGAGGCTGCAGAAATTCATTCTGGGCACAAACAAGTCATCTGAGGTTTTAGGCCCTGTGAGCACAAAGTAATAATACTAATTTCCCACCCACTCAAGGCATGTGCTCCTTAAAGATTTTGCTATTTTTGAAAAGCAGGTTTTTCCTTTCTGGGACTGTCATAAAGTGTGTGTGTGTGTCAAGGGAGGAGGAGGAGGAGTGTGGTGAGCAGCAGCATCCCCTGGATCCCCTCCCTTGGGAGAGTCCCCCTGGGTCCTGGGGTGGCTCTGGCAGGAGCAGGTTATGTCACTGGCATTGCAGACTGATGAGCTCTGATCACTCCTCAGCTGCTTCAGCAAAAACTCAGTTTTTCCTATAGAGTCAGAGTCCCCTTCCTCCCTGGACACCTGAATCTGGTATCACAGATAGGTTGGGCTTGGCCAGGAGGGGATGGAAATAGGGCAATAGGGTCAGGATGAGGTTGGACTCTAGGATCTTCAAGGTCTTTTCCAGCCTGAGCAATTCTGTGATTCTTAGAAAGCCCTGCAATATTTTCTTCAACCTTAACCCTTAACATGCTTGGGTTTTGTTTGCTTTTTTTTTTTTTTTTTTAACTGAAAACCAGGGAGTTTGTGGTTCAGTGATAGAAGTTGTCATTTTTCTGAAGAATCTTGCATTTTGATGCTGAGGGGTTTTTTTTTGATGGCTCTCTGGCCCTGCTCAGAGGCAGAGGGATTGCAAGGCTGCTTGTCACTGATGTTTGAGTCAGTAGTGGGATTCCTACTGGGCTGCCTCTTTGGAGATTATGATGAAGAAGCAAATTGCTGTCTGATGGGGTTGCTCTTCACGTGGCTCATCTTGGGTCAAGTGGCCAGGCTGGGAAGTAACAAAGCCCCAGAGAGCCTGGCTGCAAACCCACTGGTATTGTGCAGTGCTGATTCATTGAAACCACTGCTGATCTGCAAACTGTTACATCTCCCAGAGCTGCTTTTCTCACCCCCAAAAAGGTTGATCAAAATATTTTACTCCTTGTTTGCCCTTGGTCTTTTTTGTTGTTTGGTCTCTGTTTATTTTCCAGTGTTGCTCCACCTGGTGTGTGGTCTGGTAATATTAAGTGCTAAAAGGCTGCTTGTGTGCATGGACAGCTTTGAAAGAAGGCTATCACATCTCTTTTTGGACTGAAAAATATTTGGGGCTGGGGCTGTGCTAATGTTCACAGAGCATCTGGTCCTCTCCAGGTTCAATTCATCACTGTCTTGCAGTTTGCATTATTGTTCACACCAAGAGAAAGTGGGTGTGAAGCTGGAATAATAATGTTTCCTACTTGCTTTGCATTGGTTTTGATATCCAAGGGCATTTTAGCCTATCAGGAAAAGCATAAAGACATGAAGTAGCTGGAAGCTGAACACAGCCTACAAATAACATGTTAATTACCCTCACTGAGAAAATGACCACTGTGCTCAATCTTATTACACTGACACATGTAAAATCAAGATGGGATTTAAAGAACCTAAATTAAGGGTTCAAAATCATGGCATGGGTATCAGTGGGTGTCACGACCCAGGCTGAGAAACTTGGGGAGATTTGGATTGGACCCCTTTGCTTTTCTCAGAGAGGAGCCTTGGTGTGGCTGGATCCAACCTCAGCCTCCAGCCTGGCTCTTAGGGATTAAAACCATCAGGTACCTCTTGGTTGGATTAAGATGAAATGACCCTCAAGGTGTGTGTTTGAACATTAGATTTAATTAGAACTGGAGAAGGAGTGACTGAAGAGCTGATACTTGGGTGTTACACGTGCCCAGACCACACAATCCTAAAGGCTGATGCTTTGAGGAGAGTCCCAATACCTCTCTGTTCCAACTGCATCCCCTGGAAAACATTGCTTTGCCTAATGATTTTAGGAAGGAAAAGAGAGAGAATAGGAGAAGAAAAGTTAGGAAAAAACCCAAAACCATGGCTCCTGGACCCAGCATTGGGCCAGTCAACAGGAGAGGATTAGTGTCAGTGAAGTTCCCCAAGCCTACCAGCACAGCTTTTTTTTTTTTTTTTATATATGCCTTTGATACCTTTTGGGGTTTTTTTTTGTTTTTGTCTTTTATAGATGAGTGTGTGGATCTCTGCTCCTCCATCATTACCCCCATGGCCTTTATCTCTGTCCTTTTCCTCCATAATGACCAGGAGGTCATTATTTCCCCAGGCAGTCCTTTTGTTCCAGGGTTTACAGTGGGGTGGGCTCATTAAATGTTGGATGTCAGTGTTGTGGTTTCTTTAATGAAACTTTAATGGCATGAAGATAGAATCTAATGCTGCGTGGTACATCAGAAATGTTGTCTTTGGGAAACAGGACCTGTTGGCATTATGGTAGTTGGACTTCCCAAGTGTCTTTAAGGAGATGGCATTCAGTGGTTTGGACTGATGTGTCTTTTGTTCTCTTCCTGTTGAGTGTTAAATAAGATTTACCTCTCCTCAGTCACTATTTAGTTACTGAAGAACATCACAGCCAACAGAAATGCAAACAAAACTGTCTGGATGTTTGTTTATGCAACCCATCATTATAAAGTCTGTAGGAAAAAAATACTCTGGTCTGTTAGATAATTAATCTGCATTTTAAGAATTGTCTAAAGACACATTTGCAAGCTAGTCCATTGAGCTGCAGTGCATCTAGTCAATAATCCCTGTATTTAATAGTCCCTAAGAATGTATTTCCATAATGTGCTGCAAAATGTTGGTGAAATCTGCATCTTTTTCGTCTTAAGATGTCAGTGCTTACACATTTTCTGCGACAATTTTTTTCCCTGACTGCTGGTGGTGAATCTAGACCCATGAGCTTCTAACTGGTAGGGCTGGGAATAGGGAGAGAGGGACTTTTCTGGACCTCCTGGGTCCAGACCTCCTCAAATACTGAGTGAATTTGCAGTTTCCACCTGGATGCTGTAATAGGATGAGCCTGAAATGTGCAGCATTGCCCAAAACACCTCTTGGCTAGCAGACATGGGGACAGTGGCTTTGCTGGCTCTCAAAATTCCCTAACTCCTTGTCCTGTGGGTGTCAGGGAAGCAGGAGCACATCTCTGGAAGGAGGAGCTGAGGTCTGTCTCCAGCTTCATCTGAAGCAGTGCTGTGTTTAGGGGATGTGAAGTGTTCTTGTCCTTGTGTTGGCTTCACTCATGGACCTGGTGGACCCAGGCTCTGGTTCTGCAGCAGAAGCAGCCACCTGTGTCACCTGTGCTTGTACTGTGATAACTGAGGGTTTGAGAGAGTGGGAAGTTGAGCCAAGCTATCCTGCATTTCCAGTGGGAGAGGGGTGAAGGATGGACATCTCTTGCAGCATGGCAATTAATCCACATTAATAAGAGCAGGTAGTAAACCCCACAGACTTTGAGGGAGGAACCCCTGGGAGTCACTGCATCAAGGGGAGAAGTTGGTGAGAAGCTTAATTTCATTATCTTATCACTAACTGGCTGGTTTTGGGCTGTGTTGTGAATTCTCAGGGGTGTCAATGCTATCTGGGGCTGTTTGAGCAAAGAAATAGTGAGCACGTGTAGGAAGAGCACTGTGTGCAGCCCTGGTATCTATCCCTTAAAAATGGGGCTGGGAGACTGGGGAGAGATAAGAGGAGAGCTACAAATATGTGAGGTCTGTAAAGCATGCTGGAGAGACAGACTGGAGCTCAATCTGTTTCCTTTAACAAAGAGAAGGTTAAGGGGTGATTTTGGGATTGCCTGTAAGCACTTAACCAGGGGAAGAGACTTCAGGAGTCAGGGAAGTTCTGTTCCTTTGGACAGTGATGTAGAAAAGCATCCCCGAGTTTTCTGTGCACTAAATTTCAATATTTGATCCCTGGATCCTTCCCCAGCTGACTCCTCCTTTTCCCCCTGGTTTTCTTCCCTCTGAGTATGCTGCTGTTTGCCCATGCTCAGGGTGGCTGAAGGGTTCTCCTTCCATCAGACCCTCTCTTCCATGAGAGCCACCACCCTGCAAAGCCTCCAGGATGTGTCTTGCAGAGGCACAAAGGGTTTTGCAACCACAAATCCCTGATGCCCCCACCAGAGACAGGTTCAGTAAACTCAGATCCAGAGATGAAGCAGCACAGGGGATGCTCAGGAAGGTTCCTTTCACCTGATACTTGGTTCATCTCCAACAAGGTGGTCATCCTGTGCAGCCTTCAGACTCTTTCTCCTTCCACCCCTTTGACTCAGAATCAAAGGGTTTTTCCTTCCAGGTAGTGGCATCTGATTTTTTTTTTTTTTTTTTTTCAATGTCAGGGGATTGAAGAAAAAATTAAATTAGGGATGTATCAGCGTAAAGGAGAGATTACCATTTGCAAAAAACCCCATTTTGCTTAAGTTAGTAATATTGTAACTGTTAATTGAGTGTTCATTGATTGCCTGTCACCACCTTGATGTAATCTGTTGTTCTGCTTTCAGGCAGATGGCCTACTGCTGGTTTAATGTATAACTTGTACCACTTAACTATCTTGACTGTTAGGTTTTTTTTCTCCCCCAGTGGTTCCATTTTACCAGAGCTATAATTAGCATCATCTCCTCCTCTTTGGCATGATCTCAGCCTGCATGCCATCCTCGTTCTTTTTCCAAGTACCTTTAATGCACCAAATACTTCAGGGTTTTAAAGTAGTCTGAGAGAGGAATTGAAGCAGGGAATGCATCCGAATGCAGTTCAAGAGATGTTTGCTGTGGGGATGTAGGGTCGAGTTTCCTCAGAAATTGCTTAATTCGTTAGAGGTTCTTTGTTGCTGGAGGTTCAGTTATAGAAGTGAACAGTGTTTTATGGGAATGAGAGGAAAAAAAGAAGCCAAAATCTGGCTTGTCTATTGTCTCTTTCAGGTAGATGGCTCTTTAGTCAGGTAGTTGTGGACAGGTCCTTCAGGTTAATTGGGATGTAGCAATGAGACTGAATGCGTGCTCATGTGATGCTTTCCATTGGACACTTGGCAAAGCCTTTTTCAGAGCTTTGGGGAAACTCTTCAGCTCCCTGGGGAGGCTGTGTGTGTGTACAGGTGGGAAAAGATCCCTCTGCAGGGTGCTGGGCAAAGGGCTTGGGCAGCAGGGCCAGTGCAGGAGGGTTTGACATAGCAAAGCATCCACAGGTCCTTGCATCCTTCGAGTGCTTCCAGCTGAGGAGGTGGCAGCACATTCCTGTAATCCCCTGCACTAAATGATGCTTCTCTTCTGTATCCACTGTGTGATCCAACGTGTCCAAAGTAATTGCATTTTTTTCTTGAATGAGCCTCGTGGTGGCATAACATGATATGGGTTTGCATATTCAATTATTTCTCCTCCACCAGATTTCGCAGGAAATCTTTAAGATATGCACTGAGCTTTCCTGAAGCCATGGGCTGGTCCTTAAGATCTTTCTGCTGTGGGTTTGATGGACTTTTGAAAGATTAATTAACCCTAGGTGAGAGACTGATTTAACATTATATAGAGGGGAAGGAAATTAATATTCTTTCTGCCATGCTGAGTATGTTTAAACTTCCGCTTTCAGCTTGTCTGCCTTGGAATATCTTCTAACTGGTACAAATGACAGAACAATTTATTTTAGGTGATGGCTTATGAGAATATTGTTCATATGCCCAGAACACGACATTTTCAATCAGATCTTCATTGCAATGGTAAGGAAAAAAAAATATATAAATTTTTGTATCTTGACATGTTTAATCTCTGGAGACCGAGTAAATTATCATATTGTGTAAGAATTCACTCGGGTAACTTTTAGGGCTCTGGGAATATCATCCTGCTGTGAATTGCAGCAGTTTGAGTTGTTCTCCTCTCTGTGCTGGTAGATTTGCTGGTTGTTTGGTGCAGGGCACCATACTGGAAAGCCTGCATGTGAAACAGGGCAAGATTGTGCTCCTGGAACGTGGCAGATTAAAGTAGGTTGCCACTACAGGAGGGAAAAATGCAGTTCTGAAAGTACAGCTCAAAGCAGTTTTCTCCTTGACTGTATGTTGAGCAAATTTCCAGTCAGAGCAACAAAAATATCTGTGTCCCATTTGCAGACATTGGTGTTAATATAGTGCAGATGATATGCTTCATTTGCTTGCATAAATGCAGCTTTTAAAGCTGTCACATATGCTATATGGAGCCACTACCCCTCACCTGCTACTTCCTGGCATGGCAATGTTTAGGAGGGATTCCTGAGACAATGGAGTTGATGGTTGTAGCTCTGCATTTGTGTAGATGTCAGGACTAGAAAGTCACCATTTCCAAGCTGGTGTGTGTAGCAGTGCTTCAGATAAAATGCTAAAAAAATGCAATTATACAGATGAAATTTTTGAGCCGTATACCTTGGCTCAAGTGCTCCTCTTTCTGTAGCTTTGTTTACTTGGAGGTTTTGTGCTGGGTTTTGATTTTCCCATTATTGTGGTTGTTATTTTTTTATAGTGTTGCATTACTCATTGGTTCCTTTTATTCCTTGCAAGTTTGTCAGCCATGACTAATGAAGAGTTTTGCTGCAGCCCTCTGATGGAGTGGAGGCTCAGGCTGGGTTTAGGGGAGCCTTTTTCTTTTCCCAGCACCAAAATCTGACACTTAAGGGTTGGGTGTTTTCAGTGGGAAGCTGGGACTCCTTTCCCCCCCCACATCCAGCCCAGGAAAGGGGATGCAGTCTGGATGTGGAGCTCTTTCCCAGTCAGAGCCCTGCGTCCCTGGGTGAAGTACAATCCCCATGTTAAATCCTGGGAAACCCTGATCAAGTGGAGCTGTGTTTTATGGGACAATGATGGGCAGCAGGGGTCTGAGGAAATGTGCTACCTTTTGCTGGAGCAGTGACAACAGGCTTTCTAATTAATTCTCTTTCCATTACTGGGGTGTCTGTGTCTGAAGGGCTCTAATCTGGTCAAGAAATGAGTGTCTGGATGCATGGACTGTTGTCCAAGTGAAATTCTGAAGCATTGGACCTGTCAGGAACTGACCTGGCTTTGCAGGGTGAGGTTCATTATCACCAAGCTCTTGCCACCAGGATGCCTTTGGTGTCACTGCATGTTTTCCCTCTTCACAGTTTATGACTTATTTGGGATCATTTAAAGCAAACCCTGTTGGTGCTTTCTGCTCAGCAGTGGCTGTGGTCATGAGCACTGGCCCTCAACATTTTGCCAAGGTCAAATGCAGGAACCTCCACCTATGCTGGGGACAGCTGAGTTATTTCTGCTTCACTGCTGAGTTTGGTGCCAGGGTTTTGAGCTTTCTCTGATTCTCTTATGCAAAGCTTTGTCTTCCACACTGAGAAGCTCAGCAGATGACCTGGAGTCTGTTGTGCCATCTGTTTGGGTCGTGTCCCCATGCCCTCAGCTCTTGCTGATTGAGCTGATGCTTTCTTGGCTCTGTGTATTTCAAGCTGTCAGTCAGCCCTGGGAATGCTCCTGGGTAGGGGGGGAGAGGATGTGAGCACCAGAAAAGAGGAGGGAAGTCAATAGTATTTTAAGCAGGAAGAATTCTCCCCAGCTACTTTTCCTGGACAGCTCTGTCTTGCCCTCAGGGGAATATTATTTCTTCAGGAAACCCCTCTTGGGATGAGGGGGA
This sequence comes from Heliangelus exortis, assembly GCF_036169615.1. Classification (NCBI taxonomy): domain Eukaryota; kingdom Metazoa; phylum Chordata; class Aves; order Apodiformes; family Trochilidae; genus Heliangelus; species Heliangelus exortis. The sequence goes on from NC_092447.1 coordinate 2,424,145, forward strand.
GTGCTGGAGTAAATGTGCTTTGCAGTGACTCAGGATCAGTCTCTTGAGCTGGCTGAGCATCAGGAAAGCAGCAGCTGGGTTTTGCTGTAGGGTGCTTGCTGTGCCTCCAGGGATTTGGGCATTTTCTTTTAGTTGGAAGGCACTGAATTTACAATGGAAACAGGGAAGGGGAAAAAAGATCTTGTTTGCTCAGTGTTGGTGCCAATGGGCGGGGGAAGGTCTGTGAGGAGATGGGATGGAGGTGTGGAACATGGCTGCAAAAATGTGGTGCCTTTAGAGGAGGGTATTGTCCTTAATCCTTTTTTCTTTACAAAGGTGTTGCAGGAGGATGAAGTGATCTGCCTGGGATAAAATGCAAAACCCTGGGGCAGAACCGGGAGTTCCAAGTGCATCTCCTGGCCTGGCCAAGGCAGCTCCACAAGTCAATTCCCAACACCCTGCTCTAAACGTAAAGTCCCTGCTCTGAAATTCCATTTTTGTGGAGGTTTCTTCCTCCTGGAGTGCTATTCCCAGGAGGGCTGTGATTCCTGCCTTGCTCTTGTAGCTCTCTCCCTGGTTGGTCCCATGTGCATCCATTCTGTATTCTGGCTTTTTTAAGCCTTCTTGTCATTAAGAGACCTCTCATTGTCACAGGCATCTCAGAGAGCAGGAGCTCTGCTGCTTCTCAAGGCCCAGGCATGCTGAGAAATATGGAACCAAATGTCCATTTATAGGACAAAGAGGTTTGGTGTCTGGAAAAAGAAGGAATACCCAGAAGCAGGGCTTGGTTGCCTAAAAACACTGATTTCTGGGTGTCACTGAAACCTGGAGTTAGGTACAGAGGTGACATACTAGAAGCATCTTGCTTAAATTTCAAAACCACTTCCTATCCTGAAAAAAAGGGGAAAAAAAGAGAAAAAAAAAAAAAGCAGTGGAAAACAGATTGAGGTGACTTTTTTCTTAATTAAGGGAAGCTGTTGACTTGTGTGTTTTGATGTGCTCACTTTCATGGCTGGCTTTTGAGTTTTAACTTGCTGCACATTTTCTGTTTACTTTTTTTCCAGATTCTCTCACTGAACCTCACCCTGTGGGTTCACCTTGTTAAAGCATGTAACACCTCTAATTATTGGAGAAATGGCTTTCAGGGGATGAGAATTGGCAAGCCATCTGCTGTGTATGTGTTGCCTTATTTTTTTTGTTTGGTTGGGGTTTGTTTTTTTTTTGTTTTGTTTTTTTTGGGGGGTTTTTTTGTTTGTTTTGTTTTTTTTTTCCCTAGGTGTGGATATATCTATTTAATTTAAACACCAGGGAGCATGTAAACATGGCTTGACTGGTGTCTGCAGTACCTGTCTGGTAGAACTATGTCTATTTGTGTGTCTGTTTGTATTTTTTCATGTGCACTCCTGTTCAAGACATCTCAGAGTTGTTTTGTATTTGGGATATTGTTATTTTGCAACTGAAATGAAGAAACGTGGAGGTTTTGGTTTGGTGGGTTTTGTTTTTTTTTTTTTTAAAAGGCACAGAATAACATGGAGCCTCTGGGAGCAGTTAGTCAGGGAATATGAAAAGTCACCAGGCCTAATGATGACAGGGAAAAGTTCTTTATGGGATCTGGGAGCAAAAGGCAGGGAAGGAATGGATACAGGATGGAATTCATGAGGAAACCAGAGCTTGCAAACAATTGCATATGCAGCTGTTAATGTCTCAGGTGATTAGTTAGTGCCTGCTGTCCCATCCTTCTTGGGCAAGGAAGGAAAAAGCAGGTTGCTTGCAGGAACTAAAGAGAGATAAAGAAGAGACACAGAGTGTAACAGCATCATTGAACAGTCTGGAAGAATGAATAACAGGAGGAAAGTATTATAATGGAGGCATCTATCTGGATTCTGGCTATTTGCAGTCAAGCAGCTATTGGCAAGAGTTTTAGAATATGTGTGTGAAAACAATCCTCTGGCACATAAAATGGGGAGGGCAGTTTGCTGCCTGTTTTCCTGCCTATCTCTGGAGATAATAAAGCTTTAGAGTCCCAGGGCCCTCACAGTGCTGGGCACAGGAAAGAGAGGCAGGAGAAAGGGGATGCTGAGGTCCAGTGCAGTATTAAAACTTGTTGCTGTTGGGGGCAGCTCCTTCCAACCCCAAGTGCTGGATGGTGACATCAGGAGGACACTGAGGTCTGGGCAGGGCCACACACAAAATTCCCACAGTTTTGGGTCCAGCTGTGGGGCCAGAGCACAGGAGGGTCAGCAGGATCACATCCCTTCCGAACCTGAGTGCATGGAGGGAAGGCAACACAGAACTAAAAATCTCCATGCCTGAGGGGGACCTGGGGGCAGTTTTTGCTTCAGCAAGGGAGATTTTTGCCTGCCTAAATTTGCATTGTGGTTACTCAGAGAGCTTGACTTCTTTTCCATTTGCTTCCCAGTGTGTTCCATTTTATTTCCCCCCCCCCCATTCCCCATCTTTTACTTTGTTTTAAAACTCCCTTGGGTTGCCTGGGTCCTGATTGCTGGTTGCTAGGTCCCAGCTATCTGGCACAGCACTGCTTCCCTCTCCTTATGGTTTCCCAAGGCCCTGAGCCAAAGTTTCAAAGTTGGAAGCTGAAAGCTTGAACTCCAACGTCCCCAGTTAAGGCAGAGCAATAATCCTTCAGCTGTTGCAGCTCTGAAGGTAAAAACAGAAACTGATGCTGTGGGTGCCCAAATCTGAGTACCAGGATATGCCTTCCCTCTGAAGGGAAAAACAGGGCAATGCCTGATTTAAAATTAAAGCCAGAGGAGCTGGTTTTAATTGTTTCAACTTTTGTTACCAGTTTGAGACTAATACCCTGAGCTGCTATTTGTGCTGTTGTGCCATATGCACAGGCTTCGATGTTGATATAATGACAGCAAATTTTTGAGCTGGGCTTGCAGAGGGCAGCTCAAATAGATGGCCCATCAATTCTGTTCTGTAATGTTTGATTTATTAAAGCACAGAAACCTGCAGCCATCTCAGCACTGAACACGTGCCCCCAGGAACCAAAGAGAAACAATCTCCAAGAGAGGGAATGATCTCCTCTCAACAGCATAAATTGCAGCAAGAAAAAATTGAGGCTGGACATCGGGAAACATTGTTGAACGTTAAAATAGTGAAGGGCTAAAATAGATTTTTAAGGGAGTTTGCAGAGTATCTGTCACTGGAGATTTTAAGGAACAGATTAGACAAATGGCTTGGAAGGATTGAGCTTGTTGAATGGACAGGGACAGAGCTCTTGGTTTGCTCCCTGGGTCCTTCATCAGTGTCACAGCATCCTGATCCACCCCCTGGCAGGCAGGGCAGGGGCTGCTCTTTCCCTGTGCTTGGCACTTCAGCTCATCTTGGGACAGTCTGGGTTGGGGGCATGCAGGGAATTTGGGGTTATCTTGCTCTTTCTCATTACCATATATTTTTTTTTTAAGCCCTCTGACCACTGAGGAGTCTGTGCAAGGTATTGGCAGTAATACCTGAGTGGCAGCCCTGGGCTACTACAAACTTAGGTTTAATTCATAGCTCTGCCAAAGATGCCCCATGTAATTTTAGGCAAGGCATTGACCTCTTGAATGTGGGTCAAGTTTAAGCAACAGTATTGCATCCATGTTAGGGCCCTGAGTTTTGTTCTTTTACAGTCAGTGGATGTGATAGTGATGACAAAGAGGAAAAGTTCCTGACTGGTATCCCATGAGTCCTGAAAATAAAAGCAGGGCCAGACTTCAGAGTAATAAACTGGTTTTTCTCTGTGGCAACACCTCTGCACCCCTTCTTGTACCCACTGGGGGTGGTTCTGCTCCCTCTGGCCTGCAGTCCTCTCTTTTCAAGCAGGCTTTATGGAAATGGGGATGGGTGTTTTGTGCAAGCTTTATCCCCCAAGTCTTTCAGAGCCCCCAGAAGGAAAACCAAATACATCTAGAATATTAAATATTTCTGTCGAAAGCATGATAAATCTTTCTCTGCTTGGGAAGGTGAGGAATTAAAATTGCAAAGCAGGCAGGAAAGGAGCAAGGCAGTGTGTGTGGCAGGGTTGGCTGGGTCTTCTGACTTCAGAGAGATGCTGGGAGGGAATCAGCAGAGAGACAGAGCTCGTTCATATTCAGAGGAGTCTTAGAGCCCTGGTATGGCACAGCTGTGATCTTCATTTGTGTGTGTAGGATAGCAGCAAGCTCTGACTGTGCAATGCTGCCTGCTTGTGTCTATAGTTACTTGACTTCCTTATGAGGGTTTTCCCTGTCTTTTTAGTGCTACGATATCAGAGTGCTGAGAAGCCTGGGGGGGGGATGTATTTGTGTGCTTTCACTGTCTGTTGTCATCTACAAAAATCTCTACAAAGATAAATCGTGGAGTGAGCTGAATAGTAGCTCACAAATGAAAAACCAATTTACAAATAAGTGTGGGGAGAGGGCAAGGAGAGGAATGCCTGGGTTGCCTGGTGATCTGCTAAGCACCTGAGTGCACTGTAGATCTGAAGGTTCAGGTACGTAGTGGGGTAACTTCTGACTTGTTCTTCCTTGAAAAGGAAAATCAGAGGGTGTTTTATTTGATCTGGAGAGACTGCAGTCTGTGTCTTAGAGGGCTGTGTTAGTGCTCTCAATGTACAAAGCACAAATAATGTCCTCTGTGTCTAAGAAAACCACTTCTGTTCAGCTTTTGCTGGTCTGTTGGATCCCTAAGGCCAGGTTTTGCTATATAAAAAGCAGAAGACGTTGCATTTTATTTCAGACTGAAGTACATTCTCAGGAAGAGAGCTGATGCATTAACCTGTCGAGCATCCTTACTGAGATCACGTTCAGTTGTACATCCAAGCCCTGAAAAGGAGAAAAACCTTTGGAAAACCTGGGTTATAACCTCTGGGACTGCAGATGAGTGATTTGGTCAAGTCAGAGAGCTCTTAGTGGTCTGAGCCACTAAGCTCTGGCTGGATCCAAAGGGTGGATTTGGAGCTGGGTGGCAAAGTGGCAGCACAGTATCCCCATTTCCCAGGGGGATGGAGCAGCTGATCCAAAGTCACTTGAGGACATCTCCAGCAGATGCCAGGAGTAGGTTCTGCATCTCCAGGGGACTTCTTCCTCTTTTCCCCCTCAGTGGGAACTTTGAGAACCTGATCTCACCCCACAGAGGGCTTGGGGGACCTCTTATTCATCTCTCTAGGGTGGTGGCAAAGGAGGGTGCCAGGCAGCATCCCCTTCCCTCCCCTGAAACGTGGCCCTGGCAGCTCCAGTGCCTCTGTTACTCTGGCAACAAACTGTGATCAGACAGCACCAAGCAGCTGAATTCAGCCCCTTGTTCCAGGAAAAATGCTCTCATTGAGCTGGGGAGAAACTCTCCTGCTGAATGACACCAACGTCCATCCCTGCACTTCTGAGCTCGTGGGGAGTCTGGGACCCCCCAGAGGGGCAACAGTAGCCACAGCCACATCCTAATCAGGGCCACCAAGTGTCCCCATGCCATGTCCCTGTTACTCAAAGGTGAATGTAGAAAGGAGAGGTGAAGGCTGGGGGCAGCCAGAGGGCAGGAGAGCCCAGGGATGAACAGAGTGGAGAGATGCTGGGGAATAGGTTTAGAGCAGGGAGAGCTGCTGGCACGTCAGGGAGCACTGGGGTAGAGGGCTGGATGGAAGAAGGAGGTGGGAATTCTTCCCTCATCCCACCAGAATGAACTCAGCCTTGCCAAGTGTTGCTCTCTCTTTGCCTGTTTGTCAGCTTGCAGTGGCAACAAAGGCAGTGGTGGCACTGGGGATGTGTTGCTGCTGCTTCTCTGGGATCCAGAGAGCTGCCCAGAATGATAATTGGGTCCTTTTTCTAATTTTTTTTTTTAAAAGAAGCTAACAGGCTACTGCACAAAGTAATTAACTGGACAGATGGATACAGCAGAATTTGTAAACGTCGACAGCAACAATAAGGCACATATTTTTTCCAGAGACCTTGTGTCAGCAGAAGGGCTCCAAGTTGGGCCTAGCTTTCAGGGAAGCAGCTGAAATAAATGAGACTTTGAAAAACTAATAATCTTGAGAGCTGCATATGATGCAGGTGTCTGCTGCTGGCTGCAGGGAGAGCCAAAAGATGGAGGGGAGTGCAAAAAGGCCAGGATTTCATCTCCTTGCTTGAGGGTGTCTTTTGTTCATCATCTATGTGCATGTAAAGGGGTGGTTTCTCAGCAAATGTCTGGGCATAATTTTGTCACGGGTGAGGTTAATCTGGTTTTCCTTGCAACTGGTTTCCAATCTTCTGGAATAAGACAGAGTCTGTCCAAGTTTCTTGGATTAAAATGTGGAGGAGTGTAGCCCAGGGACAGGCTGGGCAGCAGCATCCAGGCAGAGGGGTTCTGTTCTGACCAGTTATTCCAGGACATTTCTTTAAACCATTGAAGTGGAAGGGAAAGCAGTCAAATTTTACATGTAAAAATATATGGATAGGTTAATCAAGTGAGTATTAGCTCATATGAGGTTAGAAGTACTGCTGTGCCTCTGAATTGAGGCACTTGCCTTCTAGGTCATGGGAACAATTACAGGGGAAAGGCAGCAAATGCAGGTCAGGTCCCTGCTGCTTGTCACCCCCCCCTCTCTTTCTGCTGTCAGTTTGTGTGCAAATAAAAGGCAGGGATTGCTGCTGACCATGAGGCATCTTCCTCAGAAAGGGTTCTCCTGTCTTGTCATGCTGGAAATGTAAATGGCATTTACATTACATGATTCCTGCTGCAATCTCATTCCAGGGTCAGGGGAACCTCTGCTCCCTCTGCCTGGGGTTGACCCAGCAGGAGAACACCAAGGAACCTGAATTATCCCACCTGCCTCCTGCTCTCTGCAAGCTGGAGTCAAACTGGGAGAGTTGGAGAAGGCTCCAAAATGGCAAAAAATACCTACGTGGAAAAGTATTGCAGTTTTGGAGGTGGAAAGTAAAAGTTACTTTCTTTCTTCTTTTTCCTTCTGCTCCTTTTTTCTCTTCCTGATTTTTTTTCCCCCCCTCCTGTTTGGCAACAGCTTTTTTCTTCAGTAACCTCTAATAGAGGAAATGGAAACTGAATGTGTCACTTGAAGGACTTGTGGGAAAAATTGGAAACTTCTTGGTGAGGGGGCTGAGTTGCAAAAATTACCAATTTTTTGGAAGAAGGCCATTCTCTTGACACAGAAAAAAAACCAACCCAAAAACCCTATTTGAGAAATTCTCCCCAGCTCTAGCTATAATGCATTTTGGCCACCATCCTGAGTAATCACAGTTCATTATTTCTGAAGCACGGATGCTGCTTCATCTGAAATATTCCTCACATGAGGAACAATTATCCCTCAGGCAGGCAGCCCCCAAACCTGACTGCAGGATCCTCTGCCTGCCTGGAAGTGCCACTTCCCTGCCCTCTGCCTCTATGAAAGGGCCAAAATGAAGCAAAGACCTAGTTTTTCTTTGACTTCTGGTGATGGATTGATTAAGCAGTTGAAAGCTCCTTCTATTTCTTTGCCTTGAAGCAGACATGAGCCTTTTGCAAATGTTTTGAAGTGCCAGTGACAGCAGTACAATGCTGCTACTGTTCTCTGTAGCTGCTTACTCTACCTCTCCATCCATCCCCCTCCCCAGCCTCCACTCCTCCCTGAACACCTGCCTTTTATCCAATTTAATTTTCACACCTCCTCCTGCTGCTGCTGTCCTTGCCAGCTATCTCTGTGGTTATGCAGTGGGTGTCTTTTTTTTTTTCTTTATTGGACTAATTGCTTTAAAAGCTCCTCTACCCCATGCCCTCCTGAGCATCCTTTCCTGACCCTGGCAGATCTGGTCCCAGAGCTGACTCTTTCCCTCTGTCCCCACCAAGAGAGTTCTAAATCATGAAGCCAACTTCAAATTTGTCCTGAAGTCCTGCTGATTTCAATACAAACCAGTTCCTTCACCAGTTTGATGGCCAAGTTGGTGCAATGGAGAGAATGGTGTGTCCATTGCAATGTCCCTGCAATTACAGGGGACAGAGTTACAGAGGAGTCAGTCTGGGTGCTGCTTGGGAAGGAGAAGAAACTTTATAGCTAGAGGACATCTCTAACTTCTCCTTCAAGCTTTGTGAAATTGGGGAGTGTGTTTAGCTGGGGTTTTCTTAGCATGCCACAGCCATTTCCATTTCAGCTGCAGGAGCTGATGAGCCTCTTAGACTTGAGCATCTCTTCTGGATGGCAGTGACCATCTGATAACCATGGTGGGGTGGTTTCATCCTTGGGACACTCATGTTTTCAGTCAAACCTCTCCTGTGTTTGCTCTCCTAGCCCTGCAGAGCCAGCAGAGCAGCTGGAGGAGATGCCATCAGCTGCTCTGGCTCAGGCATCACCAGAAGTGCTATTGAGGACTTGGCTGAAGGGCCAGGCAATTGCACTTCTATATCCCTGAAAACAGAGCCAGATTCTCCTGGGCCCAGTGGCCTTTCAGGCTGCATTTGGCTTGCATAATCTTTATGACTCATAATGGCCAAAAAGGAAAGGAATCAGCATGAATCTCCAGTTCCTGTCTGAGTCTGCAGGATTAGCAGTTAAGAAGAGGAAAAAAAGAGAGAATGATGTGGTCATAACAGAGAAATTTGGGCTCATTTGATGAGAGTAAGTGATGTGCCAACAGGGATGCTTGCTCTACCAATCCATTTTTCAGACTGCTGTTACCTTTTAAATGCCTGGGAAGGCAGAGGCTGAATAGCAAGGTCTGGAAGGGCAGTGAGCTGTGCAAACCTCATCTAGTGAGGAGCATCCTGCTTGTTATTAACCTCTGCTTGAAGATTTCTGAGCACCTCACCAAGGTGAAAAAAGGGTGCTCTAAAATCCTCAACCCTAACTTGAGGGGCAAATTCCCTTTCAGTTTAGTGTCCAGTGCCACACTGGAGAGGATGCAGGATCTTGTGTTGCTCTCTGCCTTGTCTTCATGGAGGATTTTTCCACCTGGAGCAAGACTGGGAAAAAAGGAGGTGTCAGCACTGCTCTGTGCAGGACCTAAGTGTTGATCCCAAGGATCAAGTGTAGTGTAGAAGAAGGAAAAAGCCTCAAAGCAGGAGTTACATCCATGCATCCCCTTTTAAAATGAGTGAAGAGTTTCCCCCAGCTATTTTTCTAAATATTATTTTTACTCTCTGTGTGTGGAATATTTAGGACCTGCATGAAACAACCTGATGTGGCTGTGACTTGGAGCCAGGTCCTGGAGAGAACACCCCAGGTCTGTCATTTGCTGCTGAGGGCACAGTGCCATCCTCTAGGTCACACTTTTTAGGGCTGGTGACCCCCCAGGACTGGTGTCTGACCACCCCACTGTCACTCTGGGTGACAGTCAGCTCTGTCCTTGCCTCTGCCAAGGTCTGAGAGCACACACGTGCTGCACTTCCAACACCACCATTCCATGCTCAGCCAAAATCACTCCCTGAATGTGTCTGTAGCCCCGTGCTGATTATTCAGTAAAAGACACACTGCATAATGAGGGACCTTGATGAAAAAGGCAGAGGTGATCCTAACTGGGAGGAAGAAAAGATGGGCTGTCTGCAGCTGGTAACCTGCCCACCATCTCCTGAGTGCCCTTTTTAACAGAGGAAGCAGGAAAAGGGGGAAATTGCCATCTCTGGTTTTTTTTTTTGCTAGGATGAAAAGAAAACAAAGTATGAATGGCCATAATTTAGTGGGCTCTTGGGTAAATTTGTATTTCATTCCGATTATTGAGTGCATTTCTTAATTGCAGCAATAAAAAGGAGCAGTCCATCTTCTAAATGCAAACGGGAGTGCTGATTGTTATTTAATTAGTTGATTCCAGTGGTCGAGGGGTGAGCTTGGAATTACAATTGCAGCTTGTATTATTTCACTGAGATTGCTGAATTAATTAGGAGAACAATGGGATTTTTCATTGTTAATGTCTTAAGAACTTGTGGCAATAACTTTAAAACTGAGGGAATAATAAGAGGCCATAATGGGTTTTTTGCCTGACACATGAGCACTGCAGAGAAACACAAGGGAACTGGAGGTTCCCATCCTCTCCTTCCTCCTCCAGTGTCCTTCCCTCTTGTAGGAGAGATGTTTACAGGGAAATTTCAAGCCTTGCCTTGGGAGAGCATTGGGATAATGTTGTAGGAGAGAAGGAGCAGCTCTGCAGGCAGATGATGGGATGTGCTTGGAATAGCAAGAGCTGCAGTGGGCTCAGCATCAGGTGCTGGAGCAGAGCTTGCTGTTGGGATGGCACAGGAGAGGGGAGCACAGAGGGATGAGCACAGTGCTCATTTCTTCCTTGCCAGGGTGCAATGCTCATCTCCACCTCTTTATGTCTTCTCCCTCCTCCTTGGCTGGGTTGCACCTAGGGAAGGGCAGGATTAGGGAGGGGAAGGTTATGAGTGAGGAAAACCAGTAGAGGAAAGTGATGCTGTGATGGATGGAGCTGGTGCAGGAGGTGACCTGGTTGCTTCATGACTTTGTATGGTGCCAGGGGCCACAAAGCTGCTGAAGCTCTTGGATTCTATGGTCCAGAGTCCCCTGGATTTGTCTGCAGTGAGCCAGGGATGCAGCTGCAGAGGGGCTGCAGTGCCTGAGCTGAGGAGGGTTGCTCATGGGGTCTGGAGACCAAGCTCTACATGGTGAGCTCACCAAAAAGAAAGAAAGAAAAAAAAAAAAGTAATTTTCTGCATTTGGTGTGTAAGGCTTTCTCTGGGGTGAGCAGACAAAAAATGTATGGATGGATGTTCAGGAAAAGCCATTAGAAAAGACAAGGTAATTTAAAGTCAAACCTGAGTTGCTGACATGGGTTAATTCCTAAGTCTTGTGGAAGAATAGCCCATGGAGTTCATTGTCACACAGTGTAATTGAAGCTGAGAGCAGCTATTTGTCATTTATCAGACTTTTTACAGAGTTTTAAGTGTAAAAGCATAAATGAGTGGAAAGTTATAAATCCTTATGCTTCAGGATATGACCTAACTTCTGCTTAATGAGAGCTGAGCAGAACTGAACCTCAGGACAAGCTGCATCTCCTCTGCCTTTGCATTTTCTTCTCCAGAACTTGATTCTGGCTCCTGTCAGACCAGAGAGCCTGGTCCAGGTGGGGAAGTGTTTTATGTTCAGCTAAAAGACCTGCTTGTCCTTCACCCCAGAAGGTGCTGCCTCTCAAGGAATTCCCACTGTGGTGGTGGATGAAAAATCAGGAATATCACGTGCCTCATTCTCATGGCTGTGCCAGTTGAGGTTATTTTGCATCTCTGTTAGAATATTGGCCAAGAAAAGAAGGTTGTGCCCTGTCCTGCTCTCATCCAGAGGCACTGCCTGGGAATGCAGGCTTGTGGGAAAGTGCATTTGCCTGAGAGATGCAAATGAGCTGCAAAAAACTATTCCTGAAGTGAAAACCAGAAAAGTCTTTAAGAACTGAGGCAATTTGCAAGGGTGTCCATAAAAGTGATGGGCAAGAGGCATTGAGATTTTGCTCTGAAAATATTTGCTTTATTGTTTTTCTCTCTCACTCTCTCTGTCTTTTATTTTATTTTATTTTATTTTATTGAAAATGTTTTTCATATAATGGCCTTTCAGCTGGTTTATTGTGATATGGCTTTTATTGTAGCTGACTGAGTATTTGTGGGGATATTACAGTCTAGCAGTAGAAGAAAACACAAAACAGGTTCTCTCAAAATACATAGGGGCATTATTATGTTAAAGTAATCATCTTTCCTGACCAAACCTGGCTTCTTATTTCCTGGGTGCTCTGCAAAGAGTTGATCCTTTCTTGTCTATGACTTTGTTTTGTCAGGCTTAATTTTTCAGGAGGAGAACTCTTCATAAGCAATGTGTTATCCACTCTTTGCTTTCTAGATGTGAGAGGTTACATTATATTTTTTTCTCTCCCCTGAAGAAATACTGTGCCTTGAATCTACCACATTGCTCACTTTCTTCCCTTCCAGGCCTTGTTCCAAACATTTGTATTTTCCTCTCTCCTTTTATGTGAGTTTTTCTGTGTTGATTCTTGAGGCTCCTCTCCTCCTTCATCATTCCTCTGGGGGAATCTGTAGGGCCAGCTCAGATGGAGCAGATACTGCTGGAGGGATCCTGGGGTCTCAGCATCAGGGCTCTTGTGTCCCTCTCTGCTCTCAGTCTGAGCTGAGAACCTCTCAGCACGTTCTGTAGGTGCTGAGGTGGGGGATGCTGAGCAGAGCTGGGAGATGGAGTGCAGGAAGGAGGTGGTGAATAGCCAGAAATTCACCAGAGTGCTCTTTGGGTGGGTGTTTGTCTTCATCTACTTAACATGAGGGAGAAACACATCCCTTGGTTAAACAACTGCCCACCCTTCTTCCCCTCCTTGCTCCAAGTTCCACATCCCTCTTGCCCCTCTCTTTGCTCACTCCAGGCTCTGTATTTTCACCTGCTGCAATCCCACTTGGCTCTCCCTGTGCTTCAGCCCATCTTTTAGCCAGGAATGAAGAATTGCCTGGAGCTCAGCATAGCCAGGAGCTTCATGAAGGGGCAACCATGCCAGAGCCACCAGGCAACAGGGCAGCATCTGCAGCTCCAGCCCTGGAGCCAGAACTTCCTCCCAGGGAGCATCCCTGGAATAGGGGATGAGGCTGGCTGCTTTTTTCTGGGATGTGGGAGCTTAGGAGGAGGCAGAGGAGGAGAGGGCCAAGTTGTGGTCCAGAGAGAATGCATGTGCCAGTGTGAGTATGTATTGAGGAGGGATGCTGTGAGTGGATGAGATGAGGGCATGGCCTTAGGGAGTGCAAATTAGAGAGAGAATACAATTCACCCCCCCCTGTTTTTCATTTTAGAGTGTTTCAGGCTCTGTTTGCACTAATCAGGAGGAAGAACCTTGTGGCATTGGTTTATTAGCTTTGCTCAACATCAGCTTGAAGTGCAGGGCAAAATTGTTGGCAGCATCTTGTCTTTGGAGCCTGGCTACCCCCTTCTCCTGTCCCTCCTTCACTTCTCAACCCATTTTCTCCCCTTAGCTTCTACTTGAGAAGCAAATGTCTCCTCTTCCTCTCCACAAGTACCTTTTCTTTCCCCATTCACTGATTTTTCTCTTCAGACTCCAGAACATCTCTAATCTCTTTTCCCTCACTGATAAGTAAAATGAGTTCTTTCCCCCAGCCAGGAACAGCCCAGCTTGGACAGGGCTGAAGGGCACTTTTGCTCAGGCTGTGACTGACAGAGGAGCTTTGGGATATTGTGGGCTCTGCTGATATATTTCCCTCTTTCCCCCTCCCTTCCTCCTGAAGTTTGCCACCTGCAGAAGAAAAGGGCAACTGAGCTTCACTCCCAGAGTGCAAAGAGCAAGGGGAAGGAGACATTGACCCAAGAGGGGTCATGGGTGAGATCAGCATTGCCTGGGCATTGGTGGTCAGGAATCCATCAGCCAGGAGCTGTGAGAATAAAAAGCCTCAGGGGAAAGTGGGGTGAACTGGAGAGGTGAAGAAAATAGAGCAGCAAGAAGGAGGAAAAAAAATAGCAGGAAAAAAAAATAAATGAATGGCACCCTGGAGATCTGGAAAAGAGCCAGAAAGAGCAGTGTACAAAATACCAGGGAACTGACAGTTAATTTACAGCCTCCAGGAGAGGAAAGGGGGAAAAAAATGTCTTTATTGCAAAGAAACAAGTGATACGGGAGAGTCAGTGGTGGTGAGGAAAGAGGTGGCATCTGACTGACTCCTGGGCTTTCCTCTCTTTCTCCTGCAGTATTCCTAAGTGTCCCAGTCAGTGAGGCTGAATTGCCCAGGGGTCTGAGGGAAACCCTTGTCCAGGAGCTTTCCCTCTGGGGAGGCTCTAGCTCAGACAAAGCTGCTGGAAGAATAGAAAACCTGAAGCTGGACCTTGAACAGTGCAAGGCTGGGACTTGGGGTATCTGGTTTTTGCTACAGGTTGGGTTTGAGAGGTTTGCAGTAAAAGCACATCCACTGGACATGTGGGGAAGTTTGGCTTCTTGTTTCTTTGTCTGCTCCTGCCCTTGAGAGGGTCAGCACTTTGCCCTCTGCTCTGCCTTTCAGGCTCTGCCTGGTGTGATTTTTCTCTTGCTGTCTCCCGGCACAAGTTTCTGGATTTCTTGAGCTTTTTGCCCTCTCCAGGCAAAGGAACCACTGGGAGTTGTGTTTGCTTACCTCAGAGCTACAGCTGACTTGTAACCTGTGCATGGAGTTCAGGATTTGAGGAATAAACCAGATCTTTTGCATCCAGTGATGGCAAGCCCTGAATTCTTCCTGACAGTGTCCCCAGAAGCAAGAAACCTGAAGACAAGATGTGCCAAGGGGGAAGAGGAGAGCAAGCTGTGAGAAATGTTGTTTCTTTGTCCTTTGAGCTGAGAGTTTGTTCCTTTCAGCTCTAAGCTGGGATTGTTGGAGTGAGCAAGTTGGGAGGCGTATGGAAACACACCTTGCATCCTGCTGCAAACCAGGAAAAGCATTCCTGGCAATTACAGAGAACTGCTCAGCACTGCCTGCCTCTCAGAAGGCTTCCTGGCAGCTGGATCTCTGTGATCCCTGCTGCAGGTCCAGCCTCCCTCTTCCCAGGTCCTTTCCTGCTCCCAGCTGCTCCCAGCTCTCTGGGGCCACCAGCTGCTCTGTCACCGATGTCAACAGCAAAGCCAGCAGGTCCCCCTCCACTCTCCTTGCCATTTGCTGAGTAATTTACAGATTCTGTGTTTTTGGCTTCTTGGGAGAATCCCCAGTTGGATTAAGGGGATGCTTACGCTGGGATGCAGCAGTGATCCCACTTGCTTCCTGCTAGGATTTGGGATGCACAGAGGCTGTGTCCAGGCAGTTCATTTACTGGCCAATCAGCCACTGTCTCCTTTGACAGGAATATAGATGCAATAGTTCTTTTTCACTCTGTTTGAGATTGCTTTGTAATAACAGAAGGGGTTGGAGAGGCATTTTTATTGATTAAACAATTGAGGCTATTTATCTTTACAAAACCAAAAACATAGAGGTGTCTTTTGCTTCCTACAGACGCATTATACACATTTATTATATGCAGCAGGCTCTGTAATCAAGCTGATGGTTATGATGGACTGGTTTATAACACTGGATTGGGATGGTATAATGTGAACTGAAGTGCTAGAGAAACCTGATGTAAATTTGCTGAATAACAAGAACTGGAGTCAACACAGCTCCTGAAGACAGGGAGGGAGGGGAGGAAGGAGGGAGGGAGAACTGGTGCTGGCTTCTTGCAGGAGGTGTGTGATGTGAGCAAAGAATTACTTTTGAAACCTCTGCTGTCTCCCAGCAATGCACCAGTGATTTCAAAGACATTCCTTTGATCAAACACCATTTCAGCTATTGGAAAATTCATAGCTGCAGCTGTCTCTTGACCCTTTCTGCCAATGGTGCTGTGTGATTGCAGAGTGTCAGGCTAAGGCAGGAGACATCTGTGATGCTTGGGTGTCTGTGCAGCTCTGATGGATGCAGCTTGGCTTGCTCTGCCTTTGGCACACAAGTCCTCTTGTTTTGTGGCTTTCTCTGCCCTCCCCTTTGTTTGGCTTTATCAGTTTCAAGGTGGTACCTGTGGTGTGCCAGTCACAGAGCACTGATACTGATCTCATCTTTTTATTTGTGTGTTAGTACTAGCTCACATGGAACTGAGTGCTTGGGAATTATCTCTGATTGCAGCTCCTCTTATAGACTTTCTTTTTTCCTTTCTTTTTTTTTTTTTTTTTTTCTTCCCATTTCCAAGTGGGCACATGAACATTTCTCTGCAAACAGGAACATGTGTGTGATGGAGCTTGGAAGCCTTTAGGCACGTTTAGACTTCGAGGTCATCCATTGAATACAGTTTGTGTAACCTCTTCCAGCACTCAAATTCAAGAGATCTCTCAGCTGTGTCTGACTCAGTTCCTAGCTTTGGGCTGGAAAAAAGGGGCTTTCTTTGGCAGGCCTTCATTGCATTGGCACTAAAAAGTGTCCTTCAGGGGGCTGTGTTTCTCCTTTCTATCACCCTTGTAGTCTCTGTTACCTGCATTCCCAGGCAAGGAATTGCAGTCCAGGAAGGGACCCAGGCCTTGCCAAGAATGAAGAAGTGGTTTATCCAGATGGAAGTGAAACAGCTTGAATTTGACTGAATTATTAAGGGAGAGTTGGAATTCTAACACTTGATGCTGGGATTTTCGGTCTGGTCCTTTGGGGCTTCTCCAGGGAGCTTGGGCATAAAGATGGGAAAGCAACCAATTCAGCATGAATTCCCTTTGTAGGTGTGTTTGTTTATATGGCATCTTAGGTGCACAATATGTCTGTGTATGCCACAACCACCTTCATCTTGAAGAAGTGGAAGGCTTGGCTGAAAACACTGCGTGTGTCACATATGGTTCATGGCTTTGTTCTCTCTTCATGATGTGCTGAAGGAATATTGGATGTGAGCCCAGATGGGGACCTCACAAGACACACAGTACCTGCCTTGGTAAAACTTAACCAGCACCATCTCAAAACTGCCATTGGGTTTTTTTTTCCCCCCCCCCTTGTTATTTTTTGGGAAAGCTATTCCTTGCTGCTCTGCTGGCTGGGAATGCTTTCAGCACGCCAGCCTGAAATTAATTCAGAACTTGCTTAGCCCCATTGGTTTTTGTGTCATTATTATCCTTGGACATAAATAGCCATATAAAGGAGATGTCCACTGAACTAATCTTCATCTGTAGTTGGGCAGTAATGTGTGCATGGCAGGAGCACATGTGTGCAAACTTACTTGGGTTGAGTTTTGCTGGAGAGTCCCTTTCAGCATAAAGTAAAAAAAAAAAAAAAAGGTGCCCTTGCCACTGCAGCTTTGCAGGGGATAATTTACATTTCCACAGAGCCCCCCTTCAAAAGAACTTGTCAGACTTGCCCAAGTTAAAATGATAAGGAAGAAAAACAAATAGAATTGATAAAAAAGAGGTGTCTTGTGAAAGATGTTTTTTAATGGAAAAATGTCTTTTTTGATGTGACAAGCTTGTGTGTGTGTGTGTGTGTGTGAAGTAATATCACAGCTTGGATTTTTGCATGGGTTTAGAACAGTCAACTTTGTCATGCCCTAGAAATGAGGAAAGGAAGTGATGGCAGTAGAAAGAAAGAAGCATTGGGATGGAAGTTGTCAGGACTCTGTCAGAGGGCCAGGGAAGGCAGAGTCAGTCATGGATTTCTTGCACCTCCCTGCAGCTTTTAGACTGAGGCCCCAAAAAAGATGGCTGGAAAAATGCCATCTTCCCACACCTGATAATTGAGAATAAAACCTCTTCAGGAAGAATCCCTGCAATCTCAGGGCATGGCAAAGGGGGCTGGAGTGTGGCTGGGATACCTGCAGCATGGAGACAACAGGACTGATGGTTTGGGGTTGCTTTTTTGCTGTCATGGTTGAGTGAGGATTTTTATATCATTATTTTAACTGGGTCTGATTAATGCTGCTATAGGAGTCTGCAATGGTTTAGGATTCATCAAGTTGTCTTTTTTCTGCTACAGTTGCCCTTGATTCTAGTCTTGCTCCGTCTGCCTTAATTGGGTACTGCAACAGTTATATATGTTAAAATAAATGAACTTTTTACTGCAAAAAGGGAAAAAAAGACAGATGATCCCTAGGCAACAGCTGTTTGGAGAGAGAATCCCACAGAAGCTGCTTCCTTCACTAATTAGAAATCTGCTTTCCTTTAGGAAGGATAACATCTACATTCTTGACTCTTGTTCTTGCTTCTAATTACTTCTTGGAGAAGTGAATAAAGAGGCTGCTTCATATGTTTTTCTTAGAGCTGCTGAGAATGTTGGGTGGAACGTTGCAGTGAACATTGGGTGGAAATGTCTTCTGGAGATGGGGAGGAAAATAAAAAAAAAAAAGAAGATGTCAGATGGTGCTTTGAATTTCAGGAAAAGGAGTTGATTTGATTCCAGCAAGAGCTGCATGAGCACTGGGTTAGAGGCAGTGATAGAGCTGATCTGTGGCACCTTCTGGGGAGAGGATGCTGTTCCTTGGAGAGGACAAATCTGTGACAAGATGGGACCTGGGGATGATGACATGGAGAGATTTGGGACAGCTGAAGGGGTCTGCTGGAAAGCCAAGCAGCAAGGAGTTCCCTTTCCTTTTCCAGCCTTCTTGCATGGTGGTTTCTCTGCATGATTGAAGTACAAAAGGGTGGTGGTTGTTGGAGTATTTGTGTCCAGCCAGGAGGGAAGGAGAGATGCTGGGCAGAGGACCCATTGCTGCCAGAATTTTGGGATGCAGGAGAGAGGGGTAAGGAAGTGCATGCAAATCTCAAACCTTTCTGTGCATGGAGTTTGGTTTAGGTTTGCAGGACGTGGCAAAGAGGTTTGGAAGAGTTGCTGAGAGGAGGTTGGGGTAGGCTGGGGGGGCTGGCAGGGAAGGGAAGGGGCAGCTGAGAAGGAGAAAGGTGAATCCCTGCCAAAGCATCAGTGCCTGGGGATTTGCTGCTTCCCCTGGGAGTGCAGCTGCCTCCTGTGTAGCTCCAGGGCTGGTTCTGAGGCAGGAAACCAAGGGAAATCAGCTCAGATACCTCCATACCTGATTGCCATTCCTTAGGGTGGGAATTCTGGCTTAGGGATTGTGGTGCCGAAGGGCTCCACAAGAGCTGTTTGATATCTGGTGAGAATCGAGCAACTTCTTGTCAGAAGTTTTCAGCAAATTCATCACGTAACAAATGCTCAGAAAAATGGAAAGTTAAAGCTAAAATTCTAGAAAAGAGTAAACGTTCTTGGTTTGGCATCTTATTCAAAATACACTCTGATCGTTTTCCTTTAGGAAACAATTTTGTTTTGAAACGCGTTTCATCTCCTTATTATGGTTATAAATGTTGAAATGGGAACAAAGCATTTTATTCAGCCTGAGGCAAACCATTCTCTGTTTCCCCTGGTAGCTGGTGGGCAGTGTGTGAGGCACAGGCTGGAGGGGCTCCTGGGGAGGGTTGGATTCTGCTGGAAAAGACTTGGAAGAGATTTTTGGTGGTGATTTGAACAAAGTCACTCTCTGTGTCTGCTAAAGTTTTTTAAGCCTTGGGCAGGTGTTGGTTTGCAATCCAGGGATTCAATTACTCTGGGCAATAAATTTTAAGGTATGTGATGGGAGCTCCATCACTTGAAGTACCAATGTTTCTCTTTTTTCTCCCAGTCTTCAAGGCAATATCATAAGCAGTGGAAGTAATGAAGCCTGGTTTCCTATGGATTTCTTTCTCATGCTTGGATTCTTTGGTAACTAAATAAGTGCAAGCCTTGACTGGATGCCCCAGCCACAGAAAAAGCTTCAGAAAATGTGTGCTGTGTGTAAATTCTCTGATAAGGATTGAGCTTGCATTGCATCTTGCTTGTCCATGAGGATGCTGAGAGACTGGCTATTTTTTCAGCAATTTTTTGTGAAACTTGCAGTATTTGAGGGGGCAGGCTCTGTCAAGTGTGGCTGCAGGTGGGCAGTGGCTTCATTTATGGCTGTGGGAGGCTGAAAGCTGGACAGGAGAACTCAGGGAACTTGTTTCCATGGGAAAGCAGTTGAGAAATATAGGTGAGTAAAGTAGAGTTTGGAAGATACATCTTTGATGTGACCCTGGTGGCATCAGTGACACTCTTTCTGCACGCGGGGAAGAGGGAGGAGCTTTTTTCCCCTTGGGAGTTGATTCATTCTGGTGTTCTGTGAATAAACACATCCAGTAACACGGTGACAAACAGGACTTGACATGCAGGGTGGGTGAAGGTGGTGCTTAAATTAAAAGTACCAATAAGCTTGGGTTTGGTGAGCCCTGGATCTGCTCTTCCCAGAGGATTAGGTCTATGGCATGAAAATATCATTCATTTCTCCACACAATCACCCTAAAATCCCTTTACCTTTTCAATCTTGGTCATTTCCAGGAGTGTGGTTAAACCAAAGTAGTAATAAGGAGGGTGTGCATTTCTGGGCAATGAGAAGGAAGAGGAGTGAAATAATAAATCTTTCATCTCTCACCCAGGAGCTCTGCAGAGTTCCCTGCTGAGGAACCTGTGGTTTGCCAGATAAATTCCTCTGGCTCTGAAGCTGGTGAGATGGTGCTGGAATTCTCCAGCTTTGATGTGTAGTATCCAATGGAGAAGTAAAAACCAGAGGCAAAATCAGTACAAGATTGCTGGGTGACAAATATTTCTGTGCACATAACAAGTGAGAGGCTGATAACTGCTGGCCCAGCCAGACAATTAACAGAATTGGTTAAATTGACTGATGACAGAGATCTCCTTTATTGGAGAGCTTTGCCTCGAGTCTTTGTGCCCTCTCTGAAGGCTTGCAGGGGATAGATATCTGCAGAAATTAGCAGTGACTTCCAGGCAGAATACATGATTAATGAGAATTTAGTGCTCTTGATGGACAAATGAAGCACCTCCAGTTTTCTTGTGAGTGATGTTCAGCTTTCTTTGCTCCAGTAAATGATTCAGCTGCTCAAACTTTGCTAAGAACAATTAGAGGTAAGGAGAGGGGAGAGAAGGGAAGAACTGGCCCCTCTCAGCTTGATTTATGATCTAACTCTTTTGTAACAAGATTTTCAGTGTTGTAAAATATTAAATACATCCTTATATTCAATATCACATTTTGATACATTTCATGCCTCATTTGCTACTGGAGTCAAGGACAACTTCACATTTTTCATGGCACAAGGCCCAGGTTTGTCTATTTATTTATTTTTAATCACTTTTTTTTTCTTCTTTTTTTTTTTTTTTCCCTTAACCTGTGTCAATTTGAAGCAAATCTTGGAAACCATAGCAACTTATTCCACTGGGTGGTTTCAGGTCTCCAGAACATGGGAACTTTTTGGCTTGGCTTAGCCCCCATGGGCTGCTGTGCAGTATCCATCTGTAGAGGATGGGGATTTGTAGGGAATGGCTGAGAGCTGGGTTTGGGCTGAATATTAGACTGAGGCAGGCAGCTCTCACTGTCAGAGAATGCCACTTTTAAAAGCTTTTGTTTAACAGCTCCTGTGATACAGTGGAGATTAAGTGGAATTTGCTGCCACAGTTAAAGGAAGATGCATGTAACTCCTGTTAATTAGGAAGGGCTCAGTATTTCTCTTTGCCTTGATCTGGGGGGGAGTTTTTGATTATTGCTTCTCACATTGGGGAATGCCAGCTGAATCCTTTTGCCTTCTGTATCAAGTCACCAGGACCCAGTGGCAGGACAGATGGCAGAGCTCAGTGCTGCATCTGCCAGAACATGGGCCCCATTCTCTTTCACTTACTGGACCTTGGATACACCCTTTAAAATTCCTGTGTTAAGCAAAAAAATTTCTACAGAACCACTTGAAGAGCTGGGCATTGTGGAGGCTGTGGTGACACTTCTGTGCTGGCCAGGGGTTAGATTTTTTTTGGGATGAGAGCTCAGTTCTCTTACACATCCCTCACCCAGGATCTATCCCACATCTTCCCAGAGGCATCTTGTCTCCTTCTTAAGGCAACGTAGAGGAATTGGATAGTGTTCCCTCTGGAACTCATATCTTAGATGTGAGTCATCCTCCTGGGCTCAGGGTGCCTACTTTCTCTCCACAAAATCTATTTTTTCCTTCCTGCTGGCAAGGTGACTCCAGTTTGGCTTTTTGTTTTTTTTTTTTTTTCCCTGAGAAAGTACAGTAAGAGCCATTTGCAAGTAAGTGGAGCTCGAGAAGCTCTGTGTAGAAATAAGACAAGAGTGTTTGAAACAGTGAGAGTAATTAGAAACTGTAATCTCTCCCCTAAGGCTGGTGGTCAATTGTCCATGCATGGGAACTTTACATTGCAATTGGATGCTTCTCCTGAAAGCTGGGCTTTAGGTGGAATTGGAATGAACTCAAGAATGCCCAGGGTTGATTATTTTGGAAGGGGGGCCTGGGCAACCACAGGGGTCTTTGCTGATCTGTAAGTGGGAGTTAGTTGAATAAAAGTGTTCACAGGTTTTTCAGCTGGCTCTTTTGATCTGCTCCAGCTTTGCCACTGAATCATAGAATCCTAGAATGGGCTGGGTTGGAAGGGACCTCAGAGCTCATCAAGTCCAACCCTTGCTCCACTCCCCCCGTGGTTCCCAGCCCATGGCACTGAGTGCCACATCCAGGCTCTTTTGAAATATCTCCAGGGATGGAGAATCCACCCCTTCCCTGGGCAGCCCATTCCAATGGCTGAGCACCCTCTCCCTAAAGAAATTCTTTCTAATGTCCAACCTAAACCTCCCCTGGCACAACTTGAGACCTCTTGTGCCCTCTTGTCTTGTTGAAAGTCATCTGGGAAAAGAGCCCAACCCCCCCCTGGCTCCAACCTCCTTTCAGGGAGTTGTAGAGAGTCAAAGTCCTCAAAGATTGACCTCCCCAGTGCTTCTCACACTTGGTTTGATGGAAAATCTTTACAGCTAACCTATTGCTGGGGTTGCTTTTCCAGGTCTCAGGAGTGTACATCTCATTTCAGGAATGGGTCAGCATCCAGAAACTAAATCCTTTCAAGTCTAAGTGAAACCCTCTCTTCACAGGCACTTCAGGGACAGGTCATCATCATGGAGTCTTTGTCTGCCCCTTTTAGTGGTTGATACCCCTTGAAAATCTCTCCCAAAATACTCCATCACTCCCAAAAATGGAATCTACACTTCTAAATTACCTCATTGCCTGAAAACACTACCCATAGCATTGCCTTTTTCAATTAAAAGCCTTTGTGCATTACTGCCAGCAGGCTCTCATGTATGGAAGGGAGTGCTGGAGTTTCACCCAGGCAGGTTTTTTATGATCCCCATGCTTTGCAAATGAAACAAAATTTAGTGAGGGAACCACTCTTTGTGGCCCTCCTTCCCATCCAGCAAACTAATTGAAACCAACATGAATGTTAATGATGCATTTCGCATTTGGAAGTTGGAGGGGTGATTAATACATTGTATGTTGTGGATTAACACCTTCTCTGGGGCATAATGAAGACAAAATATATGCTCTGAGAAGAGGTTGTTTATTTCCCGGTGTGTTTCCTGTGTTCCACCATCTCCTCTTGCATTGAAATACAAGCTTTCCAATCCAGAGGGTTTTGTTTCGAAGCATAATTTTAAATCAATCAATAAACTTTTATGTCTTAATCCTTTTTTCCTTTCCCCTTTGATTGGGTCTCTGCAGCAGAATGTGCAAAGTGAATGGAGATGGGAGGAAGGCAAAAGAAAAGCTCAGAGGATGATGTGAAAGGCTCCTGGAGCTGAGTCCTCTTGATGCTGGTGGAAAAAAATCTGTGGTTGGAGAGAAGGATAAGAACAGGTACCCTGCTAGAGACCAGGGAAAGCTTTTCCCCTCCTCTGTTCCTTGACTGATGGCCATCTCCAGAATCCTTGTAATGCTTTTTCTTGTGGGTTTGGTTTTTCCTTTTCTTCCTTTTTTTTCTTCTTCTTCTTTTTCTTCCTTTTCTTCTTTTTCTTCCTTTCCTTCATTCTTTTCCTTTCTTTCCTTTCTTTCCTTTCTTTCCTTTCTTTCCTTTCCTTTCTTTCCTTTCTTTCCTTTCTTTCCTTTCTTTCCTTTCTTTCCTTTCTTTCCTTTCTTTCCTTTCTTTCCTTTCTTTCCTTTTTTCCTTTTTTTCCTTTTTTTCTTTTTTTCCTTTTTTCCTTTTTTCCTTTTTTTCCTTTTTTTCCTTTTTTTCCTTTTTTTCCTTTTTTTCCTTTTTTTCCTTTCTTTCCTTTCTTTCCTTTCTTCCCTTTCTTTCCTTTCTTTCCTTTTTTTCCTTTTTTTCCTTTTTTTCCTTTTTTTCCTTTTTTCCTTTTTTTCCTTCTTCTTCTTCTTTTTCTTCCTTTTCTTCTTTTTCTTCCTTTCCTTCCTTCTTTTCCTTTTTTTCCTTTTTTCTTTTTCTTCCTTTTCTTCCTTTTTTTCTTCTTCTTCCTTTTCTTCTTTTTCTTCTTTTTCTTCCTTTTTTTCCTTTTCTTCCTTTTCTTCCTTTTCTTCCTTTTCTTCCTTTTCTTCCTTTTCTTCCTTTCCTTCCTTTCCTTCCTTTCCTTCCTTTCCTTCCTTTCCTTTTTTTCCTGCTTTTCCTGCTTTTCCTTCTTTCCCTTCCTTTCCTTCCTTTCAGTAAATGATCAGCAATTTCCTGCCCACCCTTTGGATTCTAGAAGGGTTAAAATATTCCCAAGTTTTCTGATTTTTTGCAGCCTTGTGAATGGACTGGTAATTTTGCAATCAAGTTGTAGTTCCTGCTCTTTTTCTGACCCAGGCTTAGTCTCTGGTTTGTGAAACAAACCCTGAGTAGGCACAACAACCCTGCTCAGAAACCAGAGGGAAATTGATAGATATATTGATGGATATATTGGTAATGTCATGTCTTGGTATGATAATATGGATTTGGAGGATTGTTACTTTCAGTGTGATTTTTGTATAGTACCTGGATGTGCTCAGGTGGAATTGTGGCATCCCTTGATCTCCTAAATCAGTGAAGTTGTGATCTGAGCCCCTCAGGTGGGAAAGGCAGAACATGGGTGTTGCATGAGAATGCAGGAGGCAGCAGCTCCACAGCTCCATGATGGATCAAAACCTCAGCAGCAGTTGGCAGCTGAAGCTGGGTCTGAAATCTCTTAGCCCAGGACCCCCCAAACTCCTCCAGACCCCTTCAGGCACTGGCTCGGGGTGTTCACCCCTTCCCCTGGTCTCAAGGACCTCCTGAGGAGCACAAAAGGTGATGGATGTCTGCATATTTGTGCCTGACAGACTGCTCACCCTCAAAACCTCTGGGAAATGACTTTTTAGGAAGCTCCCTGATGCTCTACTATTGGTTTTGTAGGGGGAAGCATGTGGTGGTGGCTGATTATGTCACTCCAGGCAGGGAGATCACAGGAGCTGTAACACATCTATAATTAAGTACAATGAATGGCTATAAAATAACAAACACTTCTAAATGCCTTGCTTGGCCACAACTGAATTATTTTTCTCCTTTGGCAAAGTCATTAAAGGGGGAAGCAGAGGAGGGGATGATGAGGGCTGGGGAGGGAGAAGGAAACGTGCATGTATCACTCTGGGTGCTTGAAACCTTTATTATTGTTTTTTGATGAATGAAACGTAAAGCCTGAGAATGAGTAAAAAGTCCCCTAGAGAATGGCTCAGATCCTCCAGGCTGCCAGCAGCCTTTTATTAATACCACCTGGCACTGCTATTCCCACTGCTTGGGGGGAATAAAGAACCCCATTTCTGAGGGGTTTTTTCCAAAGGCCCAGGGTGTGTGTGTGAAATCAGCCCCTAGTAATTACTGCTTTGCAAGTTCAGTGTTTATTGACTTTCTGAATGGTGATGAATGAAAATGTGCTTTATTTGTTAAAACCCATAAAATGCCTTTTTTTTTTTTTCCTCCAGCACTTGACATATTTTTCCTGTTCTACCCTCTAACCCTTTTTATCTGCCAATAAGCTGTTTGCACAAAGCCAGCTGCATCTCTCTTCTCCTGAAATAAGCACAAATTGAAGCCCTCAAGCTTCTGGATGGCACATTGTACCTGTTTGGGTTGGCTCTGCCTCCCAGTATCCCATGGCTGTGTATATGGTTGTGGCTTGGCTGTATCTTAAAAGGCTTCCTAGTTTGGCTCTAATTCATCTTCCATTAGCCCAAAAGATACAGCCACAAATGTCAGTATATAGATGTCATATAAATGTCATATAGAAAGATCTGAAATTTAGGGCAAGTGTATTAACCAAAAAAAAAAAAAAAAAAAAAAATCCATCTTTTTGTGTAATAGAACAATTTTATCCTTCTTCTGGAGTTTCCAGGCCAGCTGTGGTGGGAAGCAGGATTTACTGCTGCTCTTCCCTAGCAGGCAGGGTTGTTCCCCTGACCTTCTGCTCCAGCAGACATTTGAACCTGGACATAAATCTGGGACAATTTCTTCTCCCAGTCATCTTGGTGATCTCACTGCTGCCTTCTGCTCACTGTTGCCTATCTGTCTGTCTGCCTGTCTCTTCTCCTCTCCTTAGATCCCAACTTTTTTTTTGGGGGGGTCACTGAGGCTGTGTCCTTGCTTATCTGCAGCTTACAGGGTGCTGGAGAGAATCATAAAGGGGAAGGTTGTAGTTTTATTGTTCAGACAGCCTATCTGGTGTGTAACCTGATGTGTCCTGAGCAAAACTTGCTGAATTTGGGAACAGGGACAGGGGGCAGGGGGTTCTGGGGCTGGGTTCCAGTGAACAGTGCAGAAAACTCCAGGAGATGTTGCAGGAGCTGTTAAGGCTTGGGTGCCATCTCTATCCTTGAAATGATGTTCCCTAAGAGAAACCATTTTAAAGGAGGAGATGTAAAGGTCCTGAATTGCTCAGGTGTTCAGACTTCCCAGTCTTTTTTCTTTGGCACAACTGATGGCCATCCTCTGCTCTGGAAGTGTCTGTGTTGTGCTGGCCTGGTTGCCAGCTCTCAAAAGCTTGGAAAGGTTGCTGAAAGTGTTGCTCAGGGATAATGACATCAGATGGGGTGATCTGATGACTTCATGGGCACTTCAAGTGTGCTGGAATGGCCAGGCAGGAGCCATAAGTGGCTGCTCTTACAACTACTCACGTACAGAAGTTTCTCTTTCCCCCCCTTTAAAGTGCATCATAATCCCTAAGTATGAGTCCTCTTTAGCAGACTGCACAAGCTGCTTCTGGAACAATAACTCAGGTAATAAAGAGTCCCTAGGTTCAGCTTGGTAATAGCTTGTAATGACTCCCAGGGAGTGATTTCAGCCTCCATAATCCTCCTCGCCCTTCCCACCTTCTACAGCAGTGTCTGTGAGGATCCACACTCCTGTCACAGGGAATCATTCCTTAGTTGAAAAGCTGAATGCAATGGAAAGGGAAAAATGTGTTTTGGGGGGTGGTATTCAGGGAGATGGAGCACTATGTGGGGTTCTTTTTTGGGTACTGGACCAGGACAAGGAGGAGGCAAAGGGGACTGGGCTGGTGGACCAAACAGATAAAGGCACAGACCTGGATGTGACTGTAGAAACCCTGATGAAAAAGAAATTTAGACCTGGAGACTGTTAAGGCCAAGCTTAGAGCAATAGACCTGGAATGAATTCCTATAAAAAGGAAGAATTTGGTTTTGACTTTGTGGGGACACTGCATGAGAATCTAATCCATTGTCCCCAGAGGAGTCATTGTGGCCCTGCTCTCATCAAGATACTCAGGGATCTTAAAACCTGACAGGTTTTAGTGGGGTTAGATAAGAAAAAAAGGTGGGGGGAGGCAGAAATTAAACCACAAATGTTCACAATAAAACAGTGATAGAAATGGAGGTGGATGGGGAAAAAGAGAGCATCTGAATTTAGTCTCAGGAGACCAGTAACTTCCCAGGGCATTTTTTGCTGTTCTCCAGCCTTCTGCCTCTGTTCTTTCAAAAGCCTGTGCAGGCTGAAGTCAATCTAGTATTGGGGTTTTCACATATTTTGGTGTTCAGCCCTGTGATTCCCACCCAAGCACACGTTTGGGTGCCCCCCACCTTTTGAAATGAGAGCTGCCCAAGCTGCAAAGCCAGGCATGGATGTGAGCTCTGTGCTGGTGAGTGAATGTCTGAGTGTTTCCCTGGAGCAGGGCCAAGCATGCCTTACCTCTTGTCAAATCAAAGCTCCTACAAGCCTGTGTTCTGCAAACTAATAGGTTTTCCACCTTGAGGCTGAGCTTTCTCTGTGTGTGTGTATGAAAAGCATAATTTAAAAAAAAAAAAAAAAAAAAAAAAAAGTGATATTTTATTTTTCTGGGGTGCTCCTCAGCTCTGGCTCCCACATCTTCTTACAAATGGAGGGATGACCTTGTCAGTGTGTAGAAATGTTGCCTTGAAGGCATCTTCTCTCCACGTGGCTCCTGAGGGGTCTCTACAAGCAGTGTTTGAATCTCTGCTGGGATTTTCAGGCAAGTGTATGGTCTAACTGGCATTCTTGAAGTTCATTTGGATAGATTCATGCAGCACCAAGGCAAGAAAGGAAGTACTTCCAGTTTTATAGAAGGGGAAACAGTGGGAAGGAGAGACAGGGAGTTATTTAAGGATAGGGAATAGGGCAGTTGCAGAGCTAAAAATGGATTTCTGGAGTCCCAATTCAATAGACTGAACTATCATGCTGTGGATGTTATCTTCCCCAGGCTCAGTAGCAGGCACAAACATGTACCCACCCACATGGTTTTAATCTCAGTTGCTGTGTCAGACATCTCGGATGGGTGCACCCTGAAAACTGCATGAGGGAATTGGAGAGGCATTGCCAGAATTTCCCTGGCTGTTAGTCTAAGAACATCCTCCCCTTGGGTCTACCAAACTGAGCTGGGAACCCTTGGAGCAGGGAACCCTCAGCTATTTCAAGCTGTGGAATTCCTGGGAAATGGGTTCCCCTGCAGACTGTTGAGTCCCTTCCAGTCCCAGAGCTGAAAATGGGACCAGAACCATGGAACTCGTGTGTCTTCCCTGTGAGGATGCAAAAATCTGGGTTGTGTTTTGCTAGGGCATCTCAGGTGAGACTGGATCCTCCTTGCATTGCCCAAACTTGCCTTCTTGGCAGCTGGATCAGGTACTGCCAAGCCTAAAGCTTGTCTGAATGCATGCTGTGATTTTTATTTTTTTTTTTCTTGAGCTGAAGATGCAAAACTGAAAGAAGATTCCTAGCTACATTTCATGAAATCTTGTCTCTAGTGGTTTTTTGTTGTTTGTTTCGTTGGGAGGAAGAAAAAGGGAGGTAGTTCAGGCCTTGCAGTGTTATCCAGTGATGTCAGGGCATTGTCCTGTCAACCACAAGCTCCCTGTGATTTGGGACAAATTGTTTTGTCTCCTTGAATCTCAGTTTTCCCCTTTGCAAAGTGAGAAGGGGTGAGAGTACTGAAGGGTGGTGAGAAAAAGCAGAGTGTGAAGCAGGGCTGAGAAGGAGTCCTTGGATCTGTTGCTTTCTGCCTCTTTCTGGTGGCAATATCAGGTTTTATTTGGAAATGTGTGCTTGGAGAGGGCTCCTTAGCCTCCTCTCTAAATGCCAGCAAAAAATCTGCACGATGCTTGACAGGCTGAGCTGTGATACTCTATTTACACATGACAGAAATGAATTGTAGACACACTGGATGACTAAACAGATTAGTTACCACATCCTTAATTACCTTCATCCCAGCCCTCTTCTGGAGGATGCTCGGAGGCAGAGCAGTGACCTGAGGATACCAGAGCTGTCCTGAGGATACCAGAGCTGTGTTGCCTGTCCTGAGCTGTCAGCAGGAGAATTATTAGAATCACTAGAACTGATAAATCACTGGAGACTGTTCTTTTTTAGTGTGAGAGAGAGAACAGAGCTATGGAAGAAAGTTGTCCCTCATTACCTGTTCAGTTTCTGTTTACAGTGAACCATGGGAGTGACTTTCTTCTGCCCTGTTCCACTGGGGAGAAAAAAAAAAAAAGCTCTGTGAAGTTCAGTGAGGATGAGGATGCTTTTAAAGGATGTTATCTTCTCATTTTACTATTTCCTACTCATTTTCTGTGAGCTCTGGCTAAAAAATCACAGTGTGAAATGTTCATGTAGCATCTTCTGGTGAGCAGAGCATTGCATTGTGAGGGCTGAGCTCTATTTTGGGTTTCTCCCTCCCCCCCAACTTTGATTTGCTGTGCAGAGTGGTTTGGATGAGAGCAGTGTAGTATTTGGGGACAAGGATTTTATCTGGAGCCTCAAGGATTTCATTTGGAGTGCTGCTGGAGTTCAGATACATCACAAAGTGGAGCTGGGTTTTGGGTGGGGGTTTCCTGGGGTTGGAGGGAGGAAAATTGCATTTCAAACACAGCTGGGGAAAGTGTTGCTTTAGGTTTCCAGCCTCTGGGTTATTCCTGGCCAGAGCTAATGATGATATATGAGTCTTGCAGAACACTCTTCATCCTGAGACCTCAAAGCCCTCCACTGAAGAGGTCTGCAACATTATTCTCCCTGGGTACAGGTGGTAAAATTAATGCATTAAGAGATAAAGTAGTTTAGCCAAAGAGAAGAAATGAGGAATGAATCTTGGGGTCCTGAAACTCTCATGTTTTCCCTCCTAGGGGCCATTGCCTTTTCCAGCTCTTGGATTTTGCTGGTGCTTTGATTGCTCAGTCAAGCTCTGCTGTTTTGGGAGGTCAGCAAGCTTGCAGTTCTTGTTCAAGCATTCTTGCTTTCTTGCCTGTTAGATTCCAGGAGACCCCATAAAGTGCTCTTAACCCCATTTCCCAGCATCTGCTGTGTGCTCACAAAGACAAAATCAAACACAACTTTATCATCATCTTCTTCCTTCTGTGAGCAGCTGCTGTGAATGCCACATGCCAGTGCTTTAACTCTGAGGAATTGCTCAGAAAGCCTGAAAAGGGCTGTCAAAATTTTTTTTAAGGTTTTTTGATGGAGGGGATGTGAGAGCTTCTGCAGCACTTTAAAAAGTCCTGATAAAGAGTGAGTGAGCCCTGTGGCTGTTTTGGGACATGTCCCTGTGCTCCCTGTGGGGTCAAATCTCTGGGCAGGATTATTTGGGGCTGTTCCTTGCTAGGAAGTGATGCAGGCACACAGACAACCCTTTTATTACTTCTGGCTCTGAGGTAATCTGGGATATAAACCTCAGATTACTATGGTCAAACCAGCTTTAAAGGCTGAATAATATCAGTGAGGGAATCCAATACACTGCCTGCTCCTGAAATGCATCTTTATTCCTTTCTCCCTCTCCTAGGGGTGCAGAGCAGCTTTGGGTCCCTCTGTCTTTTCTCTGTTCCCTTCCCTGTTGCTCTCAACTATTAGCAGGTGAAGCCTTTTTCTTACAGCTTTTGGGGTTTTTTTTTCTCTCTTTTTTTTTTATTGCTTTGCTTTGTTTTGTTTTTCCCCTGCATGGACCCTGCTCAGCCATTTCACACCACCCCAGGTATCTGCCAAGTGTTTACCTAGCTCTGTTTCACCTCTTT
Organism: Heliangelus exortis; assembly: GCF_036169615.1. Taxonomy (NCBI): domain Eukaryota; kingdom Metazoa; phylum Chordata; class Aves; order Apodiformes; family Trochilidae; genus Heliangelus; species Heliangelus exortis. The sequence goes on from NC_092447.1 coordinate 2,454,870, forward strand.
GGCTGCAACTAATACTGGGCCACCCTTGCTCAAGCCCATGTGTCAAGTGTGGCAAATTTTCTCATCCCCCAGGCTGGCTTTGCTTGTCTCAGTCCCCTCCTCTGCTGTGTGCTCTGCATTCTGGCACCTTTCTGCTTTGATTTTAGCCTTGGTTTCTCTCTTTTCCATAACACCAGTTTCTACCCTAGTGCCAGGGTGAATGGTTTGGGGTATGAAAATAGTGGGTGCCTGATGAGGAGGAGGGGATCAGCATCAGTGGCACCAGGACCCTGCAGAAAGCCACAAAAAGGAATGTGGGAGAGGGGAGGCTCTGCATCCCTCCATCCCTGCTCCCTGTGCTCAGCCCACCCTCCCGAGATGTTAACATGGAGCACACAGATGGCCTGAACAGTCTGGGGAGCAGATTCTCTTCCTTTGTGTAAAGGCAAATAGGTTGTGAAGTGACTGAACTGCCACAGCAATAACAACAGGGGAATTCAGATTTTTTTTTTTTTTTTTTTTTTTTTAATTCTATTTAATTTTTATTTTATTTTATTTGGTGGGGGGGTTGTTCTTAAGCTTGGCTCCTCCAGTTGCAGCTGGAGGCTTTGGCACCCATCAGGAATTCCTCTGCCACTTCCCCAGTGGCATCTGAGCTGCCTCTGCCTGCAGGTTTTGCTCTGAAGGGTGGCATTGTGTCACAGTTTGTCCCTGCCTGCTGACAGTCACTCGGAAGAGGATATTGGCTCTCCATTGGGAAACTTCTTGTTCATTAAGGAGTTTATCAGCTGAAAAAGTCACTGGGGTGGAAAGAGCTATTTCTGCCCTGCAGGAAATCCCTGTCGTTTATTTTGTGAGCTAAAGGTCAATTTGCCCATGTCCCCTATTTAGATAAAATATGAAACCTTCACTTCTCTGCTGTAAGCCTGTGGTTGCTGGACCAATTTTTGGTTTTTCGGGAGAGAGCCTGTGTTTTTTGGTGTTTCTGGGGTTTCCTGGAGAGACTCTGGTGCTCTTTAGGTTCCTTACTGACTTGGAGGCTTTCCTCCCATGCTTAGATCAGTGCTGGTGGTCATGAGCTGATTAAATGTGACACATCAAAGATAGGGAGAGCTTAAGATTACCACTGCAGCTGTGATCAGCTGACAGGATGTGGCACAGCCCAAAATTCTGAAATCAAATTAAAGTTTCCCAGCGTGATGTTGTAGGAGGGGGAAAGAGAGAAAAAAATAATTTAAAAACGGATAGAAAAAGAAAAACCCCAAACAAAAAAAACCCCCCTGCAGAGTTCATCTGGTGGATATAGAGTTACATTAAACGAATGGAAATTAAAGGCTTTTCATCGAGATCTTCAGTACAATTTGATGGAAGACTTTAATTATTTCAAAGTGCCTAAGAAAAGGAGCTTGGAAAGATTTGGAGGGGGTGATCTCTCATAAAAATATCTCTCTTCACAAGCATTATGAGCTGTTGTTGGGCTGAAAGGCTGCTGTCAGCTCAGAAGGAGGGATTTGAAAATCCTGTGGCCTCTCCAGAGACCAATTCCTGCAGGAGTGGCAGTCAGCCTCGTAAGAGAAGGTTGGGGAGCTGGGAGGAGGTGGGTGCAGGAAGAGAAAAGGTTTCAGTGCTGCCAAGCAGCTTTTTATCAGCCTTCCCAAGACACAGAGGATGAAGAGGGCTCCTGGTTGTTAACGTGAGGATGGCAGCCTGTGGTTGATTTGGATCTCTCTTGGCATTTTGGACAGAAGAGCCAGAAAGAGCATCTTCTCCCTGGCACCTGGGGGATATGGTCCATTGAAATCATAATGCTAAAGTTGTCACTCATCCAATTCTTGCTTGGACAGCCCAGGAATTAATGGCTCTTTGTCTAGTCTCCAGATTGACATAAATTCAAGTACCTGGAGGCAAGCCATTCTTTCCCTGGGACTTGGATGCTCTTCTGCCTCCAGCCTCCTCACTTTTGGGCAGAAATGTGGCTTCTTCAGACTCTGAATGCTCAGTGGTTTTGATTCCTCCTCTTCCCCAGAAATACCATTTTCAGATGCCCCTCTCCATCTCCTCGCACACACAGATAACTGGCAAAAAGGCAGTGTTGGTGGCCATGGGGCTGGGAGATGGGGGATGCTCAGTTGCAGGCAGGAACCAGGGCAAAAAAAAAAAGGGACAGACACACATTTAACTGGCTGCACATGGCAGAGCACTGGAGGAGCTGCCAAATTTTTCAGCAGCCTGTTGTCCTGAGTAATTGCTGCCAGGCTTGGGGAGCTACTGGGCTTGCACAGCTTGTGGGTGAAATGGTCCCAAAGAGGGACCTGTTGGGATAAACACCAACTGTCTAGAGAAATGAACTCTGGTTTTAGGAGGCTTTGGGTGAGTGTGGAGTTGCACAGTCTGCTTGCAAGGAGAAGAGGGAGAAAACACTGCAGCTTCAGAGAGAAGCTTGATCTGAAGGGACATTGTCAGCAGCTCTCTGAAAGTGCTGTCAGGAGAGGTCCTGTAGGATGATGCTTCTGAGGCTGTTTGGGGGCCACAGTTAATCCAGCACTTCAGCAACAGGAAATTCTGCACTGTTTGTTGCTGGGAATGTTGGGGTTTTTTCCCCTTGGTGTCTCAAAAGCTTTCTGCACCATTCGTTCCTTGCTGCATCGTTCAGGCTGCTCCTGCCTGCTGTCACTGCAGGAGTTTGAGCATTTCACCATTTCTTCTTGTGTCAGTGTCAAACCACCCTCCTCCCACACCCCATCTTCCTGCACCCTGCAGCTGCTTGAGCTGAGAAAGATTTGGTCACTGGGTGAAATGAATATCCCAAAGATGATGTTCAGATTGGTGCCTGCAATCCAGGTGTGAGATAGCCATGTGCTTGGCATCTCAGCAGAAGAGCTGCTTTCTGTAGTTAGAGCTGCTTGGGCACAGAGTGGTGGATGCAGATGTGTCTTTAGGGCAGGGGCTATTGGTACAGCACCCAGGGGGTGATAGCAGTTGGCTGTGTTTTTAATTTAAGGCTCTATTTGCACACCCCAGGCTGCCCTTGTTCTGTTTACAGCAGCATCTGCCCAACGGGGTCACTCCCTCTCTCTCTCCCTGCATTCTTTGAGGATTTGTTTGTGAAGCAGCAGCATTGGTGGGGGGTGGCAGAGATAAAATGCAACCCCCAATGTGAGTGATTTAACTTCTGGCAAAGCAGGCTGAGAGATGGAGGGGAAGGGAGGAGGAGGAAGAGCTGCTGGGGGAAGAGCTCAGGCTGGGTGGGGGGCTGATGAGCTCCTGCATCCCTTCCCCTCCAAATGGCTCCGTGGTATCTGTCCCCCTGGGTGTTTGTCCCTCTCCCACCAGCAGTATCTAAGCTACTTTTGCAAAGGAGCAATGTGGGGCTGAGCATTAATAGCTTTTCTTTTGGGGGCAGGAGGAGATGGAGAGGCTGCCAGGCTGCCGTTTGCCAGCAGTTAGTCAAGCATCAGCTGGGTGGATGGCTACTGGGTGGCTGGGGTAGCTGGAAGCCTGCTGGGCTCCAAACTGGTTCAGAATGAGTTGTGCTGAATCACAGCAGCTCAAAAGCTCTGCTTGGAACGTGTCTGAGCTGAATCCCAGGGGGTGGAGGGAGGAAACCCAAGTGGATCCTGGAAGCTGGGGAGCTGAGGCAGCGTGGTGAACAGTTTGTGCCTCTAATTGATGATTTTCCCTCTATTTGGGGCATGCATAACATCTTTCCCTTGGGGATTCCTTGGTGCCTAATGGGAGCTGAGCTAAACTCTCAGTCCTTCCCTCTGTGGAGAAATTTTTCTCTCTTCCACCAGGTTATTATTTCATGAAACTCCTGTGGGTCTGTGTCCCCATGAAATTTTGTTGGAAAATGGCCAACATATTCCGGGTTTATTAAGGATGGGTATTGAAAGCACCAACTGTGTAAGCCTCACTTTCTCTGGTCCTGAGACCAAGCTGGAAGTGTCAGGATTAGAAAGAGCAAATTCAGGATGTCAGATGTCTGAGTCCACTTGGCCAGACAGGCTGTGAATTGAGGCTCAGGGATAACAGCTGCACTGGAACATGGTGCTGGATTTTGGATGGATTATAGGTCAAGATGCAGACATTAAAGTTGGGAGAAGGCTGGTTAATGAGGACAATTTATGCTTATAGCTGAAAGAGAATGATGTGATCAGGGCTTTCAGAGTGCTCAGCATGGGCATCACTTAGTTGCTTTGTACTTCCCTCATTTAACTGGAATTGATGTTAAGCCAGTGATGAGAACAACTGAAAAGCCAACTCTGGAAAAGGTTTTTCCTTGCTCGGTTTGGAAATTGGATTTCACTGATGAGGATGAGTGCTCTGGGAGCAGTTTGGAGAATGCTGCTAAGTCAAGAGCAGAGACAGGCTGATTATAGCTAACTTGGAACAACAAAAAGGCAAGGTGGTCAGAATGAATTTGTTCTGTGAATAAATTTGGTTTTTACTCTTGAGGCAATGTCCTGTGCCTTTGTAGGCCTCTGTGTTCTGCTTTGTTAATGTAGCCAAGTGATCTTTGCTTGCTCCACATCAAAACCCTGCATAAAACCCTCAAGTGTGATGTCTTTCTTCTGCAAATGTCACCCTGCAGATAGGAAGGGAATCCTTGCCCTGGGGTAAGGATGGAGTAAAGGCCTGAAAACCATGAGATTTATCCTTAAGTCTTCACAGGGATGGTAAAACATAAGCTCTGTTTGAATAAAATGTGAAATTCTTTGCTGGACTGGGGTTTTTCTCAGGGCTTTCCTATGGTTAGAGTGGCAATTCAGGAGTGCAAGTCAGATCAGCATTTTCAGAGAACTTGGGTATCTTGCAGGAGTGACTCTGTCTGGGCAAGGTCTCTGGCAATGATGGCTGTGGTGGCATCTGCCTGAATGGAAAAGTGGTAAAAAAGACTTAAAAACCTTATGGGAATCTGGGATTGTCCATGAATTGTGTATGTTATGGCCATATCCGAAGCAAAGCAGTCAGATATTTGAGAAACAAAGGATAAAGCAGACATAAAGCAGTTATCTTGAGGCTTATGAAACTTTAATAGGGCTTTGTTCAAAAGCACTTCATGTATCATCAGGCAAACTGCACTGTGTCCATATTTTCTCTTACACAAAAGGCTCTCCAAGCCTTAGAAAAAATACATTAAAGGCCACGAGACAGAGAGAAGAGGACGGTGAGAAATTGAGAGATGCCAGAGCCAAAACTGTGGGGAGAAGTCATGGATCTTACTGAGTTTTCTGGGCTGTCATGAGGGAAAAAGCTGAGCAACTGTTTGCCAAGGATGTGCATGTGAAGATTTCTCTGCTTTTTGCCCAGGAATGTATCAACAGGCATAATAAGAAATTTCCCTTTGCCAGCAAACATTGCCTCTCTCCTGTCCTTTCACCATCATCACTCTGAGCCAGAAAGGTGAGGGCTGATTTCACACTGAGCTAGTTTTAAAAATCTTTATTTTTTAAATGAAAACCCTGTTCCATTGTGATTTTTTCCCCCTTATACTCCTCCCTGGAACACTGTATACTTGCATTTGTCTGGGTGCTGTTTTCTCAGGTGCTCAGGACTCCTCTCCCTTCTCTGCTCCATGTGGGATTTGGCCTCTTGTTTCCAGCAAATCAGGGAAAAATGCCAGAGCTGCCCATTCTCCTTTAGCCCTCTGGGACTTGACCATGGCATCTGAGGAACACAGCAGCACTGCACCTCTAATGAGATGCTTTTTGGTGTTAAACTGTTAATCAAACATGTAGGTTTCTGCTTTGAAATAATTATTTTTGTGCCACTTACACTACAAATAGGATTAAAAGCTTCTCTCATGAAAATTAATGCCTTTTAAACACAACATTGCCTACCAGCTTGAACTTTGCTTCTGCTTGCTTTTCCAAGACTTTCTCCAAGCCATTCCATTCATTACTCCAGCAGCTATTCTGCATCTGGTTGTTGTCTGCAGTCCTACTGCTGAATTAACTCTGTGTTATCCCTGTAGACCTTTTGGTTTCCTTTCAAATGTGACCCCTTACTCTCTCCCAAGTCCACACCCAGAATTTCCTCCTCCCTTAAAACATACAAGCCAAGCCTTAGAATCTTCAGCCATTCACAAACTGCCATCCCCAAGCCCCAAAATACAAGCTTTTTGAGCTTGCATTCATCAAAATGTTCTCTGGGTGATAGATGGGAAATTAATCTGCTTCTTCCACTTACATTTTTGGCAGCTGGAAAAAAGAAGCAAAACTAATTTTTTAGCCATAAACCACTTCTTGCAGGTGGATTTGGTAGAGGCTTCTTTGTTTTCCTTTACTTTTCCCTTTTGAATCTGCCCGAGATTTTAAGTGAAATAAATAGATTAATCTTTGTTCTGTTGATGCATCAGGTTGATGCATTTAAGAGCTTTTTCTCCCCCTAGACTCCTGATATCTTCTCAGATATTTTAGAACTTCCTTCATGTGTAAAGAGACTCAGTGGTAGCAGTAATTCTTCACTAACAGCAAATTGGGGTTAGAGCTTGCTGGATTTTTTTCTTACGACAGAGATGAAATTTTTTTCCATCAAAGCATTTTTGATAAAAGGAAATTTTGTGGGAAAATATTGGTCTTTGTGCGGAGAGAAAAACACCAAAACCTGAAGATCTGCTTCAAAAGAAGACAGTATTTTGCAAGACAGGCTTCAAGAAGGTGCAATTGGTGTGAGCCAAACAGCTGAGAGCAGATTTGCAAAATAGCATATACACACCCAAAGAGAACTGTGAAAAGGTGTAGCTGGAAAAATCATCAGTTTCATGGAGGGGAAAATGGTTTTCTGAGCAGCTCTGATTTCTGTGACCAAAGGGTATGCACTGAGTCTAAAGGAGGTCTGGTGGAAAGGGTTCCTTAAAACACTTTATTTTGGACACAGTCCTTGGTCCATCATAAAGCTGGTGTCCAGGTGATTGTTTTTCCTTCCAGCATGAGCACTCCCATCACAGCTTGGTAGAAAAAGCCAAGGAAGTCTGGAGAGCTGAGGGTTTAATGCCATTGGGGTAAGAGCAGTATTTGGGCTGAGCTTCTGTCCTGCCACCTGCTCTTGAGGAACAGATTGACCTGGGTCTGTGTGTACCCTCCTGTGAAAGGAACTGCTTTGTTTTGCATTTCCATCTTTGCTGTAGGATAGGACTGATGCTGGGGTCTGTTTTCTGCAAAAAAAAAAAAGCTGATGTCCCCAGTTTCATGCAGTGGGATATCACTGGTTCACATGTTCGTGTTGGGTTTGTTCTCCTTTGGAGCAAAAGTGATATTTCAAATCTCCATTTTATCTATTTATTAATATAAAGAACGTGTTGGTTTAAAGGATTTTTCCTTTTTTCCTGGTTAAGCTTTTTATGAAGCCAAGGCTCTGCCTGGTTTTCCTCATTCAGGCTTCCCCAGGCCTCTTTGCAAGAAGAGCATTGTTGAGAATTGAGAATCAGCTCAGCTCAGAGTTTCCCTGTGCCACCTCAGCTGGAGGCATCAGTTTCTATTTCTTCTTCTGAAAACACTTGCTTGTACTTGGCTGCATGCTGGATGCAGTGCAAAGCAGCTGCTCTCTCCTGCTCCAGAGGTGGTTTAATGGGAATGATGAGCCACAGAGTGGGTAGGAGTCTTCTGCTGAATAAATGTGCCATGTGGTTTTTGTGACTCCCGGGTGCTGGGAGTTAAACACTGAATTTCTTGCTTCTTTTTAGATGATTTGAAGTCAAACCTGTCCTGTAAATTTATCCAGTGTGCACAGCCCTGGTAATTACCATTAGCTGTGTGATTAAAATGGTTAAAAGACTGTTTTAACCACCATGGGGTGATAGATACAGCTCTTAGAGCAGAGCATGCAGACTGGGTCCTTCCATGAGCCTGACACTTTGGTGTCAGGCACCATTTCCTAGAAGAGAATCAGCTCAAAACCCTGCCTAGAATAAAATAAGCTGCCCCAACAAATGCTCTGAAGTTGATGTCTGTAATGGGTATTTTGTAAGCCTGACTCTGAGGGGGCAGGAGGGTTTTTTTTTCACACTTGTAATTCACTTGGCTGTGCCAATAAAGCTTTCAAGTATTGAGTGCCCCTGGCAGGGCTGATAGGTCGTGTGAGAAGCCTGTGGAGGAGCAGGTAATTGAATAGAGATGTCCTCTGACTCAGGCTGGAACTGTAACTGCTGAATTCTCTGTGTGCTCACAGGTCTGGGGTTGATAATGCTGGGGAAAATCTAACTGGGACATAGCTGAGCCTGTGTGCAGGGGGGATGAGGAATCAGGATGGGTACATATTGCTTTTATCTCTAAGCAATGATAGGAAAAGTTGATGGTGTTGGTGAGGATTGAGAAGGGTGAGATGAGAGAACTCAGGATTGTGGAGAGGGAAAGTTAAAGAAAATAATCCACAGGAAGAAGAAATGTCAGGAATGCATTTGTCCTTCTGCTTCACTGCCTCCAGAATTCTTTTCTCCTTGAAGTTTCTTGTTTCTTTTTTTTTTTTTATCTTTTTTTTTTTTTTTTTTTTTTTTTTTTTTGAAAAGTCATGAAGGGGGAAGGAAAGGAAAAAAAGAGAGAGAGATAAAAGAGCACAGCTGGGAGAATGAAAAATCAAATCCATTTTCTGTATCAGCTGAGCAAGTGTTTATCACTAATATCACCTTCCCTTGAATATCACCTTCTTCAATGCTGGCTGAATGACCCTCAGGGAGCTGTGCCATCCCTGGCAGGAAAGTCAGAGGGCCTTTTATCCCCCTGACACCTGGGGAAGAGAGATACCACTGGGTATGACACCTCGGAGGAGTTCATCCCTGGCAAGCCACGGTGTGAATATTGTGAGGACAATGCCAGAAGAGGAAAGGCTGAAGGTAAAGCAGGCTCTTTAGTGCTGATGGAATCTGAAAGGAGACGTAGTTTTAATGGGAACATAGAAATTGCCAGACTGGAACTAGAAATGTGTTTCATATTGTGATGTATCCTTTTTTTAGTCCTAGCTGCCTCCTGAAGCAGGGGATGAGGCTTGCCCTGAGCAGAGCTGCTTCTAACCCTCAAACACAAGGAGTTAGTGGGTGCCTTGCAGCATGAAGGGTTTACACACCACCCAAAATCTTATTTTCTTTTTAAAAACTTTGCTATTGTAAATGTAGCTGTTCATTCTCTTTATAAATGCCTGATCCTTCTCTCAGCCTTACTGAGGTTTTGACTGCAACAATACCTGGTGGTAATGATTTACCCACACTAATTATGCTTTTTGCTGAGGAAAATGTATTGTTCCTAGCTTTAAATTGAGTGATTTTTCAGTTTAATTGAACTTGCATCTCTGGATCCCTGCAGCAGGCTTTGCAATTCAGTTCCTCCCTTCCCCCTGAGACACTCAGGTACTTTCTCAAGCCCAGCACCAGTCACCTGTTGAACTGTTTTTCAAGTTCTTTCCCTCATCACTTCCACTGAAGCGTGAGACCTCCCTGCAGACAAAGCTTTGCAGAAGGAAAGAGCTCTTTTTCCTTGTAGAAAGAATGAAAAAATCTCTGTCAAGTTGTTTGTTGATATTTCCTGACAGTATTTCAGAATTCCTTGCTGCTCTGCAGCTGTTAAATTTGTTGTCTCAGCTGTGAGGATTACTCTAGCTTTGCTTGAGCTGCGTTTTCTCACCATTCATCAAGCTTCTGGTGATGCACAGAAAGATCCATCACCACCAAAGCCACCTCCAAACTACCAGTTGGGCTGTCTCCTGATTCCCTGGGTAAGACTGAAGTTGCTGCCAATTTTTAAAGGGTGTTTGTGGTTTCTCAGTGAGCTGGCAGATGACAGCTTAGGGGTTTTGCAGTAGAAGGTTGCCTCAGGATAAAGCACACATTGGGGTTTATGAAAGCCTGGTTGGGGCCAGATGTGGCAGGGCAGGTGGCAAACACATTTTTCAGGGTGGAAACCACCACTTCCACAGGGTGTCTGTGGAAGTGTGACCAGAAAGAGCAATGCACCCAGATTTTTTGAGTGCCCTTGGCAATTTGGGCAGAGGGAAGAAGGGGAAGAAGAAGAAGAAGAGCTGGCTCATGTTCAGGGATGTCTTCACTATGGGTGTGACAGTCACAGGAGGAGAGTTTCATTCTGTGATTTAACATTTTATTCTGCCTTTTGGCTTTTGCTGTATTGTGTAAGAATTTGTCTGCAAAAATCTCAAAATATCAGGAAGATCTGGCAGTAGCAGTGAAGAAGAGTACCAGCTCACACAGTTATTAAAAATGTATAAGTAGTTTTAGAAGCAAGTTGCTTCCTCTGAGAAACAAATCGTCCATAATTCTGCTTGGTATTTAGGGACCTTGATCTCCAGAGAGAACTTGAAACTATCCAGTATAGTCTTGATTTATTTGATTCTCTTGAATTTTAAGAGCTGAAGAGCTTAACAGAAAAAGAAAGCTACAGCCTTGTGCTGTGCAGAGAGGAGCCAGGGATCAGCCCATGATCCACCAGCTGTTAAAAAATCCCCAATGCCACCCTGAAGGACCTAGGAAATTGGGTTTTAGCTGGCTCACTCCAGTTGGGAATAGCAGATTCAGGATACTTTAGGAACAGCTCTCCATCAGCCAGGCTCCCTTGCTCTGGTAGAAAGCTGCCAGTGCAATAAAGAGGAACCATTAATGCAAGAGGTGGAGGTGTAGAGGCTGATCAAAGTCCTCAAGTTCTTGGTGGAAACTTCAGCAAAGGGACTTGGTTTGGTTTATTTCCCTCAAGCTGAGATGAGGATGAGTCTGAGATAAGTGCACAAAGATGAATGCAGTGAGTTGCTAAAGATCCCTGTTCTTTTAAGTGTTGTGCTGGCTTCTAAGGCTTTCTACTTTGTGTTGCATGAAAAAAATGTCATCTTCCTCCCCTCTGTGTGGAATTTTAGGCTGCACTGGAATTGATATCCCAGTCATCTGTGTGATTCACTGCTGCACATGGGCAGAAAGCACGTTTGATGGCTTCTTGTGGGGAGATAAGAGAGAGACAGCTGCACCTTGCAGCTGTAAGGAAGCAGAAGCTGTTGGGAGGATGGGTAGCTCAGCAAGGCAAAAATTACTTTGCAGCAAAGAGGTTTGAACTCTCTTTTCTCCCCTTTCCTGCCTTTTGAAGAGCAGAAGGCAGGAGGAACTTGGGGACTGAGGAGCTGAAGAGAATGGTGAGGACTGACATCCCACTTTGTTCCCTAGAGAGTAGAAACTTAGATGTTAAGCTTGGAGAAAAAAAATCCTCTTCCTCTTTTTCCCTCACCTCCTGTGTCTGGAATGCCAGTGCCTGTTCCCACTGCTTGGTGGCCCAGGTGTAGTGGTGGGGAAGTCTCCTTGTGTTGCTCTCCCTGGGAATTTTGCAAGCACCTCCATCCACCAGATGGTTGTGGATACAGGTTGTAAGCACCTGCATGCTTGGGTTTGGGGAACCCCAAGGTGTATTCCTGTTGCTGACAGCTGTTCCTGGGGTTCATGCTCAAAAATCAAAGTAGAGGGAAGCCTTTCTTAGCAGTAGGTGATGTGTGAGGTGAACACAGCATCCCCTCTGTGCTCCATGTCCTGGGTAATTACAACCCTGCTGCTCCTGTAGCAGAGCCCAGCAGGTGCTGTATTTATTATTTAGCTTTGCTATTAGCTCTGAGCTGGTGATGCAAAGGCAGCTGCTTCTCTGGGAATCTTGGGCTTCTCCTTTTCACCAAACCAGGCTGCAAACAGGAGAGGTGGCCTTGGGGTCTGTCCCCCAGAGCTGAAAGTGCTGGGACCCTTTCCCAGACCTTGGCAGCTCTAAGCTTGCCTGGAGTGGTTATCCCTGTGCAGTTTTATCTTTGCAGAGTCTAAAATCAGAACCACCCATTTTAGCACGATGATCCCACAGTGCTTTGGCAGAGAAAAACCAGGATGTTCACTCCAGCATCCTTCTCAAGTGGCAGGCAGGCATTTCCTTCCACTGCTTTGGCTGGAAAATGGGGCTTTTATCTGCTTTTTCTTGCCCAAGTCCAGAAGCAGAGTGGTTTTCCCTCTCTGTGGTTGCTTTTAGGTAGAGATACAAAATGTTTGCTGTGTTTCCTTGCACAAAACACCACCATAAAACCCCTTGCCTGGTGCTAATAGCTGGATGTGGCCAGTGTTAGAAATGGAGGAGGAGGCTGGTGGGGAGTGGAGCCAGAGGCTGCCATCTCTCACTTTTCCTCCTGCATCTCTGACCTCTGTGTGTGATCATCCCTCTTACACCTTCTCATTTCATGTGAGAAATGCTGACAGACCTGAGAGTCTGGGGAGGGAGCTGTGGAAGAGAAGGCAAAAGACATCTGAGGTCCTGTGTCAGATGCTTTGCTGGTCGAGATGTAATTCTTACTGGCCATGGGCTGGCAAGGGCTTCTCAGGACATTTTTTTGGGGTAGCACCACAAGAATTGAGACCTAAAGGAGGAAACCAAGACTGTGAGTTTTGCATAGCAGCTCTGGAGCTGATCCAGAGTGTGGTCAGAACCTCAGGGTTCTGTTGGGGCTGGAGATCCCTCAGCTGCTTTTCTGGCTGGGTTGAGCAGGGATTGTGTCTGGGTTTGTCTGTGTGTGACCCCAGTGCTGCAAGCACTGGTTCAGCAGCCTGGGCTGTAACACTGATGTGAGTAAATCTGATGTGATCCTGCTGTTTTGTCAATAACTTGGCAAGTTTTGAAATCACTGCTTCAAAATGCTCAAATGATACGTTGCTCCACTATCTGTCTCTGCTGCTGCCAGCACTTCAAACCAATTTACAGTGAGTGTAACCTTCTAGGGCTTTTCCTTCCTGGGTAGTAGTCTGTAACTCCCACTTAAAAAAAAAAAGTAAAAAAAAAAAAAAAAGGTAAAAAAAAGAAAAAAAAAAAAAAAGCTAAAATTCTCATTGCCCTTGTCAGGGGTGGTTAATGATTTTCAGGTGCTTTTTGGCAGCTTCTGCTTTTTAAAAGCACACACAGCTTTTGAAATCCTTGTGTTCTCCAAATGTCCAATGGAAAATTCAGCAAGGGATCCCCCAGTTTTCTTGAAATGGGGAATTTGGACTCTTCTGCTTCCCTTCCCTGGATGTAAAAGGGGATAGCCCTGCTGGGAAGTGCTGAGATGAGATGGAGGATGTCTAAATGTAATCTAAAAATAGCTGATTCAAGAAATTTCATGCAAAAAGCTACAAAAAAAGAACAAGACTCCTGGTAACTTCAGAAGGCAGATTAAAGACTTTGCCTGTGTCAGGACTTCAATATTTGGCCCAAGAATTAAACAAATGGAATAGTGTGAGAATGTTTGCCAGAAAATTGGAGAGAGATAAGGTAACAGATGAAACACTCAAAGTCAGCATTTAAGGACATTGCTGCCTGTGGAGATAATTTTATCAACTTGAGGGACAACCATTTCTCCTGTAAAATAAAATCTACCCTCTATGTAACTGTTTAAAATTATATTTGTTAAAAATTCAACAGTGCTGCAGGAGTCTGCTGTGGGACAAGCAGTGCCAATGACTGCACTAATAATATGTGGGTGTATTCTCCACTGACTACTCTTTATTTTGATAGTGTCTGGACTTTGGAAGTTATCCACTGGTTGTTCACATGGTTTTACCTTGTAAGAGGAGAAAAAGCAATCATCCTACTCTTGGTCTTTTCCTGAATCCTCTTGTGCCTAAAAGAGAGGGAAGGAGGTGATGGTGACTGTGATTGAGGCAGGAGCAAAGGAAGAATTGGTGGCCAAAGTGGCTCTGTCTCTTATTCTCATCCCTCAAATTATGTTTTGGTGTGAAAATGTGCTGTCCTATTCTAAACCCAAAAGTCATTATTATATTTTAAGTTGCAGGCTGGTTTGAATGAAATAAAAGAAGTGGGGGGGGCGAGGGGAGGAAGAAAAAGATAAATTAGCAATGTGATTCAGTATTGATTTCCACTTGTTTTTTGTGGAAATGCTAAAAATGCCAAGATGAAATATTTGGACTTTTCCTTGTGATCCTTTTCCATTTTTTTTTTTTTTTTTTTTTTTGTTAGAAACTCTTTGCCCAGTTTGACTCCAGTTCCTGAATAATTCATAGTCTGTAAATAGCTTCCTCCTCCTCCTCCTCCTTTGGTAAATAGACTTCTTTGTCCCAAGTGCTTGGCAAGCTGGGAGCAGTGTCATCCTGCTGAGCTGCTGCTTGGGGAGCAGAGGTGCTCAGGGGCTGTGTGTTCTCTCCCTGCAGAGTTATGTCATGCCCAGACCACCAAAGGGCTCCATGAGGATTTATGGAAGATGCCCCGTGTCTTGGCACCTCTGGTGCTCCTTCTGCTGTGGCTGATGAGGATCACTGCCAGCCCCCATTCCCTGAGGATTGGTGAGTACAAAGCTGGCTCTGCCCTGTGTTTAACCAGCCTGACACTCTCTGTTTGGATCACTTTGCCTTGATGTGCTGGGATGAGGGAAGCCCAGCTGGGATGCTGGGATGAGGGAAGCTTGGTGCTGGTGGGGGTTCTGCTCCTGCCTTGGGTTCATCCTCCCTGCTCAGGTTGGGCTGAGTTATGTGCTGCTGGGTCCCTCTTGCATTTGGGGAATCTTCCCTCCTTCATCTTGTAAAGGAAAGCAACCTTGTGTAAAGGAAAAAAAAACCCTTGGTGGGGTATTGTGGATGTATTGGCATGGATTTTTTTGGTGGTAATGTCACCTGATGGGAATCTCCTCTATAAATTGGAAGTGAAAGCCACTCCTTGAAGAGGCCCCGAGGAACGAAACTTGCACCCACCCCCCAAGTCCTGCTTCCCTTCCTCAGTTCCACACAGAAGGAAATAGGTTTTTGTCACAGAATGATTTGTCCCCAGATTCATGAGCAAGGAGTGTTTGAGCCCAAACTGAACCTAGTTAAGTGGTGCCACAGGAACATTAATAACTCCAAAATGCTGCATTTTTATGAGCCCTATGCATTTGGTTTCCTTTGGGCTTTATTAAAAAGTGTTCAGGAGCAGGCACCATCATCTTTGCTTGCTGCCTGGGAGGATTAGGGAAAAGAAATGCATCCAGAAACCTTGTAATGAAACTTACTTTGTAGTATTGACACTTTGCTCTGCTGCTTAGAAAGAAAACTGCTTCTCCCTGCCTGTTCTCTCCGAAGCTCCTACCTGGTTTTATTAACCATTTGTTGCAGATAAGCAGCTAATCTATTCCTGTCCCCCTTTGCAACTTTCCCAGGTGACATTTGAAGCAAAATTACTTCTCCCCTCTGCTAGTGGAGCATGGAACAGCTCAGAAATATGGGAAGGGAGGGTGTGTGCTGGCAGGAGCCTGGGCAGGGTGTTTTATGTCCCCCAGCTGTGATTCATGTGGAGATGCTTCATAGCCTCAGCTCTGCAGACTGCATTTCATGTTGATGGGCAGATCCTCCCCTGGAGCTAGCAGGGAGGGATGGGCAGTATATTATCAGGATGCTGAAGGTTTGCAGGTTCTTCATTATGCCTTGTGCCCCAGCCCTGTCCTTCCGTGGGGAAAATGCTGTGGGTGCTTGGGAGTGAGAGGGGAAGGGCAGGACAGGGCTGCAAACCTGGCTGGGAACTGACCTGGCTGCCCACATCCACTTGAAGTATTAAAATACTTGCAATATTAAAATACCTGAAGTATTTTAAAATACTCAAAGTATTATATAATACTTGAAGTATTATAAATTTGCCTTTCTCCTCAGTTACCTAGTTATATAGTCATTGATTTCTGTCTTTGCCAGTGATACACTGACAAAATGAGGTGTTTTTTTTTCTTATCTCTCTGGATCAGTAATTTCTTTCTAATGTATTGGCAAGAATAAGGAAGGTGGTAAGGTCATGATGGAGACTCCTTGTTTACAAGGAGTCCCATGGACAAGACAAAGGGCAATGGGCACAAGTTGCTCCTGGGGAGATTCTGGTTGAACACAAGAGGAAAATTTTTCACTGTGAGGTCAATCAGACATTGGAATGGTCTCCCAGGGATTTGCCCACTTTGGAAAGTTTTAAATCTCAGCTTGATGGAGTGCTGAGAGATCTCATATAAACAATAATATTAGAGGGGTTGGATGAGATGATCCTTGAGGTCCCTTCCAACCATTTTATGCTATGATCTCCACCCTGAAGGCACTGGAGAGGGATGGGACTGTGCTTTTGTCTTCCTGGCAGAGGACTGGCAAAGAAATCTGTGTTTTACTGCAGTGGGGGCAGGATTGGCTGCTCTGCTGCCCTCCAGGGCTCAGAATATTCAGGGGTTCCCCAAATGGAGAGGGTGATGAGTGCTGACCCCTGAGGGAAGGTGAGAAGAAGCCAGACTGTGTCTGTGTTCAGGGGACACAGGAGAAATCTGGTTTTTGGTTTTGTTTCTTTAAGGCACGGTTTTATTTTAACAATATAGCCAGAAAAAAAAAGAAAAGTTAATAAAAATAAAGTACAAAATAAAAGGAAAGGAAAAAATATTACTAGCAACTCTGAAATCATTCCCAAATGAATGCTTTTGGCAAGGCAGGGGGATCTGGTATCTAGCAACATAAATCAATGCACTGCATAGAAAAGGAAAACACACCAGCAGGAACATTTAAATATTCAAAGAAAATGCAAGCTAGCATTTAAAACAATTCTGAGAGCCATCTGGTAATAGACTGCTCAAATGGACAGTTATTTGATTAGTTCTGGGACCTAGGCAATGCCATGTCTGGTTTCTGCACCAAGAAGAGGTTGGTGCCTGCTGCACTTCCAGGGCTGAAGCAGGCACAGTGGTGCTGAGTCAGGGGTGCTTGGCTTTTATACCAAAAACTCAGCTTCCCTACTGCTGCTTTCTTGGGGTTTCAAGTGAATCTTGGCCCTGGTATTTCTCCATGGAGTTTCTTGGCAGTAGGTTGCTTCATCTTGGAGCACAGAGTGACAGGAAGTTTTGCTGGCCTGGATGGGACAAACAAGGAGTGTTGCATTGCAGAGAGCTTCAGAGGCATCATCTGTGCAAAAAAATGAACAGATTAGGCTGCAGGGTGACCTTCCCTGTGACTTTGGCATGCACAGGTGCAATCTGTACCCTATCCTATGCTCTATTTCTCTCCTGGATACATAGGAAAAAATTACATTGGTAATTTTTTAAAAATTATTATTTTTATTGTTATTATTTTTTTATTCTTAAGCTGCCTTTCTTCAGCCTTAAATTCTGTGTGCTCCCTTCTCATCCTGTCCTGGAGAAAGTCTCCTATTCACGTTGTTCTGGAGACCTTTGTGGGGAAAAGCACTGACCCACTTGGTGTATCCCAAACAGTATGTAAGGAATTCCCTCAAGGCATCAGGAAAAAGCCAATGTATATCCTAGCAACATGTCCTGGGAGCAAAACCCAGTAGTTGGTGCTTGCCCATCCCCACCAAACCCACAAAAGCCATCAGCTTCCCCCTGTCAGGGCAGGAGTTTGGATGGAGCAGAGTGCTCTGGGCTCTCCCCCAGCTCTGGTTTCCTGCAGCATCCACTGGCTGTAGAAATAATTCTTTGTTTTTGTTTTTTTTGTTTGTTTGTTTGTTTGTTTGTTCACTCATGCTCAGTGAAGTGTCAGGAAATTAACTTGAGTTATTCACCAAGTTATTTACTTGGTCTTACAGAGCAGACCATCCGAGCCTTAAATTGGTATTCTCTTGTTAGATTCATTGAGTCTACTGAGAGTTCATTTAAAATTCATATACAGGCAAAGCTGAGGTTTATCCATGGAATTGCCCTAAGTAGCAGTGGCCTCAGCATCACTGCAATGTGCTGACAAACTCCTTCCAAGGGCTCCTTCAGCCCTGCAGATCTTTGGGGTGCTCTTCTCTGCAATTTCCTCTGGCTACCCTACTTCTTTCCTACTCTCTACCTCCCAAGTTCACCAACTTTATACAAAAGGTGCAGCTCAAGCATTCCGAGTATTTTCTTAGGTTTTCCCACCCCATTCCCAGGGAACTCAGCAGTTTGCAGCAGTGCTGTCTCAGTGCTTCCACCAGAGAAGCAACGTGCTGGCAAAGTCTTTGTGAATACAACCTGATGAGGGGGTGTCACTCCATGTGCCAGCCTGGGACATTTCTACTTGTTCCTAGGCATTTTTCCCAAAATCTGGAATACCTAAAGGGCTGTGGCTTTCCTGTATGTACTCTGTGTAGCTTTCATCTCGAGATAATGTTCTTGGGATGCTCCAGGTTAGGGGAAGTCACTGGCATTTAGCTGTGCATGCTGAAGTAGGTGGAAAAAGGCAGGTTGGAGCCTTGCATACAGGGTTTTTGGCATCACTCTGGTTGCTTGATGCCCCTCTATTTCCTGCTTATCACCCCGTCACAGAGCTGTGTAGCAGAGCATCACTTGTGTGGTTTTGCATCCCCATCTAATTGCCTTCCCAAGGTGCTTAGGACATTGTTTAGTGAGGTCAAGGTGTCCTGGTGCCTGGTGCCCTTCTGTCCAGTGCAGTTTGTGGCTGGAGCAAGGAAGAAGCCCTGAGCATTAAAAATGTGCAAGGCAAAAATGAAGGATAATGGCAATGAACAGAATTGGGGAGCATTTAGTTCAGCTTCCTGAGGGTATCCATAATTCTCCTGAAGGCACTGCAGAGAACATTCCACAAGGCAGAGTGTTATTTAACATTTTAAAGGGGGATAGTCCCCTCCCTGATGATGCAGTCGGTCCCCCTGATGCTCTAGAAGAAAAATGGCCATGTCAGCTGCTGGGGTAGGAACAGTTCTCCTTGCAGGTGTGAGATTTGAGATGAAGGGAAACACAACTGTGTGCTGGGACACAACTCTGCCTTCTTCAGCAGGCAGGAAGAGTTGTGGCTTTGTGGGGGGTTGGCTTGTGCCAGCCCCAGTACCCCCAGATCCTGACTGGAGCAGCTGGCACAGCTGGAATCCCCCCAGCACTCACCTCTGCTTTTGACACAGAGAAAACACAAACTCCTATCCTTGCACGGAGCTGCTTTGTGATGTACCCAGGGCTTTTGGGGATGATGCAGCTGTGAGAAGCTGCTGGCCCTCAATTTGCTGTTCCCCAGCAGAGCCTGACCCCAGCTTTGAGCCCAGCAAGGCTG
Source organism: Heliangelus exortis (assembly GCF_036169615.1). NCBI lineage: Eukaryota > Metazoa > Chordata > Aves > Apodiformes > Trochilidae > Heliangelus > Heliangelus exortis. Next base: position 2,473,825 of record NC_092447.1, read on the forward strand.
CTGCCATCAGCCTGAAGCACAGCCCAAGCAATCTGTGAGCCTCACACCGTGGTGCTGTTGCTAGAAAACCTTTCTGCTTGTAATTACAATTAGTGTTTAAGCAGATGAAGCTTCTGGTAGGGGTTAGGAGACTCTCTGCCAGCTGTCCCACCAGTGAAGGAGCAGAGGTGCTGCCTCTGCAGGAGGGGGCACAGCTCAGGGCTCATTCCTTGCCAGAAAGCAGCAGATGGGGAGGGGAAGAGCTGGGAAGAAACAAGTTGCTGAGCCCCAGGTGATTACCTGGCATCTCTGTGCATGCACCTATCTGCTTTTAAAGCATGAAAAGGAAATCATCTGCACTGGTCACCACGGAGAGTCAGTGCCTAAGGCTGTACCTGCAGTGCTTGTTAGACATCCATGGGCAGGACCCATGGGTTGAGGGGTAACTCCTGGGCACAAGGGATGGAGAAGTAGTTAACTCTTTGCCAAGGTGCATCTGGAGAAATGAGGGATGAATCCATGCTGTCCCCATGCTGCACTGCTATGAGGATGTAAAAGTTGCAATTAGGTTGGCATTAAATGGGGGTAGATGCTTTCCATGTGGATTTTGGGGTCCTAGATCCTGGAAACCCAGGCTAAAGGCTTTCCCAGGGGTGCCCCATGGCTCTCCAGAAGTCCACAGAGCAGCTGCCCTTCTCCTGGAGACCTTTCTCATCTTCAGTTCTAGTTTCAGATCAGTCCTCTGCTCAATTCATGTCTCACTGGTCTCATTTGAGCACTCGTATATTGATTTTATCTTATTTTTCTAAAAAGGCTTTCACATTTCATTCAGGACTTTCCAAGAATCTAAGAATCGAAAAAAATAGAGGAGTGTGGAGAGAGGGGGAGGAGGAGGAGAGGTATCCACATCTCTGTTGATGCATGACAGTACATCTGTCTGGCTGAAGCACTGTAAATGTTTAATTTCCTCCAATATTAAAAAGGCCCAGTTAAGTTCATTAAGGTGAAGTAGATTCACAGTTAGTTGTCATTTGCTGCTGAAGAGCAGTGAGAGGTGGCGAAAAATACAATATTAATTTGTTAACTATTTGCCCTTTTAATTCTGTTTTCATTATTCTTCCAGGATACTGATATTTTATTTATGTTTTCCAAGTTATGTGCATAATCTTAATTTTTTTCCAAAAAAACTCAGTGCTGTAGATGCCAGGCCCTTTCAGCAATGCCTTTTCCAGACTTGCCCTTTGATTCTTTGCACTTCTCTCCAGGTGCTGCTGTTTTTACAGCTCGAGTGGCTAACGGTGCCCCATCTCCTGACCATCCCTTCCCCATCCTGAGTGGTCATGTAAAGGATGAAATGAGCCTTTTTTTTTTTTTTTTTTTCGTCCAGAAAAAGGCAACTGAAGCTCTTCAAAGAGATGCCTTATGCTGCTGGTGACTGCTGCAGTCCCTTATCTAACCTGCTCTTCTCTGATCAGATAAAAAGTGGTTCTCAAATGCTTTTGATGTTGGATGCCAGGGAGGAGCATTCAGGCTCCCTGCACCTTGAGGTTGGGATCTGGGCAGAAGGTGGTTGCTGGGTGGTCTCTTCCTGCAGGCTGGGTTTGCTTTCTGTTCCTCCTGTCTCTGCAAATGTTATTTTTTTCCAAGGGGTGTCTTCTCCCCCCCCCTGCAGAGGCAGGAGGCTCATTAGCACCATCAAAGTGTGAGCTAAAACTGGGGGGATAAAGTGAGGGCTGCTGAGAGAGGAGCCCTGGGGGCAAGTGAGGGGGAATTGGGCTGAGCTGCAAGCCAGGACTTGGGGGATGTACAAGCCCTGCATCCCTGCTGCATTTTGCTTTGATTTTAAACAGTGAGGGGCCCGTTCAACGTGCTGACTGAGGGCTGGGTACCAAAGAGAAGGAGAGACTGATGATTTCTTCTTCTACAGAGGTTTCTTCATGAATTGCCTGTGATCAAGAGTAAATGGATTTGAGACTGAGCTGCCTGCCCCAGGGACCCTTCGTGGAAGAAACGGGGGCTTGGTGCAAAGTGGGATGACTTGATCTATGTGCTTTAGCCATGCTGGCTCTGTGGAAGAAGGATGCCCATGGCATGTGCCCACTGGCCACAGGGGCTGCCCCACTTGCCCCGGCAGGCTGTGCCCATTGCATCACCTGGGGGACCAGTGTGGGAGGGAATTGTGCCTCCCTGGGCTGTAATTTTGCCACAGAAAGCATAATGAGCTCCTGGTTTGCACCTAAGGCATCCAGCACTGTGATAATATGGATAATTTAAGCAGATTTAGCTCCTGGATGGATGCTGCAGGGCATGGAGTGAGGAGAGGTGTGGGTTCAGGGAGGCAGACTCTCTCTTTATGTGTTTTGCACCTCTGTGGCAGAGTTGTTTTTACTGATCTGTTGCTGTTCCTTTGTGTCTGAGAGGCAGGCTACATTGCACATCCCAAGAGGCCCTAAGCTTTGTTTTGATTCATTATATCTCCACATATCTATTATATAGGTATAGATCTCAGTGTGTAGAGCATCTTGGAGGGGGGAGCCAGCTGGCAGTTATGGAAAAAGAGCCTTGCAAGTCAGCATAGAGCTCTATTTTTTTTATTTGCTTGTCTAAAGAAAATTCTTTGCTCACCAGCATGGGTAAAGCTGCTGCCCTGTGCTGGGCTGATTTGTAGATCTGGAAGGTGACTGAGTTCCAAGTAGGTGCTAATTCAGCAGGAAGAGGAAAATATACTTTGAGGAGCCAGGGATAGAGAGGTTTGTCACTGCAAAGGTCAAACCTCTCTCTTTCAGAGTTGCAGGATGAGTGCCAGGGTCTGGACAGGGAGAGGTGCACATCTGGGGTTTTGCTTCAGACATCCCGGAACCAAAGGTCAGGACCTGAGAGTCTTGTAACATATTTTCTATCTAAATACTGTTACTTGCCTCTGGGCAGCACTTTGTGTATTCGACCACAGAGCCTTTTTTAGCACAGGTCTTTTTATTTCATAGTCATTGCAAGAGCTACTCTGTCACTTCTTTCATTATTTTTTCATATATATGTATGAATAAAAAAGTCAATTACATGAATGAAAGATGCTTGGTTCCCTGCCTAAACAGCTGCCAAAATTAATTCCAACTCGGAGCCAAACTCAGCAAAGCTGGAATTTCTGCAGAAAGCTCCAGTGCAGCATGAGATAGGTTTGTGCATCAGTCTGCATGACAGACGACTGCTGCCCAGCCCCTTGCCCCTGGCTATCTGTGTGGGCAGCTGAGGAAGGATGGATTTCACAGCTCTGTGGTGAGCTTGACTTCACCGTGGAATAAGCCTGAATTAAATATATTTAGCAGTCCCTTCCTGGAGTGAGTGCCATCACACTGCAAAGCAGTGCTCACTTGATAAGAAAGCAGCTGCCTTGGCAGCTCAGGGCACCTGAAAACTTAGTGCCAGCATCAGCAATACTTTGAGCTTCAAATTTGTTCCTCCTCACGCACTGATTAACTTACATTTAAAGAGCCTCTTGAACTGAACAGGAGATTCAGGGGGTAAGGGAAGGAGCTGGGTTGAGTTACAAAATTGGAATAAGCATGCAGGGGATGCAGGAGCCCTGTCCTGGCAGCAATTCTGAGGCTGACTCTGGAGGATGGGGCAGCTCTGGACACATGGCTGGAGGATATGGGTGCTTGCATTTAGGGAGATGCATGTCTGTAGTGACTGTGACACGTTTTGGAGGTTGTTTTCAGGAAGCGAGGTGGAGAGCAGCCTTGCAGATTAAAGTAGTGGCCCAAGTTTCTCAAGGTGAGTTGAGATAAAGCTGAAGTTGTTACCAGTGAGCTGTTCTAAGCATCCTGAGAAGGCAATCTGGAGGATGGCAGATGGGAGACAGCAAGGCAGCTCCAGCTTGTAACAGTCTGGTGGAGCAGAGCTGAGATGCTCCCACTGTGAGTGCAAGGTAGGATTTCTTTCTTTTTCTTTGATCTGCTTTCTGCTCAGAGGTTTATTCCTCATTCTTCTGTTGGCAAGTTCACTCGACCTTGCTTGGTGGAGACAGGGGGACTGCAAACTCAGGACCAGCTCCTCTGGATGCAGTGTGTGCAGTGCTCAGCTCAGGGAGGTGGTGAAGCCCTCCTGCTAGCATTAGACACTGCAGGGCACTGTTAGGAAACCTTCCCAAAAAAGGTGCTTTTGACCTGAAAGGGCACTTCCCTCCAGTGCTCCTCTGCAGCTAACTGCTTGGGGCTCAGTTTAAGATAAACAAACTCCTGTAAAGCTAAAAGCCCAAACTGTCCTGGCTTGGATTCAGAAGCTCCAGCTCATGGTATCCAGGTGTTTTGAACCTAGAGCATTTGAAAAAGTCCCAATCCCAGATGCAGAGAGCAACCTGCTGACAAAGAAGGTGAGACAGGTCCTGGCTCTTGCTGCTCTTCTCCCTCACTGAGATGAGATTGAAGCTGTTGGGTGAAATCACTGAAAAAAAAAAGTGCTGAGAAAAAATGGAAGGCTGGAAGAGGAACAAAAGCAGATGCTGATATGTCAGCACAGAGGTGGACTTGAGCATGGAGTGAAAAGGGAATTACAGGAGGGATCTGCAGCTTTGCCCTGTACCTGCCAGCTCTGCCTCGACCCCAGGGATATAAAGGCTGGGGATGTAAGAAGGCTGCAGGGAGGGATGGCTCAACTTCCCAAAGACACCACTAAGGAATTCCTCTTGTAGGGTTTTGGAGAGACTAAATGGAACTTTATGTGAAAATGATGGCTGAATGTCATTTCTTTTGTCAAAGACAATTTTGGGAGCCGGAAAGTGCTGAAAGAATTCAGATTGTTAAATGGAAATAAGTCTGCTTGGTTGAGATGAAATAGGGTTTAAATGAGGGAATTTATCTGTGGGTTACCCTTGTTAGAGTACTGCCTTATTTAATAAACTGAGTTTTAATCTGCTGCAGGGATTCCTGAAGGAAAAGTTTAGCCTAGGGGTAGATGTATGTGATGATGGGGAAGGACTGGCTGTGCCAGCATTCTCCACAATCATTAATTTGCTCATGAGTGCTTTGTATTTCATGAGGATCTTGTTTGCTGCTCAGTGAGTGGCTTGATCTTTGTTCAAGCTTCTTGGGTAGTTCTTCTTTTGTGCTGGCAGAAGAGGAGCCCACTTCTGGTCGGGTGATACCTGTTTTGAGCATCATGGGGAGGACTTCTAGCATGGGACCATGCAGCACTTGATGCTTCCTTGGGGTAGTCCTCCCTCTCCCTGAGCAAGGGGAGTTAAGTCTTGCTGTGTATCTAGGAGGCAAAGAGAGAGCTGGGAATCTTAAAGGCTGCAATTTCATTGCAAAAGTCTAGTAATTATTGATGGGCACTGATTATCTGCTTCTGCAAGAGATCCACTGCAGAGGAGCAACCACGTACCCTTAGCTAAGTTTAGTGGCCACCTGACTTAATGCAGATGTCACCTGTCATCTTCCAGGTGTTTCTGACCCATCTCTCTTTAGTGGGAGTCACCAAAGCATAACTGCTCCAGATGCTTCTAAAAGTGCCTGTGGAGGGAAAAGCTGATCTCAGTGCTGAGCAGTTGTTTTTTTTCCAGCACTGGGGGACTCTGTTCTTTGCTGTCAGAACTGGAACCTGAAGCTGGCAGTTTGTGGCACACAGGAAGGGCACATGGCTTAGTGGGGAGTTCCTAAATGTAAGGTACAAAAGGCTAAAGGGATGAGGTTTGGTTTTCCTCTGGGGTTTCAGAGTGTCTTACATTCTGTACATGGAAAATTCAAGAATTTCCAAGCTGTTTTCAGCCAGTTCTGAGAGACAAGTCAACTCCGAAGGGTCTTCATTTTTCCATATATTTTTTCCTTGCTGAGGCATTGCTGTTCACTGCCCTGCCTTGTAGCACAGAGCAGACTCACTGGAGCTCATCTGTATTTGCTGTGTCCTCTGGAATTATTCCTGGTTTCATATCTTGGAGGTGCAGGCCAGGTTGAGTTCCTGAGATCTAGCCTGAGGCTCATTCCACATGAGTTTATGACTTCTGTAATCTTGCAAAGCCCAAGGGATAATGAAGTCTGAAAAGGAGTAATGTGGTGTCAGCTTGGGTTTGTCTCAGGATCTCCACTTTCATTATAGATTCCTCCTCCTTCCCAGCCCTGATTTGTGGTTCTTCTGCATGGCAAGAGGAATCCACTAACCTGTTTCTGTCAGGATCAGCTGTCCCAGCTGGAGGGTTTTGTAGCTTCTTACAATTTGTGGGTACTGAGGCACATGTGTGTTCAACAGCACATTTGATATCCTTCACCTTGTACCAGATCTGGTTCATGGGTATCTAAGTTTGCCCTGGCAGGATGCCCCTAACCACACTTCTTCAGAAGAGAACTTTCCTGGTTGTGTTCAGCAGCCCTGCACATCTTCCCATTGGAACAGCAGCAGGAGATGCTGCTCCAAGATGATAAAAGGAATGGAACATCTCCCTTGTGAGGAAAGGCTGAGGGAGCTGGGGCTCTGCAGCTTGGAGAGGAGAATGAGGGGTGAACTCATCTATGTTTATAAATATTTAAGGGGCAAGTGCCAGGAGGATGGAATAAAGCTTTTCTCAGGGGTGACCAACAGCAGGACAAGGAGCAATGGTTATAAACTGCAGCATAGGTGGTTCCATAGAAATATTAGGATGAATTTTTTCACTGTGAGGGTGACAGAGCACTGGACCAGGCTGCTCAGGGAGGTTGTGGAGTCTCCTTCATTCAAAGCCCACCTGGATGTGTTCCTGTGGGACCTGCTCTGGGTGACCCTGCTCTGGCAGGGGGGTTGGACTCAGTGATCTTTCAAGGTCCGTTCCAACCCCTCACTTTCTATGATTCCATAATTTCTAAGTCCATTCTGTCACTTGGCTTTGGCACTTCTGAACATTTTGTTCTACATCCCTTGCACAGAAGACCTCTTGGCGGTCGCAGACCTTTGCCACTCATTATCTGTTGTATTTTTATCCTTTTCAGTGGCACGTGGAATTTTTGGCATCTGTATTTCACTGGGGTACTTTATTATTCCAAGCATGCCCAGAAATACCATGATCTTGATGATCAGGCAAGATAAAACAAAATAACAGCTGAGTTGGCAATGAAATATCTTGTGGTCCTTGTGCAGAGTTTTAGGCATCCCTTGCAGAGGCCACCCCAGATGCTTTGGTGTGGCTGAGGAGCATTACCAGGGTAGGATACAGGGGGTTGAGCACTTGGGTTTTGCAGCAGAAATCTTGTTTTCATTGTGCTGTCTGTGGTTGAAAAGCCTTTTCTTCTCTCATGAGTTTAAATCCCATGGAGCATCTCATTAGGAACAAATGATGCCTCAGGCAAGTGGAGCTATAGAAAAGTAATCTTTATTAAGCACCCTCAGTGGTCAGAGTTACTTGATGAGCTCCAGAGTTTTATTTGCAGGCAGTTTGGGTTGTCATTTAGTAGGAAAGCCCTTTGAACTTCCTCTCCTCGTCTCTAGGTTACTGTTTTCTATTTCTGTATGTTTTCAGTCCCTGCAGCCCTGCAAGTACTGCTGGTAAAACTCCTGACACTGGGAGCAAAATAAATGGAAGAGTCTGGGTGTGCATGGGTCATGCTTGGAGCAGGGGATATAAGGTGACTGCAGGGCATCAGGAATTGCTCTGAGCAGGACAGAGATTGAGGTGGGAAGATCTTCTGTCTCTGGATACTTCATTGCTGCCTTTTGGGGCCACCAGGAGAGAAGGGCCTCCTGGTGCAGCCACCCTCACTGCCTCTGCATGGTGACACAAACAGAAAGCTGGACAGATGCTTCTCTGTCATCTCTGGACTTTGCAAGTTCATAGAATCACAGAATCATAGAATTGGCTGGGTTGGAAGGGACCTCAGAGCTCATCAAGTCCAACCCTTGATCCACTCCCCCCGTGGTTCCCAGCCCATGGCACTGAGTGCCACATCCAGGCTCTTTTGAAATATCTCCAGGGATGGAGAATCCACCCCTTCCCTGGGCAGCCCATTCCAATGTCTGATCACCCTCTCTGTAAAGAAATTCTTTCTAATATCTAACCTAAACTTCCCCTGGCACAACTTAAGACCATGCTCTCTTGTCTTGTTGAAAGTCATCTGGGAAAAGATACCAACCCCCACTTGGCTCCAACCTCCTTTCAGGGAGTTGTAGAGAGTGATGAGGTCTCCCCTGAGCCTCCTCTTCTCCAGCCTCAACACCCCCAGCTCCCTCAGCCTCTCTTCATAGGGTCTGTGCTCAAGTCCTTTCACCAGCCCAGTTGCCTCCTTTGGACCTGTTCCCCACAGGTGATAGAAAACAAGCTATGAACTGTAAGCTGTGAACTCCTGTATTTATATAGATGGAGACAGCCCCAGTCTCATCCTCTGCTTGAGTGATATCAGGGCTTCTTTTTTAAATTTTTTTAATTTTTATTCTCTATAATATCTCATTTACTTAATAGTCTGCAGTTGCTCTGGAGGAGCAGTCACTGCTTATTAAGGAAGAGTCTCTTGGTTCATGCCATAGGAAGAATTTTCAGGCACTGGCTAGCAGCAGAGAGAGACTTTTGAGCAGAATTTCATGCCACTAGTCATGCTTTTGAAAGCTGTGTCCCAAGGCTTAGGGAATCAATTAACCTCAAAAAGATTTGGTGGCTTGGTTTAGAAGAACACCAGCTTTAAGTGTTTCCTGCTCCTGGAACAAGCTACCTTTAGCATGAAGCATGGATGCTTTCTAACAGGAAAAGTGAAGTGAGAACAACAATAAAATGAAATAATGAAAAAAAACCCCAACACATCAAAACTCCAGAAGAAATGCAAGAAAAAGCATCTGTGTGACTAACACCCAGGAGCCTGACTGAAAAACAGTCATTTGCTGAATATAGCTGTACACTTTTGTTTTAAATGTCCTGCCTCTATTCTTTGCTCTCCTCCACCCCCATTATCTGGAAACATTCCAGCATTATTCATGCTTGAAGAGACAGAACTGGCTCCCTGTGCTGCCCCAGCTACAGCCTGGAGTTCACTCTTGGTACTTGGAATATTGCTGCCTCTCTGCTGGCTTTATGGATCCCTCTACTCGAGGTGGATTTTGCAGGTTCTCCAGTGCCACAGGGAAAAGTGTCACCAGCTTCCTGACCAGGAATTCCTCACCACCAGGAACACCCTTCCCAGTTTTGCAGTGGGCTCGAGGGAGGTGACTGTTGCTTTCAGGTAGAGAAATGGAAAACAAAGTGAAATTAAATGGATTCATTACTTTTTCTTTCACCTCCCCTCTCTTTCCCTTCTGATTTTGGCAGCAGACTCCAGCCAAGTGTATACCTGGGTTTGGGGACATGTGGCTTGTCTGTATGGCAGAGCCATTTCCAGGAGAAATACCACACTCTGTCTTTCCCTTCTCAGAAAAATCTCTCCCCAGGCAGGAAATCTGAAGGTAGAATGTTAAAACCAGAACCTGCAAAAGCAGAAACAGGCTTGGTTGTCTGTATTTTACCAGGTATCAATGCCTGAGTGGTGAGACCCAGTGGAGTTTGTCTCTCAGAGAGCAGCAGTGTCCCGTGGCTGTGGTCGTGGTACAGGTTCTGCATCTGCCTGGGTTGATTTCTGCTTTTTGTAAACCTGGGCACGACACATCCATGCTTTAGATTTCAGTCCCAGGTAGCAAATCTGCTTCCTGACCTATAGAAGAAAAAAGGCAGTAATTATTTGTTTACTTGGTGCAATTTGCCTGTGTGAGCACTTCCCTAGAAGAGCCAGGCTAGGTGATTAGTAGAGGTTTATTTTGTCTTCCTTGTCATCATTTTTTTTTAATTCAGTAGGACTAGATTTCTTTTTTTTTAGCCATTTGGAGGGGGCCTGAACCTTTTAAATCTGTAACAGGAGGAAGCAACAGCAAAACTGGGTCTGAATCCAGAAGGTGGTGTGAGGGAAGGAAGGTCAGTGCCTATGTACCCACCCTGTCAGGGTGACAGAAAAAATCATTCCTTGCTCAGCAAAGCAGTGATGCACCAATAGATTTTTGTGGGCTATAAGGCACAGTGTTCCCCTCTTTTTCCCACATTGTCCCTAAAAATCAGCCTGACCCTGCTTTGCTCTGTGTTTCTGTGGAAGCTGGAGGGTGACAAGTGTTTTGCAGACCAGAAAAAACTCCCTTTTATGCTGAGATTATTCAACTAATCTGGTGATTATGGTGATAATCCCCTTTGCAATGGTGCCCCTCTCTGAGGAATTCTTCCCTTGGTGTCTTCCAAGTCCCAAATCACATTTTCTCAATGCTGAATGCTCTGTATCCAACTAAGGCTCTCTCAAGGTGTGTAAGCCCTCCAGTATTTATAGCTTCAGAGCCCCTGGTGAACCATCCACCTTATTGACCCTCTGACCCATGGCTCGGGGTAGGGATGGAGGCTCAGGAGCTCTTCTGTGGGAGAGGAGAGAACTTTTCAAGCAGAGACAGCAAGATAGAACTGACCCACCAGCCCTGAGCACCATCCCAGCCTGGTCAGTGATGCTCAGGGTCTGTCAGCTTGCTGGCTTTGGAGGTTGGATGCTTTTGGGTTGGATTTTGCTGCCCAGAGAGGGCAGGCACCTGATGTGCAGCTGCCTCTGAGGGCAGGCAGGGAGGCAGTGGCAGCAGGGCTGCTCCCTGAGCTGTAATCCCACTCCTACTGCCAGGTACTTGGCGGCAAATAAATATTTTGCTCACAACTCATTGGAGGTGGCACCTAACCAGATGTGCTCGCACTCTCTATGGTAGGAGATTTATTTGGTTGTCCATTTATAGCTTTTTATTTTCTTCTGTCTTCCTCCCAACTTAATAGCACTTTGCTATCCACCAGGGTATACATTTTCTTCTGATTAAGTGCCATTTAGCCGGTGGCTGCTTGCTCATTTTACTTTTATGGACACATTTACAACAGCACAGACAGAGGCACAAGAGCCTAGGAGCAAGGGTAAGGAGAACAGAGAGTCACAACAGCTTGATTAGATTGGATTTTAATACAGTTTCCAGCTAAGCTGCATCAGAACTATTCCTCACAATAGAGATGCTGGGGGTGCAAAGCTTCTCACCTGGTGGGACAGAACAGTGCAACCTGGAGCCAGCTGGAGGCTTCTCCTCAAATCCTTGACCACCAAGGATGTTTGAGTTTTGCATAACTTGGAAATAGTCTCTCTAGGGGGTAGAGTGATTTTCCAGTTTTCAGCAGCTGCTAATTCGTTGCAGATGAGGAGATAATTTATAAAGATTAGGACTGATTTTCATTTTGAGCTGCTATTGCTTGGCAATAAACCCACTCTTATAAAAAGGGGACTTTTCTTTGATGTAGGGACCAAGGCTAAAAGTGTATTTGTGTGTCTATCAGCAGAGTTGAGAGTGTCTGCTTCTTACCCACACATGGAGAGGTATTTCAGAAGTTCATCTGAACCATAATAATGATTTCAAACTGAAAAGCAAATTTCTGTGTCTTTTAGAGCACTCCTTGGAAAAAAAAAATAAAAAATAATGCTTGATCATGTCACCTTGGTGGCATGGGAATAGAAAAATCTTCTCCAGCAGGGTGTGGAAGCAGACAGCTTGGATTACGTGGGGGTTTTGGCAGTGAATCAGCAAAACAAAGGTCTCTTTTCCCTCCTTTCCCCAGGAGTGCCAGTGACTCAGTGCCAGCTCCCAGCATCATGCAGGAGCAGCAACTTGGGGAGAGCTACATGAGGAGTGTTTTGTCTCTTGTGAAGAGTGCCTGAGGGAACCAGGATGCTTGAAGCAGGGGAAGATGTGGAAGCAGAGGAGCAGGGAAAGGCTGAGCACACAGAACTGATGATGTGGGGGCTCCCCAGGGCACTGGGGTTGAGATGCTATGGGGGGATTCACACCCCATGGAGCTGGGGATGAGACAGGGGGGTGGGATTTGATCCTCATTCTGTGTCTGTTTGAAGGGAGCCCCGTGCTGTGGCCTCTGCAGCTCTCATGGGTGCTCTTTGCCTTTTTCTTTGGGCTAAGGGTAGGCTGAGCCCTTCAGAACATGAGTGTTTCTGGCTGGGAACTGAGAAACAGGGGTGTTGCTCTTCTTGGTGTTTGGAAAAGCATATTCATTAGGCTGAAGAAAAAATTTTCCCCAATCTCAGAAGGCTTCAAGTCCTTCATCAGGTTTCTAATGATTTTGTCACAGTGTTAGTCCCTCAGGTGAGTGGCAGCATTTTGATGGCAACAAATAAATTAAGTTTCTGCATAGATCAGCCAAAGGGGAGTCAAGCATGAGAGCAGAAAACAATTCCTCAGCTTCTAAGGGAGGCTGCAGGGCTTGGATTCAGCTGTGGTGTGGAAGGGATCAGCCTGTGCCTGGGGGAGGCCCCTGGGTGTCCACATGGGACACAGGTTACTTGGTTTGGTTGGAGATGGTGCCCAAGTTTCCAGGTGAGATGGAGCACCCTCAGTGTCCCTTGTTGTCCCCTGTCATTTACAGCAAGAAGAAAGGTGCTTGGCAGAGAGTTTAGGAGAAGGCAAATCTTGAGCAGAATGGAGAAGGTGGAGAGGATCTGTCACTGTGTCCCTCCTGGGAGGAGAACCAGAGGATGCTGAATAAGGCTGATAGAAGCCCAGCCCAAAACAAAGAGCAGGATCTTGATTTTGTGCAGTAGGGGATTGAGATGTTGATTGTTGATTGTTATAGTGGAGAAAATTTTAGTAGATTGAAGGGGAAACTGAGCAAGCACAGGGAAGAGAAAAACAAAAGTTATTAAGTGTATGAGCAACATTAGTTTCAGAAGTTTCCTAACCTGAGAGTAGCTGAAGGCTGGGAGGCTATTAGTAGGAATTATTGGATGGACTTTTGGTTTGACAGTAGCATTTGTCCTTACGAGCCAGATACAAAGCAGAGGCACAGAGAAAATGAAAGGAATTGCCTGTAGCAAGCTCTCACATTAGCACCTACAGCTCCCAAGTCCCAGTCCCTTGTATTGTCCATCAAGACTGAAAGGTGGTGAAATTCAGCTGGGCTCTAACAAGATGCAGTGGAAACTGCTGCAAGGTGATCAGTGAAGCCCTTTGCAGGAGAGATTTCCATAGGCCTGGCACTGGCAGCTGCTGCTTGAAATTATTCCTTGGAAGCAGAATTGGTTTATACCTGTTTGGGTTTTTTTTCCTTCCATGAAACAAACCACCCTCCTCCCATTTCTGTAGCTGGATGTTCATTTAATCTTTTTAATGCCACCCTTAGATATCTGCTTCAATTCCAAACAAGTCTCTCTTGCACTTGATGGTGGAGCTGTCTTGCTCTCCCCATCCCTCTCTCCATGCATCAGTTTTAGTTGCCATTTTTCTAGGAAAAGCATCTTATGTTCCTTCAACCTGGATGTAGATATTGATAGACAATATTTTCAGTGTTTCATTAGCCTCCCTTGGATCCCTTCTAATTTAAACTTCTTTAATTTTATAGTTTGGGGTGCCTTGCTTTCTCTCTCTCTGAATACACACACAGAGCTGTCAGGGCAACTTCACTGAGACTCCAGCAGGACTTACAACCAGCTCTGAGCTCATCTGTCATATATGTATTTGAATCTTTCCTTCCTGCAATTCCTTTTCTATTTCAGTCTCTCATACACTGTTTTTCAAACCAGAAGTCTTCTGATGGTGCTGCCTAAAGCTGCATGGCCTCAGGCTTGTCCAGCACAGCATCCTTCTCTGACCTCTTTGCTGGATCTGAGGAGGAACAGAAAGGGGAGGCAGCTGATGCTTGTACACATCCAGCTTTCCAAAGAAGGGTTTTGCACCAGGCTTCTGCAAGCAGACAAATGCATCTGGTCTGGGGAAGGGTTGGGAAACCAACCAGGAGAAGTGTGTGGATCTGGGAGCAGTGTTGTGATGGCAGTGGCAGACAGGTTGAGCTCCTTGCTTGGGTTTTGACTCTGGCTGGAGAAAGCAGAGGAGGGAAGGATGATGGAGAAAGATAATGAGGAGGGAAGGATGATGGAGAAAGCAGAGGAGGGAAGGATGATGAAGAAAGATGAGGGAAGGATGATGGAGAAAGCAAAGGAGGGAAGGATGATGGAGAAAGATAATGAGGAGGGAACCAGGCCATCTCTCATAAGCAAATGATTCTTGCTATTTAAAAGGAAAGAACAAAACAGCTCAGTCCCTTGCCCTTCAGGTTAATGAAATGAACACCTACTGAGGGCTGAATCAGAGACTCAACAACTTCATTACACGTGTGGAATCAATCACCATCACCTATCTCCCTTTCTATTGATCCATGCTGCAGAATGTGCTGGCAGATGGCTCTAAGCAAATCTTGGGCTGCTTAATATTGTTCATGTGCCATTTTCCTGAGGCCCCCCCAAAGAGGTGCTGAGCAGATTGGGCTCTTCCTGATGGGTCAGCCCTTTGTTGGGTTTTCTCTCTGGGGTCCCTGGAGGTGACCCCCCCATCAGCATGCTGGGGAGCTGCTGGCCAGAAGGTGTGCTTGGAGCAATGAGGCCACAAACTGAGCAGAAAGGTCAACTTGCCATGTAAAAGACCACACAGCTGGGTGAGAAGGGCCACTGAGATGAATTTGTAGCTTCTGGACTGCTGCTGGGAGGCTCGGATGTAAATGACAACGTAGCTAATAAGGTCTAATTGGCTATTAAAGAAGGAAGAGGCCCCAGAGAAGCTAAGGGCCAATTAACCCTGGGACCCAGGAGCTTGACACTGTATGGCTGTGCAATGATGTGTGCAGGAGCCTTTCATACGTGGATATAGAAAAGGAGCAGTGGAGTTCCTCACCAAAATCCTTTTGAACTAGCTTGGGATCTTTCAGACATGCAGCAAGTTGCAGTGTTCACTTGCTTTTGTAGAGGGCTGGGGACTGGGTTTGTGGCTGACTGCTGTGGGCATCATGCACAGATCTTTCTGAAGCTTTGGGGATCAGAGGGGCCCCAGTGGGATGAATCATCTCAGGTGGCTTTTATTTCTTTTTTTTTTTCTTTAAAGAAAAAGAGCTAAAGGCTGTATTGTGTGGGACAGATCCACAGAGAAGCCTTATTCCTCCCATGTGTTACCAGCACACTATCAGTAGGAGGATGCAGTGGGGTCAGTGCTGGGTTACCCCAGGGGTGGTGACACAGCTGGGGACCTGCAGGGTGACAGGAGATGGGCTTTGGAGACATTGTTTCTTCAGCAACCTGGTCCAAAGCCCACTGAAGTCAACAGGGGACTGTGGGAGGCTCAATCAATCATTCTGCCTCAAAACATCTTCTGTGGCTGGGGCCCTGGGGAGCCAGTGTTTTGACTCAGACTTGTCACTAATTTGATAAACAAATTCTGTCTAATGCCTTGGTCCTCTAATTGGTGCCTTTTAAAGGAAATTGGAGATATTTCATGTTGCAAAGCTACCTATTTTCATAGCCTATTTTTTCTGCAGACATAATATGGGAAAGGGTGAATCTGACCAGGGACTGGGACCTGCAGCCTTTCTGTAGTGTGGGCAGTGTGGCATCTGATGGAGTCTATTGCTTTCCAAACCTTTATAGCCTGGGTCTGGCTTTGCACATAGCTGGTGGGATGGTGACCTTTCTCTTATTCCTCTTCCTCCCATCGATTTTCTTATTTCTGCATTTTTGCTGCTCTGAGCTTTGGCCATTTTGTGCTGCACTGAGTTCAGTCCAGGCTGAAGATGAGTTTGTCTCATGGGGTCAGAAGAGAGGCAGGGAGGGTATTGTTTGTTTTCTGCTTGGCTTTTGGCAGAGTAGAGGGAAGGGGACCATGACTGTAGGGTCTGCTCTCATTAGCACACCCATGGTTTGTCTTGTTCTAGGGGCAGAAATAAGACTGATACCCTGATAAGAACACAATTTTTACTGTAGTTTTCCATGAGTAGAAGCCAAGAGTTACTGCCCTCATTTCCTGGTGATCCCCAAGGACGTTTTCCTCTCATTGTGTTCAAGAAGCAGATGGAAAGAAGATCTAGTGCTGACCTCAGCAGTACAGCCCAAACTGATTAATTTCTTGAAACATGCCAAGCATCTTTTAGCCTGTCTGGGTCAGGACACTCCTATTGACCATCTCCAGCTGATGGACTTGCTGATTTGGGACTGAGCTGGAGTTCTCCTTCAGGAGAACCATGCTGAATGTGCAGGGACCGTGGCTTTGGGAGGTGGAGAGGGCACAAAGTGACTTTACCTCTGGATTAAGGTACAAAGAAGACAAAAGCTTCTCTTAGCCACAGAGGCTGAAGCTCTTTGCTGCAAGAATTTGTTCCAGTTTATCTGTCTCAAAGGAACACTTCAGAAATCATCCTGCCCATATGAGGTAGGTAACCTGATGAGTCTAATTTGGTGGTATGAAAACACAGGCACTTGGAGCTTTCTGATCCATGTTCTGGCTAATTAGATACACTTCCCCTGCTAGCTCCTGCCTGCTGTGCAGTGTTGCATGTGTTCAAACACCTATCAAGATCAGGAGGTGTCTATAGACATGAATTCTGGTTAATACATTTCTGGAGATGATGTTATTAGTTGTCAGCCCAACAGAATGTAGGATGTACCATCTCCAGCTGTACAGGCAGCACATCCCTTGCTGGTTCCTCTCTCTTTGACAGCCCCCAAGCAGCAGCATGCAAGGGTAACTTTGCAGTCTGCTTTCCTCTTTTGGCTTGCAGATTTATTTGTTTTAGTAACTTATGTTGTTAATTGTTTTAGTTATTAATTATAATTATTATATTATTATTTTTGTTACTAATTACAGTAGCCTTCCTTTCTCCAAGAAAGCTGGGGAGGGACTTTTTAAGATGTCAGGGAGTGATAGGACATGTGGAAATGGATTCAAACTGGAGGAGGGGAGATTTAGATCAGATTTTAGGAAGTTCTTCACCATGGGGTGGTGAGACCCTGGCACAGGTTGCCCAGAGAGGTGGTGGAAGCCCCATCCATCCCTGGAAGTTTTTAAGGCCAGGGCTCTGAGCAACCTGAGCTGGTGGGAGGTGTCCCTGCCTATGGAGAGGGGTTGGAACTGGAGGATCTTGAAGATCCCTTCTAACCTGAAAATTTTATGATTCAAAATGGGTTTTTATATGTGATGGGAATTCTCTGTACATTCCAGGCATTGCTATAGAAGGTTTATAGCATAGCATCTTGGTGTATGGGACATACTAACATGTTAAGTTGGTAGCCAGCCTTTGATTTAAATTAAATCTTGAAAAGAAAGTGGAATATTGCCTGTAAATGCAAGGCCTGATAAAGATGCTGATAAAACAGACTTTGTTAGAGACTTGGTTGTGGAGAAAGATGGACCAGTTTTTCTAAGGAGATGGCAAAGCTGCTGTTTTCCCTCCAGTGTGGAAAACATTCTCCATGGTTCAGTGCCAGAGGGATAAGACAGAATCTCAGAGTACCAAGGAAAATTTACTCCCTCACCAACAGGATGCTTTGTGTCCACTTCTGGATGTCACTGACATGTGTCCTGTTGGCACACACACCTCCTAACACAAACAGTGTCTGTGGGGAACAGGCACAGTTATTCAACAGGACCTGGCTGAGGTTTTCACCTGGGCAGAAAATAAATTGACTGCTGCAGCTATTCTCTTTTCTAAATTGGTGCTATCTGGAACAGGGCCTATTTGCTTTTCTTTCTCTGGGAGGCACCTATTGCTTCTCCAGGGTAATCTCCAAGGGGACCTAGGGGAACAAGATTGGTTTGTGGTTTTAGCAGGCAGTGGGATGTTGCAGAGGTTCATTGCATCCAGCTGATGGGCTCCTGAAAACCAGCTTTTTGGGATGAGAAATTACTGGAAAAGTGACTCCCTGGTGGTGCAAAAGCCTCTGCCCTATGCACGTGTTCCTGCCTCCTCTTCTCTATAGGGTTAAGCAGGCACAGCCTTTAGGTGCCTGAGCAGAATTTTGCAGCCATCTCATACGTGTTCATCCCCAAGCTCATATTCCCAGGCTCATCAGTGGATAAATGCTTATTCATAGGATATGGGTAAAAATTCATCCAGTGATGAGCCTGGGAATCTTATCAGTTGTGCCTCTAATGGCCAAGCACGTGCTGCAGATTTTTGTTTAAATGAAATCTGATGCCTTGAAAAGCTGCACAAAGTCTCTTAAAGAAAATGAGATCTTAGTGGGAGGTCTAAAACTAAAACAGAAGGCTCTTTATTGACCACTGGATTCTGGTTTTGAAAGGATACTGCAGGTGGCTGTTTCCCATGTAGTAAAACATGTAGAGCTGGCCTGTAGGTGTTTTGGGGTTTTTTTCTGATGATTAAGAAACCAATAAAGCTAAATTGGTAGAACTGTCTAATGTGATCACAGCAAGATGGGGATAAATGTGGTTTCATTAGATCTTGTTTTGAAGTAGGAAACTGTCATTTTCTGATGGAAAACTGAGATGACAGAGAGTGCTGGTATTTGAAGTGCCTTTTTTAAGAATGACTTGCTCTGTCTTTTTGACATCAAACATATGTATACAGAAAGAGAGCACTGGTTTGTTTTTTTTTTTTTTATTCCGGCGCAGCAAAAAATGGAAAGCTCCATTTTTAGTATAAAGTTTTCTATCAAAGAATTTCATGAGAGAGGGGTAAAAAAACTTGGGATAAAAATGCTTAAATGGGTTGTTTATAGTGGGGCTTGTGTGAAAAACCTGGACTGGCACTGAGACCACACTTATGGGCAGGCATCTCCCATCCAGTGGCTGCTGTGATCCCAGGTGCAGCCTGCAAATTCCAGCTGCAGAGGATGAGGTTCTCAAGGAGGAGGGTGAGAGGGCTTTAGGCTCATGCATCCAGGATATCCCATGTCACATATTATTAATGGGAAGCTGGTGGCACGAGCAGGACAAGCCTCATGCTTAGATCTGCTGTTTCCATCTTTGAGGTTTCAGGTTTTGTGAAAATATGGGCTATGTCTTGGGATAAATCCAGTCCTTGATCATCCTGGAACAAGGACCCTGGTTTTTTTTTTCCTTTGCAAATAGTCTCTTTGCCATCAGCACTTGATAAGAAACCCAGAGCTTGCCCCTTTGGTTCCCCATGATCCTGAGCTGATGCTCAGCTCCAGCCTCCTTTCTTTGCCTCCTGGCTCTAATCTCACTGTTGGTTATGAAATAATTCACAGGGTCTTCCTGCTGCCCCTGGGATGTTAATTAAAAGATTCCCAGCCTTAAATTTTTTTTTTTTTTTTTTTGCACTGTTGGTCTTCTGCAAGAAGCTACAGAGTAGATTGTTATTTATGCTATTAATCCCCTGGTATCGCCAGGAGACAAGCACTGGCTGGAGCCATGCACAGATTGATTTTTCCTGGTGGTTGAGAAGAGAGAGAAATGCAATGTCTGATGCCCCCTGGCCAGGAGATGAAATCTGGGAGGCAGTGGATAGAAAAGCACCAAGGAGAAAGCACCAGGAGAGAAAGGGGATGGCCCAGATCCCATTATAGCAAAGATGATAAGCCATCAAATGAGTAATGCTGATGGAAAATGTAGCAAATGACTAATGTTGTAGCCAGAGTAATTGTTTGGAGGACTGGCATTTCTAGTAAGAAAAGATTTAGAGTGAGCTTTCAGTAAATAAAGGAGAAATCAGCCCTGAAGTTCAGGGCCAAGATTTGGCAGCTGAGATTGAAAAAGGAGAGGATTGTTTTATGTATTTTAAGAAAAAAAGAATTTTTTTTTTTCAAATTGCATTTAAATCAGTTGAATATCAACAAGAAGGGATGGACTGAAAATCTTTATTCCGTGGAACAAACAGAACAAATATCACCTCATCTGGGCTGCTCATGGCTGCCTGCCCTGGCCATCGACCTGTGCCCTGCAGAGTTAAAGGGGACTTTCTGCAGCCCTGCAGATATAATCCCATATAATTATAATTTAAGTCTCCTTTTTTGTTTGTGCTGTTCCAAACATTAACTAATTCATTCCTTGGGCAGTCCCTGGTGGAACTGCTGGTGTGAGGCTGCTTATGCAAGTTTTTCTGAAGTTTGCTCTGTGCTGGGTGGCAGGAACAGCAGCTTTTCTGAACAGTGGATGCTTCCCTTCCATCTGGGATTAGTTCATTTCCTTCACAGATGCTGGGTAGCCAAGGCAAAGCAGAAATCCCTTTGTGATGGGCTGGCTTTCCTCTAGTCTGTAACTGGGATTTGAGGCTGTCTAGAAGAGCATGTTTGTGTAAACTAATGATCCCATTTTCTTGCTCCCTTTATCCAGCTCATGATCTTTCTGCTCCCTTCTTCAGCAGTGCCTTTGCCACTGGGTTAGATCAAAGTGCAAAGCTCTGGTTATCTGAGTGTGTCAGTGACCCCCAAGCTACTTCAAAACAGAGCACATGGGATGCCAACAAACAGCAGCTTCTGACCCTTGTTCTTTAAAGGTTTTACCCATCCTGTGTGTGGATGGGTGCAGAAGGGATTTGTTAATGGGAGCCAAGCAAAGGCAAACCATGTTCTAATAAGCTGTTGTTGGGAGCTTTTGGGAGGTCAGGGTCAGCTTTTTCTTCCTCATTTCTCCCCAGACATCTCTGATCAGGATTAAGAGAGGTGGTTAATGTTGAGGACACAGGTCTGGATGTGCACCCTCAGGTTCAGGACAGTGATGCCTCAGGTTGGTGTTGGGACTGGACCCAGAATAGGTTTGTGTTGGGACTGTCCCCTCCCAGCCATACCCAGATCAAAGCCATGTGGGGGGCTGCTACCCAGAGCTCAGGGGGTACCTTGGGTACCAGCAGAAGCTGGCAAGACAAGAGGGGAAGCAGGTGATGGTTTTCACTCAAATGACCTTCTCTTTGCACCCTTTGTCCCTTTGTACCCACAGTGGGAAGGAGCTGGGGGGACAGATGTCTGTCCCCCTCTGCTTTTTGCAGTCCCCAGGTGAGGAGCCTGACATGGGAACCCAGGGGCCTGGAGCTGAGCTCTGGGCTGCTGCTGCTCTGATTAATACTGCAGCAGGGCTGGTTATGCTGGAGAGGAACCTTTACTCCAGAGACATTAAATATTAATAGCAGCAATAGAGACAAGGATAAACAAGAGCAAGTTATAAACTGTTCATTTTTAGGGCAACGGTGTTAACTCTGGCAAACTTGTGTTACAGCCAGCTTAGGAACATGGGCCAAAGGCTGGTGATGCATTTAAATCCCTGGATTTCCACTTGTCCTTAAGAGTTCCTGACTGTTTGCCTCTGGAGAAAACACCTTCCTGCCCATGAGCTGCAAAGTGGCAAGGTCTTTAACCTGACACTGATGCTTCCACTTGGTCTGAGCTTCCCCAGCAGCTGCCATCTGCTCAGTGTGTTTTCCCATTCTACTTCAGTGCATCTGTTCAGGAGGTTCTCCTACAAGTTGCAGACAGAGGAAAACTTGGCTTTGAAAAATCAGACCTGCATCTTCAGCCTTGCTTTTTGCCAGGTCATCAGGGTGTATCCAGGCTGGATCCTCTCCGTGCATCAGGGTAGGGAGTGATGCTGGAGGTATCAGGGATGCTTTGGTGGATGAGAGCTGCCAGGGGCTGATCTCTGCTGGAGCTGGAGCTTCTCTCTCTGGGGCATTTATGTCCAAGTGCTTTTGAGCCATAGACCCCCTTAATTATTTGAAATCCTGAAGCCTGGTGGTAGTTTATGGATTGGAGAGGTTTTTGCCTGTTTAAAACTTAGCACTCAATGGTGGAAATGTCTAAAGCTTTTGTGATAATATGAGCTGTGTGGGCTGGATAACATTCAGCTAATTCCAGGAGCTGGGCATATAGGAAAAACACTAAATATTTCCAGTATGAACTGAGAATTGGTAGCAAGCATTGTGTTTATTTCTTAAATTAACCAGCTTTCAGATGAGAAATGATTGTAAACCCATATTTCAGTGATGCAAAGGATTATTGACTGAATTCAAAGTGCAATCATTTATCACATGTCACGTCAACATTTATAGTGTAATTTATTATGGATTCTTCTCCCCAGGAACAGGGGAAGCTTTTGCTAGCTGATGTCTCACACTGGAAGCAGCTGCATTTTGGTGTTTTGTATGGTTTTGGGTGCTTTTTTGGCTGCACCCCATTATTTAGAGAGGCTCACCAGGACCTGGAATATATGAGGTGCATATATGAGATGAGAGGGGCATCTTGGAATAAACAAGTCTAGAAACTGTGTTCCTCCTGGAAAGTAGGATGGTGAAGCACTAACAGTGCAAAACCTCCTGGGCAAGGCCATGATCACCTTGTTAGGTGACTTGGAAAAGTCCAGTGAAGCAGAACTCTGCAGCTGACCAGCTGCTGGCATCCCGAGCAAAAATAATAATAATTAATGTAAATGAAAACAAACCCCAACCAACTGCTGTGGAGGGGAAAGAGCAAGAAAATGAGCACTGCTCTGCCATCCAAAAGCTGACCAGTGGGGTTTAAAATCCCCTCCTAATGGATGCAGCAGCAAAGAAAAATCAAACTAGGAATTTGAAAGTAGGGAAAAATCAGGCAAATAGATCTTTGTTTAAACACTTGCTCCCCTTGTAATGGAATGATATTAAGTTGTTTTAGGGTGGGTTTTTTTTAATGCCATTGGGACAAATGGTTATTTTAATCATTGGCTTTTAGCATGGCCAGACTTAATATATTAAGATGGTGTTTGTACAGACCTTTCCAGACATAAACAGATGGTGGAGAGATGATGCTGATTTTTTTGGTTCAAGATCTAATTAGTCCTTATACACACAGTCCTTATACTGCTCATCTGGGTGTCACAGCCCTGGTGAGGATTTTACTCTCTCCTGGAAAATAAATGAATGGTTTTATTTACCTGCCAGGGTAGTCTATTGGGTAAGTGGCTCTGAACACATTGCTAATCAAACCATGTTTAAAAGTAACCTCCAGAAGTCTGTCCTCATAGATTATCTGTTGTCAAGGCCTGTATCTAGCTTTTATTGACCTTGGTATTTACCCAGAGTATGAAGGATACTTTCCAGCCCTTTTTTGCACGTTGTTGATAATCCATATTGATGAATCTTATCCTAGGTGTCTAGCATTTGTAGAAAAGCCACAGTAATTAGCTCAGGAAAGCAGCACTTCATCTCCTGTTTGATGGAGCCAGTAGCTGGTGTGGGATGGAGTCACTCTGCAGCCTCAGTCCTTGCTGAGCATTTGAATAAACTACCAAAAAAATCTGTGTAGTCTCCATCTCTTTATGTCCTCAGATCAGGAGTTGGTTCCTTTCTTGAAGGTTTCTCTTACTTGGGTGACAAGATGTGGGACCTGGGTTCATTTGCCTCTTTTTCCTTCTGCACAAGTCCCATTTTCTCCTAATTTGTGAACCCGAGAGGTGTGACTCTGGGACTCTGGTACAACCATCCTGCCCTTCCTGAGCTGTTTTTGGCCCCTGGAAACATCCAGCAGGTTTCCACAGATGCCATTTCAACTTGTGGAGCCCCACTTTGTGACTGATGGATAGAAGAGTGTTTTACAGAATTGGATGGCAGACTGAGGAAATGGCCCTCATCACTTATATTTATGTTCTTAATTCACTTTTCTGTGATAATTGGCAATTGGACAAGGCCCCTGTCATCTTTTCTGGTTAGAGCACTTGAATGTAGTTTATCTTCACATGATTTATGGCAGTGGCACTTTAAAGGTAATTGAGATTGCTGCAGCATTTTCTTGAAGAAATTCTAAAGAATGTTTTTTTTTTTGGGGGGGGTGTAGGAAGGCTACCAAGCTGCAGCTAAAAATCTGACTCATTTTTCCTTTGCTGCCTGCCATGGTGGCAGAAACATCTGGAGGTTGCTTGTGTGGAGCACCTGCCTCCATCCTAGAGAGACACATAACCAGCTTCTCCTGCATGGAATAAAACTTCCTGCCTTTCCTTGAATGAGACAGCTTAAAAGGGAAGTAAAATTATGGAGCCAAGTGTATGGCTAATGCTAGCTTTCAATGCACCAAGACTTGCTATCATTATTTCTTCCCAGACAGCTTTTGGTGGCATGGTTGGGAGATGGATGGAGCTATTGTGAACATTGGGATGGGAATGGAGCAGCATGGAATCAGAGGGAAAGGGCTGTGAATCTCTTGGATGTGTGTGTCAGCCAAGATCCTACACAGTCAACAGATGTTGTACTGGCTTAGCTGGTGATTTTTATAAAGCCATTTCACCCTTGTTTGAATCTGGTGGTAAATTGCTGCTGTTTGCATCCACTGTGGCAACACCTGAATGGCCCTGCTTAATCTTTAGGTGCTGTGCAGTGTCAGGAAAGGGGGGGAAAAAGACATTTTTACTGTCAGATGGTGAAGCATCAAAATAAACCAACTCAGCTGGGGTCAGCTGGGGTAGAGCATCCATGCTATTTCATGGCTTGAGCTGTTGCACATGGACAGAGCCCTCTGCCCATGGAGCTGAAGAAATCATTGACATTTCCAGGCTCCCTTGAGAGCTCTGGTGTCACCTGTCTGTGTACTCAGTGTTAGCTGGCTTTAAGTTATTTGTGCTCTAGTTAAGCTCTCTAGAAGCTTAATCCACTCAAGCTTGTCTATCTGGAGCTCAGCTACTGATGCCCCCTGCATCGTGGTGTCCTGAGCTGTGGCCACGACTGGGGTGGTTTGGGCTACCAGGGGTTGGGGGCTGCTCTGGGATGGGACAACTGCTCTGGGTCCTGTGCTGGCTCTGCCCAGGGCATCCCCTTCCCTTTTCCTCCTCTGAAGCTGATGGTGATGCCACTGAGCAATAAGTTGGAGCACACAAATTGCACAGGGGTTTGTTTTTTCTTAAATGGATTTTATTTATTTATTTGTTTGTTTGTTTATTTTGTGGCCCAGAGGACTAAAGGGAGGAAGAAGTGGTCCAAAGTAAAAATGTGTAAGCTGAGGAAGTTGATGAAAAAATTAGATCCAAGAGATCAGAGGTCTCTCTCTCTGGGTGTTCTTTTGATCAATCCAGATATAATTGAGGCTAAACCATGTCCTTAAGGACCAGGTCCAAATGCCTTTTAAATGCCTCCAGGGATGGTGACTCCATCACTGTCCTGGGCCATCCCAGTGCCTGACAACCCTCTCAGTGACAAAATATTTCCTACCATCAGCCTAATCACATCTAGCCAGGTGTGTGGAGGACCAGCAGCCCTCTCCCCTGTCATCAGTGCTTAATCTTGGTCTTCTCCAGGCTCCTGTGAGCCTCTGCCCAGCTGGTACCCCCTTCCTAACCTTCCCTTCTCACCCTCCTCATCTCAGGATCCGAGGTGGGATTCTGGCATCCCACCAAGAGGCAGGAGGCAAGGTGAGGAAGAGGAAGGGATGGAGAGAGGAAGGGCTGAGGGTTGGCATCCATGGCTCAGCTTCCTGCAGACAGTGATGCCAAGGGGCAGGGTCACTGCTGCTGAGCACCCCTCACCCTGGTGCTCCTGGGGCTGCCCCTGCTGGGTGAGATGGAGGAGAAGTTTTTCAGTGAGATGGAGAGCTGGACACCCCCAGCTGCCCTCCCTTTTCTGCTCTGCAGAGGGCCAGGGAGCAGCCAGAAAAGCTGCCAGCAAATGGACCATTCCTGTGCCAGAGCCCTGAGCATATGGAGGGGCAGCCGAGTGCTCTCCAGCAGCAGAGGAAATTAAAAATGTGGCATGAAATCAGGGAGCAATGGCTCTGGAATGATGCTGCCTGAACTCCTGTAGCAAAGCAGTGCCCCTGCCCTGGCTCTGCCTCTGCAGGGGACACAGGGAGGTGACACAGGGAGGTGACACAGTGGGGACACTGCTCGGATGGCAGTGGCCCAGGGGTCACTCTGCTTTCTGCTGGGGTTTTGCCCTGTCTGAGGAGAGGGAAGCTGGCACCTGGAAGCATCCAGCCTCCTGCTGCTGGTTTGGTAGACACTGGTGAGCTGCCCAAATTTGCTGTCACACAGGAAGAAGCTCCTGACACTCAGATGATGCCTGCCCACAGCTTTCTGGGCTGCTCAGTGATTGCTGCTGTGCTCATGCAGTACCTCAGCTGCTGCCCCCCAGAGCCTTTTCTTTAATTTTTCTTTAATTTTTTTTTTCTTTAATTTTTTTTTTTTCCCCTTTTTTTAACCCACCATGTTTAACTCCCACGCTTTGGGCTTCACCATCAGCAGAGCCCTAGCAATGAGGTTACTTCAGATGGGAAATACTTTCTGTGTTTGGAGTCTTTGGTTTTGTTTTTTTTTTGAAAGTGGCACACAGAAAATTCCTGCACAAAAGGCAAAAGGGTGGTTTGATTCCAGTCAAATGAGAGTTAACCTCTGCTCCTGAGTTTGTGCATCTTGTTTTGCCTCCTGTGGAAACCAGAGGCAGCAGAAGCAGCTGGTCCAGGTTCAGTGCAAGAGGTGACTGTGGATTAAAGTGGCAAAATTTATTAAAAAAGGGGTGGCTTTTTCTTGGAGAAAGAATATCTGGGCTCCTCATCTATAGCATTTGAGTCCCTAGGATTTTCATCACAAAATGGAAAGGAGGAGGCAATTGCCATGCAGCTTCCTGGATTGAAATGCTTCAAAGAACAGTCCTAAAATGAAATCTATCTGATGGTGAAACCCAGGAGTTTCTCCTCTCTTCCCCTCCACATTTATTTATAGTTAATAGCACTGTGTTGCTCATCTTTGGATCTACCCCAGGCTGAAACCAGGCTATAGATTTTGCAGTACTTTGTGATAGCAAGCCTCAAATGAAATTAACTGTATTTATTTCAGGCATCTGTGTAGACAGGATACCTGGTAGCAGAGATGAAAGAGGTGCTATCATCTTTTTTTTTTCCTTTAAAAGAGGAGCAATAAAAGAGATTTTAGGTGATGTTCCTCACATGGTAGTGTAGGATCCTTCTTCACTGGCATCTTGCCCTGTGTTAGATGGTTGGGCTCCTTGGAAGACTCATGGGCCTCAATTCTCTGCCTGCCTTCACCTCTCTGCTTTCAGGAGTTGTTTTTAATGGAAGCCAGAAAGCTTCTGACAGTGAGAAAAAGCTTTCAGTCAAGTCAACAGTGAATGTGAGGATAAGGGCAGCATTAATCCTCTAGTGACAGCACCTCCAGCTAGGTTCTTAGTCCCAAATAAATCTTAAAGTCTGTATAATCTTGAAAACTCTTCCCCACTGAAATCCTAGCTCAGCACCATACCCTGGCTGCTTGGGATTCAGGAGTGGAGACCTGGTCCTGATCAAGGAGAGAGTGGTGATCCTGACTGCACCTCTGAGGAAAAGTATTTTCCTTTTGTCATTATCAGGCTAATTACATTTGTCAATTGTAGCCCCACTCCAGGAATCAATAAAGAACAGAGTCTTGTTTGGTTGTACCTGAGAGAAAGTGCATTTCTCCAAACCCTTCCCTTGGCCCTGCAGCAAATAACAGTAATAACAAATCTATATTTCTGCTCATTGTGTTCTCTGTTATCTGGATCTCTTTAGTCAGATAACGTGGGGAGCGAGACAGGTGGTGTTCTCTCTCTTTTTTTTTTCTTCCATCTATGAGTTTTCTTAGTCTTAAATTAACCTTATTGACTCAAATATTGCAAGCATTGCTCTGCCAGCTCCTGGATCCCAGGTAATGAGGGAGGCTGAGAGGATGCCCAAGCCTGGCTGGGAGAGGAGAGGGACCAGCAGTGCACTGCTGTGGCCAGTGCCTCTCCTGGGGGGTTTTTTTTGCACTGATAACCAGCTGAGGATTTGTAGGATGTGTGATTCTCTTTTTTTTTTATTTCCCCCTCCCTTCCCTTTAAATAAGCAATATATATTCAGGACTAAAATGAAAGAGACACAGGAAATGAAATTGCAAGCATTGCTTCTGCTTGCTGGGGAAATCATTTCCGTCCCTGCCAGTGGAGGAAGGGGTCAGAAATTAAGAGAGGAGGAAGGCAGGACAACTAAATAAGGAAACTTCAGGAAAAGCCCCTAAAGGTGCTTGCATATTGGCTGTGTTCAGGCTGTGCTCCAACCCCCAGGGTTTTCCTAACATCTGGAATAGCTGGACACCCTCCCAGCCCTGGGGTGCAGGGTAATCACCAGGAATATTGCCAGAGAAGCCCTCACCACCTCATCAAAGGCTCTTGTGTGGCCGATGGATTAACTACAGCAAGGGGTAAAGCTCCTGGAGAGAGGAGCAGGTGATGCTCTTAACAAAGGAATATCCCTGATGTTGAGTCCATGTCCTTCAGCTGCCAGAGAAAGTCCAGAGCAGAGGAAAAAGGTCAAGTGCCCAGCAGGTTCTGAGTCCTGCAGCATCTCCTCAGGAGAGCAGTTGGGTTTTGCTGGGCTTCACCTCCAGACAGACCCTGGCAAATCTGTGCCAGAGCTGCTCAGATTTTTCCTTGTCTCCTGGGGTGGAATAAGCTCTTTTTATTTATTTTTTTTAAAATTTTTTTTATTTTTGTTGGAAAGGAAAACCCTGAGAGTGAATGAGTTCAGCAACTTAAAGGCAGAGAGAGATTCAAGTTTCTGTTGCTGTTGATTAATTTAATGTGAAATACAAAAAGTGGGGGTGGGGGAGGGAGTTCTGGAGTGATTTCAGGATAGTCTCTAATGAAAGCCCATTGCAGTAGCCTGGAGGCAACATGGAGAGATGACCAAGCTCTCTGAAGTCCACATTAGAGTGGAAAAGTGGCAGCTTTCTGGCCAGCTTCTCAAAAAGCACCTCAGGCTGCTGCTGCTACATGAGAAAAGCAAAGCAAGACAGGACCCTGGAATACATTCAGGTTGTCTCAGGGGGAGTCAGGTTGATGCTTCAGCCCCTGCTTTTGCTCAGCTTCGAAAAACTCTCATCCCTGGGCTCATTGCCCCCAGCATGGTCCTGGTTCTGGTTCCGAGCAGGACCCTGGGGCACTGCAGAAACCTCTCATGCCAAGGGAGGGCTGGGGTGGCTGCAGACATCCTCATCTCATCCTCATCCCATGGAGAGTGAGTAAACCCTGGCAGGGCTGGCAGGATTGCAAGATGCAAACCATTGGAGCACAGTGCTGGGAAGTGTAGAAAATCTTTGTTTTTTTCTTGAAAGCTACGTTAATGTGACACTTTAAAAGAAAATAAAGAAACAGGGCTGGAGGTGAGAAGAAGCCTATATATATAATTTCTCAGTTACTGCTTCCAGAGCTTTTTTTTTTTTTTTTTTTACATGCCTGTTTCCCCTCCGATGTGTGAAATCTGAATCTGAATCCAGGCTTTCTCTGCTCCTTCCCTGTTGACCTCGTCAGAAGCACCGAATGCAAGTGAAAAAAAGAACAATAAATTACTTTAACTCCAGACAGGAAAACCCTGCACTTACCCTCACAGGCAGGCTTTCCCATCTGTTACCTCGTGTGCTGCCTCTGGGTTACCTCAATAAGAAAACTTAATTGAGGCAATGTCATGTCAGAAGAGAGTGATACATCCATTTTCACAGCCTCCCTTTTGTAACCCGTTTCACTCTTAGCAGAGCTACCTTAGGCTTCGTGTCTTGCAAGGTTTTTGTTTTTTTTTTCCCCCCCTTGTCTTTCAGGCAACAATTTTTCACTTGTATGCAAACATATTTGTGTTGTTGCTTCTTGTGCTTTTAATAGCTGTCTTGAAGTCCTGTGCACAGCCAGGTGTGTTTAGTGCTTAGAAAGATAATGAGGGGAAAAAAAAAAAATCTCTGCTGCTCAGGGGTTGGGCTAGACAAAGGGTGTGAGAACAAAAGGATTATCCTGCTTTTTCAGACAGGGAGATGACATGAGGAGACTAATGGGAGGTTTTTAAAAGTAGTTAGAGACTTAACAGGCTTTGAGCCTTCTCTTCCTGTCATTATGAGCTGCAGTAAGGAGCTGGTGTGCAGAGCATCTCCTGGGTGCCTTCTGCTCACCTGATGGCCCAGGCTGGACCTGGGGCTTTTCAAAGCTCTGCTTTTCAGTGGCAACTTTGTTCCTGTCACTCATCCCTTCTCAGAATCAATATTAGTGAATGGCAGCTGAGGGAGGAAGGGAGGGAGGGGGAGCTGTGTTGAGCCCGTGGATGCCAGGCAGACAATGAACCTCATCTTGCCCAGATGGCCCAGGCTCTCCTCCAAGCAGATAAACAGGGCTGGTGCTGTTGAATGGAGCCCAAACAGGCAGAGTTACAGTGATGGGGTGGCAATTACAGTGCCTCCAGTGACCATCTGGCCAAGCAAACTGATTTTTCTATTTGGATAATAAAACCTCTCCTATGTTCTCCAACATTGGCCATGGATGGGGATGCTAATTGATTTAATCGAAGCTCTCAATGGTGGGGCACGGGTAATGCCAGACTTTGCAGTCTAGGTATGTGGGAGATTTGAATGTTTGAGGCAAGGAAATGGGGCTGCTCTGGAGTTAGTTGCCAAAGGAAGGGGCATTGGGGTCCTGGAGCATGGGACTTGGTTGTGTCCTGCTCCAGAGCAAGGGGAGATGGGGTGGGGGGCAGCTTCTCAGCTCCCGTAGGCACAGAACTTTGCTGCTCCTGGTAGAGCTCATCACCTTGTTAGTGGATTTCAAGCAAAAGTTGTCTTTCCATGATTTATTTGTACATGTGTGCACACACAGATTAAGTTTTGTGTTTATGAGAGCCATGACCAAGTGATTAATGTTCTTTATTTTGTACTGGAGCAGTGTGTCAGAGCTCTGCTCAGACCAGGTCATGCACAAATGGCAGACAAAAAAGAAAACATGCATCCAGAGACATCTAACATAATGAGAGCTCTCTCTGTGCCTTTGAAAAATACATATTCATCTTGTTTAATGAGAAAACTTCATTTTTTTTTTCATGGTTTGCAACTCACCAGCTTTGGCCTGAAAGACATGGTCAGGGGTTCTCATTATCTGGGTGTCTCTCTTTTCTCTTTCTCTTTTTTTTTTCCTCTCTTTTATTTTTTTTTTCTTTTCATTTTTTTTTCTTGTATGACTTTATCTTAGTAAACAAACAAAAACAACAAAAAGGAAAAAACACAACCTTGAGGCAAAGTTATCCACCTAAAGAATTAAGCAAAAATTGACTGCTTACAGAAGTGACAGAGTCAGAACCAGCTGCATCAGAAACTGTTTCCAGATGACCTCAGGCTGTTACTTAGCACCAGGTAATATTCTGATCATTAATGGGCTGCATTGTGTGAGGGATGGAGAGCAGTGTAACATCTGCAGAATGTGTTCCCCAGGATAAGCTGTGTCCTTAGCTCTTTATCTCATCCCCTGCAGCTTTTTGCCACTCTTCATGTGGGAAATAATTTGGATTTCTTCCTGTTGTCTCTTGTTTAAAATAGGAGACTTGTAGTGGCTCGTGTTGCCTTAATTTCCTGTTGATTTTGCTCTAATCTAGATTCCTCATTAAGGGTTTAATCAGGAACACAGGGCAAGCATTTCATTTTTCATGAAAGTCGTGTTGAGTGTGGAGAGAGTAAAAGAGCTCAGAGGAGGCACCTGCAAACAACCAGATTATTGGCCTGATAACTTTTTATATCCCAGCAGGCAGCTGATGGGGAAAAGGGAGATGACTTTGGTTCTGCAGAAGCAGAGATGGGACTTTGGCAAAAGGCAGGATGCTTTATTCTCACCTGGGGAACTCCTTTGGCCTCCTTTGACCATCAGAACACCAGGAGCTGGGGAAAACCCAAGGACAGGGAATGTCTTGCTGGCATCTGGTGTGAGCAGAGCCTGGAAGGTGTCAACATAGCTCAGATCTTGGGCTTCTAGGAGCAAAAAAGAGACATTTTCCAGCATGTAAAATGTCCTTTGTTGCCACCAAAGGCCAAGTGCTGGAAGATGAGGAGTGTTTACTCTGGGGATCCCTGGGGGGGGTGATGTGAGGAGCAATCTGCTGGGGACTTCTCAAGGTGGAGGCTCCTGTCAACTGGATCTCACAGGAGACTTCAGAAATAATCTTCCCTGATGTCAGTGCACTCGTTAATTGGACTTGACAGATGATTATGAAGAAGAGGCTATAACTGAGAAAGGGCAGAAGGGATGGCACAACTCCTGGGGGAAGGAGGAGACAACAGAAAAGTCCAGATGTCCAGAAGTTACACAAGGTAACCGAAGACATTAATCTTTCTTCTTGTGCCAGAGGTGGTAGATGCAGGGGAAAACCAGTAAATATAAGGTGGGTAGCCTGGTGGGGTTTTCCATCTCCAGTTCATATTCATGGCTTGGTCTTGCTCTTTCCCTGTTTCTGAAAACGAGTTTCTAGGTGAGGGATGCTCCTTTGTGGAGAATGCCAGAGGTGCTGTTGTTATTGGGGGAACCCTCCCCAGAGGGCTTGACTTACCAATTTTTCCTGGCAAATGGGGATGGGGAAAGGGGGGTGACTTTGTGGCTGCTGTGTCTTCAAGCCCAGAGCTTGTAAGCAGAAAGTAGCACTGCTTCAGTGCCCATGTGCCTCGTGGCTAATGCATCATTAGCCTGGAAAATGTTTTTTTCTTAAATTTTTTTTTGTCTTTGCTAGAAGGTCAGCGTGTCCTTTCCTTGCTGGATGAACATTCTGGGCTGGCAGTCCTGGCAGAGTAAGCAGGACACTTGGTGATGCTGGCAGAGCTCTGCCAGCTCTGGGTGGGTAGGGCTGCTGCAGGGCTGTGGGCTCTGGGATTTGGAAGGGGCACATCCAGTCCCCTCTCCCAGATGCCAGGCAGAGCCTTCTCCTGGCTTTTTGAGGGCTTGCCTCTGGTTTGATAAAACTGCATAAACCAGTTCCTTGCAATAGGTGGGGGTTTAGCTTCTCGAGGGCAGGATTTGCATCTAAAGGCCACTGCAGAACTGGGCTGGATCCTTTTCCTGCCTCTGGGCCTCATCAAATGTTGGTTTTAAGACTTCTCCTTTAAGACAGGTGAGAAACAGCAGCAGAGGGGCTGCTTCTGCAGGGCAGAGGTTTGGGGCTGTTTCAGACAGTGCTGTGCCAACACAGGATGGCTGCAGACTCGGTTGCCCTGTGATTGTGTAATGAAAAGAACAGTTTCTTAGTGTCATCAAATCAGATAAAAGTTGGCAGTTGCATTTGTAGTGTGCTCAAAGGAGGATGCTCTGTGCCAGAGGCAATGTTTCCCTGCACTAAGAGGCTTCAGAAGGACCCAGCTCTGGTGAGGGGACTGTCACTCCAGGAGCAGTTTAGAACAACCCCTCTTCAGCAAAGTCATCCTGTGATCCTTGCTGCAAGGTTTCAGGGGAGATGGAAATCCTCCCATCACAGCTCCTTCTGATGTGTCTTTCCTGATTGTGGGCTCTCATATTTTTTCTTGTAGTTACCAGCAAGAGCTGAAATGGGTTTTTTTTTTTTTCCTGAGTGGCAGGAGCACAACACCCACTGATGAGTCAGGGGAGGAAGAGCTCCTACTTCACAGGAGAGAATATAGGGGGGAAAAAGAGGGGATAAGACAGGGAAAAATAGCTGCCAGAGAGTTGTGGAATAAATGGCATTTGTTTAAAGACACATTAGAAGATAAATGATGGCAGTTAAAGTATGAAAGCAACAGGATCTAAGTGTTGTATTAATGGAACTCGTTTTCTTTGCCATCTCCTGCAGGAACTCCTTGGAAGTACAGAAAAGGGAAAACCACTTTACAGTAATAACTGTTATTTATATAACAGAGCAACATTGGATGTATCAAAATGTGAGGTTTCAGGGTAATAGTTTGACCCTCACAATCATTGTTGTACGTTTAAAAGGCAATTTCTGTGATGGTGAATAAATGAAGGAAATAGCCCCAGTTCTACAGCTGATTGTAAATGAGGTTTATTTTATTATTATTGTTATTAGTCGGTTCCCAGATTGTGTGAAGGAAAAGGGAAAAGTCTGGGAGAGATGAAGAAGCTGGAAATCATCCTCCTAGGTTTTCTTGCAATCATTTGATGGGCTCATTAGTGACCTGGGGCCTCCCCTTGGCTGCCTGCAGAGCTGATGCCAAAAGTCCTACTGCAGCATCATTGATTAACACCCTCTGAAGAGCAGCAAGCAAACAGATAGTGATCTTGTAACCTCAGAGAGCTGCTCCTGTTCTCCCCTTGCATTTCACACTGGGGGAAGGTGACTCCACTGTGGTTGGAAGTAGAAGGTGAATGAATGGTGCAAGGCAAGAGGTTAATGATGGGTTAATGATGGGTAATGATGGGTGTGCTCAGGGATTCTCTCTCTAACTGGTGTCAGCTGCATGCACATCATGGAACCAAACCACACACATTCCCATTCCAGGGTTTGCAGGCTCCTTTGGCAGGTGTAGCCCCTGTACCCAAGGATAATGGGCTGGGTACCACAGGGGATGTCCTGGCAGGTCAGCTGAAAGCAAGAGGCTGTTTCTGGGGAGAGCTGAGGTGAGCAGAGTGTGGCTGAGCTCCACGGGCAGAAATTCTGCTTTACACAAAGCACGAGCCCAGATCTTCTGCAGAAGTCAGGAGAGATTGATGAAAAATTCATGAGGAGGGGTTGGAGGTAGCAGGGAAGGATGATAATAATGTTCTTCATGTGGTCAAAATATAACAATAATTTGACCAGCTCTATTTTTTAATAACCACTGGGTTTGGGAGCTGATGTGATAGATGAGCTTGAGCAAACCATAAGCTCCCAAAGCTGGCTTGTCACTTCAGAGCAACTCTGCCATCCAAGAACTGCATAAAATCTCTCAAACTGTGGGAGGAAGGAACAGAAAGTTGAAAAAGAGGGCAAAAAGGGTCTATCTGGCTTTCATAATAAGCCATTTAGAATATTAGACATGAGCCTTAATTCATCCCAGTTCTGAGCAGTGCTCGAATGGGGATTTTATCTTTAAACCTTGTCTCATGCAGTGAGGTCTTTCATAAGAGCCAGGGTTTTTCCTCTTTAACTCTGCATGCATGGCATTAGATTGAGCACAGAGACTGGGGCTGTGATGCACAAAGTAGGAGAAGTGGCAAGGAGTGGGTGATGGGGAGGGAAGGTCTGGGTGTTTGATGGTGAGAGAGCAATTTGCTGTCCCAGAGATGGCCCTGGACATCTCTTGCATGGAAAGAAACTCAGGAGGATGGTAAACCAGCCCTGATTCTCCAGGCATGTTCTGCTAGCTGGGGTAATGAAAAAGAATTGGATCTGTGAGAGCAGCTGACAAAGCTCTCTGTCTCAAAGATCTTCTCAGTGTTGTGTTAAGATGCCTTTTACAAGCTGAGAATTAGGGGGAATGTGGTGCAGCTTATGGCTAGAAACCCTAATTCTTTATGTGACAGCAGCAAGGACAAAATCCCAGAGGAAAAGCCAGGACCACCCACTGAAATGCAAGCTGGTCCCACAGCATCCCCTGTCCTCCTGCCCTCCCCTCTGCTGTGTGCTTGGGCTTCCAAGTGTTGAAATGTCTGTGGTTGGATACACCTCTTGCAGGTATCCTCATTAAGGTGGTTGAAAGCAGGGGGATTTAATGATCTGAGCCATGACTTTAATTAATCAGCATAAATGTTGCTTATTTATATCATAAACCTCAGCCTATGGATAACTCTGCTGTTAATTAGGCTTATCACTGTGAACCTTATCCAGTTCCTTGCTGCATTAATGTAACTAATTCAGGATCCTCTCTAAGAAGCATCATAACAGACTCCAGGGGTTGTAATTCACTCCACTCAGCTCTGCTTTAGGAGTGAGCTGGTTCTGCTCTGCCACATCCTGACCCAGCCTGGGTACCAATTCCTCCCCAGTCCCACCAGCTCCTCCTGCTGCTCCTTCCATCATGCCCAGGACCTGGGAGCCTGCAGTAGCTTTTCCTTTGGGTTTCTTTCACCTGGTTCACTAAGAATTTCTGTGTCTGCTTTAATTTAATCTGTGCAGTTGGGCTTTTTCTTTATCCTCGTCTTTTGCTCTCTTTTCTTCCTCCTCACTTGCCCTTTCCTGTCTCCATGAAGCATGTTTAAAACTTTTCCATGTTGCACAGATGTAGGGGAATCTGTAATGAGCTCCCAAGCTGAAAACAAAAGCTGTTTGCCAAAAAAAAAAAAAAAATTTTTTTTCTTTACCTACATTGAAGAGCATTATAGTAGAAACCTCAGAGATTCTTTGCGGAAAGTTTGAGCAGCTTTTGAGGATTTTGGGGTTATTTTCTGTTGCACAAAGGCAACGTGTGTCACCCCACATGGGGATGGGGTTCAGAAGATGCTAAGAGGGGGTTGCCTCAAAAGGGAACCTTGCTGTGCATCACTTCAGTCACTTAGGTCTCTTCAACTTCTCAAAACAAGGGGGGGCTGTTTTTTTTTTTCCAAACAGGAGCATCCACATGAGAGTTTAATGTACTGGTGCACATTACCTTCAGATCTTAATTAATTTCAGCTTTCCTAAGTACCTGCATGTTTCTTGACCTCTTCAAAAAAGGGCATGGCAGTTTTTCTTTGCTTCTTGGAGGTATGATGAGGACAAGTATTTGAGAAGGCCACAGGAGCCACTGGGTATCCAAGCAAAGAAATAAAAAGCAGTTCTTTTCCAGTAAGACATCATCATTTTCTTAGCAAGCATATGCAAACTGGGATTAGATTAATTAGTTTGCTGCTAAGACTGCTGGAAAGGGAGGGAAAACCATGTCAAGGAAAACTCCTGGTTTATTTTCCCATCCAGAACCCAGGGGAACAAGTCATCAGGGGAAAAAAATGCAGTGAGCAGAGCACACTAAAGAGGAAAGGCAAGAAGACATTAAAGCAACCTATTAAATTGCTGACGGCTGAGTGGCAAAAAATAAATAAATAGAGGCTGTGTAGATTGATGGATATTGGATCTGAAGGGCTTCCACATCTGGTGTGGCAGCTCTTTAGCATCATCTAATTGCAGTGTGACTCAGCAGGAAAAGTTTCTTGTTCTACCAGTAGAACAAAGAGAGGAAAACAATCCAGAGGCAGAGGAGTGAAGGGCTCAGGTGTCCTTGTTTTATCATTGGATCCAACTCTTCCATGGAGAATCTTCTGCCACAGGGGGGGAGGTTCCCAGTCTCACCTTTTCCCACCCTTATTCTCCATCTCCTCAGCCTCTCTCTGCTCATCTCTTCCTCTTTAGGCCACAGTCTCTTCCCTTGCACATCTGTACCCCAACCCCTGGGAGATGGGGTGAGGTAGAAATGAGATTTCCTATGGAGCAGGTGCCTGCAGGGCAGTGACTCTAAAGGACAGCTTGTTGGGGACAAATTAGCACCCAGTTTGGGTGCTCTGAATTGTCCTGTAGGACCTGACCCTCTGCACTGACTCTCATGGCTCCAAACACAGCCTGAATCTTCCATCCATGCTGTGCTCAGCCTTCTAGCATTGCCTTTGGTCTTTGGTTAGCTTTATATACACTTCTTTTAACATGCTGCCTCTTCTGGAGGTTCCTGTCTCCCAGAAGCTCACTTGGCTTTTGTGATGCACTTGGATACCTGTAGACTGAAGCAGAAATGTCAAGTTTCAGTGGCAGCAAGTGGCTAAGGTGCTAAACAAGGCTTTCTGAAATTTCTTGCTATATTAACTCTCTTCTGTTGCTATTTGTGGTCTGGAAAAGCCTTGAGGGTTTATCTCTTTGTGCCTCTGTTCTTCATCCATCATTCCACCTATCATTTGTCTGTCTTCTATCTTCAAAGCAATTGTCATATCTGGGATCTATACCCAGCACGGAAGGTCCTTGTCCTTGGATCCATCTTTTAGAGATTTGTAGTGGTAGCAGTGGCTAATGATTTGTAACAAGAGCAGAGCTGGTGCAAACTACTTGTAAGCTCTCCATACAGGTGAAAGCAAAAGCTTAGAATCTGTGAATCCAGAACACAGAGTCCCACTGCTGTGTTGTGCATTGCCATCTCTCAAATCTATGATTATAACTATAAATCCTAGTGGACTTTTCCCATTTGGTGTTTTTTTTTTCTTTTTTTTTTTTTTTTTTTTTTTTTATTTTTATTTTTTAGCTTACGATTTTACACAATGTTTCTTCCGTCCTCATTCTTTTTGTTTGCCTGGAAGTGGCACTTGGGGTTTGTGTGGTTATTTTTCTTGTGTTTATATTCTCCACTGACTTAATTAAGTTCTTGCTTCTTTCCTGGCCTTGCCAAGTTTAGTGGCCCCACCAGGGCTTCCCAGTGCTCTCTTCCTAAAGACCACAGCTGCTGCCAGTCACCTGGGACCATCAAAATGGGCAGAAAAAAGTTCCTCTGGAAACTCAACGTGCCATTACAGAAACAACAGACAGACAAGAAAACAATGTTCCCAACTTACGTCAGTGTTTTTTGGCTGGTTTCCTAAGAAAAGAAGATTTAGACACTTAGACTGACCTGGTGTGGATATGAGGATATGTCCATCCTGTAGCTTGAATTCCCTGGCAATCTCAGTCCTTTTTGACAGACAGGCTTCTCAGAGATGCAGAAAATCTGCACTAGGGTTATGAATACCTCCTGCTGAGAGCAGAACTTCAGGGAAAGAGAAACCACCACCCCACCCCATGTACACGTGAGCAGAAAGAGGTTTGAGTGGCTGGAATTCCCTGCTTTTGTGCTGGAAGATTTCTGACACTCCCAGGAGTTTCTTCCCTCCTGGTGCTCATTTGCTTCTGTGTTCCCTTGGTAACAACATCCCTGAAGTGTCCATGGCTCTTGGGATACCTTCAGAAAAAGGTGTCCCACCATGCCTTCCTGTCATTCCATTTTTTTTAGAATTAGACCTTCAACTCCTTCCCTTTTCTGTCTCTAAAACCTTGCCCATGAGAGATGGAGCCCCTCTTGTTCCCTTTCCCAGGGAATCAGCCATTCTTCTTTCTCTCTGCTTTTTCCTCTCTTCTTTTTTTTTTTTTTTTTTTTTTTTTTTTTTTTTTTTTTTTTTGTCAAGACATCTCTTGACAGGCTTTTCAGGGGATTAGATGGGGTTTATCTGGTTCCAAACACACCATTTGGATTCACAGCTCAGGACATCACCCAAGGTTGCAGCGTGCCTCAAGGCTGTGGAAAAATGTAGGAGTTTTCCTCTTGGCTTGAAGGGACCTCAGTTTGCTGCCCTGCTTTTGCAGGGGATGATGACTTCAGATTGCATTAGTCAGCTCTGGACAGGGCATTTTCATTTCAGACCAGTTCCTCATCCCTTTGTGCTCTTTTTCTTCTGTCTTCATGCCAAGGGTGCAGGCACTGGGATGGGGAGAGCAGGATTGCCAGGAAGTCACTGCTGCAGGCTCAGGGAGGACAGGGAAGTGTTGACAGCATTTTCTGTCTTCCTAGAAATTCCTGGTCTTACTCAGAGAAAATTATTCTGATTCTATGTACACAAAGCAATTACTAAAGGAGGGGAAAGAGAGCTTGTGTTTCAAGCAGCAGAAACTAAAGCCCTCAGCTCTTTGTATTGTGTCTTCCCTTCTCTCTCCTGAATTCACTTTCTCTCAATAGCAGAAAGGAGAGGGAAGCTCCATTTTAATGCAGATTTCAAATATTGGCCAAGAGCAATAAATAGCCCTTTGCTACACTGATCAGACAAACATTATCAAATCTCTTTGTGAAGGAGAGTTTATGTTTTTCGATTTTTTTCCCTTTCCCTTGGTGAGATCATCTTTCCTCTCAAAGTAACAGCCTATTGACGACTTTTTATTTTATTTTTAAGCAGCACTTCAGAGATTAGAATGTGAAATGCAATCCCACCTGTTTCTCCACTGGAGCTATGCTTGACAGCCCTGTAATGAGGAAGTTTGCAAATTTCTTATCCTTTAATGTATTGACAGCCTGAAGGGTTGGTACTATATTCAGCAGAGGGGAAATGTGCAAGCCTGAAACTGCTCTGAAGCTTCTGCCCCTCAAAGGAGCCTTGTGGGGTTTGAGCCTGTTTGGGGTTCCTGCAGTCAGGAGCAGCTGCAGATGTGTTTGTGCTGATAAAAGGAGGAGAAAGGGAGATGTGGAGGTCTGGGGTGATGCCCCCCACCCCAAAGCATCTCCTGAGGATGATGCTCCCAAGCAGGATGTTGGTGTTAGAGAGCAGCAAAGGTTTCTGGATCTGAAGGGTTCCTGGTTTTGTGACACAGGGCTGAGCAGCTCCAGTGGTAGCTGTTGGCTTTTCTGTGTGTCTAAATCTGCTTGAACTGAGGTTCCAGTTCTAATTTGAGAGTCCCTTCATCCCAGGAACATAGATTTGAGGACTGTTTTTACAGTATAAATCAGACGAGGCTGTAGGTGTGATCTTAACCTGTCAGAGGAGATACTTAGGAGATATTACAGATGGCTTTATATCTTTTTAACTTGGAGGGACAGTTATGAACAGTGAAATACCACATTTACTAAGCCAATGCTTTGCTAAATCTACATCTTTAAGCCACTGAAGTGGAGATGGTAATCGTGCTCCTGAATAAGGCTTTACATCTCAATGGTACAGAAAGAATCAGAGGAAATAAAACTAAATAAAATGAAGAGGTAAAGGTCAGCTGAACACTGTTGTAGCAGTGTATAAACCTCCTGGTAACATCTGTTCCCTGTTATTGTTAGAATAATGCTACTTCATTAGATCTTGGCTGGGTCATGAATTAAGTAGTGATATGTGGTAAAGCCTGAAATTGTATCAGAAAAGGAGGAGGACTCCTTTGGGGTGAGAAATGAATGTCCTTCCTCCTCCTGGAGAAGCTTCTCCAGGGTAAGGGGAGAAAAGCAGAAGAGTTTGAGCATCTGCCTTTCGTGCTGCTGTTACTGAGGAAATGCTGCAGATGCTTCACAATAAACTTGAAGTTGTTTGGCTTTCAGTCCCTGTGCAGTCCTGAACATCCCCAATTTGGGAATCAGAGACTCAGGTGCTCCTGACTCCCTGTGAAATCTTTTTTCTCATCATTCAAACAGAAAACAGTCTTGTTTGGAGACATTTATTGTGGCCAGGAAGATAGAAGGGATTTTTGATGCCAACAAAGTTCAAAGATTTGCTGTAGGTTTTCAGGATTAAAGATTTACTTTATGCATCTTCCCATATTTAACAGGAAGAAATAGATGAAAGGGAATTTCTGTAAAGAATTTAATTCATACCTAATGATGCTGCTATTAGATGAGCTTCTGCACTGTGTCCCGAGACATGAAGTTTGCAAACCAACTTTTTTAAACATTCAATGACCTTTTTCATCCACTAGCTATAATAAATAATGATTAGTTCAGCCTCATTACCTAGTCTGATCTGGTTTGATATTTGGTAACACTAACTAGCTTCCCAAAATGCAAGTGAAATCAGAGCTGCTTAGGGAAGAGGGGGTCTGGTTTCAGGGTTGCTTTTTTCCTTTTTCTCTTCCTTTTTTGAAGTTTTCAAAATTTCCACAAAATAAAAATGCAAAACCCCACCCTGAATAGAGAGGTTTGACTCTTATTTTTAAAATGTGTTTAACTGTACACTAGTGGAAGTGAACTTTGTTTGAAAACTGATGAAGTAAAAAATGAAAAAAAGACTTTTTTTTTTTTTTTTTTTTAAGTTGTCCAATTTAGTGATTTTGAAGTGTTAAATTAGAAAATAATGAATCTAAGACTGCTGACATACACTCCCTCACCATTGATCTTTAATTTTTCTGTGTCAGCACCTGGAACGTAAGCAGCATTTTGTGATGTTCATCAGATTCAGTGCATTGCTTTACCCTTTCCTGGGAACAGGAATTTCTTCTCTCTCTGCTGCTGCTTTCCTAGAGAAGGGATGAGCTGAGCAAGCTGCTTGCTGGGGCACGTCTTGGGTTTGTCTCCCAGTTTCTTTATAATTAAGAGAAGTCACCAGCCCTACTGATGTCTGAAAAACCTGTGATCCTTGCTTCTGGCCTTGGAGGAAAGCACAACCTTTTGATTAACTGCCCTGGCTTTGCCCATAGTGATGGCTCTTGTGTCTTCAGAGAGCAGAGGAGATGGTGTTGCCTGGAAGTCTGGGAATATTCACCAAGATGTCTGTGCATATCATGCAGGAATTGGCTGGGTGTTTCTTTGTCGGGATTTAATTTGGTTCAGCTCCCCTAACTGGGAAAAAGTAGGAAGAGAAGGAATTCTTGAGTGAATATCTTCAGAATACAAGGTCAATCAGGTTAACAAACACTTAATTTGGTGTGAAGCTGGGACTCTACCTGAGTGGCATCAGGGAGAATTCAGGTCTGAACGGCATCACGCCCCTTGGAGTGGTTCTGGGGCAGGAAAGACAAGCATTGGTGCATTTCTAACATACCCACGAAAAATCAGTGCTGCTTTTCCCCAGGTACAACTGAACAGCTGCTTCCTGAGAGAAGAACTCCTGGCAGGCAGGCTAAACTCACTGGGGTGCAGAATTTGGGGCAGCTCGTAATGAAACGCTGTGATTTGTGCTCCGCTCCACTTCCTTTTTGCCTCCCATCAAGGAAATAAAAAGAATACCCCACACCATCTCCCTCTGCCTAACGCAGATTTGAGTGGGCAGGCCCAGGAGCTGAGTTCAAGAGTCAAGTGTTTGCTGTTTGAAAAATATTTGTCCCTTCCCACCCACGGCTGCCCACGCTCTTCCTGAAATATTCCACCCATCAGCACCGTACCAACGCTTTCTCAAATGAACAAACTTAAGGCTCTCTGGGGAACTTCTTCCCCTCTTGGGAAGGGGCAGCTGGATGGGAAATGTGCAGCTGGATAGGAGCTGCACAGCTGGATGGGAGCTGCACAGCTGGATGGGAGCTGCACAGCTGGATGGGAGCTGCACAGCTGGATGGGAGCTGCACAGCTGGATGGGAGCTGCACAGCTGGATGTCCCTTTCTGGGAGTACCCTGAGTGAGAGGGGAGGTGGGTGCTGGGCTCTGGCAGGACCAGGCAGGGTGGGTGGCCAAGTTGTGCAGCAGCACAGCAGCAGGTAACACAGCCACTGCTGCAGAGATTTCACCACCCACATGTCTGGCAAGACCTGGGAGGTGGGCGAAGCGGCAGGAAAGGCCTTGAGTGGGAGGGAGGAAAGAAGGAAGGAAGGATGGATAATGCTAACAATAGCAGCAGCAAGAGCAGAAGCACCAATGCAGCAGCTGCTTGGGTGGCAGTGGGGTTGGGAGACATAGGGGAGGATGCACGGAGCCAGGCTGAGTCCCTGCCAAGCCCTAACTGCTGCTGACACCTTTTTTTTTTTCTTTTTTTCCTGCAGCTGCCATCCTGGATGACCCCATGGAGTGCAGCAGAGGGGAGAGGCTCTCCATCACCCTGGCCAAGAACCGCATCAACCGTGCACCTGAGAGGGTGGGGAAAGCCAAGGTGGAGGTGGACATTTTTGAGCTGCTGAGAGACAGCGAGTATGAGACAGCAGAAACCAGTGAGTACCCCTCCACGGAGCTTGTCCTTCCTCTGTTCTTGAGGGGGAGTGCTTAAAAATTAAAAATTAAAACCAGTCTTCATGTGAAGGTTTAGCCCCGGTGTGCACTGAAAGGATCTGGCTCCTCAATAAGCTTTGTCACCACCAGCTCGTTGGCTTGGGACAAATTATTTTTGTTAATCTGTGTGTCAATAAGCAGAGGTAATGATACAGGAGGGGATGCTCCTTTGTGAAGTATTTACTGGTGTGCAAATAAGAGGCTCTGAGCAAGTTCTGTGCAATTAGGTTATTTTTAAAACCCCACGGAATGGCATGTGTCAGCAAGCATGATAGCTCTTTCAGTGCATTGGGCTGGCAGTGGAATTGCTTACACAAAGGGAAGTTTTTAAGTGGTGTTTAAAATCATATATTAAAAAGAGCTAATTTGGAAAGAGCAGTGTGTTTTCCACTTTGCTTTAAAATCCCTTAATGCCATCAAGTCTATGCTGTGGGTGTTCCTTGAGAAGTTCAACAAGTCAGGCACTTCTGATGCAGAAAAAAGGAATTGATGGCCAGTGTCCCACAGGCCTCTCGGGAGCCTGAGTGAAAGAAACCAAAAAAGATCTATAATAGCTTCTCCCTGTAAGAGGGAAAAGCCTTCAGAATAGGATAGCTTCCCTTTACAATAAGTTTTCAGCTGACTTGTAGAGTTCAGGGGAGGACTGTAATTTTTTTTATTACAAGCTGACATTTGAAATAATAGGGATTTAAAATTTGTTCCCCAATGGTTCCCTGTTCCAAACCTTTGTAATCTGCAGGGAAGCCCAAGGTGTGGCAGAGGGCTGGTGTATCCCACAGCTCTGGTGTTTGTCCTGCACAGCACTGAGCATCCCTGTGCCCTGGAAGCCTCATGGAGCTGGGTACCCAGTGCTGCTCAGGAACAGGGCTCTGGATATCTGGCAGAAGAGGCTCCATAGGGCTGTGAGATCAGCAGATCTCTCCTTCATTTCCTGAATTAGCATTTGCATTATTTATAGAAGCGTTCAGTTAACAAAGTGCATTTCAGCAAGTACCTGTACATCTATTTATAGAGTCTGTCACCCATGAGGCAGTCTAGATTGAGATAATCTCATGCAGCATCACAGGGACTGTTTAAAATGGCAGTTCTCTGCCTTTTTGGATCCCTCATCTCTTTAAAATTTTTCTTGGTCTCTCCCATCTGTGCAGGATTCTGCACATCCTGCTTTACCAGCACAGCAATAGGGCAAATCCAGGCTGGAAAAGTCTGTCTTTCCAAAAAGTACATTCCCAGTCTGTCCCTGAAAGCATCCCAATTCTCCCAGTGAGCCTCCTAGGAGATGAGAGGACTGCTTGCTTGCCTGAGCCTTCTGTGTTTTTGGGAGAACCAGTAGCATTTTGCATTCCATCCTTTTTTACTTTCTCATAAATCTTGTGCATGCAGCAGTGTTTCTGTTATTTAACTTCACTCAAGAAAGAGGCTTGATTGCCAAGTGACCCCAGAGCTGCAATAAAGATCACAAGCAGGATTTCTTTCTCTC
The DNA here is from genome assembly GCF_036169615.1 of Heliangelus exortis. Taxonomy (NCBI): domain Eukaryota; kingdom Metazoa; phylum Chordata; class Aves; order Apodiformes; family Trochilidae; genus Heliangelus; species Heliangelus exortis. The sequence continues at coordinate 2,518,355 of NC_092447.1, forward strand.
TCAGACCCCTGTAACACTGCTCAGAATTTTTTTTTATTGTAATGTTTTTCAAGCAGAAGAATAGCCATTTGCTGAGAAGAAAGTATTATGCAAGAAATTGTGGATTTCAGCAAACATGTTATTTGTGGGGAACATGGAAATGGGATAAGTGAGGAAGAGGCAATCTTCCACTTTGAATTTTCACCTCAGAGTGATTTTCTTTATTTTCTTTACTTTTACTTATAGAATGTGAAGTGTAGAAATCAGAGCAACCTGATTTGATTTTGGCAAAGTGAGCGTATTAGTGTAATTTTGGAATATGTTATTTGCCTTTTCTTCAGAGGGAAAAATGTCTTGAAGCATTACTTACAAAAGAAAAAATCTGGATTCTTCATGGCTCTGCTATTAATGTCTCTGAAGTTGTTCTTGATTTATACTGGTAGAAGAATCAGATCCTTTAACTTACATTTCAAGGCTTTCATGGCTTTTAGATCTCTGACTTCGCAGATTTAGTGTGGCACTGGTATTTGTTATCACATGTTATATTAATAAAAGCAGTTTAGAAGTGTTAACCTATGACTGCAAAGCTGTTATACATCTGTTTAATGCTGTTCTCAAATTTCACACCCTTTGAATCACCCTTAAATATCACAGCCAGCATGCTCAGCTGACCCACCCAGGAACACAGTGATTACACCCATAGTGATGCTCCATGGATGATCAGTGTTCCAAGAGAAGACTTTTTAATAGTTTTTCTTTTGGCATTCAGCTATTTTGCTTTTTTTTTTCCCCTCCTGACTGCGAGGCATCTTACTAGTAGGGGTTCACAAAATCACAATTGCTACAGGAGGTAAAATATGAGTCTGTTGTAACCATATTGATGCCATTTCAGCTTTATATGTGAGTGAAAACAAGCCTTGGCTGTTCCTGTATGCAACATCTGTAAAGTCCTGTGGTTTGAAATGAGTTTGCAGTGAAAGTTTGGGGCTAGAGCTTTTTTTTATTTTATTTTTTCTGTTAGAAGTAAAGCCTGCTCTCTCTTTGTGTTTTATGTTACAGCTCCTTTCAGAGAGATCCAAAATTACTTGTTTAATCATGTCTTTATCTAAAACATCTAATTCCTTTTGATGTCCAGGAAGGGACTGATTTTCTGCTTGTCACCCCGTCCCCTATTGCCTCAGCAACCTTTTAAGCATCTTTCTGTTGTTAATCCAAACATCTCAGGGCAGGTCAGCAGTCAGAGTGAGTGAGCCACTGGGGGATTTTTAATTTTTCCTTTATTCACACCAATATTTCAAAGTGCCTGATACATCCTTTCAGTGACAGTAGCTCAAATGTCCAATTAAGTGTCCCCCAGTTTTTGTGATCCTGTTGAATTTCCCCTTTAAGCCTGATCTCATTGCCAGCTCTTGTCAAGAAGCATCAAGGATGCTGCAGGGAGCAGTCTTGAAGCCATGGTGCAGGATGCAATCTCTGTAAAGCTCTGCTTATGCACTTGCTGTTTTTGTATGGAAGTCCTGTCCTGACCAGTCCCCATCATTCATGATCCTCTGATATGTTCTGAAATCATGGAAATGCTGATGGAAATTGCATACTGTCCGTGCTCATTTATTTTCAATTAGAGGCAGGAATCCTTGCACGCTATTGGAAAATTCTGTACCAGGTATCTGCATGCAGTGGAAGAGATGCTCTGGTCTGCACTGGGGGTGAATGCTCCCACCAGAGCCCTTTCAGCCATGCTTAGAACAGGGAGACTCCATGGGAATGCTTTCCAAGTGCCCTGAGATCCCAGGAGATGGAAGACACTGCCTGTGACCAAGTGGATGTACACAGGTGTCTAATGCCAGAGCTCCTCACTTGTTGCTGTGCTTTTCCTTTTCCAAAAATAAGCACCTATCCCCATCTTTTCCTGCATGTCCAGACCTCACTTAGCTCCTACACACACTTAGGAAAACCATTGAACACAACCCTTACTCACTGGGTCTGGCAGACCTCGAGTAGGAAAGGAGAATCCTTCCACATCCTTCCGCATGGAACGCTCACACGAGGGCCACCTCCCAGCTCCAGATTCCACCCTTTCAAGGAACAGGAGCCCCTGACCTCCTCCCAGTTTCTGGGCAAAGCCAAAAGCTGCGTGGATGGAGGTACCGGGATGGAGCATCCGGACGGAACCGGGCGGGTCCGTGCGCAGGCAGCGAGCGGCACCGCTCAGTGTCGCCCCCGTGTGGTGGCAGCGGGGATGTCACCCAAAGCAGGGGACCAGGGGGACCCTGGGGTCTTTCCTTTCCAAAAATTTAAGTATTTCAAGAGTTAGATCTCTTTGCTAAGGCTGTGTCTTGTTTTTGGGTTTTTTTGTTTGGTTTGGTTTTGTTTTTTTGGTGTGGTTTTTGTGGGTTTTTGTTGTTGTTTTTGTTTGCTTGGGGTTTTTTGGTTGTGTGTTCTTGGGGGGGTGTTTTTGCTTGTTTGGGTTTTGTTTGCTTTGTTTTTTTCACACTGTCCTCAAAGGGTATTAACTCAGAGCAGCTGAGTGCAGGCAGTGCATAAAAGTGGCTGGAATGGGAGATTTGAGGCATTTTCAGGCCTTCAAGTCAAAGGCAACCAGTAGTACCCACACCCCATGTCACGATAAAGAGGTTATTAATGTGATGTCACTTTAATGTCCAGTATTCCTTGAGGCACTCAAGTCTAAAAAAACATAAAAATCAGACATCATCTTGGGCAGAGATATCAGGGTCTGAAGCAATCACAAGTGTGTCCTGCACTAAAGCTTCCGTGGTGAAGTATGAAGAGACCGTGGGGCAGGGGCTACCCCAGTATCTGTGGTTATGGTTTGTGAGGTTCTAGGGGATGAGTTTTTGGTACAGGGCTGATATTTCTCTATCCCTGCAAGTGCTGTGCCCATGATGGCTCCTCCCTGACAGCATCAGATACTCTGCTGGATCCAGAAATGTCTTTGGATCACAGGAGAAGCTTTCCAAACTGAAACCTTTGCTTCAGGCAGCTCCACTTTATTATTTTTTTTTTTCCTCTTTTCCTTTTTTTCATTCATTTTCCTTAATTTCACAGGATGTTTCACCCTTGGAGTGACAAACCAGGTTTTGTTTTTTTTTTTTTTTCTGACAGTAGTTGCAACTCTGTTGCTATGACTACTTCACCCACTTCTTGTTCTCCATACCAGAGATGAATGGGAAAGTGCTCAGTAAACTTTCCCCTGCGTGCACAACAAAATTCCCTCCCAGAACTCCTGCCCTGACAACCTGTGGATAAAAAGAACTTGGAGCAGCTCCTTCTTCCCAGCTGCTGAACTGCAGAGCACCCAAAAGCTCTGCTGCACCTGAGAGGGACTGATGAGGGATGCTGAGATCGTGGGGGGGGGGGTTTCAAATCACTGGTGCTCATACTTAAAAGGATCTTCTGAAGAAGTGTAAGTGCCTGTAAATTTTTAAGCAGAGAGGGAAAGCAAGGGCTGGATTCCTTTGAAGATGCCGCAGAAAAATGTCACTTGTTCTGTAGTGAATTGAGATGGTGGAAGATGAGAGAGCAGGGGGGGAAGGAAAACCCAGGAGAAGATGTTTGCATATCATTTGGGCAAGAAGTCAGAGCCATCAGTATCTATAGGGACCCAGTAACATGAAACCAGCTCCCCAGAGTGACAGACTCAGTCTTCAGTTTTTTGGCCTCGTGTTCCAGATGTGAGGCTGTGAAGAGTTCTGAAGTCTGAGGCAAGGGATGACCACCTGATTTTCTGCAGGAAACAGACTGGAGCCATCCCTCTGGTGAATGCTACCCTCATCCCCACACTCTTCTAATAAAAGTGCAGGATGAGGTCTCATCACACCACCAGCCATGATTTAAAGACTCGAAGATGGTAGAAAACCTGGAAAACCTGCCCTGAGGTGTAATATGGCAGTTTTTGTTATAAATTCCCTTCACCACAAAAAATATGTTCAGGTTTGAATTTTTCCAGCTTCTTTTCCTGGCTGCTGAAGTCAGATAACTTGTTACAACCCTCACAAAAGCTTGTCTGGCGTGTCAGGCAGGGACCTGCATGAGGATGCTGCTCTGAAACAGCCATTTGATACTGGAGAGGCACTATCTTGAGAATCTCAGCTTTGCAATAGGCTGCTTTAGTTTTTACCTATGAAAATGCTGTGTGCTTGCTCTTGCCAGAACTGATAAGGAGTTGTGGTGCCTTTTTTTTTTTTTTCCCCCCTGGTATCCTCTTTCTTCAGAAAGCAATCACTGACTCCAGCAGAGCAAATGTGGCTTTGTCTGTCCCAGGAGAAAAGAGCTGAGTGTGTGGTGGGGCTGAGGTTCAGGTCTGGTGGTTCAGAATAAGTCAAGGCCAGGACATGTTGAGCTTTTTTGGAGCCTGGGGATCCAGGAATGGCAGCAGGGAGGTGACACCACCAGCTGGGGTAGTCCTTGGAGTGCCATTTGGCTGAATTTGTGCTGTGAATTAAAAGGACAAAAGGTTGCAGTTTAACTGCCTGAGGGAAGAGATTTAACTTGGGTTTTGTCAGGGTGTTTTTATTGTCCTGCTAAACTGGGTGGCAGGGAGCCAGCAGATTAACTACCTCCAGAAAAACAAACAAAACAAAAAAGCCCCAAACAAACCAACCCAACAAAGCAACACAAAACCAAATTAAACAAAGTAATATGAACCTTATTATTAGGGCAGAAAAATCCCACAAGTTTGTTTGCTGCTAGATGATGCTTTGGAGCCGGGTCACTGCTGTGTTTTGCATCTTCCAGCAACTTTGGTTAAAGTCTTATTCTCAAGCATAGCAGATGGGGCCAGAAAGTGATGCTCAGAGAGAGAGACCCTGGTTCTGGGTCAGAGAGGAGGCTACCAAGGCTCTGAGGAGTGTGCAGGAAAGGTGGGAAAAGATGGAGAGGAGGTGTCCCAGGCAGGGTGAAAACGCTCCAGAGGTAACAGAGATTTTGAGGGGAAATTTATGGCAGAGGGAAAGTTGTGTGAAGGAGACAAGAGGGTGTCCTGAGGCTGCAGCAGGTACTGTCTTCAGCTGGGAACTGAGGATGAAGTCTGATGCATGTTTTCTCTCTCTGGTGCCTGCAGTGTGCCAGATTCTCCCCAAAGGAGTGGTAGGTGTCCTGGGACCTTCCTCAAGCCCAGCCTCCAGCTCCATCATCAGCAATATCTGTGGGGAGAAAGAGGTGAGTGGAAATGCCTCGTGCTGGAGTAAGTCTTGTCCTTGTTCTTGTTCAAGTCTGGTGCTCTGTTTCCAGCATCATTTGTGTGTGCACACCTCTCCTTTTCCACTCTTGTTCCCCAAACCTCCTCCAGCTCATGTCCACGAGCTACCTCATCCCCAGGGAATTCTGTCCTCCTGTCCCAGCTGCAAGGCAGAGCAGGAATGTTGCATTCCCTCCATCAGCCTGGGGCAGGGAGCTTCCTGCCTCTGGCACTCTGGGACATCCTTGGCTAAGATGCACTGGGTGTGATGTGACTTTGTGCACATAGTTGGAAAGCTGCACCCCTTTTCTGGGTGCTGCTGCTCCATCAGTGCAAACCCTTCTTATCTTTGTCCAGACTGTGTGCCTGGCTTAAGATTTTGTAAGCCTTGAACCATCTTACGCTGATCTGGCTCTGCTCCAGGGAGAAGAAATTGAGTTTTCTTTTCATAGTTCATCCCTTTAAAGCCAGATAACATTCTGGCTCAGTCATTTAGTAGACTCTCTCTGGAGCCCAGCCTCCAAGGAGGGGAATGCCTGACACTGAGCATTGTAAATAAGTTGCATTCACAAGTGACTGCCATTCTTTGTTCCCTGAGAATCAGAAGTATTGAAGAGATCTTTTAGACCCAGTGCTCTGGCCTACAGCAGGATGGGTCTCTTGAGAGTATTTTGTAGTGTTTTCTCCAGTTAAATGTCCCAGACATGTGCTCCATCCCAGACAAAAGACAAATCTGCAGGAACAGATTGCAAGTGTTTTTCCCCTGGAAATCATATTCAGGCTGAGTCTCTGATCTAAGTCCCTTCAATTCTTTTTTTAAGAAATGAAAGGTGAGTACTTGTGCTCTTCTGAGGTTTTTGATTGTCAAGCTTGATCTCAGCTGCCCTCCTCGTGATGTAAACCTGCAGAAACTCCCTGTGATTTAGATCACAGGAGCTCCAGTTGGTGCTGCTGTGTTAAATCTGGTACAGAACCCAGCCAGTGCCATTATATTTCTGCCACCCATCAGGTGAAGGAGAGTGACCCTGTTTTCCCACTGATTGTAGAACAACTTGTGCTAAAGCTGGGGGATGGACCTTTGGATCCTGTGTTATCCCAACAGCGAGTCTGGCCCAAAGATTTCCTTCTGGGGAGGGATGTTGCACTGGGAAAGAGCTCTTGGAAAAGAGAGGAAGGCTCTGGGACTGAATGTGAAGTCTGAACCAGGGCTGCCTTCACCTCTGTCTGCATCTCTCTCTCTTTGGGAGTGGTTGTTGCTGCAGGTCTCAGATTCCAGACAGTGATCACCACACTTGTCCTGGAGCTGCCCTGTCTGCTCTGGTTAAAGGAATTTGCCTTTTGCTTCCAGTTTGCTTCTCTCCTGTTAACAGAGCCCCTGGTGAAGGCTGTGGAGTGAAATCAAGAAAGATAGCAGCTTAATACTCTTTAACTTTCTGATTGCTAAACAAACAGCTTATAGTGTCAGTAAGCAGCCATCACACCCTACTAATAGCCTTTCCCAGGAGGAGAGAGATGGGAGACATGGGATGATAGCTTCCAGAAGGACTAATAAAGAGGAAAAGAGAACCTGACACTCCTCTAATGAAGCCAAAGCAGATGTTTCCTTTTCTCTGTCTTCTATTTCTTCTAAATAATTCACTCAGCAAAAGGAAAACAATATTCCTTCCCCTTTTTTAGCTGAACCCCTAGTGTCTGAGCTTGCTCTGCCCACCCACTCCCTGTATGCAAAGCTGCCTGGGAGGGAGCCCTGGGGCTGTCTGCCCTGCTCCCCCTTTCCCAGATTCCCTGGGAATGGGCATCCCACTCCCACCTGCTACTCAGTGACAAACTCAGCATTATCAGGACTCCCCATTACAGTCCCATTGGAGCTTGCCCCACCTGTTGCCTCTCTGCTGAGCAAAAAAGCCCAAAGCTTCTGGCTGCTGCATCTGTTCCTCCCTCTCCTGAGCCTTGCCAGTGCAGTCTCCTCTTGCTCTTCCCTTCATCTCTCCTAATTACCCTCTGACACATCAGTACTGGAGGCAGAGCTGTAGCACTTCATCCCCCAAGCACGCAGAGAAGGTCTGATGGTCTCCAGCACAGGCTCTGTTCCTCCCTACCTGCCTGCAAAGCAGCATCTCTACTGACCCAGGCAGCAAACCTGAAATAAAGTGTGAGCCCAGTGACAATTAGTGCCCAAGCTAATTGGGCTGAACTCATCCGGAATGGTTTCCTGTACAGCAATCACAGCCCCTGTTGCCTGAGTGGCTCAGCAAGATTTTTCCTGATCCATCCCTTCCCGTGGCTTTTTGTTGCTGTGATAATTATTTTCCTCTGCTACTGCACAAACCCCACCCTCCTCTCTTCCCTCCAGTGGTGCTTCTGCACTTTTATTGGGATACTTCACTTTCTGCTTGCTGTGCATTTCACACCAAAGGTCCTTTATGGAGAGATCTGCTTTGGTTTTATTTCTTTTTCCTCTTTAATGGGGTTTTCTTTCCCTCCTCCCTGCTTAGGTCCCTCATTTCAAAGTGGCACCAGAGGAGTTCCTGAAGCTGCAGCTCCAGCGTTTCACCACCCTCAACCTCCACCCCAGCAACACTGACATCAGCGTGGCCGTGGCAGGAATCCTCAATTTCTTTAACTGCACCACTGCCTGCCTCATCTGTGCCAAAGCTGAATGTAAGTCATCCCCAGGACCTCCTCTTCTCTCTCCTTCTGTGTGTTTGGACCCCAACAACACCTGAGAGCTGCGGGGTCCCAGGGTCTCTGTCCCACCTGGCTGTGGGCAGAGCATCCTGAAGCAGTGGATGCTCCACCTGGGGCAGGTTTTCCACCCTCTTTACCCCATGGGAGGTGTTTGTGAGATGTGAAAGGAGATGTGGAGAGCCTGCCTTCTGTTTGACAATCTGAGGAGAGCTGTGTTTGCACAGATGGGTTGTTTTTTTTTTTGAAAAGGAAAAAGAAAAGATTTAGCCTCATTTCTGGAGATTATTTTAGGCGAGCAAAAGCTTTCTGAAAGATGTCTTTTCCCAAACCCACATGCAGTTTGTGGCCTGAAAGCAGGGCTTGATTTATGGTCACTACACTGCACACTCTCTTGGGCTCTGCAGCCATACATCTGCTGGTACCTGTGCATCTGGATGCTGGAGGATTCACCTCAGCAGAACCATATTCATTGCTGCATAACTCTGCTACCATGGCAGGAGCAGGCTCTGCATCCCTCTGGTCAGAGACAGTAAAGTCAGTCCTGGGCTTTTTAAGGTCAATGTGGAGCCAGGTGGCTGCACTAATTTTGCTTTTATAATTTCATGATAGAGTTTACCATACAACCAAGCCTTGAGGAGGGGCTTTGGAAAGGCCATGTGGATCCAGTGAGAGCTTGGAGGGACATTGGCAAGAGCTTAGCAGCCTCTGGCCATGGGGCCAGGTACAAAGGAAAGGCAGCATCCTTTCCAGCTCACCCGAGGGCAAACCTCACCCCACCAGCTGTGCAGCAATGCAGGGTTGTGGCAAAGCCTGCACAAGGACAAGAAAGTGTCTTTGCCCTTTTTTTTTTTTTTTTCGCTTTATGTACTCTGAGGAGACCACATCCTCGTGTGAAATCAGTAAATTGCCTTCAGGTAGAGCTCAGCAGAGGACCTGACACAGAATTATGCAATTAAATCATGCAAATGGTCTTCTACGTTACTTCTAGTGTGGAATTTTTCATTGTCTAGCCTTAACCTTAAGCAATAAGAAAGAAAAGATAATTGGGTTTTCTTACATGCTGTGCAGCAAGCTCCCAGCTCTGTCCCTGTGCTGGTGCCATGAATGCACACATTGAACACAGCCTGGGATCAATATCATTCTTCATGTAACTGGATCAGAACCTTGCTCACCAAACTGAATCAGTGTGGTTTGGTTTAACCTGGTGCTCCTGGATAAGGTAATACTCAGGATGGGGTGTGCAACCTGAGTCCTTTCAGGGATCAGTGGGATGGGTGCCTTTCATGTATTCTGGTCTTTTTTTCTCAGGACAGATCTTATTTACCTAGGATTGAAATGCTCCATGCTTTGACTCTACAGAAGTGCAGAAAAAGTATAATCCAGGTTCCTGAAGGAGCACGAGCCCTTGTTTTTCCTTAGGATTGGCAGTGCTCCGAGACACAGTCCTTAAAAAACTATCTGGAGGCACTTGGGGCTTTTGGAAGGTTCTCTGGAGGCAAATAAGGGGAGCATGTGAGCTGTCTGCTCATCAGTGAGGAAATGCTGTTGTGAGGGATGTTATTATTTAGATCCCAGGAGGGAAAGTCCTTGCTGTTTTGGTTTAAATACAAGGCTGTGTGATGGGACTCCTGGGTCCTATCCTGTCACACTCATCCTGTCACTGTAAGGAGTCACAGCCTCTGGGGACTGATTGTAATTCCTCCTGGCAGAAGCAGAAAATGACCCTCAAAGTCAATGGACTTAGGCCAGCCTAAGTGCAATGTAATGGTGAATAGAATAAGATAATGTGGCTCAATTTCACTGTGGTGTGTAGTAAGTAGCTACTTTGTGAATCACTCTGAAATCACTGTGGAAGGCTCTCTGTGGAATCAAAGATCCAAAAAGGCACCCACAGATGAATGCAGGGGTGCCCAGGCACTTCCTAGGAGCTGCAATGTAAGCTCTGATTGTCAGAGGGGAAAAAGACCAGGGCACTGGGGGTCAAGAAGCTTGTGCAATGCCCTGAGTACACAAGGAGATGTTTGAAGCAGTGCTGGTGGGTGTAAGAGCAAGGCTGGATGATGGGCATCATCATTTCTCTTCCCAGCTGTCAGGCTCAAGGATTGCACCAGCACAAACCCAAAGAGAACTGCTGGTCCCCTTGGGCTTGCTAATGATTGCATCTGGTGGTCTCTCTGGTCAATCAAAGCTGACAGGAGGAGGTTTGCTGATGAAAATCAGCATCTGGATAGAAGAGACAGGCTCTATCAAATGTGTTTTCTTGATTAAGAAAAGCTGCAGCAGGAGCTTTGACATCTTATTGGACATCAAGGAGGCTGTGCTGGCAATAACCTCTGACTCTCAGTAGTTTTCCCTCCCCAGGGACAAATACCCTGGGAATTTTGCAACTCCCCATCAGAGTGCTCCAAGAGCTCCAAAACATATCAGGGCACTGAGTTTGGGAGTTAGGAAGGCAAAAGCCTAGGAGGAGGAATCTTCCTCCAGCAACCACCAGGAGCCAGAAGAACCCCACATGCAGCGAGAACTTGTAGTAGAGAACTTGTCTGGGCTCTGGGGTCCCAAGCAAATTTGTGTCAGTGCTCTTATCTCAAGAGGCCACTTTTGGTGCCAACTTTTTTCTTCTGGACAGCAGCTGGAGTAGCTCCATCCTTTCCCTGCTGGCCCAAGCCTGTGCTGCAGCCCCAAATCCTTCCCCTTGCAGCATAGACAGGGAACTGCAGGACTACTTTGTACCATGGAAAACCATGGGCTATGGGGGAAGTGCTTTTGGAACCAAGCATGAAATTTAAAGGTGTCTGTGTTTTGTTTTGTTTGTTTGTTTGTTTTTTTCTCTCCCTTTTATCTGAAGGCCTTTTAAACCTGGAGAAGTTGCTTCGGCAGTTCCTGATTTCCAAGGACACACTCTCAGTTCGGATGCTGGATGACAGCAGGGATCCCACCCCTCTCCTAAAAGAGATCCGAGATGACAAAACAGCCACCATCATTGTACATGCCAATGCCTCCATGTCTCACACCATCCTGCAGAAGGTAATGTTCCCAAGTGTGACAGCTCTACATACAGCTTCTTCCTCTGGATGATACAGGTGGAAGGGTTGGCTGATGATAAAGTGTAAAAATCCCTGCAGCAACACTGGGAATGGGCTCTGCTGAGAGGGGAATTGCCACTGATGGAGTTTCTGGGGGAAATAGTTTGCTCTCTCTTTCCAGGACTGTATCTGTAGAAGCAGTGAGCTCTGAGCTGGTGTGTTTGCTTTCTTTGTGTTCCCTGCTTGTGGCTCCTGTTGCCATCAGGCAGTCATGGAGGGCTGCTGAGTGCTCTGAAATTTGTCAATCAAACCAATAGTTTATTTTTCCTCCAACTCCATTTCTACCTTTTTGCTTTCCTTTTTTTTGTGTCTTATTAACCGAGATTTTATTTTGATCATGTTTATTTTTAAATGGTCTCTTGCTGCAGTTTTTAGCATTTGTTTTGATAGCCAACTTCAAAACTGAGCAGATGGAGATGAAAGTTGTCAATAGTTCCCCACATCTTAGAAGGAACAAGAAGCACTTTCCTGAGTGAAGGTGGGATCCAATGTCCCCTCCCTTGGCTGTGGGTCCAGGCATTACACACTGTGCCCTGGCTGCATTCTCAGGGACTCAGTCACTCCAAGTCCTTGATTGTACATCAGATTTATCCCTGATGACAGCCAGAAGAAACCATTAGTGCTCTTTTTATCCTTCCCCCCTCCAAGATTTTTATTCCACCGCGTTCAATTTCACACTCTAAACGGGCAGGTTTAGGTGGGGTTTTTTGTTCCCTCTATGCAGGGATGGGGTTTTTTGGTTGTTTTTTTTTTTTTTTTCTGGTCCCTGTTGCATTCTGCCTGCCTGCTGAGGGCTGTCCCCCTCCTCTGTTGCTATAGTGATTCCCACAGGCACACAGCAGTGCTCTTTGGGTGCCCGCAGTCTCCCTTCCCATCTCCACTGTCCTTCTGCCACCACTGATAAAGATGTCAGAGATTGCCACAGCTTTTCAGCAATTCAGTAAAACCTAACATAGTCTTGAAGAGTGTAGGAATGGAAGGTGATAAATAACCAGATCTGGCAACTTCTTATACCTGGGGAGGCTGGGAAGTATTTCCTCTACAGAGCTGCAACCAGCCTGGGGTTGGTGAGCAGGTAGGGACAGCCTTGGCTCCTGCCCACAGGTCAGGAAAATGCACTTATTGGTTTGAAATTGCTTTGTGTCAAACCTGTCTCAGGAGACCATTCCTGGCTTTGGACAAGGAGAGAAATTGCAATTTCTCATCTCTTCCCCTCCACATATGGTCTGGAGACACATGGTTGCTTCCTCGATTACCAGCCTGTCCCAGCCACCCACCTGCCAGCAGGCACACTGAGTGGCTGGGAGAGATGCTCACAGGAAGCCCTTTATTGCTCTCTTTGATTTTCTGCCCTTGAAATCAAATGCACTGACTTCAAAGTGGGTCAGAAGGAGAGCTGACATTATCAGTGTCTGCAGGAAGGGAGAAGGGAGGGAAATGGGTGCCAGGTTTCATTGTGTAAAGGCTTCAAAATGAGACAGCTGTCCAGAAAGCTGTCTGGAAGGCAGGTCAGCAGCTTCCTAGGGAGTCGTGGGGCCCTTCTGGTCAAATACTCTGTCCATTTTGTCACCTGTGCAAAGGACAGGGTGACAGTGTGCAGCTGAAGGGCTGAGCACCATCCTTAGTTCTCTGTGGGCATCCAAAGCTTTCCCTGCCATGGTGGGGACCTCAGTTTTGTGCAAATATAAATAAAGAACAGGCAGGAATAGGCAGAGAGAACCAACTAGGAGGTTCTGCCTTTGTTCCTTTCCTCACTGCCTCCAGCTCCTCTGTGTGATCAAGGGTGCTGGGAAAACCTCTTTCCTATGGTCCAGAAGTGTCATTTGAGACCAGCTGTGCTTGGCAGTGAGGCACAGGCTTTAAGGAGGATCTGTAGATTAATCCCCCACTTCCCCAAGCATCTGTTCCCACAACCAACTCCTTGCACACTGAGAATTTTGAAGTTTGGAAGAGGACTCTGATAATCTGGTCTGCAATCTCTAGAGTGGATCAGCCAGTGGAAAAATCTGTGTCCTTCTCTCTCATCTCCATGCACTTTTACCTTTTTTTTTTCTTTCTTTCACCATCACAACCCTGTCAAAATTCAGGAGGACAGTCTGAATTACTGGGTTTCTTTCATGCTAATTGATTTGCAGGACTGGAGCCCAAATCTGACTGATGTATGTGGGAAAACCACCACTCGAATGACCCGAATGATTGCTTGGGTTTTGGTTTTTTTTTTTTTTGTAACTCTAGAAGAGGGTTTTTTTGCCTCACTCTCTGAACAATCTGATTGTTTATATCTGTATACAAAGCAGTAAACCTCAGCCAACCCCACTTTTCTCCAAACACAGAGGACACCTCAGGTGACCTCCTCCCAAGAGATGAGCCCTCTTCACCCCAAGGTTCTCTGGAGGCTGCAGGCTGGGGCTCTGTGTGGCTCTTGCATTGCCAGGCTCTGTATGGGCTGCTGGGTGTGCAAAAGCTTCTGATTCCACTGGGTGTCTTCCTTTGGGAGTACACCCTAGGATGTGGCCACATGCAGAAATCCCCAAATGTCTTGGGGTATATCATATCTTGGACTCTGTCGCAGGGAGATGGTCAGAGGGGTCTGGAGCTGTGGCTTGGGCAGGGTTGGGTGTTTCTCTCTGCCAGGCAGCTTTGTCATGGAGAAGAGACCTCAGAGTCCTGCTGGAAAAATTGGTTCCCCAGACTTTTAATTTCACAGGTCACATTGTGTGTCTGTGTCCCACCTTCCCCTGCCTGCAGGAAAGCAGCGATGCTTGCAGAGAGAGATAAGGATGAAAAAGCAAATGTTGGCCCAGTCTCTGCTTTGCTGGAGTGGAGATTGAAGACTGTCAGTCCCTGGTCTAATCTCCTTTCCTCTCCTTCACAGGCAGCTGAACTGGGAATGGCGTCTGCTTATTACACCTATATCTTCACTAATCTGGTAAGGCATTTTTCTCTGGGAGCTGATCTCCCCATCCTCTGGGGGCATGGGCTTGTGGAGTGGGGGATTTGTGGTGGAGGGGAGGGAGGGAGGAAAAGGTGTCCCCCACTGGAATCCTCAGCATTAGTCAGGGAAATAGAGGAGGTGAAAGCCCCAGCAGCACCCATGGATCCCATGCAGCTGGATTTGTAGATGTTGAGGTCAAAGCTGGTGTGGTGATATCCAGGTCCTTGGGAAGCACCAGCAGATGGGTGGCTCCTGACCCAGGGCTCAGGGGGATTATGCTGGAGGTGTCAGCCCCTGAGTTCATTCCCCCCAGTGGGAGAAGGAATCACAGAATCATCTGGGTTGGAAAGGAGCTCTGGGATCACCAAATCCAACCCTGGATCCACTCCCCTTGTGGTTCCCAACCCATGGCACTCAGTGCCACATTCAGTTTCTTCTTAAAAACCTCCAGGGATGGAGAATCCACTCCCTCCCTGGGCAGCCCATTCCAATGCCTGATCACCCTCTTTGTAAAGAATTTTTTTCCTAATATCCAACCTAACCCTCCCAGGGCAGAGCTTAAGCCCATGCCCTCTTGTCTGACTGATAGATGCCTGGAAAAGCTGTGGTGGGATGAACATGAGGGGGGCACCACAGCCCCTGCTGCACCTCTGAGAGTGGCTGGGACAAGGGAAGGATGGGAAGATAAATGTTGGGAGGCAGAGCAGGTTATATCGTAACATCAGTGGGAGGATTGTGGGGTTAAACCCCTGGAGTAATGGGAGTAATGGGCTTAAGCAAGAGAAAACCTGAAGTCAACATCGGAGAAACTTTTTTTGCTGCAGCAGCAACGAAGCTGCCAAGTTGTGTGAAGGAAATGCTCCTGCCAGGGAGACCAGATACCTCTTAATGCTGCTGTGGGAGTGATGGAAACCTGAGCGTGGCAGGATGGGTTGGATGATTAAGTGGAGGTGCCTTTCAACCCCAAGTGATACTCATATTCTCTAATTTCTATTAATATTTATGGCAGGGTGTGTGTGTGCCAGGAAAGCCAAGAGCTGAATCATGCTTTGTGTTTGGGTGGGAGACAGACAGGAATGAGAGGAGCCAAACGTGGAGGCAGGAGAGCTGGAGTGGAGAGGAGGAGGGGGAAGGAGTGAAATGGAGGGGTTGAAAGCCAAGAGAGCAGTTGGGACAAAGAACAGATAAGGGACAGGGAAAGGAGATGTCAGGAAAATTAAAAAAAAAAAAAGAAAAAAAGAGAACCACTAGCTTCCTACCTGAACTAATAGCACTCTGGTTCCTTCTTAGTGCTCAGTCACCAGGTCCTAACCTTGCTCTGTGTCAGCCCAGCAAGACCAAGCCTCATTGCTCCCATTTATCCCTGTGGAAATGACTGACATGAGGCAGGAAAGCAAAAGGAAGGGGTGTACCTGGAGGGAACAATCCAGTGATGGAGACTGGGGGGAAGGAGGTGAAGGTCTCTTGTTTCAAGGCTGCTGCCTTGTCATTTCTCAGCCCCAGTGCCAGCCCTGTCATCTTTCTGCTGGTGGAGCTGGGAAGGGACAGGGCTGTCCTCATCAGGTCCTACTCACAACATTAAATCCCTCCCCAGTCCCAGCAAGTCATTTCTCTCTGGTCCCAACCTCTGTTTTGTCTTCCACTTGCCCTCCTGGGTCCCAGGACTGTGCACAGCATAAGGGCTTTCTATTTCTCAGTCACCAGTGTTCCTGGATGGTGTTGGAAAACAGAAATAACTATAAAAATAAGGTCCTCACTGCCACCACACTGGTTTGGAGCATGGGTGTGATTAAGTGTTTGCTTGAGGCCAAGAGGTGAAATTTATCTTTGAAACCCATTCACCTGATGTAATGCAGTTATGGCAGCTGAGGCAGGTGAGAAAGAAATGGATTTTGTTGCTGTTCACTCTCACAGTATATTAATCTCTTTACCTAGATTATTCTGCCACTTCGTTCAAAACACCAGCTCTCAGCAGAACTAACTGGATATTTGGCAGGGACAGTTAAAGAAAGGTGACATCAGGCCAAATCTGGGCAGATGGAAGAGGTGTTAAGAAAATTAGTAATATTTAAATGGGGATGAGAGATGGGAGTGAGCAATTTAGACTAATAAATCTGGAGGGATTATCAGGCTTCTAATGAACCCTCTGAGGTTTTGCAATAACTGTCTGATAGAAAAGATAAAATCATAGCAAGCAGTTGTAAAGGGGAGCAAGCAAAAAGGTGGCTGTAAATGGAGGGAAAACCCATCAGAAGGGGAACAGACAGTCTGTACAGCACGAAGCTACTCGGAGGTGGAAAATTATTTCAGGCAAAAAAAAAAAAAAAAAAAAAAAAAAAGAAAAGGGGATAAAATGCTGAATTAAACACCTGCCCGGTGGCACTAGATGGGAATTCTGTTTCTGTCTCCCAGCATTAATTTTATTTAATAAGCACATCCCAGCTGACAGGCAGTTGTGTCACAGCTCTTCTCTCTGCAGGGTGTTAGATGGAGGGAAGTTGCTGCAGCTCTCCTGGCACAGGTCCCTGGGGAGAGGGGCTGGGGGGTGACAGCTCCTCTGGAGGCAGCCTGATGGCTGCAGATCGTGGCAGAATGGGCCAGCAAAGCAGTTGCCAGCTTTTGGCAGGAGGCTGTGGGAGCAAACGAGGAGGAAGCCCTCGGCCCCCAGCGCGTTTCCATCCGAGCCGAGGCGTGCAGCCTGGATGTGAAAATATCCACAGGCTAATTTAGTGTGTTCAAATTCATTATCAGCCTCCTCAAGCCAGCTCAGGGGACCCTTTCTGTCAGCAGCAGAAGCTCAACAAATTTTCCAAGAGTCCTAATGAAACACACAGAGCAGAGCAGGTCTGTTGTGTTTTTCTTCCCCGCGTCCATCATCTGTGTACAGGGCAACTGAGCACACCTTGGTGTGTCCTTAGTGCCCTTGCAAAAAAATCTCTGTTTGACCCAAGTTTCCCCCTGGTATCTCTCTGCATGCTGACAAACTCCTTTTCTCTGGGATTCATCCTCTGGGAGGACTGAGAGTTCACCAGGATTCATGGCAGAACGCTGACCCTGGGGGTAGCTGGCAGGGCACAGGCTTTGTGGATTCATACAATGAGTAAGGGGGTGATGCTGTGCTCCATAATAATCATAATAGCAGCAATAATACTGATAATGCAGTGCACAAATCCAGCATTGCAAGCAGGTTGTTGTGCACAGAAAACAAAAAGAAAATGTTCCTTCTAGTACTGGGAATCCTTGAAATCAGAAGCACAGAGCAGGAGGAGTGTTGGATGCCTCCAGAATCCTGTGTTACAATTAATTCTTTTTTTTGCTTGTTAATTCTGTAGCTTGTTGCTTTTGTCTTTTTATTTTTAATTTTTTTTTTTTTTTAATATGTGAACCTCAGGCTGGGTTTAAATTTCAAAACATTTATCAAGGAGATGGAAATAATTGAAACAATTAAAATCATTACTGTAAGAAGGAAGGTGTAAAGGAGTTTTACTAGTGCCTTGAGTCAGATGATCTATTCATTAGATGCAGTTTTGTTCCCTGACAATATTGTGTGGAGGTGTTGTTGCTGATAAAACAGCTGCTGTATTCAATTTCCAGAGACAAGATAAATCAGTTTTGTTTGTTTTCTCTTGTTTCCTGCTTTTTTTCCTCGGTATAGTGATTTATAAAGAAGGTGGTCTTGCTGTTGGACAAGTTTTGCAAAGCTGAATTCTTGCTCTGGATGCCCCATTGGAACTGGAGGGGGAAAATAATGCCCAGATCACCCAGACAACGTGACAGGTTCCAGCAGTGTCATTATGGAATCATCTTTTGGAAGGAGGGAATGATGTAAAGTAAAGCTGACTGCAGCTGAATGTTTGACCAGGGCTCTGGACCTTAACTTTTAAATTCTGCTGTGTGAAAATACTTTCTCTTAGTGAAATCCCCCTCTCTTTCTGTCTCTGGTTCTGCAATGGGAGCTCCAGCATAAGCCACACCAGATCTGCCAGCCACAAGCACTCTTGCTCTTCCTTGTGCAAGTGAGGAGCTTGGACTCTCTTGTCAGACTCTCACAAATTTTCCCTTGCAGTCCAACCACCCTTCCTGATTCCCAGGAGCTGATGCAAACCTTTTTGTAGAGCCCAAATCCTTCCCTGGATTTATGCTTCAGATTTGCAGTGGCGTGTGGTAGCAGGGCAAACAAATCAGGTTTTTACAAGGGTGCCAAGGCAATTACTCTGCATTCCTGGTTAGCATGAGAAGAGGATAATTTAGATGAAGCAATGACTCTACCTCGCTGTGTTTGGTTGCTCTGGGGTCTCCTTTGTGCATTTTTCAGAGTCCATCCTGGGCTTGATTTCCAGTTGCTGAGTAAATCGTTCTCTCAGACACAACCCTGTGTGAGCAAACCTCTCCCCTTTCCTCTGCCCCTCATGCTGTCATGTCCTATTTGTCTTTCAGAATTTCTACCCCTTGTTTTCCAAGAGCTGTGCTCCTCAGCTCCCAGTGTTAGCACCTGACCTTTCCGCTCTTTAAGGATTCCTCACTCTTCAAACCTCAGGCTCCCTGCAGAGAAGTTGAAGTAAATTGCTTTTCCTAAGGATGTGGGCAATGTATTTTCCTAAAGTGCTCTCCTTTGAAGAACAGCCTCCAAAACTTAATAGCTCTCCTTGCATGAGGAGCTAAAAGACCCATCCTGACTAGAGTATGGCACACTCTGATGCTTTTGTGATGCATCAGCTTGGTAAGAGCAATCAGGAGAGATATGGAGAGTTCCCCTAAATCGTCCCCAAGTTCATTAAGATCACAGTTCCACTTACCTACTCAAAAGGCCACAATTTGTAGCTCTGATGACTTTTTTTTTTCTTCCAGAGAAATTGATTTTTACGTGTGGCCCATTATAAACTTATTGACTCCATCAATAGCTTATGAATAAACTGAGCCTTTCAAGAAAACCATAAAGCACTTAACATAATATTGTCCACTTGAGTAAATAAATAAATGTGTTCTTAGAGGAGCTTAGGAATGATTAACAGACTTGGCAGCTCAGCCTTGAGGGCAACAGGATCCAAAGAGGCAAAGGCAGGTATTTTCTCCACTGCTACATCTAACAGAGGAGGTCAGGGGACAAAATGGTCACTTGTGCCAGACCATCACAGGGGCCAAAGGCTGGTACTGATGCTCAGGTGGCCATCCTGGTGTGCTGCTGTCATGGAGGAGTTACCACCCTGGGAAAAAGCACTCTCTTTTATCTGTGTTTTATGTCTTTTGCTCCTTTTTTCTTCCATCTTATACTCTGGCTGCTGCTCATGATCTCTATCAGGACAAGAGAGCTGTAGGGGGGACCTCAGTGACACAGCAGCCTGAGGTCTTTCCAAGCTTCTTGTGAGGGATCCATATTTTAGCTGTTTGTTTGGGTGTCCCTGGAGGAAGAGAGTCCCTGGAGAGAGAATCAAGACCTGAGAGACTTTATCTCCTCTGTTTAACCCTAAGATGGTGGACAAGGATGCAGACTGGCACCCAGTGGTGTTGGCAGGGAAGCCACTGGGGCTCTGCTGACTTTGGAGGTTTGGCTCTTGCCTAAAAGCTGCCAGGCAATCTCAGTCTGGGAACTGAAAGTCTGTTTGGAGGGTGACAGCTTTTCTGAGCACCAAATATTCTTGAAATGGAAGTTTTGCCAGAGTGAGGGCTTAATAGAGAAATGGAATCCTTGGCCCAGTATTCTCCTTTCCATCCCACATAAAAAATAGAGAAGGAACAGTACAGTGTGTTCTGGACCCACAGCAAGGCTGTGCCTGGTGTAAATCAGCTTTCACCACTGTCAGAGGGATGGGACCAAGGGGAATTGGGTTCAGTGCTGAGCTCCCAGAACCAGGAGTTCCTCCTGCTGAACACTGGGCAGTGACAGAGAGGGTTTTGGAGGCTGCTCACCAACAGATCCAAAAATCCAATAAAGTCCTTGCAGTAATTAAGAGAGGAAGATAAGTGTGTGTGTGAGCAAAAAAGAGGAGGGAGGGAAGGGGAAATCATGGTGTTGTGCAGGTTGAATTGAGCAAAATCCTGCTCTTTACAGGGCTTGGGATGGGATGAAGTTAAGCAGGGCATGGGGAGGTTTTGGTGTCACTAAAAATGAAATGGAGCCCATCTTTCTGCTTGTCTCTGGTGTGCAGGTAGCAGCCAGTGTCTCCCTGCTTCCCAGGTGATCTTGGTTATTAAAAGTGTGATAAGGATCAAGGCAGGGAGTGAGGTTCTGCTCACACAAATGGGATGCAGAACACTATCACCAGCTAAATCAATAAAGCTGGAAGGAGCTCAGTAGCTGATGCAGAGAGCTGAATAGCAAAGTGCCCACTGCAGGGTGAGCACTTACCTGGAACCAGTGGCTGCAATGAGACCACAGAGTGGCAGTGCTGGGGAGTCTGGAGGGTTTGCAGCTTTGGTGTTTAAAAAAACCCCACAACACTGGCTTATCAGGCATCCTGTGAGGGTACTGAGAGTCCTCTGCCTGATGGACCATCTCCACACTGAAGTTTCCAACCTCTTTCCAGAGATGGGAGGGAGGATGTGAGTGGTGGCAGAGGGACCAGAAGCAAGGGAAGACCTGGACATAATTTGTGGGGTCTACTTTAATCTGGGAGTGGATCACTTAGGTGTAGATTGGAAAGAATACTTCATTAGTTTATTTCTCTAATACAAATACTTTGATGCTTCTCATTGTAAGACATGTTCTTTATCCATGACTTCCTTAGGCTGGCAGGTTTCTAATGGCCTGTGTTGTTTTTTGGGGTTTTTTTTGCTCTGTGCCTCAGTTTCTTCCTCTGGATTGTGGGCTCAATAATTTCCTGGCAAGAGTCCCCACTGGGGAAGGCAGCAGAGACTTTTTACCTTCACTTGACACTGTGCTGTGACAGTGTGAGATGCAGCTTTGTGCTACAGAGCCAAATGGGTAGGGCAGGAGGGGGATTTCCATCAGAAACCATCTGGTGTGTGGCAGGAACCCCAAAACTAGTGCAGACTGAGGTGGCAGAGGACCTGTGGGTGCTGAGTCCCAGCTGGGGTTGGCTGGCACATGATCCAAACGTGGGAGTCAAGAGACTTTGAGTTATACACTGTGCACCTTGTGGGTTTATGTTCCTAATGGAATGGAGACTACAGCCTGTAAATCTCCCCATCATAACTCACAGCAGTGCCAGGAGAACCAGGCTCGTGGCTTTAAAATCATGAATTACACAGCTTGACTGTGTGGCTTTTATTAGCCAGGTTCTCTCAATGATCTAAATGTTCAGGTCACCCCATAGGTTTTGTCTGCTGCTGTAAAGTGAGAATGCAGGTCGAGGGCTGCATGAGGCATAGAAACCCAGGAGTGACTTCATCCTCTAATAACTCCTCCAGTGCTGTCTCCCAGGGAACCCCTTTGTATTCAATTAGCTAATGTGTGCCTAGCACTTTGAAAATATAGAGTGCCATAGAATTGCAAAGTGTTGTTATTTAACAGCACATATTTAGTGGCTGCAGCCCTGCAATTGAAGTCAGAAAGCCTACACTGGAAGTGCCTGGTGCAGAATTTGCTGTGATTCGAGCCAAACCCGGGGATTTTTCTCCTGTAAAAGTTCATCAGTTTTGTCTGCAAACCCTCACAACCCACGTCTGAGATCTCATGAAACAGAATATTGGCTTTTGGTGAGTGGTTTAAAGAAACAGACTGAGAAGAGGGGAAGAATTCAGGCGTCCAGGAACAGTGTAGCTGAAATTCACCTTGGCATGATGTTTGATGGTGTTCTCTGTGCCTCAGGTGGTGGTGGTTGGCCAAAAAGAGCCAGACTGATATGGAGGGCAAAGTGCTGATCAATTTTGCAATGGTTTCAGTGTAAGGAGCAGGGGAAAAGGAGGTAGAGGAGTAGGAGGTAATGAGGGGGATGCTGTTTACACCCACCCCCTTCTGTGTTCACCAGGTGATCTTGCCCAGTTCCAAAGCTGCATTTGCACAAGCATTTGCACAAGCAGAGGAGGAGGCTAGGACAAGGTGCACCAGGGCTTGCCCTTCAAACAACCTGCTGACAGGGTTGTTGTTTCCCTGATGGCTCCTTGCTCCTGGTGCCTTGGAAAGCCATCTTCAAGGCTGAGAAAGCAGCAGCCAGAGTGCAGATATGGAAGACAAGAGGAGAGGAGGCTGTGAAACTCTGCTGTGTGAGCCCACTGGCTTTGTCCAGGCAAGGTCAGGTGTGTGTGCTGCAGTTGTGCTCAGGCTGTTTAACATTTTTTCTAGCTTAGGCAAAAGGCAGCTTCAGTACATCTTAATGAAAAATCCTTGGATCTGGCACCAAAATCCCTGAGCACCTGCTACAGAGCCACTCACGTGTCTCAGGCTGGCTTCTCAAGCCTGAGCAGTGTTTCTCTACCTCAGCTGATCTTTGGAAAGGTAAAAATGTCTTAGCACTTTGCACAACAACACGTGGGCAGAGGAGATCATGTCCAAGAGCAAGGTTTTCCCCTATTTCTTCAGAGGCTGGGTTGTTCCTTGCCATCAGGAGGGCAGGGCAGGAAGGGGGATAAGGGCTGGGGAATCAGGCTCTGGAAATCAGCTGAGTGGTGCAGGCTTTGAGTGGCAAATGAGGCTGTGTTTACAAAGCCTGGGCCTGAAAATGTCAAGGGTGGTGAGTGATCATGTAGGGAAAAAAAAAAAACAAACCAAAAAACAGGGACAGAAGTTGAGCCTACAGCTACTGGATTACCTGGATGTAAAATCTCCCCCCTTTGCCCTCCGTAGTAAGCCTGACCTTACCAAACCTCTCTCATCCCACTCCAAATGAAGTGTTTCCCCCCAGGGAGATTTATCTCCAGCTCATTGCATGGGCAGCTCATGGCTCATTTGCTTGGTTCTGACCTGGGCCTGCAGAATCCTCTTGTGCACATCTGGTGGAAAAAACACCCCAAAGGCAAAGGGTTGGAGCTGGAGCTGAGGGAAGGGACACGGAGGAGAAAAAGACCAAAGCTTGCAGTGTCCAAGTGGCACCAGTGGGAGCTGGGAAAAAGCTGCTGTTAACTTTTGAACCACCAACAATTTGCAGGCAAATTATTATCTCTTTGGGGAGTGTGTCCTGCTCTGCCTGTGGTTGCTTTGTCAGATGGTGAATCACAGCAGCTGCCTCCATCCTTGGTGGGACTTGGGAATTGCCCCAGGGAACCTGGCAGGGGACTTCCCAAAAGCTGAGCCAGGGGCTGGGTCTGACTGGGACAAATCATGCCCCTGCCTCAGTTTCCCCCAAATGAACCAACACCAGCAGGGCTCACTGTGTCACTGTGTCACTGTGATTGAAGGACAGCATAACAGACCTGCCAAGGCCTGAGGAACCTCCAGAGCTCAGCAGTGTATTCCTGGGAGAAAAGTTGTAATAAATAAGGGTACCAGTTCCAGCAGCCTTGAGATTGGGGCGGTCTGGCTTGACACTGAAGCCTTGGATGTTTTGGTACATAATATCTCCTTTTCTTTCCATAATAACAAGGCCAAAAGGGCAGTTTGGAAGCTGCTCTCGTTGTGCCCCACACAATTTGCCTCCTGGCTCAGGCTGGGGAGATGTAGGATTTTAGCTCAACATCTCTCCTGCTGCTCTGCTTGCATCCAGGATCTCCTCAGGCCCAGCTCCTCATTAACCATCTGCCCTCCTTGCACAGGTTGACAGGATGCTGGGGGTAAATGGATAACCTGTCAGGAAAGCAGGAGGATAATATCATTCAAATGAATCAATAGTTTGCAGGCAATTTCATGTAACCCAACCTTAATGCAGTTGTGGCCAAAATGTGCTTAATCCTGTGTCTGATCACATTCCTGTGGGGGTTTGCCATGCTGGAATAGGCTTGTAACTCCATGTTTCAGAGATTTACAGACACTGCTCCTACGTGCACGCAGATGCAGGAAAGATAAAAAATGAGTTGGCTCACTGAGAGATCTCATAGCCCACAGAGCCAAAAGACATTCATGTAAATGATGAAAGAGAATGGGTATCCAGCAGTTTCTGAAACTATTACTCCCACCTTCTCACTCCATTTTAGCAATTAACAGAAGAGAAATTAGTGAGGAAGGCACCATTATTTCCTCCTAATAGGACAAGGAGGGCTGGACTCTTCTCCAGGAAAGTGGTTTTGTTGTGTAGCTGTTTGATGTGAATGTGAATAGCATGGGATAGCAAAACCAGATGTGAATAGCAAAACAGAGCTCTTGTTTTTTCCTCCTGCTTTTTTTTTGGGTTTTTTTGTTTTTTTTAAACACATTTTACCCCTTTGCTCTTCAGAAATGCAAGAGGATAGGCACAATCAGCCACAATCAAAGCACCTTACCACCCTCCCCAGGGGCATTGGGATTTCCTGTGTCTCCCATCTCCTCCTGATTCCTGATGGAATGAAGGAGCAGGGCAGGGCTGAGCTGATGTAAGTCAGCAGTTAAAACTTTGTGTGAACTGGATATGATGGTTAGGATAACCCTAGTTTGGAGGTGGTAGGTTCCATCAGCAGGTTCTTGTGGCTTCTTCTCTTCAATGTTATTGAGTGGTTCTGAAATTTTGGTGCTTGTTTTCTTCCCTAATCTCATCTTCTGTTTTGGGCTGCTTTAGGAGTTTTCCCTTCAGCGTCTGGACAGCCTGCTGGATGACAGAGTCAATGTCCTGGGATTTTCCATTTTCAACCAGTCTCATGCCTTCTTCCAAGAGTTTGTCCAGAGCCTCAACCAGTCCTGGCAGGAAAACTGTGATCATGCTCCTTTTACTGGGCCAGCAGTAAGTAAATATCCTTCCCATTGTCCACAGCCTCCCTGAAGCAGAAGCTGCTACAGCCCTATCAGGAAAACCTCTGGAAAAGAGCTGTGGGCTGGTTCTAAGCAGGCACTCCACAGTGTGAAGGCTGTGGAGAAGTAGAAATTCTGGATGGGTGCATGGTATTGACTAACAATTTAATCCAGGTGCCAAAGAGCACATCCCCAGGCTGCTGTTGTACTCCTGCCCCTTGGTGTGGCTTTTCTGGTTGTTGTTCTTGCAGTGAGGGCTGTCCAGGGATGGGGAGAACAAACCAGACAGAGCACTTTAGTTGATTTAAGTAGGTAGGAGAGATGTCAAGGGGAACCTCCTGATCTGGAGAATACTAAGATGATCCTGAAAGCCTGTGGCTGTCCAAAGAGACCTTGGGGGGACCCGTGTGGGTATAGAGGGCTGTGTGTACATAAGAGGCTGTACAGCTTTAAATTCAAGCCTAATCTTAATTTGAATTAGATGTGGTGTGTGAGTAGAGCCCTGATTCAGAGTCTCCCTTGTGAAATTTCTCACTGTGTCTTTACCCCCAGGAAAATGGCTTTGAGGAAGCAGGGGGCTGGATGCAGACAGCACAGAGAGGGCTGGGCTCAGGCAGATGCTTTGCGGTACCTCTCGTGCTGTAACATCTCCCTGAGCAGAGTGCAGATCAGCACCAAAAGCTTCCATAGAGATTCTTCCTTCCTGGGAAGGTTTGCAAAGCTGGTTTGCTAAGTCTGGGGATGTGTGTGGGGGGGGCATGGCTGGAATTGCAGGAGGGGAGACAGAAAATGCCATCGGTGGAACCCTTTGTAGTGAACTCCGAATCCCCTTGACAAGCTGACATGGCTGGGTACTGCTGAAATCTGCCTTATTATCACCTCAAAGTGATCTTCAGCAGGCAAAATAAGGAGCTTTCTGTCTTTTGTGCCCACATCCTATTGCCATAGAGCTCAGGCCATGGTTAGTACGTGCCTGGGACCATCCTGCTCTCCATCCTGCCAGCCCTGCTGGGTGGAGGCAGCTGCAGTCAGCTTGCTGTCTGGCCTGTTAAATCTCTATAGGATTGCTCCCAGGAAGCCTCCTATTCAGATGACAGATGCAGGGACTGTTGGAAGGCATTAAAAATAAATTTCTTTCAAATAGTGCAAACAAGACAGTAGGAATAAGAGCATAGCAGGTGCAAGAGGGAAAGAAGTGATCTCACTGCACTACTTACCCTGGGTTGTCTTGAACAACCAGAAGAATCTGTAGGTGGAAGGATGCAAGAGTATGGCCCATTGCAGCACTTTTTTTTTTCAAAAAGTGATGAGAAAAAGGCCTTGCCCTGGGTGGTAAAGACACAGAGCAGAAGTGAAATATTCCCAGGCAGGGCATGTGTTTTCTCTCCTGTTTCTCCAAGGGACATCCAGTACCATTTTCCCATGCATTGTCTGGAAATCTGGCAGGTCTCATCTCTCAGACAGCATCCCTCTGTGTAAGGACTTCCCTTTATTCCTGGGAAGCAGTTACCTAGTGGGATAGCTCACCCTAAGAAGAGAAATGGAAGCTCAACAGCTGGAAGTGACAGGAGGGAGGTTTCCTGTGAGCTGCAAAATCCCAGGATTTTCTTGCTAGAGCTGAGAAAGCATCTGAGGAAGGAGGAGGGAGCTGCTTGCTCTAATGCCATTCTCATTAATCACATTGCAAAGAAAGGAAATCAGAGAAAATCGTTCAAATTACAGATGGCTAGATTAGGTAATTAGAATTTAGGCCAAAACAGATGTTTGTAATTAAGTGTTTATGTCATTGAATAAAATCCAGATTGTAAAGTCTATTTCACAGGATTTTAATGGTTTTAATTCTTTGTGTTATGTTTGGGGGCAAAGATAGAGATGATAATATTGTAGGAAGAAAAGCAAAAAAAAAACCCCAACAAAAAAACACATGGAAAAACCCAGACTAGCCAAACCTGTTCATATTTCCCTGGAGATCAGTTTACCTTTAAACACCAGAGATGTCTGTGTATGAAAAATAAAGTGGGATTTTCCACTCCAGCATCCTTAACCTGCTGTTAGCTTCTAGAGGGGTAGATCTGGTGTTGGGAAGATGTGCTGCAGCCAGCAAGGAGCTGTCATGGACCTGGATGGAGCTCAGGTACCATCTGTGGTCCTCAAGGCTCAGGGCATCTGATAGGATTTGTTGTCTTGAAGACACTGGTCAGAGATTTCCTGCCAGCTGATGGGCACAAGGACTGGAAATCTGTTTCTTGACCTTTTCTAATCAGTTGATTTGTCCCCAGGGCTTTGTGTCACAGTTGTACCCTCCAGCATCCCCTTAGTTTTTGGGTGCAGCCTTCTCTCTGCCTCTGACCAGTGACCCAAGGGGTGTGCAGCCCTGAGCCCATCTGCCCAGCCCTTCATCTGCTGCCTTTGCTGGAGCAGGCATCCATCAAGTGGCAATTTTTATCAGCAGCTTTCTTTGTCAAGAATTAGGCTGTAAGGATAGAAAGAAATCCCCAGAGCCCCAGGAACCTGCCAGGGGCCACTGCTGAGCTTCCCCAGCCTGCCACTTGTCACCTGCCTGTCACCTGCCTGACACTGCAGGGATGCCACAAACCCAACAGGGACCTGCAGGGATCAGATGGGGCAGGGAAGGAAGAGAATCAATTTGTTAACAGGCAAATAGGGTGACAAAGCTGTGGCTGAAAATGAGGACATAAAAGTAGTGAGAGATTTTATGTGAGAAAAGTCAGGCATATGAGAGCAGGGACAAATCCCTGCACTGAACCTGCCCAAAGGGAGGTAAAAAGGTGCTGCCTCCAGCTTGCTCTCCACTGCTCTGCTGAAGGAACCCTAGGGCTGAGTCCTGGTTTGGGAGATATTCATTCAAGGGGGAACCAAGAGAAGTGTTTAAAGGGGGTGCACAGGTCTGTTTACTTGAGTATTTCTGTGTTTCCAGGCTCCCAGGTGCTGTTTTCCAGGGCCCACAAAATGGAGATGCTGGCACAGGAGCCTGGTTTGAAATCACAAGGGGGATGCAAGAAATCTTAACAAATTGTTTGGGACTAAGGAGAGTAAAACATTCCAATCAATAACGTCAAATGCTTCACTAAGATCTACAAGTCTCTTGTTCAGCAGCTAATAAGAGATCATTAACTGCTCAGGGAAAATGGAAATGCAAACCCAACAGGAGACAATTAAAAATGATGAGCTAATAATCGGATTTGATATGAGATGGTGAAACTTTGGGATACAAGGGTTGTGTTTGTTCTCATAGCAGTTTTGTATGGCCAGCTGGTGGTATTATGGTTCCTGCTGTAAGAAAACAATTGCTAATTATGTCTGGTGTCCTGTAACCTGAATATGGGATCCAGTCTGCAGTAACAATTAAGTATATGCTGAAGAGCCTCGTAAAACAGAGGCTGAGGACAGGAGGGGCTGGAGAGGTCCCTAAGGAAAATAACTTGAACTGAAGGTAAATAGAAAGGTGGGGAGAAGGATACATCCTCTCCTTTAAAAAACACTGGAAAATGCTTCCCATGTTTTGGTCAGATGTGAATACTGAGCAAAAGACCTTAGCAGACTGTCCCCAAACAGAAGGGGAGGAAGCAGGAGAGAGACTTGGTGCCATTGCAAAGGGAATTGTGGTGTCTCACAGCTGAAGCAGAATGGGAAACAGGATGCCCAGTGTATGTTCCCACCTTGCCTCCCCTACCTGGTGTGTCCCCAGGCTGTTCATCTCCTCTGGTGCCATTGCTTAGCTCCTGCAAAACAGCTGTAATAAAACTTCATAGCTCTGGAGCCACTCAGTCTTTAGCAGAGAGCTCTCAACATTTATGACCCAAAGTTCTGCCTGTTGCATGGGGCAGGGCAGATGCCAGACTGGCAGACAGCAGTCAGGGTGCTCAGTGCTCACTGGAGGGTCCTTGTGTATGCTCTTTGTGTAAAACAGATTAAACTGGTACCTGTAGGAGGAATGGGACAGAGCAAACGTGAGTCTGTGCCAGGGCTGGAGAAGTGAGGGGTTACCAGTGCTGTCAGAGCTGGTGTTTGGGGTTTTGTTAGTGTTAGACTGGAATGATGCCTTCTGTTTCATGTTGCCTTTTGTGTCCTAAGGTTTTGTGCTGCTTGTTAACCACCTAATCCCAGGCTGTTGTGCTCAGTGAGGTCTGACCACTGATCTGGGAGAGATCAAGCAAGGTTAAGTCTGGCTCACTCAGTTCAAATCAGTTCAGCAGTGGAAGCCAAAGGTTCACTGGGATGATTGAAGTGGGCAAGATTGTCCCTGCAGGGCCACTGGCAGAAGTGAATAAACCTCATCAGGCTTTGGGAGGAGCAGAGGAGGAAGATGTGGCTGAAGTGCCCTAAGTCACAAAGAGGGGAAGGTGAGGGAAAGGAGCCCCAGGCTGGAGACTGAGCCCGCTGCTGGGAGCTGGGATGGTAAGAGGATGCTCTCAGAAGTAGCCATTAGGAAAATGTAGCCTTGATAGTAATGAGCTGCAACAGCTTAATTCCAGCAGAATGAGGAGGTGACAGTAATTAAAAGTGAAATCTTAGTCACAACAGTGAACACGAGAGAGCAAATGGCTGATTATTAACTAAATCCAAACTATCAAAACGGTTGTGCATGGATGAAAAACATGGCTTGCAGGGCTTGATGGACAAAGAAATCTGATTAAAGTCAAACAAAGCAAAGATGAGAAGGAGAGGGGACAAGCTCTGTGGTTCTGGACATTGCTTCAGCAATGCCATTACAGAGCACATAACAGCCAGCAGGAAACTGGAGGCTGTAGGGAGGCACTGGATTGAATCCATGGAGTCTGGAAGCCAGGATCCAGGTGCTTGAGAAGCAGATCTAGCAAAACCTCGTTTCTTGTGGCTCTGCCTTTCAGAGCAGTGCTCAAAGGTGGACTCTCTGGTGCCTTGTGAAGGCTGAAGCAGCACAGACATCTTTCCTTCTGTGGGTGGAGGCATGGGATCTTTGTTCTGTTTTAAGAACTTGACAGACATGATGCTTTCCCTGTGGCCAGCAGATTGATCAGAAGTCACCAAAGCACCAGAAAAACACACCCTGTTTAGAAAGGGTTGGCCTCTTCAGGAACCTCAGATAAAAAAGGTTATTTGAGGGATATCCCAAGGAAGGGACAGGGACAGAATGGTTGGTGAGCAGTGCTTGCTGTCTGCACAGAGGTGAAGAATTTTGCTCCTTTCTGACCCCCACTGAGGTTTTGGATGAAGCACTCAGCTGCTTGCTGCAAGGTCCTGAAGGTGCATTGGGAGGCTCAATTTTTGTCTTTCTCTCTCTCTTTTCTCCTCCCTTTTCCCCACAGCTCTCCTCTGCCCTGCTCTTTGATGCTGTGTATGCTGTGGTGACTGCCGTGCAGGAGCTGAACCGGAGCCAGGAGATTGGGGTGAAACCCCTGTCCTGTGGGTCTGCCCAGATCTGGCAGCATGGCACCAGCCTGATGAACTACCTGAGAATGGTGAGAAGGGACTGAAGTTTGGTGGTGGCTTTGCTGGAGCTGGTGCTTGTCACAGCTGGCAGCAGAAGGCGTGGATGTACCTGCTGGTGCTGGCACAGTTTTCAAGTGCAGAGTGTAGGTGTGTTTGAAGGCAGCACTGGGAATGAAAAGAGAGGAGATCTGAGGGCTGGTCTGTCACTGACCTTGGAACATGAAACCTTCCATTTTTCAGCCTTTGCTGCTGAAAAAAAGAAGTGGAATTCAATGAATATTTTTTTTTTTTTAGTACGGATGTTTCTAAGTGATCCGAACTCTGTTTTGAGTGAACTTGAGTTGCTCTAAGGTCATGCAGTACAATTGCTCAGAGCTCAGGGGTAAGATGTGAGTATTCCTGTTGAGGGGTTTGGACTCTTTTGAACCCAAAAAACATGCTTGCTGGAACCAGCCAAACCTATTCCTGGCATGAGAACAGACACTGAAATTTCAGCCTTGTGGAATAGTTGGAGTTGTCACCATGATTCCTGAGAGCTCAGCTTGACCATGCAGAAGGAGAATGTTTTCTGAGTCTGCTTGGGGTGCAGCTGAAATGCCAAGAGACAAAGGAATTTCATGACTCATTTTGGTTGGAAAAGATGTTTAGGGTGATCAAGTCCAAAGTTCCCAGCTAGTGATGTGGTGGGACAGGGTGAAGAGCTCATGCCTTCCTCAGGGTTAGCCTTGGGATGGAGGGAGGTGGTAAGGGGCTTGTTCCAAAGCAGCTGGTGCAAAGAAATTAGGGAGCCCTGCACCTCACATTGCTGCTTCCCCTGCTCCCCTTCATCTCTACATGACCTGGAAATTAATTAGGATTGAGCCAGTGGGATTGCAATGGATGACCAGTGGGTGGGGTGAGCATCCTCAATGGGTGCTGTAACTCAGAATCACAGAATCAGATGGGTTGGAAAGGAGCTCTGAGATCATCAAATCCAACCCTTGATCCATGGTCACCAGCCCATGGCACTCAGTGCCACATCCAGTCTCTTCTTAAAAACCTCCAGGGATGGGGAATCCACTCCCTCCCTGGGCAGCCCATTCCAATGCCTGAGCACCCTCTCTGGAAAGAATTTTTTCCTAATATCCAACCTAACCCTCCCTCTGGCAGAGCTTCAGACCATGCCCTCAACTCATTCTCTCTTGGACAGGTAGAATTGGAAGGTCTCACCGGCCACATCGAATTCAACAGCAAAGGTCAGAGATCAAATTATGCCCTGAAAATCCTGCAGCACACACGTGGAGGCTTCCGGCAGGTGAGAGCCCCAGGGATGGTCCCCAGGGATGGTCCCCAGGGATGGCACCCAGGGATGGCACCCAGGGATGGCACCCAGGGATGGCACCCAGGGATGGTCCCCAGGGATGGCACCCAGGGATGGTCCCCAGGGATGGTCCCCAGGGATGGCACCCAGGGATGGCACCAAGGAATGGCACCCAGGGATGGCACCCAGGGATGGCACCCAGGGATGGTCCCCAGGGATGGCACCCAGGGATGGCACCAAGGAATGGCACCCAGGGATGGTCCCCAGGGATGGCACCTAGGGATGGCACCCAGGGATGGCACCCAGGGATGGTCCCCAGGGATGGCACCTAGGGATGGCACCCAGGGATGGCACCCAGGGATGGTCCCCAGGGATGGTCCCCAGGGATGGCACCCAGAGATGGTCCCCAGGGATGGCACCCAGGGATGGTCCCCAGGGATGGTCCCCAGGGATGGCACCCAGGGATGGCACCCAGGGATGGTCCCCAGGGATGGTCCCCAGGGATGGTCCCCAGGGATGGCACCCAGGGATGGTCCCCAGGGATGGTCCCCAGGGATGGCACCTAGGGATGGCACCCAGGGATGGCACCCAGGGATGGTCCCCAGGGATGGTCCCCAGGGATGGCACCTAGGGATGGCACCCAGGGATGGCACCCAGGGATGGTCCCCAGGGATGGCACCTAGGGATGGCACCCAGGGATGGCACCCAGGGATGGTCCCCAGGGATGGTCCCCAGGGATGGCACCCAGAGATGGTCCCCAGGGATGGCACCCAGGGATGGTCCCCAGGGATGGTCCCCAGGGATGGCACCCAGGGATGGCACCCAGGGATGGTCCCCAGGGATGGTCCCCAGGGATGGTCCCCAGGGATGGCACCCAGGGATGGTCCCCAGGGATGGTCCCCAGGGATGGCACCTAGGGATGGCACCCAGGGATGGCACCCAGGGATGGTCCCCAGGGATGGTCCCCAGGGATGGCACCTAGGGATGGCACCCAGGGATGGCACCCAGGGATGGTCCCCAGGGATGGCACCCAGGGATGGTTTGTGCAAGGGGGTGGAGGTTGGGGGGGTCGTGGGCACCCCCCTTTTGCAAGATGAGCCAAGTGACAAGCACAGGGGGGCTGTCAGGTGGGTTGGCAACCACAGTGTGTTTCACTTCATCAAGAAAGTGTCTGAAGATAATTTAGATTTGTCTTAATGTATCAGGCCCCCGAGGCAGTGATGTTAGAGCCAATATCTGTCCTGTCACAGGAACTCTCCTGTGTGGGAGATAATTCAGGGTATAAACGTTGTGCTGCACAGAAGCTTGTGCTTGAGACACTTTTGCATGCACTCAAAATTATCTGTATGGGGAAAAATGGGAGAATTTCCCATGGAATGGGCAAAAAGGGTACTATGAGCCTTTCCAAACAATTGAGGGAAAGCAAAGGGGTCAATCCCATGCCAGGAGCTCCCCACCATCTCTCCCCAGCCTGGCATGCAGGAGGACTCACATAGTTTACCTCCTGGTTGGTAAATGGTGAATGTTTCTCTGGAAGGTGTTTGCAGAGCTCAGATTCTCAGTTAATTTTGTCTCAGTTCTTGTGGATTTCTCAGTGTTGGTCCTTTTCCTGCTCGTTGCCTTCTTTCTGTCAAGGGGAAATTTTCTGGCTTCAGCTGAGGTTCAGGATAACCATGCAGGGCCACAGATATCAAACTGCTGGGATTATGTGACACAAGCCCAAGGAGTTAGGGTTTTACTGGTAAATCCAAACCTCATTCAGGAAAAGAAAAAAAAAAAAAGGAAGTCACAGAAAAAGGGTTTTCATCTGTTTTATTTCCCTGCTGACAGCTCCCTACCTGCCCTTTTCTTAGAGAATGCCACTTCTCCTAGATGCTGGCAGAAAACAAAAGCTGCTGTATCCTACCCCACACTGACAGAGCAGTTTGGCATTAGGAAATCTCTCCTCCTCTGGCAGTGGTGAATTTTAGCCTTGGCAAGGATGTTGGCTGCCAGTTCTTACCTGTCAAGTGCCAGCTCAGCTTTGATGCTGCCTTTAGCTGCGGGAGAGGGGGATCAGGATGGCATTTTCCCCACACTGAGAACTCTCAGAGCACCAGTGCCCTTTTAATCATTTCCCCAACCCATCACACTCTGAGCAGCAGTGACAGATCCAAGCCCATCTGCATTAATAAGTGCATGCATTCAGCTGGAGCAAAAGAAGTGCCTGCTGTAAACCTCACTCTGACAGCTCCAGTTTTGATGTGTTTAAATGTGGCAGGGGGTTCCCATTGAACTCCTGGGTCCTGTTGGAGCAGTGCTTCTCTCTGAGCTCTGCAGAAAGCTGAATCTGCCCTGAGACAGAAATCTCAGCTCCTCTCCACAAACACCTTTTTCTTTTTTTTTTTTTTTTGACCTGTTGCAGGCAACAACTCTGTAAATAGGCAGCTCCGTACTTCAGACGTACCCAGGAAACCTGTGCTGAGACAAAGCTTTTCAGATTTCTCATCATCACATGGTGGTGGTAATTCCCTTCCCATGTTAGGGCTCCTCAGAGCCCTATGTTGGGGCCCTAAGGGTTTGTCCTTATGTGCCCAGCTGGGAGGGGCATCCCTGGAGAGAGCTGTGAAACCTGGGCAAGGTCCTGCCTGGTCCTGCCCACCCCTCTTGGTGCCTGCAAAGAGAAGCCAAAGGACACTCTGCTGTGCCATTGATGGTTATTTTCTTCTTGCCAGCCCAGCTTCTTGTAATAAAAATGAATAAATAAACCATTAGAAATAATTTAATTAAAGCCTTCGTGAAGGAATGGGATAAGCAAGAGGCAGTCTTGTTCCCAAGGGTTTTTTTAACTAATTTGCTCATGCTCTTGTTTGAAACACTTCTGTTCCCTCCTTAGTTTTAATCAAGCTTGTGCTCTCTGCCCATTTCTCTCTTTACTCTGTCTCTTTCTCTCTCCCCCTCTCTCTCCTTCCATCTCCAGAAGCCACAGGGACTTCCAGCTCATCAGCTTTCACACAGAATTCACCAAATTTTGAAGCGGATCCAGCCAGCAAAGAAATTAGGGACACTTAGCTTTTCTAACTTGCTGATGCTTTTGGGCAAGGAGAGGCAGGGCTTTTTGACATCCAAATTTAATACATTTATGTACAGTGCCAAACTTGTCTTTTCCTGATTTAGCTTAACTAGTGGAAATTTTTCTCCAGCCATATGAGAGCTCCTCTCTGTCCATAGGATGTGCAATAAAGCAACGGCTCATTAATGTGCTGGTGATCCCTGGATCTGACAAGGATTGAGTTTAAAAATGTCATCTTTTTATTTTTTTTCCCTTTCCTTTCCCCTCTGAAAGACACTTCAGCACTTCCTACTAAGAGCTAAGGTTTGGCAGCTTAGGAAGAGAAGAGGAGTGGGATTTATGTGGCCCCAGGGATGGCAGAGGAGAGCAGGGTTGGGGGGGGGAAGCTGCTGTTTCTGGGGCTGGAGCTCTGTCATGGGCACCTTGTCCCCAGCTCAGCCTGTGACCCTTTGCTCTCTCTTGCTCCTAGGTGCAGCCAATTAGTTGCTGTTTAGCAAAAGGCTCTGAGAGGGAGAAGTTTAAGTGATGGGGGTGTCTAATTGGTATTTTGATGAGACACGGGCGAGTTCCCAGCTGATAGCTCTGAGACCTTCCCCAGTCCCCATCACATCAAGCCTTTTTTAACTGAGAAGCAGCTAATCAGCCTCCGTGGGACTTGTTCCTCTTTAGCTGTTACCCCCAGCAAGAGTTCAGGGACAGATCCAACCAAGAGCTGAATGTTTTTTGCCCCCCAGGACCTGAACTGAGTGCTACCTGGGCTATGCCAGGTGTCAGTCACTCTGGCTGAAGGAGGTCTGGGGAGGAAGGGGATGGCAGAGCTTGCTGCACGGGTTCAGGAGGGTTGTGTGTGTGTCCTCTGATTGTAAAGGTTTTAAGAGTTGGTGCTCTCTGTGTCCCTTGCTAAGGGAGGTTTTTTTCTGCCATCAGCCTTGCAGTGGTGCCATCCACATGGCAGAGCTGTGCGGGCTCCTCCGAGGGCTTCCCTTCATCTCTTTGATTTATTCCCTTTTTTCCCCACAGACCACCCCAAAATCCCTCCAGTGAAGACACTGTGTACCAAGTAACTACTTAATTGTATCTCCTCCTGGCAAGGTGTTCCTGGTAGTGCTGACAAGGCTCTCCAAACACGGCCTTGATGAAAGATGATAGCATCTTGTACCCCTTCCTTTGCCTGGGGAGATGGAAGGGGAGGTGAAGAATGCAAACAGTGCTTGCTCATCAGAGCCCAGAAGCTTTCTGGGTTTGTTGCAGTGCTTTTCCCCTGCCTGTTTTAAGATACCTGTATTTAGGGCTGGCTTTCCCTTCCTTTTGGCTTGGTGTGTGGGTGCTGTGGTGCCCCTGAAGCTCATGGAGGGGTCTTGCTGTCACATCTGCCAGTCAAATGTACCCAAAAAACACCATCCAGGGGTTACTTTAGGTTAATTGGGGGTTACTTTAGGTCAAATGAACCCAAAAAACACCATCCAGGGGTTACTTTAGGTCACAGGGGTTACTTTAGGTTAATTGGGGGGTTACTATAGGTCAAATGTACCCCAAAAACACCATCCAGGGGTTACTTTAGGTCACAGGGGTTACTTTAGGTTAATTGAGAGGTTACTTTAGGTCAAATGAACCCAAAAAACACCATCCAGGGGTTACTTTAGGTCACAGGGGTTATTTTAGGTTAATTGGGGGGTTACTATAGGTCAAATGAACCCAAAAAACACCATCCAGGGGTTACTTTAGGTCACAGGGGTTACTTTAGGTTAATTGGGGGGTTACTATAGGTCAAATGAACCCAAAAAACACCATCCAGGGGTTACTTTAGGTCACAGGGGTTACTTTAGGTTAATTGGGGGGTTACTATAGGTCAAATGTACCCAAAAAACACCACTCAGAGGTGCACTGAGCTTGCAAGCAGGTGGTTGTGTTGCCCTTGCTGTTCTTCTGGAAAAGGTATCACTTCAACTCCCCTGATCATTAGAAACTTTCTTTAATTTTCAGCTGGTTTATTCCTGGCTGATTTATATCTATTTATTTTTTTTTGTGTGTGTGCCAACGCTATCATTTTAGCTTCAAAAGCTGTTCTACCTCTTTGCTCTGGACCTCCTCCACCTGGTGTATTTATACAGACCAATCATAGCTGCTACTAAAAACTCACAAGTCCTGAAAACTGTTAAGTCTTAGTTCAAAGCTTTAACAACCAGATCATCTCATAAGTGTCCGTGTAGAGCACCTGATTGTTTTCTAACACATTTTGCAGATGAATATGTTCTCTGCTTTTTTTTCTGAGGCTCTTTATAAGTAGATGGAGATGATTAAAATCACCTTGACATCCATCTTGCAAGAGAGGGAGAGATTTGACAATCTCAGGCATCCTCCGACTCATGACACTTGATAAACAGCAAACAGGGTGAGGAATCAATTAGTGGCTTTAGCATAGAGTGAGGGGGACAGTGGTGAATTCCAACAAGCCAGGATGGGGTAGAAATACCCCAGCACATGGGAGTGTTTGGCTTTGGTGTACTGTATTAGAAGCAAGGTCAATCCCACTGTGCTGTCAGAGGAGGAGGCAGTCAATTAGTCTCAGCATGCCAGCAGGGGAGGGACAAATTGGAGCACAGTGAGGGCTGTTAAAATTAAAGTTAATCTGTCACTAATCTCTGGTTGTGAAATCTTGGAGGAAAAAAAATAAAAATAAAAAATTCGGCAGTGTTTATGACCGATCACTCACTCAGAGAGGTAATTGCTGCAGAGGGTCTGCTCAGCAGTCACAGCCAGAGCCAAGCAACTTTGTGCAGGGTTGGGGAATGCAGCCTGGATAAATCCACCTGATGCAGACCCTGCCCAGGCCAGCTAAAGCTTCGAGGGCTCCCTGTCCATGGAGCTCATGGTAAATCTCTCTGTTTGGGGCTGTTGTCCCTGGAGATGAGCCCTGCTCTACAGTGTCACCATGATGCTTTGAGCTTGGTGGTAGCTAAGCCATGAAAAGCAGTGAAGAAAACAGGATGCCCAAGGTCTGCTCCCAGCCTGCTCAAGGATTTCATCACTCTGCCTGCATCCCCCCATCCATAAGGTGAGGCTGATTGCTCCCTCTGCCTCTCCTGCTGGTGGTGAGCCTCTCAGAGTCAATGCTTCCAACACATCCAGAGGTCCTTGCTGTTACGGCGAGCCTTTCTCTTGGGGACTCGGCTCTTCTCCAGAGCTCTCTTGCCATTCCTTTCCTCAGGCATCTTCATCTCTTGACTGACTCTGCTTCTGGGAGCATGCCTTTTATTTTGCCCTTCAGCCCCGCCCATTTCCTAATTAGGCCCTAATTATTGGGCACAGCTGGGCCTAAGCTCCCAGTTCATTATCGGCGACACCTGAGGACCTGTGGTTCTCTCTACACCTTGCCATGCCAGGAGCTTTCAGCAGAGCATTATTAATGTTGGAAAGGGGCTGGGCTGGCAGCTTGGAGCAATGATCTCTTGTGTTATGCAGAGGGTGAACAATTTCCCCTTGGGGACTCAGCCTGCACTGCTGCATCCCTGTGCCTCCTCCAGCCAGGGAGAGGAGCAGGCATGCAGGTGACTGTTCCTTGCTTTCCTTCACCCCTTTCCTTCTGCAGAGCCACCAAGGGTAAGCTCTCCAGTCTGCATTCCCCTCTGCTCCTCATGCCTAGAGATGAGGAGGCTGGGTTTGGGACTCCTGACAGATGGACACTGTCTGTGAAGGGCTGGATTTGCTCTGACAGACAGGAGAAGGAAGGGATTGGCCCTTTCCTCAATGTCCAGAGTGCTTTGGTTTGCCAGGAGCATTTAGCAGCGTGGCTGCAGTTTCAGGTTGGCTTTGGCTCAGATGGATGAGTTGGGAAGTGACTCTGAGGTCCTCGAGCCATCCGTCAATGCCAGAGGCAAAGCTCTGCCAGGAAAAGGGACTGAGTGCACGGGGTCAGTCCCGGGGTGGTGTAAATCCTCCTGCCTCCCTTTTATTTCCCTGGCCTGTAGCCCTCCCACCCACGTCTTGGAACATCATGAGATTACTCTTTGATGGAAGAGAAATTGATTTGTTCCTGTCACCCTGACACGTGTGGCACAGCCAAAGGATAACCTGCCTGAGAGCAACAGCAGCACCTGAGCCTCCTCCTGGCAGTACCAGGGGGCCAGGAACAGATTTGGTTTGGTACCATGGCCATGGAGACACCCTGCACCCTGGGGTCACCCACTGCCTCTGAGGGATGCAGCAGCTCAGCCCAGGGGTGTCACACAGCAGGCACCATGCAGGGGGCTGGGGACCTGAGAAGGGCAGAGAAGCTTTGCAGAAGAAAGAGGAGAGAGAAGGGGGCCCAGAGGGAGCTGGCATCCCTCAGGGCTGCTCTATTCCTGAGAAAAAATAAGGCTCTTTCAGGGGGCACGAGAGAGTGAGAGCTTAATTTGCATGTTCTGAACGAGCTGCTGGAGGTGCTGATCTCCCTGCCCAGAGCTCTGAGGGAAGGAGATTAGGCTCTTGAAGTTAAAATTAGGTTTTGTTGAATATTCCTCCCCCTGGCTGAAGGCAGTGGTTGGCTGCATTGCATCACAACTGAGTCACCACAGCCTCCCAAGTGCTGGGGACCGGTCCCCAGCACCAGTGGGGTGGGAATTAGGTTTGCTGCAGCAACACTGATGCTTGGAGGGGTGAGTTGGGCTGTCTTTGGAGCTCTTGGGTGTGATGAGCCTGGATCCAAAGGGTCTGCAGGTACTTAATCATAGTAGTTGGCATCCACTGTAGCTGATGGAGATGAGTCACAGTGCAGCAGCTCTGAGGATGTGGTTTCATTTCACCACCAAGGTGGAGCTGCTGGTCAGGACACGACTGCTCTGGATGGCAATGGAATGTTGGGATGTTGTGGTACTCCCTGTGAAGTGGCATTTTCCTCCAGAGAACTCCCAGTGCCAGTCTTCAACTAATGACAGGGACACGGGAGGACAGTGGGAGGCTTTGCTTGGCTTCAGGCAGGTGAAACCTTTGGTCAAAGTTACAGGGCAGGAACTGGAGGCAGGAACCTTGTCTTGGAGATGTCAGCTGCACACGTGGGAAGGCAATGCCTGCCAGGAGCAAGGACAGGTTTTTGGCATTGTCACACAGGTTGGGTGTGCCCATGCTGTGCACCAGTGGGTTAATCTCTGTCAGGGTTTAACACTGGCCTGGCAATTAAACCAAGTACCAGACACTCTCTATTAATCTCTCTCTCCTCCCTGATAAGAAAGGAGAGAGAATAAGGGAGAGGGACTGATAAGAAAGGAGAGAGAATAAGGGAGAGGGACTTATGGGTTGGAAACTAAACTACACAACTTTAATGAAATAGTAATGATAAATAGGAAAAATTACTAAATATATACAAATATACAAGAAAATGGATGCCACATTCCTCCCCCCCTTCCCCCCAATAGCTCTCATGTCACCACTGAGGCTGCAGGGCAGCTCTGGGAAAGTCCAGGCTGGACTCCTGGAGTCGGCAGCAGTTGGGAGCTGGAGGCAGGAACACACAGATATGGGCTGGGATGGATCAGAACCACAGGCAGAGGAACGGACGGGATCCTTCCAGGATGCCGGCTGAAGGAAGGGAAGCAGGAAAGGCAGGAAGGGCAGGCAGATGGAAGCTGGAAGTAAGAAATCTGGCTTGGCCCTCATGATCCCTCAAATTTATACTGAGGATGAAGTATATGGGATGGAATCCTCTGTTTGGTCAATTCTGGCATCTATCTTGTCCGTTCCTCCCCAAAGGAGGCTGCAGGTGGGACCTCTTTATGTTTTCCTCAGAGCTGAGCAGTGTCCTTGGCTCTGCACACCAGGCTCCAGCAGTAACTCTAAACATCAAGTGTTATCAGTCCTAGAAACACACACTGTCTGAGAAACTTGCTGTTAATTTCAGCAAGTGCAACTACTTACAGGAGACTTAGCTGAAAGCAAAAGTACAAGACAAAAAATCACCTTTATCCTGGCCCAAACCAGGACAATCTCTCTGCTGGCTTTTCATGGGGTGCACTCTAAAGGTAATGGAGCATTCATAAACACCTCTTAGAGGCCACCCTGATGGTTGTCAGTCACCAGAGCCATATGGTGGGTGCATACAGTAATTTGTCCTGTAAATTCTCTTGTTGTGCTCTTTATCTCTCCAGATTGGCCACTGGCATGTTTCTGAAGGACTCAGCATGGACAACAGGATCTTCTCCTCCAACATATCAGACAGTCTGTTCAACACCACGCTCATAGTCACCACCATCCTGGTAAGTGAGGGGGTCACCTACAGTTCCCATTAGCTTTTTGCCAGCCCAACTCCTAGGGGTGTCACAGTCAGTTAGAATTTTATTCCTCTTTCTACCCTCCTTGGCCCTCAGCATGCAGCATCGTGCACTGATTTCCTAAAAAAAACCAGGAGATCAGATCTCTAATTACAGCACTGAGGACAATTCATGACAGTGTAATTAAACTGGAGTTGATGTTTCATATGGAAATGATATTTGATGAGTTCAGAAGCAGCTGGGGAGAGGGCTGGGATGGGGCTAAGTTGCCATTTTACATTCATCTCTGAATGATGTTCTTGTTTTGTGTACAGCTGGTAAGTTGGAGGGGACAGTTGTCCCTTCTACCCATAAAATTACTGAAATTGGCCAAGATGGGTACAATTTTATGAACCAAGTCCTCGCATCTACAGGCACCACTGTCTTTATTCAACAAACCCCCCTTCCATGCACTGCCTGACCCATGATTCTTCATTCAGAATCCTGAGGAACTCCAGGCACTGCTGCCTCATGTCCCACAAAGTTTGTTGAAAAGAGAAGTGTCTATATCCTGGGAGAGGCTGGAATATCTGTATCCTGCCCTAACCTGGAG
This sequence comes from Heliangelus exortis, assembly GCF_036169615.1. Lineage (NCBI taxonomy): Eukaryota > Metazoa > Chordata > Aves > Apodiformes > Trochilidae > Heliangelus > Heliangelus exortis. Next base: position 2,559,615 of record NC_092447.1, read on the forward strand.
CAATCCCTGGGCTGCTCTGGCATATTCCAGTTGGAAACAGCCCCCTTAAAGCATGATGCCTTAGCATCACCTGGGATGAAGGTGGCTGTGCTGGTGGGATGTCTTGATTAAGATGGGAATGACAGCTGCCCAGTTTCAATGCAGGAAAACCCTTACTTAATGCTGAAGTGGAACCATCAGGAGCTGGAGGGCAATGATCGGTATGAGGGCTTCTGTGTGGACATGCTGAAGGAGCTGGCAGAGATCCTGAGGTTCAACTACAAGATCCACCTGGTTGGGGATGGTGTCTATGGAGTCCCTGAGGCAAATGGCACATGGACAGGGATGGTGGGGGAGCTGATTTCTCGGGTAAGTGAAATTGCTGCTCTTTTTCCCCGTGCTCTAGTGGGACTTGGCAATGAACAGCACTGATGCTTTATTAAGTGCTCGGGGATGATTAAGATGGATGGGGGTTGAGTCCATTTGTGAGACTTTTGACCAGTGGATCTCCACTTAACATGGCAAATGTATTTGTTGTGTTGATGTGACAGCCTGTGAAGGAGTTGGAGGGGAGGGTACCTCTCAGGGGTGTTTGTTTTTTGGAGGGGAGGCCTGGACTCCCAGCTCCCTGAGCAAAATGGATTATTTTATTTTTTTCCTAGTGGAAAAATTAATGAAAACCTTAAACAGGAAATTGTGCAGGCTCAGGCAGGGGTTGGTAGAAGCTGATGAAAACTTATAAAACACACTCTTTGGGAGGGAGTAAAGGAAGAATCACCTTTCTACCCAGAAAGGTTTTGGCAGTTTCATTCCAGCTCCTTGACTTTGAGTCCTGTTTTGGGAGAGGAACAATTTTGTTTGCTGGAAGCACACAGACCCAAAATCTTTTCATGGCTCTGCTTGGTGATGTTGCTGCAGCACAGCAAAGCTGAAAGCTGACTTTTTTTGCCAGGTTTGACAACACCTGTGTGTACATGTGTGCTCAGTCAGCCTGTCCCCCCCCTCCCTGCTCGGTGTTTTCCTCTGCAGCTCAAGGTTCTCCCTCCCTGGGGATCCTGAAGCTTAAATACAGTTCATGAAGTGCTCTGATACCCTTAGTAAAATAGGCTTAGCCAAAGCTAACAGGAAGATTGATGTTAATTTAAGCCAATACTTCCTCCCTCACTGATTTCTCCCCTACCAAAGCACCTGTGAGAAGACCTCAGGGCTGGTTCCTCAGCTGATGGCAGAACCCACAGGGAGCTGGGTTTACAAGAACCCTGCAAGAGGAGCCCCTGAGCCACCCCATCCTCATCCTCATCTCAGTGGCACATTTCTCCTGCAAAGCAGAGGAAGAAGGGCCTGAATCCTTCCCCTGTGGCTCCAGGGAGGGGTCTGGGGTCCTGCCACAACCTTCCTCCTGCCTTCAGGAGGCAAGAAAACATCTCTAGAAGGTGCCCTCTGCATCTTATCTGCTGCTTCCCCAGCTGGTGAAGGAGACCTGGCTGAAGCTCATCTTACCTGTCTTAGGAGCTTCAACTGAGTGGCTGAATTCAGGTGGGACAATTCTAGGTCTAAAAGACTTGCTGAGAGTCAGGAACAGGGCTTGTTATGGAATGGAGATCCCTCCTGAACTAGCACCCTGTCTCCTGGATCACCCTTCCCCAGAGGAGTGGGTGAGAACTCCTGATGCCAGCAGAGATCCCACCTCCTCCTGCTTCTCCTAAAGAGCCTTCTCTATGGTTGTTTGCAAATGCTCTGGGCTATTGGCATAGTTTTTATACATTTCTCCCTCTCTCTGTGTATATATATATATATATACACACACACAATTACAGTCCTGCAACATTTCTTTTGGGAGGAAAAAAAGAAGGCACAGAGAACAGCCTGTGATCTGTGCAAACAAAAGAAAGGAACAGCCATCAAATTTTTTGCCTTCTAACCTTGGCAGTGTCTCTCCATTAAATGGGAGCTTCTGGAGAGCTGTTTTTTTTTCTTTTGGGTTTTTTTTGGGTTTTTTTTAGTGATGAATGTTTTAACTTCATCTTTACATAGAAACCATTTGTTTCTTCTGCAGCTCGATCCTTATTTAGGAGGATTTTTACTTCTGCTTCAGCTGGCAAAGCCTGTGTGAGGCTGAATCAAAAATTAGAGAAGAGAAAAAGCTTTCTCTGCTTTATTCTTTCTAGGCCATTTCAAGTCTTTACAGTGGTTTCAGTGGTTTTTGATCAGTGCCAGTGACTGATACTTTAGATCAAGTCAGCCAGGGCAGCTCTAGCCATGTGCTGTTGGGCTTCTTCAGGGCTGCTTGGGACCCTGTTTTCTGAAGTCTTTTCAAAGCCCAAGGGCTTCCTCCCCTTCCTTGATGGCCCCCAAGGCAGTTTGTCCTCAGTTCCAACCACTTATCCATCCCCTTCAGGACCACAAGGAGCAGAAGAGCCAGAAGAGCCAATGCTGGGTGCATGTGTTCCCTCTCAGTGGATTTAGTTGAGACACAAAACTGTCACATGGGTCAATACTTCCCAAATCCTCCCTCTTCTCTTGTCTCTTTGTGCAGTGCTGTTTTCCTTCTTGACCCTGATCAGCTTCCAGAAAGTGAGGTTTGACTCACAAGCCCTTAGTGTGCAGGACCAGAAGGTCAGCAAATTACCCAGCTCCATCCAATACCTTCCTGGTATTTGTTTGGTCTCTTTAATCCCCCTGTGGCACTGAATCTTCTCAGAGCAACTATTGGCTATATGGGAAAAGTCTTTCATTTTATTGCTTCTAAATTAACCAGCTATTGATTTATTCTTAAGTGCTGAAAATTCTATTACAGCTAATTGTGTGCTATGATATGATTGAGAAGGATGCTCTATAAACATAAATTTGTTGTTGACCCAAATTCACCAGTACATATCTTATCGACCTGCTCACAAAACTAATTAAGAGCTGGAGAGGGCTGATGAGGAGGGGAGAGGGGTGACTTGGGGGGATCAGTGGCAGAGCTGTAGAGTCTCCTGTGTCTGGCTCAGCAGTCTGGCTCGCCAGCCCATCAGGAAACCTGCAAACTTTGTGATCAGGTGGGAGAAATCACTTGGAAGGAAGGACTGAAGCCCATGCCTTAGTGAAAGATGTCACAAACCCAGCAAACGATGAGCTAATTGGTCCCTCTGTGCTCAGAGGGCAGAGATGCTGAACACCCTGCTCATTCCTTGAGTGGGCAGGGGTGTAAATCCTCTCCCTGGCTGGGGCAGCCTCCAGCACTTCTGCTGACATCCCCACACGTGTGCTAACAACACATCTTCCCAGATCCCTTTTTTAAATTTTTTTATTTTTTTCATCAGAGCCTTAGGGGACAATAGGGCTGGAAGAATTACATCTTATCAGGGCAATTGAGGGGCAGGTGGCTGGGTTTAGGGAGCTCCTGCTCTTTTGTGCAGGATGGTTTCAAGGGTGAAGTGCTATGGAATAACACAAGAGCTTTGGTGTTTGTGTCTGTGGCTTGAGTTGGGGATCAGTGGTGGTCAAAGCTCTTTTAAAAATGAGAGAGATGAAGTTGTCTCTGTTGTGAAAGGGTCTGGGCCTTCAGGAAGAGCAACAGCAAGAGCTAAAATGACCCTAAAGCTTTGGGGTGATGGCTCCTTGCTTGTTACAAGGTGGTACCTTACATTTCAGAGGCCTTTTCCTTTCAACTGCTCCAGAGATGGAGAATGGCAGGAAGGGGAAAGGAGGGAGAAGATATTTCAAAACTGGCAGAGTCCTGGGTTCCACTCAGCAGTGGGTGTTGGTGTTCAGCAAGAAAAGCTGTGTGTGGGTGAGGGAGAGAGGGGGAGTCTGTTTTCATTCTCTCATCCTGGCAAGTGTGAGAGGGGCTTGAGAGGGTGGGGAGTGAGGGGGAGTGGGGAAGTGTGGGTTGGTGATCAAACACAGTGAGGGGATGGGCAGAGAGGCACTGCTTAGTTTGCCAAAATTTGCACAAGGTGCTGGGTGTGCTGTGAGCTGGTTAAGTCTTGCTACTGTTCCACATGGGCTTAGGGTCCCTGTTCCTGGTGCTTCACCTTCACTGCCTTTTGCCACAGGCTCAGACTTTTGCCTCCCACCCCTAGAGCTTGTCCAGGTGAAGAAACATGAGTGGGGGCAGACTTAAGGCTGTCATCTGCACTGGTTGCTGACCACCCCATCCCTGACTGTAGCTTAAATGGAGGGCTGCAGCCTCCAGGGCTCATAGGCTGTGACTTTTCATATGGCAGAATCCATGCACGTCCTTAAAAAAAATAAAAAACCCCACAAACACCAATTTTGAGTCACCCTCATCTGGCCCTGCTTTCAAATCCAAGATTATGCACCTGAGAGCACAACCTGGCTGTCCTGAGGAGAGCTGCACACCCCAAAAAAGCTCCTGCCAGATCAGATGTGAAGCAGAAGCACTCAGGGCAGTGATCTGGTGGCCAAGCCATGCCCATCGTGCTGTGGGTATGCAGGGACACTGCTCTGTCACTGGAGATCTCTGGAGATGATCCAGTCCTACTCCCTGCACAGAGCAGGGTCACCTCCAGCTGGGTGGGTGCTCAGGACCTCACCTGGATGGGTTTCCAACAGTGCTGATGCCATCGGGGGTGTAGGAGCTGCTGGTCAGGAGGGTGCTGAAGGTTGGACACTGATTTCAGCTGCCCAGAAAGCTCTCCAAGCAGAGGGGCAGTGCAAGGAACAGCAATGCAAGGACCTCCACCACACTGCCAGTGCTCTGTGGGAAGGTTGTGCTCCTGTGCACCCATGGGATGAAGCATCTGAGGTGCTGCTGAAGGCTTCTGGAATAGATCCCAGCCTTGTGCTCTGCCCTTCAGGCTCCTTTTTCCCGGTGCAGACCAAATCTCTGTTCCCCCTGGGGCTTTCTCCCTTTTTTACTTTCAGCACCTTGCCCAGAGGTTGTGAATCACTGCAGGGCCACTCTCCCAGTGGTCCCAGTGCTGTGGGGAGGTTTTGATGGGACCCTCTCTGCCCGGGCTGACGTCAGACCCCATTCATCACCCTTAGAGCATCAGCAGCATCCGCAGCGAGGAGGCGGCCGCCTCCGGACTGGCAATTCCTGCAATTTACCTCTCTTCTGCTTCATTGTTGTTCCCCTCCAGGAGCCCACACGTCTCAGAGCTTTTCCAGCCTCCCCAGGCTGTCTGCTGAGGCAGGGCAGAGCCCACAGCTGATGCCAGGTATAGTGGTGGTGGTGGTGATGGCAGCTTTTGTTTCAGGCATCAGCCCACCTTGTGCTGCTTCTCACCCAGCCAGAGTTTGGCTTTGTGTGAGCAGTGTTTTGTTAAAGCAGCATCTGCCTCCACTTCCAGAATGCTCTGGGTTTTTTTCTAAGCCTATTTCACACTGGTGTTTATAGCTGCAACTGTACAGGAAGGATGAAAATCAGTTTGTGGAGGAAAAGCAGTTGTGTGAGAGGGCAGTGTTTGCCCTCTCTTCTCCCCTATCCTTTGCCTCTTTTTTATTCCCTTTCCCCAGGGCCTGGTTCTGGACAGAGTGCAGAATCACAGAATAGAATCTTAGAATCATTTTTGACCATTAACCCAGCACTGCTAAGTCCACCACTGAGCCACATCTTTTAAATTCCTCACATCTATGCATCTTTTAAATACCTCCAGGGATGGTGACTCCACCACTGCCCTGGGCAGCCTGTTCCAGTGCCTGACAACCCTTTTGGTGAAGAACTTTTTCCTAATATCCAATCTAGCTCTCCCCTGGCACAACTTGAGGCCACTTCTTCTTGTCCTATCACTTGTTACTTGGCAAAAATGTCCTGGAGAGCACTCTGGTTTTGCAGAGCTCCTCTGTAACTGAGATAACACTGGGCTCACTGAACCACAAGAAGTTTTGTGAACATCAGGAAGCAAAACCCAAACCATGGAATGGATGACATTCAGGCAGAGAACACATTGCATGCCATTCCCAGACTGAGAGACAAGAAACCCTGCTGAGTTTCTGCTCCCTGTAGGCAGAGGGATGGATGAGGGATGGATCCTACTTTGTGTAGGGAAGAGCAGCTTTCAAGATGTTGCTGCCTACATCATCTTGAAAGGGGTCCCAAAGGACAACAGTTGAGGGAATGACTGGAGTGCACAGAGTTCCCTGGTGGCATCCACGTTGTCCCCTTGAGAAGGTGGGGGCAGGAGAGGGATGGGAACTTAGCTGGGTAAACCTGGGGGGGCCACACTGCTCCTTTCAGCAGCATCTTTGTGTTGGTCCCTGGATGGGAATGGAAATGTCCTCAGAGCTTTTGCATCAAGCACCTTTGATGAGGTGTATTTACCATCTATTTAGTCCATGGCTTTGCTGCTGTAGTTGGATTCAGTTTGGAGAACTGGGAGAGAAATCCCTTGTTAGAATAAGCTGCATCTTCATGAGGGGCTTTGCTGGGAGAGCTCTCCACAGGACAACAGTACCTGAAAGCCCTTTTAAGTATAGACAAGAGAGGTTTAGGCTTTTCTTGCAGATAAAATTCCTCACATGCCACGTTCCACAGAGGAACGGATCCCATTTCTGTAATCTGATGGTATTTACATAGGGCTCAACTGCTCACACACCACTTTGTGATTATTGGTGCCTTTGAAAAACCCCGTAGGTAAATGTCTGCCTAGGCAGAAATTCATCCTAGCTCATAATTCATTCCAGCCTGAACCTCCTAGGAATCTGTAATAGCTGCTTGGAAACAATTGCAAAAGTCTGGCATGAGGCTTGTCCAATAAAGCAATCCTGCCTGGATGTGAGATATCACCTTCTCCCTGACTCCCCTTGCAGACCAGGCCTGCAGACCACCTCACCTCTTTTTTCCCTTCCCTCCCTCCTGCAGGCTCCAGCAGAGCTGCTCTTTCCTCCTCTGGCTTCATCCCTCCCTCCCTTTAAATCTGCAAGGGAAAGACCCCCTGGCAAAGCTCTGCCAGGAGGTGATTAGTTCTCTTCCCAATTAAATGAATGCAAGAGAAGCAGGGTCAGAGAGTGTGCTAAGAGTGATGCACACACAAGTTTGCCTTTGAGCAGTGCCTTTGCAGCTGGTGCATGGATCCAGGGAGATAAGATCCATATTTTACCAGGTCTGTGGTCTGATGGTGCCTTGGCTTCTGCACAGACCTTATGAAACTTGAGGAGAAGAAGTGCAAACAGCTTTTCATTTCCTCCCCCTTCTCTTTTTCCACTTGCATAATCATCACCCTGCAAAGCAGGCAAACAAATGTATAAGGAATGGAGGAGGTTTCATTTTTACAGAAAGCAATTATGGACATTAAAAGAGCTATAGTAATAAAAATAATATTTAAAATTCAAATCCCTTATCTATATTACAAGGGTATTAACACTGGAAGAAATTTTTTATATTTTTCCCCCTAATCTCATTTGCTTCGCAAGTGGATCTGGAAATGTTTGTTAGTCCTCTGAATTTTTTTTTTTTTTTTTTTTTTTTTTTTGAGACTGATCTGCAATTTTGGAAGCTTGGGGCTGGCAGGCTTGGAAATTCATGGCTCAGGTGTAATGATGCTGTTATGATTTCCTACCTGTGGCACTTGCAAGTAGCAGTCCTGTCTGGGAGAGGAAAGCTGTGTTGAACAGAAGGGGGGAGGGGGTTCTATCTTTAAATTAGTACAATATTTATTGCCTGAGATGCTCCTGTTTTGCCAGGTCTTTAAGCATTCAAGAAGGACCCAGGCTGTCAGCACAGCTCCCTGCCCAGTGGGCAGCTTAGAGGTTGGGACAGCACAGAGTAGAGAGACAAAAATACCCAAGTGAGGGAAGGAAAAGCTCAGAAGATGCTCTGCAGGTGCAACCAAGGGGTTGAAGCTTGAGATGTGTTTGGGCTGGGAGAGCTGCTTGGGAAAAAGGGTGCAGGAGCCCAGAAGTAGTGAATGGCAGCAGCTCAGGGTGCTGATTTTCTCTGCTCTCCTTTCTCTCCAGAAAGCTGATTTGGCCGTGGCAGGGCTGACAATTACAGCGGAGAGGGAGAAGGTGATTGATTTCTCTAAGCCTTTCATGACTTTGGGAATTAGTATTCTCTACCGAGTGCATATGGTAAGAGACTTTATTTTATAACTGTTTATGTCCCTCCATTATTTGCATGCAAGCGTGCTTACTTACGGAAGAAAAATGAGTCACTCATAAAAATATTTGGGTTTCTTATTTAAAGGCAAACGTGCTTGACTTTTATTTCCTTCTTCTCACTGTCTCTCTGCCTTGTGTCAGCTGGGTGGATTTGCTTCCCCTTGTTCAGCCTCCCTGTTGCCTCCCCATCCTCCCTGGGCACGTCCAGGAGTGCTGGGGGGGTCCAGGAGCTGGACCCTGCTAGGTTGGTGCTACCAGGGGAAGTGTGGGCAGGTGTTGGCTTGTCTGGTTCTGCTTCAGGCCCAGAAAAAGCCCCAGGATGGCTTTGGTGTGGCTTTAGTATGGCTTTGGGATGGCTTCCAGCTGGCTGTGGCAAAGTGTGCCAAGGACAGGCTCTCCTGGATGGGGTGCAGCATCACAGCTGGGTGGATTCTCTCACATTCCCACTTGCTGTTATTTTAGCTTCTTCCTGAAGCTCAGGATATTTTTCCCCTGGGCCAGGCAACCCTCCTGTTCCCCAGTGTCCCAGGATGCAAGCTCTGGCATCCAAGAAAGCTGGGGAGGGACTTTTTTTAGGATGTCAGGGAGTGATAGGACATGGGGGAATGGATTCAAACTAGAGGAGGGGAGATTTAGATTGGAAGTTAGGAAGAAGTTCTTCACCATGGGGTGGTGAGACCCTGGCACAGGTTGCCCAGAGAGGTGGTGGAAGCCCCATCCATCCCTGGAAGTTTTTAAGGCTGGAAAGGGATCTGAGCAACCTGAGCTGGTGGGAGGTGTCCCTGCCCATGGAGAGGGGTCAAAACCAGATGATCTTGAAGGATCCTTCTAAGCTGAAAATTCTATGATTCTATGATCCAGGACCTTTGCAACAGGATGTCTTGTTATTCCCAAGCTGCCTTTTAGAAATGTGCCCTGTACTGTGCTGAGAGGGATGCAAATCAAGAGTCTTGGTTTCCCCTCAGCTCAACAATAGCAGCCAAAAGGATAAAACAGCTACAGCTGCCTCTCCCAGCCCCCTCTCTCAATTGGCAAGGCAGTTAAGGATGCAGCCTTGGATATGAACATAAACAAACTTGTGCATCCATCCCTCTGTGCTGAGCAGCTCCTGCCAAGAGCAATTGAAATCTACTTAAAATTATGGTTCATTTGGTAGGTGCAGATTTTAGGATGAGTGACTTGACTGATCAAAAGGGGTCAGACTGACTCTCCAAGCTCCTGGAAGCCAAGTGTAGCTGTCCCTTCCCTGCTACACTGGGTTTTTTCACACCACCAGCTCCTCCCTGGATCAGGAAGGCGTTTCTGCCAACATCTCTTGGCTGGGATTATAATCAAGTTTCTTGCTTTCTCTCATGCATTTTTAAAGTTTGACAATTGAGTGCCATGGGTGCTCTGCCTCTGATTTATGCCATTCCCTCTCCAGCACTTTGTCCCTCTTTGTCCAGACCTCTCCTCCTTAGCTCCAGGAGAGTTTCCTGGCAATTCGCTAATTAAACTGGTAAATATTTATTTAACAAGAAAAGGCAAGACAGCTAATTGCTCTGGTTTTTTCTTGAAGGATGTGGTTTGCAGAGCAGCAGAAGGCAGCCCCACAGCCCCATCTGCTCCTGGCCCCTCCCCTTCCCTTCCAGGTCCCAACAAACATCTCTGGGATGTCAGGAATTGCAGCTGATGTATGTTAATCACACGTAGCCTCATAAATAACCCCAAATAAATCTCCTGCTGAGGAGTTGCCCTGGTCTCCCCTCAGTGGGATGGCATTTTCTTTTAATTTCCATGTAACTCCAGTGGCAAATGGTTTCTCCCCTCTTTCTCCTCCCCAGCCCAGCCACCACAGTGTTCTGTCTCTTATCACACATAACCAAAAATGGCAGCTTTAAACAGGGCTGTCATTTTTCTCAATTTCACTTGTTGTGATATAATAAAGTATGGATTTCTGACATGGGGACTCTAATAGGCTTTCTGACTTGCAGGCTGCTAAGAGAAAAGGCTTGTTCTGTTTTATTAAGTCCCCATGCTGACCAGCTGGTGGGACCTGTGCAAGGCAGGAGATAGATGAGTGGTTCTGAGAAGTCACTCTGCTTGGCAGAGGGCTGAAATCAGGTGCCCAGGGCCATTTCTGCAGAGAATATTGCTGAAAGTCAGGTTTATTTGTAGCATAAACATGCTTTTGCACACCTACCTGCCTCTGTGGCAGGCAATGAGGGACTAGCATTGCACATTATTCTGGCTCATCAGCCCTGATAGTCCTTACTCTGCCTTAAGATGAGAAAATGCAGATTTGGTGAGTACAGTGGAGCAGCTGAGTTTAGGCCAAGTGAACTGAAGCTTAAAGTGTTTCTACTTGATTGCTGCAATAGACAGGGAATGGGGAGGACCAAATAAATAGCTCCTTAATTCCAGCCAGAGGAGGCTCAACAGCTGAGGCAGAGAAGCTGAGAGGAGCAGAGCATCACCCTGACAGCCCGGGCTGCTCTGCCAGCAAGATTCCTGCTTCCCTTCTAGCTTACAAGGACAGAAGAGAGTTCTCTTGCTTCCCATTTCCATGGACAAATGTCTCTGAGAAAGGACACAGGCAGGGCTGACTGATTCTGAAAGAAGAACACAGGTCCCTGCAGGCTGTGTGTGTGTGTGCAGGGCAGGCAGGGGCTCATCAGGCACAGAGAAATCTGGGGCCATGCCACAAATCTCCTCTCCCCCTCCTTTTTCTGGATGTTCTGCATGTTCAGGCTCTTCAGGCACCAACACCTGCCCAGAAAGCTGGTTCTGTCCAGTTCTAAAATGAAGACTTCCAGGAACCACTGAGGAGGGGAACTGAATCTCTCCTGCTCCCATCTGAGGGTTTGCAGGAGGCCTTCATCAATTATTGGCCATTTTGAACAGTTCTATTCCAGGCAAAATAGCTCTTCCAATTAACAAAGCTGTATTGGGACCAGCTAAAAATATCTGACAGACACCAGATACTGTCATTCCCATCTTCAAAACAGACAGATAAGAGAGAGTTTGTGCCCTCTGTGGGAACAGAATATCTTTATTCTTATCCACACCCGTGAATGAAAAGAATATGTAGCAGCAGCCTGAAAATGACTGTAGCTGAAAAGAACCAGAACTACTACTACTGGAAAGTCACAGGAGAGAGTCATTGCCAAGCTGGAGATTTAGAGCTTCCAACGCAATTTCCTTAATGAGAGTAATTTATTGACAAACTGCCCCAGAAACATAGAGAAGACATCAAGGCCTTAATTACAGAAAGGAACCTTGTTACAGGAGCATCTGATGAGGGAGCCTCAGCCAAGCCAGTGCTGGGGAGTCTCCTTCCAGCTCTGGGATGCTGGGCAGGGATGAGCCACCTGGGATGATCTCCAGAAGCTCCAGTTTGTTCAGCTGAGGGCAGGCAGTGCCCTTCAGCATCAGCCCTGCAGGTCCCCATGGCCTCATCTTGTTCCTGAGTCTGTCAGCACCTGCAGAAGAAGAGAAGTCACTGGGCCAGTTTAGCTCTAGATGAAAAAAAGAAATCAGGGTCCTGTGGGGTGTTCAAGGACAGCGATGCCACACTGAAGAGAAGAGCTTTGGCTTCTTGTTGGCACTGAGAAATCCACAGTCCTCTGGATGGGATCAGCCAGAAGTGCAAGGGGATGTGCACCACAGAGTCTGCAGCCTCACCTGATGGTCCAACCCAAAGGTCTCACCTGATGGTTTCACCTCCCAGCTGGAGAAGGGACCCCCAGCAAGGTGAGCAAAGGATGTGACTGGGAATTGAGTCCCTCTGGGAGGCTGGAGATGGAGCTTCCAGCAGTGTTCCAGCTCTGAGGGCTCTTGCTTTGTGCTCAGCACTCATTTGTCTCTCTCTGGGTTTCTGGGAAGGCCACAGGGAAAAGCAGAACACAGCAGCAATTGCCCAGAAAAGGACAGAAGAAGAAGGCAGTGTCTTTCACTGTTTGTGCTTCACCTGCTTGCATCAAGTGCAGTGAAATAACTTCTGAAATAAATAAGTATGCTGTAGGAGCTTTCTGAGATGTTACGTTCCCAGCTGGTGACTGGAGCTGAGAATATCATACTATCCTAGATATTTTTAGTAGAGAAAGTTGTTTTTTTTTTGTGCAACAACTCTTGCCTTTTCTAGCAACAACTTAGTCTTCAGAAGAACTACCAAGACCTTGTGAAATTCATGGTTTGCATAAGATTAGGAATACTTCAGTAGTAAAACTGTTGTTTTTTTTTTTTTTTTTTTTAAATGGAAGTGGAATTTAAAGTGCTGCTCTGAGTCTGGGGAAGGGAAAAAAGAAGCAGCTACGTTTCCTGGGGACTTTTGTGAAAACAGAAAATCATTCACTGCCTTTGGATTAAGCACAGCTCTAAAATACCAAGACTCTGGTCTTTGATAGCTCTGGGTTTGTTACAGCAGTTGAGGTTAGGTGTTATTTATTGCCAGCTATTATTAGTTTATGTGGTGTCACAGACGAGCAGGGTAAAGCTGGGGAAAAACGAGGCCTCTCTGTGTTCAGAGCTGGTCCCTGGGAGCAGCTTTGGTGCAGAGTGAACAACCCAGGGCAGAGCAGCTGCAAGTGCTGGGAAACGGCTGCTGGGGGGGAGCAAACAGTGAGAGACGTTTTCAGCACACAGCAGAGCAAGGTGCCAGTAAGAAATACACTGACAGCCTGGCCAAGATGTGCTAAAAGGCTGTTTCCACTCTGACTTTACAGGAAAAGCCTTTGCAGGAGCTCTGACTCACAGGCAGCTTCTCGGTTACGTGTGCTTGGGGAAGCTGTTGAGCTGGAGGGGGTGGGAGAGGGACAGTCACCCAAACAGGAGGTGTTCAGCTTCTGGGATACTTCTAGAAATTAATCCTCCCTTTGCATAAACTTTGCTAGGGTTGAAAAGATCTCAGTGGTGGCAGTGGCCTTGTGAAAATGTAAGGTGCTTGGCGAGAAGATCGACTTGTTTTTTTTTTTTATAGCAGTGAGGCTTTACTTCTCAAGGAAAGGTGGTTTGCTGAGGAAAAAAAAAAAACAACAAAAAAACCAGGAAGTTCTGACGCATCCTGGAGATAAAAATATCGTGCTCCTTGAGAGAAAAGTAATAATTTTATTGAGTTTTGTAGAGAATAAATGTTACAAGGCTAAAGAGAGAAAACCAGCGATATTGCAAATGTCTCTTTTTTTTTTTTTCCTCTGCATGAAAATGTTTTCTCCTGACTATGCCCACCTTGGAGGCTCAGCCAAGTCTCCTCCTGCCCAGCAATTGTGGTGTGGAACCTGCTTGGGTGGAAAAGGAGCAGCCCCCTCGGGGGCCCTGCAGGCAAGGGGTGCAGAGCATCCTGCCCTGGATGCTCCATTTACCTATCAGTTCACCTCTTTCTTTGCTTGGAGGAGCAAAAGTGGTTGAGATGAGAAGAGTCTTAGGAGGTGGTGGTGAGATGCTGCAGGGCTCAGACATTTATTGTGTTCAGTCTCACTTGTTTACCCTGCAAGGCTTTTGCAAACCCACCCTTCCCTTCCTGCATTTCTCTGCATCCTGGCAGGGGGGGTTCTCATTCTCCGGCCCAACTCCTTCATTTCTAGAAGCACAAGAGGCTCAAACTTGTTTTTTATTTCCCTTCCAGGGCCGCAAACCTGGCTACTTCTCATTCCTGGATCCTTTTTCTCCCGGTGTCTGGCTCTTCATGCTGCTCGCCTACTTGGCTGTCAGCTGCGTCCTCTTTTTGGTGGCTCGGTAATGTCACTGCCGGTGCCTTTCCCTCTTTCCCTTCCTCGCGGTGCCATCTAGCGTCACGCTCCCAGACCCGTGGGAAGGGTGCAGAGACCCGGGGGGATGTCCCCGTGTCCCCTCCGTGTCCCTGCGAGCTTTTCACCCACGTGTAGGGCAGCCCCGGGGTGGCCGTGGCAGGAGGAGGGGGTGTGATTGAGGAGCCCTGCGAGGATGCAGAGGTGAAAAAAAACAATTCCTTGGGGAGGGTGAGGGGGGGTTTGGGAGTAGGGCTGGTGTTGCAAATGGTGCTGCTCCCTGGAGGTGTTTGATCTGCAAAAAAGAAGGCAAGGGCTTGAGCAGGAAGGGGAGGCTGGCAGCAAGCACAGATGAACCCAGAGACATCAACACAAATGCCAGGTTTGGTGGTTGGCTGCCCTGGCCCTGTGAAGCCCAGGGAAAGGAAGTTCATTAATACCTTTCAGCAGCCTCTTGGCTGATGTGCAGAGCCTTGCTAGACAGCTCTCAGTTCTCTTCACTTATGACTCATTTAAATCAGCCTTAAAATATATCACTGCGTGTCTGGGTCCTGTCGAGGCCCAGGGTCTGTGCTCCATTATTGGGTTCCCTGACCTCCTAACACCCCACGGATGCTTGGTGGCACAGATGGACCTCTTCAGACAGAGCTGAACTGTGTCCTGGCACTGATGTGCTGAGGGCTGAAGGCTGTTTCAGGACACAGTTAATATTCTCATTGCAAACATTGAAGCTGTGCTGTCACCGGGTCCCTTAGCATGGCTGAAGTTGTCAGCCTGACAGGGCTTTCATGGTTTCTTCAAATGCCACTGCAGCCTCCAAAATGGAGCTCTGAAGAAACCATTGAATAATGCAGTGGTCTGTGCAGCCTGAGATTTGGTGCCTCTTTGGCCCCTTCTTCATGTTTTAAACATGGTCCTGCAAAAAAGGTGCCTTTGCCTGGCTTCCCACTGGAGCTGGAGGTTTGGATGCTGCTCTCTGCCTTGCTCAGCAATAAGGAGCTCTTGACCCTGTGAATTGCAGAAGACTCTCTCAGGGGAGGGTTTTTTACTGCTAGTGCTGAATCCAGCCATAGAAAGTCTTCAAGAAATAACCTCCATGGCTTGCTGGCATCACAGTGAGGTAAGAGATACAGAAACAAAAATAAACACCCATTTTGGTTAAATGCTGCATGAGTTGGCAGAGCCCTGCAGCTGTATTGGCAGAATGCCCCAAAATGACCCTCTTAGACACGAGCTTCATTAGCCATCAGTAATATAATGACTTCCAGCATAGGAGGTAGAAGAGTTTCTCAGCAACTGGGGAACTGAGGGTTGGAAATTGCAAAAAAAGAGAACTTGGCTGCAGTTACTTCAGTGTCTGCTGTTTCTGTTTGCCACCTCTGTCCTGTCCCTGTGGATGCTGAAAGTATGTGATGCTTTTTAACACCAGCACCTGCTTTCAAACTGCACCTGAGACCTGGACCTTGCCAGGGCACTCGGCCCTTCTCAGAGCAGCCATTTGTACCAACACCATCCTGCAGCCAGCTCTCACACACTTCACTTTTGAACTTCCTCTTGCTGCTCCTTCTCCAGCAGGGATCACAGCCCAAGATGTTTGATTTCAGTTTCACATCAAGCCTGTAACACACCTGGAACTGTTGCTGTGAAGGTCTGGGCTAACCAATTCACACACAGAGCTCCAGCCTCCCTGCAGCCCATGCCCAGAATTTCAGCAGAGTCTCTCAAAAGTTTTTGCAAATCTTTACAAGAAAGCCTCTGCCTTCTGAGTCTTAGAGCAAGCATTTCACACAGCTCTGAGCCCTGGGCATCAATTGACAGCAAAGAGTTTCCTCCTCAGAACAATCTGCCTTTGGGAGCGTTAGGGCTTCACAGCTTTTCCACTTGTTTTTTTTTTCTTTTTTTTTTTTTTTTTTTTTTTTTTGCTTCTTTTTCTCCAAAGCACCCCATGTCCTAGTGAATTACCTTAGCCTACCCATTTCTTGTCATTTTAGATTGACACCATATGAGTGGTACAGCCCCCACCCCTGCTCCCAGGGCAGATGCAACCTTCTGGTCAATCAGTACTCCCTGGGCAACAGCCTCTGGTTTCCAGTCGGGGGATTCATGCAGCAAGGCTCCACCATTGCCCCCCAAGCATTATCCACACGTTGTGTCAGTGGAGTCTGGTAAGCAGCTCAGCTCTTCTCTTCAGGAAGGCTTCTCTGGGGGGCTTTTTTTGGGCGCAGAAGCAAACAGGGTGGAGATGGTGATCAGATTCATGTGGATATCTCATTTTCCTGTCTTTCCTTCCCTTCTCCCTAGGTGGGCATTCACCTTGATCATCATCTCCTCCTACACAGCCAACCTGGCAGCTTTCCTCACCGTGCAGAGGATGGATGTCCCCATTGAGTCTGTGGATGACCTGGCTGACCAGACAGCCATTGAGTATGGCACCATTCATGGAGGCTCCAGCATGACCTTCTTTCAAGTAAACCCCATTCTTTTTCTAACTGGGGCACCGTTTAATCAGATTTGGATGTCGTGCCTGTTTCGTTCCAGTTTCTGGCAGGGACTATTGGAAAAACCCTTGGCTGCTTGGTTGCACAGGGCTGGGATAAATCCAGAGTGGGTGCTGATGGGATGAATGGTGGGGAAGCAAGGCAGGATTTTTGTACCACAGCAGCTGGCATGCTTTTGGGATGCTGGATGATCAAGGCCAGAACTCAGCCCCTGTACTCAGCCCTGGGGAGGCCACACCTCGAGTCCTGTGTCCAGTTCTGGGCCCCTCAGCTCAGGAAGGACATCAAGGTCCTGGAGCAGGTCCAAAGGAGGCAACTGGGCTGGTGAAGGGACTGGAGCACAGATCCTATGAGGAGAGGCTGAGGGAGCTGGGGGTGTTGAGGCTGGAGAAGAGGAGGCTCAGGGGAGACCTCATCACTCTCTCCAACTCCCTGAAAGGAGGTTGGAGCCAGGGGGGGGTTGGGCTCTTTTCCCAGGCAACTCTCAGCAAGACAAGAGGGCACAAGAGGTCTCAAGTTGTGCCAGGGGAGGTTTAGGTTGGACATTAGGAAGAATTTCTTTCTGGAGAGGGTGATCAGACAGTGGAATGGGCTGCCCAGGGAAGGGGTGGATTCTCCATTCCTGGAGATATTTCCAAAGAGCCTGGATGCGGCACTCAGTGCCATGGGCTGGGAACCACGGGGGGAGTGGATCAAGGGTTGGATTTGATGATCTCTGAGGTCCCTTCCAACCCAGCCAATTCTAGGATTCTATGATCTTTCCTGAGCAGCTTTTCCTGAGTGGTCTCAGAAAGCAACTTCACACTTGGGAGTCACCACGTGGGTGAGGGTGGCACATCCCAGTATCACACTGGTGGCATCACACAGCCTTCAGCAGTCAAATTTCCATGGGTCTCTGAGGGGTTTTGGTGTGAACTTCACTTCTAGATGAGAGTCCCTGAGGTTGGATAAGCAAAGAAGCATTTGCACACCCCAGGCAGGCAATGGGGAGCAGTGCTGGAGGCTGTGTGTGGTCAGTGGCGCTGGAAACAAATCAGTCAAGTGGATGCAAACTTTAGGATGCCATTTAGCCCAGTTTGACTTCTGTCTGCCCTGCTCTCTTCTGAAACAAACAAGTGAATCTTTTCTGCAATGCTCTGAATGTACAAAGAACTGCTGGAGGATTATTTATTTATTACTTGTTGAAATTTGAAGAGGAGAGAGAGCTTTTCTTACTTTTTTTTTCCCCGTCTCTCTGAGTCTGAACTGAATTGGGAAGCTTGAGAAATCTCTTGAGTGAGCCTGAGCTTTTCAGCCGAACTTTGCACTCTTCAGGGGTTTGGCAAAAAGCTGCTTTTAAGCAGAATGTTACATCTAAAATGAGCTGAACAGAGCCCAAGTGACTGAGGTGGCTGTGTGTAAGGCACTCAGTTCTTTTCAGCGAGGCTTTCAAGTTGAAAATCCTGATGGGGACCAGAGTCACTGGTACCAGAGAAGAAACCAGCAAGAGATGTTCTTGTACCATTTGCAATGCTTTCAACTATGTTGGGATCCATTTGCCTCTGGTGTAGGGATGGCAGGGATCCCTAAGGCAGGGATGGATTGAGCAAGCATGGCTGAGGCTGCTGTCACCACCTCTCAGGTACCTGCTGCAGGGGCCAGGAGAGGAGAGGAGGTGAGGTAAAGGATCCTGTGAGCTGCAAAAATACAGGGGTGAGGGGAAAGGGGCACATTCAAACTCCTAATGTAGAGCAGAATGTGGTCAGAAGGCCAGCACCTTTCTCAAGGTGATGTTTTCTGGCTCTGAATCTGGGGAGCTCTTAAGCACAAGGTTACAGTGACAGACAACAAGCTGGGAGATGTGTAGGGAGCACTCAGTGGTTTAAATCAGCCACACACAAGCTATTTCTTCTGGCTTTTTTATGTGTTTTTGATACACTGTTATGGAAACTATGTATTTTTCTAAAATTGAATTTATGCAAAGAGCTTTGCTGGAACCTATTGGAATTAGGTATGCGTTTCACACACAGCTTTGCCAACAAAGTCTCAAATCCACCGAGATCTTCAGGCCTCTAAATCTCATTGGAATAGAGGTTAGGCATTTAAATTTTTTTATTTTTTTTTTTAAAATCTAGCACCAAATCTGCTTTGAGTCCTTTTGGGACCTTTGAACCTGGCACCAAATATGCTTTGACTCCTTTCCCTTCTGAGGCCCTTGAACCTGGCACCAAATATTCTTTTGAGTCCTTTTGGGACCTCTGAACCTGGCACCAAATCTGCTTTGAGTTTTTTCCCCATTGGGATCTTTGAACCTGGCACCAAATCTGCTTTGAGTCCTTTCCCTTCTGGGGCCTTTGAACCTGGCACCAAATCTTCTTTGAGTCCTTTTGGGACCTTTGAACCTGGCACCAAATATGCTTTGACTCCTTTCCCTTCTGAGGCCCTTGAACCTGGCACCAAATATTCTTTTGAGTCCTTTTGGGACCTCTGAACCTGGCACCAAATCTGCTTTGAGTTTTTTCCCCATTGGGATCTTTGAACCTGGCACCAAATCTGCTTTGAGTCCTTTCCCTTCTGGAGCCTTTGAACCTGGCACCAAATCTGCTTTGGATTTTTTCCCCATTGGGACCTTTGAACCTGGCACCAAATATGCTTCGACTCCTTTCCCCAATGGGACCTTTAAACCTGACACCAAATCTGCTTTGGATTTTTTCCCCATTGGGATCTTTGAACCTGGCACCAAATCTGCCTTGAGTCCTTTCCCTTCTGGGGCCTTTGAACCTGGCACCAAATCTTCTTTGAGTCCTTTTGGGACCTTTGAACCTGGCACCAAATCTTCTTTGAGTCCTTTTGGGACCTTTGAACCTGGCACCAAATCTGCTTTGGATTTTTTCCCCATTGGGACCTTTGAACCTGACACCAAATCTGCTTTGAGTTTTTTCCCCATTGGGACCTTGGGACCTGGCACCAAATCTGCTTTGGATTTTTTCCCCATTGGGACCTTTGAACCTGACACCAAATCTGCTTTGAGTTTTTTCCCCATTGGGACCTTTGAACCTGACACCAAATCTGCTTTGAGTTTTTTCCCCATTGGGACCTTTGAACCTGGCACCAAATCTGCTTGGACTCCTTTCCTTTTTCCCTAGTGATGTCTAACAGAGCGGTGGGGGTTACGCTACACCCCGACGCCCCTTCCTGAGGTGCGTTTCCCTCTTTTTTTCCTGCAGAACTCCCGCTACCAGACCTACCAGAGGATGTGGAACTACATGTACTCCAAGCAGCCGAGTGTCTTCGTGAAGAGCACGGAGGAAGGGATCGCCCGGGTGCTGAACTCCAACTACGCCTTCCTGCTGGAGTCCACCATGAACGAGTATTATCGGCAGCGCAATTGCAACCTCACGCAGGTCGGGGGCCTTCTGGACACCAAGGGCTACGGGATTGGCATGCCCGTCGGTAGGCAGTGAAGAAAAATTCTAGTCCTTCTCAGCTGTCGGCAGAGGACCCAAGCGTTTGAAAGGCTGAAGTGGCTCTAAAGCTCGAAGGTCACGTTTCACACCTCTGCCCAGGGTCGTTTGGTACCTCGGGAGGGGAAAAATAAATAAATCGAACGCGTTGTGGTCACCCGAGGTGCACGCTCAGAGCCCTGGTGCAGAGTTGTGTGACACGTGACTGTGGCTCTTTAAGGAATTCATGTGAAAGATGTTCCAAAGTTGCTGCTTATTTTCTGTGCGTATGCCCTTTGCTGACAGTTTTCCTTTTGAGCCAGTGTGCTTGAGTTGTGTTGTGCTCCTTGTTTTATCTCTGAAGTGCTGTGAAAGTAATGCTCTTGCAACTCTTGTTAGTTTTTTAGGACGAGTTTCTTAACAGCTGGTGGCTCTTAAAACTCCCAGGACAGAGAATTGGCCAATTCAGAGATTATTATCAACCAATAATCAGGTTTAACAAATGCAGGGGTTTTGTCTTTCCAATAGGAGTGCTAGTGAGAGAACATCATCTCCCAGGGCAGCACAGAAAAGGGATGTAGTAGTTGTTATTCCAAGCAATCGACTGATCTTTCAGGAAGCCTTGTTCCTGACCTTTAAGCACCTGCACTCAGCAAGACAAAGTTGAGGTGAATTGCATAAGAACCATCACACAAACAGCCACTCCGGTGTAGCTGACATGCGTAAGCTTGTAAAGTCACAGTAACCTGAGTGGGAGTACAAATCCTCACTTTCAGGACTAAATTTGTTCTGACATTGTCTTGTTAAACAGTGAAACCCAAGCAGATAAGAAGAGCAGAGAGCTGCTGGCTGGGACAATAGTGCAGAGTTACCAGGGAGCTGGGGTCTTTCCCACGGCCCTGTCTCTGGTAGCAAACACCACCAGCACCCCAGGAGAGCTCAGAACCAGGACTCAGCCTCCTCCACCACGAACATTTGGGTTTGTGTGTAGGTTGAACTTGCTGCTGTTTGCTCAGTTTGAGGGGAAGGTAAAGCCAAGTTTAGGTTGGAGGCAAAACCACAGGAGAGGGACCTCAGTGCTCTGAAGGAGTGTGATGCTGAAGTGCCTGCTCAGCCCCTGCCCCTGGAGCTGAGGCTTCTCCTTGTCTCAGGTCCTTTTGGTGGCCTATGGGGGGCTTGTTGGACAGGCAGAATCACCATCTGCAGGTGACATTAGCCAGCTGGTAGTCCCTTCAGGGAAGCTGCAGGCTTCAAGGGCTTCCATGGACTGAGGTCCCTTTTGAAGAGCTCAGAGATGAGTGGTGGCAGTCGGGCACGCTGGCAGAGCATCCTGCTGGGGACGAGTTGAGTGGGGATGGAAGGCTGATGGAGGCTCTGCCTCACCACCTACCTCTTGGCCTTGCAGGCTCTGTGTTTCGTGATGAGTTTGACCTGGCCATCCTCCAGCTGCAAGAGAACAACCGCCTGGAGATCCTGAAGAGGAAGTGGTGGGAAGGAGGGAAGTGCCCCAAAGAGGAGGACCACAGAGCCAAGGGTAAGGGACCCAGGCAGGAGAAGCATCCTTGCCAGAACTCCAAGGATGATCGTCCACTTGCACATGACCACTGCCAGGTTTTCTGCCAGAGAATTCCTTCCCCCCTCCCCTTCTTCTTCTGCCCTGAAATCCCTTCCTTGGCAGTTCAAGGAGAAAGGCACAGAGCTCTGCTGTGCCTCATGCTGTGTGTTTTTGCCTGGGGCAAAGAGAGCAGGAACAACCAAATGACAAATATTGGAGGCATATGGAGGGTAAATTAGCTTCTAATGAATGTCTGCAGCATTACATGGGAAAATGAATGGCTGAAGGGATCAGACCAAAAACCCAGGTTCCATCTGGGGAGATGGATCTCCACCACAGGCCCACTGGTTAATGGCTCCGAGTGAAAGGGCCTTTTGAGCAGCCAGGGGAAAGGGACACGAGGACTTTATGAGTACATCTGTAAACTGAGGAGTAAATTCTTTTGGGTAATGCTATGCAAATTGCCATAAAAGCTACCACATTAGGCTGATGTCCCAGCATGGGAGCTGCTGCCAGCTTAACACAGTTGCTGCATTTTTTAGTTTTGGCACTCACCCTTCCCTCAGCAGGTGTTTTCTGGAAGGCCAGCAGGTCCCCCCCATTGAAAGGACAATCTACTGACCTTTCCGAGCACTGAGATGGAGAACCAGGCCTGCTCCATGGTAGCTCTTCTTGTTTCCTGGCATTGCAGTGGGTGTTGGGGTGTGTGTCAGTGTCAGAGCATCTGGAGTGGCACCCAGGTAGGGTGACAGAAGGGTGCAGAGAGAGGCTCTGGCCCTGAACTCAAACTTGAGAGCTACTCAGAAGAAAAGGTGGCCTTTATCTTGGGTCTAAGCTGTGATTATGGGCTATGTTTTCTGCCCTGCAATTGCTGTCTTAGTAGAAGAGTGCAAAGGGCTGATTTACAGAGCCACTAGATAGCTGCTGAGGCAGTGCCAAAGGAATGATGATAAGGAGGGAGAAATGTGACCTCCTAAGTTTTAGAACAAAACAGGTCAGCAATTTACAAGGATTTTGGTGAGATTTTCTGTCTAAAAGCCACGCAGAGATTAAGTCAATAAATCATTGATCCTTGCGCTCTGATTTAATGTTACAGAGAGGAGAGGAAGATTTTTATAGATGCTTTTGTTGAGTAATGGCCTCATCCAGTCCCCTCAGTGCAAAGCACTGTGTGCTTTTTAGTAATCAGTCCAATCAGGGGCCCAGTCCAAACCCCAAACCCCAAAAGCTGTTTCTGAGCTGTGCTGCTCCACAGCTTCTCTCCCGGTTGGGTTCTGCAGGGCCAGGTGGAGGCAGAGGCTGTGGGTTTGGGTTTCATAGCAGGGAGCAAGGTGTCATCCTCAGCACATGGAGAGCTCATGTCAGGTTCCTGAGGGGTGCATTTGCCTTCCAGCTGGTGAGGTGTCCTGTGGAGGGCAGGGGTGGCCATGGGTGCCACTCAGTCCCTTCCCCTCGGTGAAGCTGTCCACATGTGCAGTGGGGTGGCTGACCCTGAGTAGATGTGGCAATCATCCCCTTGGAAGTGAGTGGTCCAAGGCAGGTGAGATAAATCAACCCATGGAAGGGGCACTTTGCTTCTCATAGAGCAGAGGGTGCTGGGCAGAGAGCACCCAACCCACAGCCAGGTACCCCTGGGTGGCAGGGACCCCATTCCATCACCCTATAATGTGAAATAATTTTGGGTCCTGGCCTTGCTTTGGAACCTCTCCTTACTGCATTGCAAGCAGGTGTAATAAGTTTTCACCAGCATTTTGTAATGCAATCAAAGGAGCTTTTCTTGGTACCAGCTTCTTTTAAAGCCCCTTTTTTTTTTTCTCTTCATCTCAGCTCCTTTAACAACATTGCTCATCTTCCTTTGCAAAGTTCAAAGCTGGCGCTGGGTGAATAATTTGCAGGGATTAATGCGTCCCATTGATCTCTAATTTTTTTCAGTTTGTCCACAAATTGCTTTGTACTTCCCTCCAATGTACTTGCTGTTTATCTGCAAACCCATCATTTCTGAGAACACCTCTTCGATCGTCCAAGACGTTCAGTTTGCCATCCAAGTCATGCTCTTAGCTATTAATAGGACAGTGCTGGCTATGTGTTTTTAGTCCTGCCTGGGTTTATGCAATGCCAACTAAACAGGAGTTTAAGGAGTTGGGATCTCTCTAGAGTGATGCTTGCAGCTTGTGTTGTGCCTGTCTCTCCCCAGCATTGTCCCCTCTGCTTTATTTTAGGCCTGGGAATGGAGAATATTGGTGGAATCTTCGTGGTTCTCATCTGTGGCTTAATAGTAGCAATTTTTATGGCAATGCTGGAATTTTTGTGGAGCCTTCGACACTCTGAACAGTCAGAGGTAGGACCTGACAGTGTCCTGAGGGCACGGGGTGTGTTTATTGCTATCTGAGGGGTGCTCAGCAGTGCAGTGCTCTGGAGCAAGTAGTGAACCAAGGCTGAGCTGACAATTTCTGGTAATGAGACATCAAATCCATGAGAGGGCAAAGTGCATTGGGCAGGGGGTAAAATGCATGAGCTTCTTGTGCATTCTTATGAAGGCTGAGACTGTAGAGGTGCTCTAAGGTCTTCTGAAGGGGTCAGGGTTGTGTGCAGGTACCTTTCCTGGAGATGGGATCACCTGAGGACTTCTACCTGCTGTAGGTTTAGTACTGGTAAACACTGAAGTAGAGTACAGGTGAGTCTTGGACAAGAGGTTTGAGCTATTGTGCTAAATCATAACATAATTAATGGCTGAGGGAGCTGGGGGTGTTCAGCCTGGAGAAGAAGAGGCTCAGGGGAGACCTCATCACTCTCTACAACTCCCTGGAAGGAGGTTGGAGCCAGGGGGGGGACAGTCTCTATCAGTCAGACAAGAGACCATGGGCTTCAGCTCTGCCAGGGGAGGGTTAGGTTGGATATGAGGAAAAAATTATTTACAGAGAGGGTGATCAGGCATTGGAATGGGCTGCCCAGGGAGGGGGTGGATTCTCCATCCCTGGAGGTTTTTAAAAGAGACTGAATTAATCTTTTTAAGAAGAGACATGGGCTGGGAACCACGGGGTGAGTGGATCAAGGGTTGGATTTGATGATCTTGATTGGGCATGGTCTTAAGTTGTGCCAGGGGAGGTTTAGGTTGGACATTAGGAAGAATTTCTTTACCCAGAGGGTGCTCAGCCATTGGAATGGGCTGCCCAGGGAAGGGGTGGATTCTCCATCCCTGGAGATATTTCAAAAGAGCCTGGATGTGGCACTCAGTGCCATGGGCTGGGAACCACGGGGGGAGTGGATCAGGGGTTGGACTTGATGATCTCTGAGGTCCCTTCCAACCCAGCCCATTCTAGGATTCTATGATTCTATGATCCCAGATGCCACCAAATTGATTCTGTGTAACCAAACATG
The DNA here is from genome assembly GCF_036169615.1 of Heliangelus exortis. Lineage (NCBI taxonomy): Eukaryota > Metazoa > Chordata > Aves > Apodiformes > Trochilidae > Heliangelus > Heliangelus exortis. Next base: position 2,584,219 of record NC_092447.1, read on the forward strand.
AACATCCAACCCTGGTCACCAGATTAGTGACGGAGTCTGTGGACACCTTCAAGAAACCACAGTGGGTGCAGCACTGGGCTCAGAGCTTCCTAAGGTGAGCAGTACCCTCTTGGCTCTGCCTTCCAGGTGTCGGTGTGCCAAGAAATGGTGACAGAGCTGCGCAACATCATCCTCTGCAGGGACAGTTTCCACCCTCGTCGGAGGCGAGGAGGGGGGATGATACGGACTCGTCCCGGCATCCCGGAGGAACGCCGAGCCCGCAGCACAACCACGCTCAGCAACGGGAAGCTCTGCAGTGGGGGTGAGCCAGACCCCCTGGCACAAAGACTGGCCCAAGAAGCCGCCCTGGTTGCCCGAGGCTGCACCCACATCCGTGTCTGCCCCGAATGCCGACGCTTCCAGGGGCTCCGGGCGCGCCCGCCCGCCGGCTCGCCCGCCCAGAGCGAGGAGAGCTTGGAATGGGAGAAGACCACCAACAGCAGCGAGCCCGAGTAACTGGTGGGGAGGGGGTGTCAGGGTGGGCCGAGAGAGGGTCCTGTTCCATTTTACAGAACACGGACTTGTACGATGTCAACTCGTTTTTAAATTAAAAGCAGTTACCCGGCTTCTCCAGACCTTTGGCCAGGAGGGGATGGCTTTGGTTTTGGTGTCCCACCAAAGCACCAGGAGAGAGCTCCTCCAGCTGGCTTGCCCCCCAGCAGTGGTCCCCGTGCCACCCAGTGGCTCCCAGGAGAGAAGGAGGGACGTGGTGGGTAGCTGGGGTAGCAGATATTGCCCACCCCGGGGTAAGAGTGATTCTTGGAACTTCTTCACCCCAGGAAAAGAGAAAGGATGCTGGTGTCATCTCCCCATCATGTAGGCTTCCCAGGGGATGTTCTCAAAGGGTGGGGTGGGAGGGGGTCTTTTTATTTCACGTGGATAAAGGGATGGGAAGGGAGGAGTCATTGTTTTGGTTTGGTTTATTTTGGGTACGTTAGGACCTGGTCTCCAAGGCACCAGCTTTTCAGGTGCTGAATTCTTCCTTTTCAGAGTGTGGCAGGTGGAATGAGGGAGAGACAGAGCTCCCCGTGAGAAGCAGCATTTGCTGAAAGTCCATTTAAGGAGTTGTTAAAGATATATATATATATAAATATATATATATACATACATATATATATATTACAATGCCAAAAACCAACCAACAAACACAGTGAACTCAAAGAGGCCTTTGAAACGCCTGGAATTTCAGGGGTTCCGTGTCTTTCGTTTAGTTCTGGGGTTATCTTTTGCTTTTTTTTTTTTTTTTTTTTCCTTCCTTTTTTTAGGGCGTGGGTAGAGGGAGGTGAGGTCCTTCCCTGACACCTGAGGGAGGTGGCATTTGCTCCCCAAAGTGTCCCCCCTGGTCTGTGCCCTGCACGGTCCCAAACCACAGGCTCTGAGCTTGCCCATGACCCAAGGGGCACCCTCAGCTTCCAGGGTGCCTCACAGCCCCTGGCCACACAGCACTGGAGAAAACCATTAGGATCTGGTGTGAGGAAAATATTCACTTCCCTAGCAACAGCAGCAGCTCACCCTCTGCTGGGTACAGACGAGGGTTTTACACTGAGGAGTTTAATTTTCTGATTGAAAAAACAAATTCTATGCAATTTCTGATTGTATAAGGAAAGAGGCAACAACGGAGAGGGGCAGGGGAGATAAAGCCTTGAGTGAAGGTACATCCTGTTCTTGAATTCTTTTTTCTTTTTTTTTTTTTTTTTTTTTGTCTTGAATGTACTGGAATAAAGATGTCCTTGTATAATCATGCTTTTTTTTTTTTTTTTTTTCCTCTTTCCATCCCTGTCCACCCTCACAAAAGTCGTGAGGCAGCCCGAGGTTCAGCTGTTTGGGGAGAAACCCAACGACTCCCCTGCTGAAAGGGAAGAGGTGCAGTGCCTGTGGAAGGTTTCTGAGTGCATCCACACCCCTGGTGCTGCTGCTATCTGGTAGCTAAATGGAAATGACAGGAAAAAAAAAAAAAAGGAAAAGCTCAAGATACGTGGTGGTAAGGGGGGAAGGAAACGCAGCAGTGCAGTCAGCCCAGGTTTCTGTGTGTGATGAGGACCATGGCAGCTGCAGCCTTCCCAGAGCTGCTGCTTTGAGCCCAAGTTGCTGAGGAGCTGAGAGCTGGGTCAAATCCATCACATTAGCACGGGCAGGAGCCTGGCTCCAGCAGACATCTCAGAGGAGGGTGTACAGGGGATGCGATGCCACGGTGATGGGCACCTTAGGGTTGTTGTGTCCTTCCAGGCAGCAGGTGAGGAGAAGCTTCTGCCAGCAGTAAAACGTGCACAAAGGAGAGGATTTAGAGCATGCCATGTGGGATGTCAGGTGAGATGTTGATTAAGGTGCTTTCTGGCCTCTGTGTCTGTAAATCTGTGGGATCTGTTACCCCCCCACTGAACTGAGCACAAGGTAAAGCTGCAGCAGAGCTCAGGAACCCAGTGGGATCAGAGGGACAGAAGCCCAGCTGAGGTAAGTCAGCAAAACTTTTATCCCTGCCCTCCTGCAAGGAGCTTGGGCTTTCAGAGTACTGACAGCAACACCAGAGACATCTGAAAGTGCCTGTGTTGGGTTTAAAGGCCAACATGTTTTTACGAGCAGCAGAATATATTCATCAAAAAGAAGAAGCTTTTTAAAATTTATTTACAGATTAGCAGAAGAAAAGGTTCCATGAATCATTTATCAGACCTGATGTTTTTTCACCCCTTCACTGCAGTGAATAAAGAAGTATCTTGACAGAGCCAGACATTATTCCTCTGCTTCTCCAAAGCTCTTGCATTCATCTTCTCAGACAGAGGATGTCAGAGAAAAAATTATGAGAAACCACCAGGTTTCTCTCTATCTTTGATTTTTATCTCCCCTGCTAGCTTGCTCTACCCATATGGTATTTTATATATATTTTATATATGTATAATAAGGAGATCTTTTGCATATCTCTCTTGCCTCTATTTTTTAGTATTCAGAGTGTTTGCACTCAGCACAAAAATGGACCTCAGAAGAGGAGCAGATGGATAAAAGCTGCTGTCATTTGGATGCCTTTTCTAACATCTCTGTAGGTCCTTTACTTTCTGCTCCCCTGCAGGTTTCCCACTGGAGGGGCCCCCCCAGCAGACAGCATTATGCATATTCCTGGGTCTGTGCTCATACACATTTGCATGCCCAGATGAGTTTACATCTCATATGTTCTCTTTCTCTGCCCAGTTTTTGCTTTCATCTTTGAAACTATTGTGGGGGCTCTTTTCCTCAGCCAGTTCCAATGCTAATGCAGTTCAAGATCTGGAGAGTGGTTTGCTGTCCAAAAGGCACTTTCCCAGTATTGCAGTCTCCTGATAAAACCTGAGTAATTCTAGTAAGATATCTGCAAATTCCACTGGGAGCCCGAGATTAGATCAATTAAAATGCAATGCTTTGCTTTATCCTCTCTGTTTTGTTTCATCCTCCTGCTGTCCCCTCTGTTCAGGGAGCCCAGCAATGAGGCCACTGCTGTCCCTGCCTGAGGTGACAGCCAATTCTCCAACCCTGGACAGCAGTCAGGTTCCTCACTAAAAGGCCTGGGATCTCTCATCATGCACTAAACCCCACCTTTGTGTTGTTATTCCAGGCAGTTCCATTTTCACCTAATGATAAAAAGTTATTTTTTTCCCCAGAGGTTGCATGGCTTAAGGTATCAAGGAGGCTTGGAGCATCCTGGAAGCATTTACTGAGCTGAGTGGCACAACCAAAGCAGAAAAGGGTCATTCTGTGAACAGTAAGTGCCCATGGGGCTTTGGGATGCAAGATGGTGAACTGTAAATCATAAAACAGAGGCTGAACCCCTAGTGGTCCTGAGGCAGGAATATTTTTAACAATTTCAGATCAAGAGAAATGCTTCTGCCCTGCCAAGGCTGCACAAACCCTAAGTGCCTGACCAGGTAAGTGGCCCAAAAAGTGGAGGAAAAGGCAAAGGGAATAGCTATGGTTTTGCTTTGCTCATTTTGCAGAGAACCTGAGTTACAGAAAGGGTTTGGAAGGGGTGTGAGTCCCAGCAGTCATTTGTAAGCTGGTGGTGACTCCAGCTGTGGGCACAGGAGTGCTGGGCCAGACACAGGAATGGGGGTACCTGGGTTTGATGGTTCTTGGTGATAGCTGTTTAAATGGCAAAGGTCTTCCTTGAGGAAAAGAAGAGACCTGTGGGTGAGGTGTCCCTGGTAATCTCTCTAACTACCTGCAAAATGTGGTTTTCTTTTCTCCTTCACTTGTGTCTCCAGCTAAGGGGATAAATCTGGTGGCTTTGACTCTATGGCTCTGACTTAGAGGGGGAAAATAGCAGTGGCCATGAGGAGAAGAACCTGCCAGCAAGGCACTGCCCCAAAGCAAGGGAAATAGAGGCAGAATCAGGCCAGGGATCTGCAAAAAGGGCTGCAAACTGCCATCAGAAATGGTAAAAAGTGAGTTTGGCACTTGCAATCTGATGAGTTCTGTCCCTTCCTGCTGCACAGCTGACTGTGAGGGGCCAGCACATCAGCCTGGAATGAGGAGCTGTGGCTTGGCCAGAGCCAGCAGCCCAGTGCCCAAACTCTGAGGATAAAGCACCCACAGTTCCAGAAACCCCATTAGAGTTTGATGGCCACTACCTGATTGGAAAAAAAAAAACACAAAAAAACCAGAGCTGAACTCTTCTGGGTACAAAGTGGCACTGATGAATTCAGTACAAACAGAGCTCCTCTGGAACTTGACACCACACTGAGAGAACCAGCCCCGTATCAGCTGGATCAGACAATACAAGGTTTATGCATCCTTCAGGGAGATTTTATTTTTTTTTTCCCTTTCCAAAGGGGAATCTGCTTGTGCTCCAGTTGAGTCCATGGTCTGATTTGTGGCAGGACTGCAAGACTTCATCCCAGAAAGCATTCCAGGCAGCAGCTGAGGATCAGCAGCCTCTCTATCCACCAATATGTCCCAGGAGGATGTGCAGCACTCCAGCACCACCACAAAGGACCACACTCTCTGAAAGCTCTGCTGAGGCCAGACCAGCAGGAAAATGAAGGAAGCTAACTTAATTAACAAAGGCTTTCTCCTCTGCTGTGTTTAGGGCTGCAGTTATCAGTGTAGCTGGCAGCTCCCAAAGACTGAAATGACAGTAGTTGGCTGTAAAAGAGATAACTGTCAGATTAGCCAGTACATATCTTCTGCCAAGGTTTTCTATATCATACCTATCTTGAGCAATCTCCATGTATCAAAGGGACTAGCTGGCCATTTGCCTTTAAAAAGTGCCTTATTTATCACCCTTTCCAACGTGATAAATAAGGGTCTGTTACAATGGAAAGGCTTAACATTTCTTGCTTCTTGACTCAGGCTGCTTTGGAATCATATTTTTCATGCTCTGATCAATTTGTCCAGACTGTTTCTTTCTGGTTTTATTGTGGTGCTTGTGTTTTCTGTGTCTTGTGCATTGAGTTTGGGCTGCAAAGGAGAGAAAATGTTGGAGTGAGTGTAAAGGCAGTGGGGTGGTGGATGGAGGCAAATCCTCTGCTCCTCTAAGTCAACTGGGAGCTGGTGCATAGTTTGCTGCTAAAAATCCATCATGGAGAGCAGAGAGGGCTTCTGCTTTGTTTGGAACAAAATGTTACCTGAGGTAAGGGGAAATGTCATTGTCACTGGTGAGGAATGGGCAATTTAGACCCACTATGGGTGGCACCCATGCTTTTTCACACCTGTTCTCTTCCTTCTTTCTTTCTCTCCATCCCTGACTTCCAAGCACCTTTCTCTTCCATATTCATCCCCAAATCCTCCTCCTCATGTTGCTCAGCCTCAGAAAAAGGGGCTCAGTTTGGCTTTTGCCTAAACTCCCAGGAAGTCTTCAGGAACGTAGCCTTCTGGATTTTCAGGCTTAGTTCTTGCTGAGCTGAGGTTTCAAGTAATTTATTCTGAAGTAAATGCAAACGAGGGGAAAGAACTAGGGGAGGAAAAGAGAAAAAGGCCTCTTATTTCCAGGTGAGCACAAAGATGTCTGGTGTTCCTGCCCAAATTTGATTTTTCCTACCAAGTCTGGAGTCTGTACCCCTGCACCTCGTGAGAACAGCTGCACAGGATGCTCAGATTATTGCTTTTCAAACCAAACTGGGACACAGAGGTGAACACACAGCCTCTGCTTTTATTCCAGGGCCACTGATCACCCACAAAGTCTTTAGTCCTTGGGCAGATGAAATGGAGGTCAGGGAGTGATAGGGAACCAGACATTAGCAGGAGGCTCCCAAGGTCCCTGCTCCCAGGTCCTGTGAGCCAGATTGCTCCCTTTTGCAAGGAAGGTTTGTTTCCTGGCCATTTCAAATGGAACTTTCAAATGTCCACAGCTGGACATCTGGCAAGGTCTAAGGGATGAGTATTCTCTTGGAAGATAGATCTTGAATGGAAAAACTGAGTTCTGTAGGGAGGGTCTTTGTGGGAGGAATCTCTTGGTTTAGCAGATGCCAAGATCACTCTGAGCAAGGTGTTTCATTGGATTTCAATGGGACATCATCATTCTGGCATGAAGCACTTCCCCTCCCTTTTTTTTTTTTTTTTTTTTTTTTTTTGTAGGGGGGACAAAATCATGCCCACAAGGAGCTGTCAGGAAGTAGCAGCAAGGGTGGCAAAAAATCCACCAAGCCCAATGGGAGATGCTCTCACAGAGGGCATTGAGCTCTCCTGGGAAGGCAGAGGGGTTAATAGAGAGCAAGTGTCATTATTTTAATATCCTGCCCAGTGTTAAACCTGGCCCCCACGTTGCTCATGTTTATTTCTGTCTGTGGTTACTTGTGTCCCAGCAGGGAGAAGAGCAGCAGAACTGTCACTCCACCACCTTGCTGCTTGGTGTTGGACTTTGGGCTTTTTCTTCCCTGCTTTCTTGAGATAGGGATGGAGACCTGCCAAGCAGAGGAAGGATGGTGCAGGGTTTGAGAGGATGCCTGAGGGTTGGGACACCACAATTGCCCACCAGCAGCTTTCACTGAGGCTTTGGAAATGTCACTTTCCCACCCTGGCCCTCCCCTCTGCACTGTTAAGTGGGGGTGACCTGAGTGCTTTCCAGCCTCACCGTGTTTACTGAACACACTGTCAGAGACTAGAAGTGGAAGAAATTCTTTGGATTAATATGTAGGACTGGAGGGGGTCTGGCAAGGTTTAATCTGCTCATGTTTGCAGAGGACTCTGAGAGCTTTGGATGAAAGCGGGTGGAGATTTGCCAAATGTTTGCTAACATTAATGGTTAATTATTATGAATGTTGGCAGCCTACAGACTCAGCCAGCATCGTTCTCCAAGTGAGATCCAGCCCTGTAATGGAGTTGTTACATGCACAATGCAGGAAGAGGCAGCTTCTCCCTCTGTTTTGTCCTCTTCTCCCAGCCAAAGCCCCATTCCCAAACCAGACATCAGTGGCACTTCTCTGCCTCATCCTAACAGCTTGTTAGGATTCCAGAGCTTTTGGCAGGGGCAGACCTGGCCATCTTCACGTCTGGGCTCCTTTCTGTCTGCTGCTGCCCTTTTTGTCTGGCTGGACAGAATGGAAATCATGGTCCCAGTGATGAGATGGGGCAGGGATGGATCCTGAATCCCTGGGGAAGGCCACTGGGTATTACTCATGCCCATTTTTGCCCTTCTTGCTGCTCTGGTTGGCTCAGCCAGCACCTGGCCATGCTGTGACGTTTCTCAAAGTGTGAAATGCCAGGCTGGGAGGTCAGAGGAGAGGATGGGGGCTGACACAGAAGATGACAGATGGTTTGGGGACTGTAGAAATCAGCTGAAAAAAAGAGAGGCTGCTGAGCTGCACCCTGTGCTGTGTGCCCAATCATGGGAGAGAAACTGTTCTGTGATGGAGAGAGGGGGAGCCAGGAGCCAGCTGGGTGAGTCCAGCCCTGAGAGGGTGAGATTGGATTTGCCAGAGATAATTTGATGGTCAGAACCATTGCAGCTGTACCTGAGGAAGCTGCTTTTATTTCATAGTAGCCACACAGAAAATGAAATTAAATGAAGAAAAGGCTCAAGGTGCAATTGGTCCCGTGGACATGACCAGCAACTTCCAAATTATGAAAATTCAATAGATCTTCAGGCAGCACAGATTTTTTTTTTTTTTTTTTATTTCTCTTTGATTCTACAGTCTGAAGTTGAAAGCTGCATTGCTCCTATCTTTTGGCTACAGATAATGCTGTAGAATTATGACCATGGAGTAATGTTTGCTCTTAAAGGTAAATTCAAGGTGCATTAGTCTCTGATAATTGACAGAGACTGAAGAAGTTATTTGGGAAGTGCTTATGTGGAACCAAAGATCTTAGTGAATTGTTACCTGAAATTAATGGTGTGGTGGGAAACTGCTTGGATTTGATCAGCTAAATGAAGTCAGGCTTTAAAGTCATTAGCAAGATATCTATGAGGCAGCCCTGCCATGGATTTATTACATGCTAGAATTATATCTTAAGGGGCCCAAATCTGCAATGTGCTCTCATCCCCAGGACTTGCCTGGGTTTGATGGGTGCAGAGAGAGCTCAGCATCACTCAGGATGGGCTCTTTAGCACAGTAGAGCTCAGGTTAGGGCAGTGTGGATCCCAGGATTCACACCTTTAGCTCCCTTCCTAATCCCCAGATGAAATGAAAGGTCCTCTCTCAACATTTAGTAGCTCTCCAGTTTTATTTCTCATCATTAAATCATGAAATTGGTCAAAAATGTTTAAATTAAGTAAAAGGAAGAGAGATTTGTGAGAAAATTGAAGCCTCTTTGAGGAATCAAAGAACGGTCTCCAAGGATGAAGAAAGTTGCAGTTGCCAAACCCAGAAGCAAAAGGATCAAAACACTACAGGAAAGATGTAGGAAACTGTGTGTGTTTCAAATCCACCCCCCCACGCTCCCCCTCAAACCTCTGGTGATTTAAATAGAGGGAAAATTATTCTGATAAGCAGCAGGGTCTGCTAGATGCTCTTTCCTCTGCTGCTGCCATTCCCTCTGTGTGAATCCCAGAGAAATCCCAGGATTTCAGTGTCCCCTGCCCTGGGCACAGCAAGATCTGCCCAGCAATATTAGGGCAGGAATGGGGAATTATAATGAGGCAGGAATTAATTTGGTTTACGTGCCTCACTCTGACTTTTCTTTGTTTGTTTTTCATTAACAATGTGTGTAATTAACTCTTTGATTTTTCACTGACTTCATTTGATTGTCTGGCTCAGGTAATTTCTCAAGTGCATGTATTTTTATTTTTTTTACCCTGAATTCTGCCCTGTATCTGAAAAGAGGGGAGTCTGGGGCTTGTATTCTGGATTTTAAGAGCAATTCCCATCTGGCTTCAGTCTCTATCAACCCATGAACATCCTCACCCCCCTGTGACAGTGGGTGCCATTTATTTGTGGCACATCAGGTGTGTGAGTAAAGAGGGAAGGATTTTGATGGGACCTTTTTCAGACGTTGAGGATGGCTTTGGTTTTGGTTTATTGTTTTTTTTATTTTGTTGTGGGGTTTTTTTGTTGTTGGGTTTTTTTGTTTGGTGTTTTTTGGGGTTTGGTTTTTTTTTTTTTTTTGCTTTTTGGTTTTTGTTGGTTTGGTTTGGTTTGTTGGTTTTTTTTTGCTGAGACTGATCAGGTTCACCTCTAAAGCTCTGAAAATAAATTTCCTTTTTTATTGCTCTGTCATCCAACCTGGACACATCCTTTTGGGAGAATGTTCTGCACGTGTGAGTGACCTCCAGCCCTTCTGGGTGCCACCAGGGAGGTAGCAAATGGGGAAATATCCCCAGTTCCCAGGGCTTGTGTGATCCTGGGGGAGGTGGCAGTGGGAAAGAGGAGAGCCTGCCAAGGAGGGGTCACCCTGGATGGCCACCCCAGTGAAACTTCAGCAAGGTGTCTGCCAGGAAGGAGGAGGAGGAGGAGGAGGCTGGGACCCACCAAACTGATTTCCCTTGAACAATGAAAGAGAGGATAAGCACATTGAGTCAGGGCTTGCTTGGGCTGAATTCAAACTGGTCCCTGGAGGTGAAAGACTATCTTGTGTTCACAATTCCCTGACTTGTCCAGTGTCCCTTGAAAAGGTCTTTAATTTAGGGCAGGGGACACACTGGTCACTTTCTCACACTTGCAGCACTGACCCCAGTGGAGGTCACCAGGGGCATCTCCAGGGGATCTGTAACTCTAGAAAGCAGCCACTGAGATGGAGTTCAGATCAAAATGTAACCCTGCTGGTGCCACTTACCAGCTCCAGTCTGCTCTGTCTGCCTTTTAGCAGCTAAATAGCAGAGGAAAATTGGGCAAAAACCATGAGGATTGTCAGTAAAAAGAGTGTAGCCTGAGTGCTCCTTTATCTCCCTGAAACAGATACGAGGAGCAGGGGGGGGAAGGAAAACCAACCAGAGACAAAACTCTCTCCAGAATGTATTAAAAGAACCAAATAAGCCCTTCAGAGAATGTGGGTAGAGGGTTGGGTTGTGTTTTTTTTTTTTTTTTTATGGAGCATTTGCAAGGCAATTTGCCTCTGTGCTGGCCTACATAGGGAGAAAATAAATCCAATGTTGTGTCAGCAGGGTTAAAGAAAAAAAAGACCAAACTGTTGTTTCACTCTGTTTTAACAGAGAAAAGGGAAATCAGGCCCATGGAAGCCATGCAAACATTGCAGCACCCACAGCTTAGGCTGCCAGGGCTCTTTCTGCAAGGAATCTGGGGCTATGATTTGAACCACAACACCTGAAAACCTCAACCCTTTCCTGCAGGAGCAGTGACAGAGTTTGCCCCAGGATGTGCAGCAGAAATGTCAATTTTTCATCATCCTGCACCAGGCAGCTTTTCTCCACCACTCTCTTGAAGAGACACACCCAGTGCTTCACCTAAAAACCTGCAGTGTGTGAACCAAGCCCCAGCACCAAGAAGGAAATGTGAGACCCAAATTTTAGAAGCAGCAAGAGGTTGGGACACTCCTAATTAAGCTGAATGCAGCTTTTAATTTAACATCTGGGGCTTGGGTGATGTGCTGAAGGCTCTAACTCTGCCCAAGGCTCTCCTTGCTTATTGGGATGGATGTTTAGGGAATGGATGGAAGCTGCTCCAGGGGAAGTTGAGGCTGGATGGTAGGAAATAGTTTTTCCCTGAGAAGGTTGTCAGGCACTGGGATGGCTCAGGACAGAGGTGGAGTCACCATCCCTGGAGGGATTTAAATGGTGTTTGGAGCTGGTGCTTAAGGAAATGGTTTAGTAATGACTGTGGTGTTAATCAGAGGTCGGATGAGCTTGGATGAGCTTCCAACCTAAACATTGGGATTCTGTGATTTTTCTGCTGGGAGATCCAACTGCTTTAGCTCTGGAATTGTTTCCTTGGCTTTGCTTGGGCTTTCTGTCCCCTGACTGTAAATCTGGGGGTGCCGGGCTTTGCCTTCAGTCCCAGGGGAGGCAGGGAACACAGGAGCTAACCCAGAGTCCCTGGCCAACTCCTCCTTCATCCTCGTGTCCCTCATCCTTGTGTCCCTCATCCTCTTGTCCCTCATCCTTGTGTCCCTCATCCTTTTGTCCCTCATCCTCTTGTCCCTCATCCTCTTGTCCCTCATCCTCGTGTCCCTCATCCTCGTGTCCCTCATCCTCGTGTCCCTCACCCTCTTGTCCCTCATCCTCGTGTCCCTCATCCTCGTATCCCTCATCCTCTTGTCCCTCATCCTTGTATCCCTCATCCTCTTGTCCCTCATCCTCTTGTCCCTCATCCTCTTGTCCCTCCTCCTCGTGTCCCTCATCCTTGTATCCCTCATCCTCTTGTTCCTCCCCCTCTTCTCCCCCCCACGCAGCTCCCACAGCGCTGTCAGCACCTCCCGGTGCCTCGGGACGGGATCCGGGCGTCCTGGAGAGGACGCGGATGCGCTGCTCCCGTTCGGCCCTGACTGATGCGGAGGGGGGGGGGGGGCGCGACCACGCGCGACCGCGGAGCTGAGTCCTGGGTGGGGTGACCTCAGCATCACCACGCCCTCCCCCTCCCTGCGTGACGTCACTGCCGAGCTCCGGTGACGTCAGGGCAGGCGGGGCGCGATCCACGCCCGGGGTGGGGATGGCGTCTCCATGGCAACGGGGACGCGTCCGCTCTCCGGGCTCCCCCCACCCCTTTCTCACGTGATCGCCGCTGCTCACGTGATCGCCGCCTCCCAGCTGCTTCCGGGTCAATGCGGGACGCGGCCGCCGGGCCTGGGGTGAGCGGGGCCGGGGCTGGGGAGGCCGCAGGTACCGGGGGGAGGCCCGGGGGTCCGCCCGGTTCCTGCGGGAGGGGTGGGGAGGGAACCGGAGACCGCGTTGGGAGGCGGCGGAGACCGCGGCTGCTCTTGGGGAAAAGCCTCCGGGGGTCGGGCCCGGGGAGCCGGGGCTGTCGGGGCTCGGCGGGCTCAGCTCAGCATCGCGGGACGGGCAGGGCCCGCAGCACCTCCCGTGGGGTTTCCCCCCGCGTCCCCACTGTCCCTGCCCTGAGTGCCTGGGGCTGCCAGTCCTCCCTCTGGCTCTGCTGTGTTTCCCAGGGTTGGGGAAGGCTGGGGGGGTCCTGGCAGCGTTCAGTGCCCTGTCCCTTGGGACCACTCAGTCATTTTCCTGAATTATTTCCCGTGAGAAGGACACAGCAGCTTCTCTGAGCTGGGTGTTTGGTTCCACCCCCTCCTTATGTTTGGTTTTTCACATATCCACACGTGTCAAGGTGTGGGGCTGCTCAGGAGCAGCTCTTGGAGGGGTTCTTGTGGCCCTGGAATTCATCAGGATGCCATTAACAACCTGGTTCTCCTGCAGGGTCTCCTCTTCTCTTTGTAGCATCAGGCTGAGTTGTTTTTCCTGGCATTTCTAGCACCCTCCTTTCACTTCACTCCTCAGCTGCAGCAGCCCTCTGGGTTTTCCTTGGATCTCAGGTCAGGATCATGCTCCTTTTTGCAGGCACTTGCCATGGTGTGTGTGCCAGGGCATTGAAATAGACACCAAAGTCCATTCCTTGGCATCTTTCAAAGGCTGAGCACATCCTTTGCAACCTGTGCTGTTGCTTAGGGAGAAAAAAACCAAAGTTATTTCGTTATCTGAGTTGCTCCCTCTGCCCTCAGTAGTGCAGCACCTTGCAAATCATCCTGTGCAGACAACATTCAAATAAAATGTGTCATGTTTTCTGTAGATATTCTCTTAATCCTTGCTCTCTGGCATTGGGGGTGATTCAGAGAAGCCACGTGCACAGCAATTAATTACAGGGAGTGTGAAATATGGGGAAGGAAGTGGAAAAGGTGACTGCCCCATCCTGGGCATTCTTGGCACCTGTCAGAGGCATTGGTGTGAAAAAGTAAAGCTTGGGAAAGAAAATTCTTGTGGTACAAAGGTGGTGAATGTGAATATCATGAGGGGTTTATCTCAGTTCTGGATTGCTCTCATAATTGAGCTGAAAACAGAGTTTTTTGTCTCTAGTGTGATGTTAAGGTGACTTTTTTTTTTCCAATGTGGAGTTTCCAGCTGACGTTTGCTCAGCAGATCAAGAGGAATGGAGCTGATGGAAAAGCAATGTGAAGCACAGAAAGCTTTATCCATGGGGGAAATTCCAGAATTTCCAGACCAGGAGGTCTCATTGTGCATTTAAACAAGCAGTGTCAGTCTGTCCTGCAGTGCTGAGCCCCCAGATCACTCTGGAATGAGTCTGGAGCCTCAGCTCTCAGTGCAGATTGTGCCTGGGGCGTGCAGAATGTTTCAGCATGGAATTAAATACCTTGTTCCTAACACAAATTTCAGTCTGAGGATTTGGTTTCTTGGTTTCAGGTGGACCTGAAGTTTGAGGGATGAACCAACCAAGGTGTTGAGGACTGAATAATGTTTTTTTGTTTTTTTTTTTAAAGACTAATCCCTTCAGTGCCTCTTTGTGGCAATGCAAGCTTGTAGATAAATCTAAAAGTTACAACAGGCTCCAGTCAGTTTCTTCCTGTGCTGAAATCCTTGGTGTCAGGGGGTGCTTTAGGGGGAAGTTCATGGAGAAGTCAAGCTTGTTACAGGGTGACTCTCAGCAAAGGAAAATTTTGTTCAGGATTTTATGTCTATCCCTGCTTGTAATAAACCTGGAGCTTCAATTCCAACATCTGTGCAGCCCCACCATGGACTTGGAAATGTTTCCTGCTGCCTGGAGTCCTGGAGCTGGAGGTTTACTTGCAGAATATTTGTGTCAGCTGGGTTTTGCTGGACGTGTAACTGCTGAGTGCTTGGTGAAAACACCAAGGGGTTTGGGATCATAGGGATTGCTGCAGGGAATCTGCAGTTGATCCCTGTGTGCCCTGTGTTGTAGGAACAGGGGGGTGAGGATCTCCCTTACAGGCTGGGGACAGAGTGGTTGGAGAGCAGCCAGACAGAGAGGGAGCTGGGAGTCTGGATTGCCAGGAAGCTGAAGAGGAGCCAGCAGTGTGCCCAGGTGGCCAAGAAGGCCAATGGCATCCTGGGCTGGCTCAGGAACAGCGTGGCCAGCAGGTCCAGGGAAGGGATTCTGCCCCTGTGCTCAGCCCTGGGGAGGCCACAGCTTGAGTCCTGTGTCCAGTTCTGGGCCCCTCAGCTCAGGAAGGAGATTGAGGTGCTGGAGCAGGTCCAGAGAAGAGCAAGGAGGCTGGGAAGGGATCCAGCACAAGTCCTGTGAGGAAGGGCTGAGGGAGCTGGGGGTGTTGAGGCTGGAGAAGAGGAGGCTCAGGGGAGACCTCATCACTCTCTACAACTCCCTGAAAGGAGGTTGGAGCCAGGGGGGGGTTGGGCTCTTTTCCCAGGCAACTCTCAGCAAGACAAGAGGGCACAAGAGGTCTCAAGTTGTGCCAGGGGAGGTTTAGGTTGGACATGAGAAAGAATTTCTTTCTGGAGAGGGTGCTCAGCCATTGGAATGGGCTGCCCAGGGAAGGGGTGGATTCTCCATCCCTGGAGATATTTCCAAAGAGCCTGGATGTGGCACTCAGTGCCATGGGCTGGGAACCACGGGGGGAGTGGAGCAAGGGTTGGACTTGATGAGCTCTGAGGTCCCTTCCAACCCAGCCAATTCTAGGATTCTGTGATTCTGTGTCCATGACAGGGAGCAGGCTCTGCTTGGGAGCACAAAGCTGCATGAAACCTGGGGACAAGGTGGTTCTCTTTGCTTGGGTATGTGTTTAGCTCTCTTTTATTATCCAGAAAAGCATAAAATGCCAAGTCCAAGGCAGATAAGCTTGGTTCCACCCAGGGCACTGCAGGGTGGCAGCCACCACCATGGTGTCTTTGTGCCAAGGGTACTTCCAGCTGACACTCAGTATCTGGGCAGGGCAGCACTCAACATGTGTTGAGTCATTTTTCCTGTCCTGTTCTGTGACAAGGGGAGATATGAAGGATGTGTTTATCTTCCAGAGACATGAACCAGCTGCAAAATGCATTTGGCAAAACTTGCTTTTTTTGGAGTGGCCAGATGAGTGTCTGGTGACACAGCAGTTGTGGTCTAGTTGGAGTTCTTTGCAGATGTCTGAGGAGAGAAATGATGCTGCTGCTTTGAAGGGCAAAGCTTACTTTGAATGAGCTGCTGCTGCCAGTGAAGGTGAGAGGCCTGAGATGAACTTGTTATCAAACTGGAGTGTTTCTCTGAGCCCTTGTGGGCCAGCTGATGGAAGTCTTGCCAGCAAAGAGGTTTGAGCTGTGGGCTGTTGGCAGCTTCTTCTACTAAAAGAATCCTAAACCTGCTTTGCATGGTGTTTCTTTATTATTAAGAGCTATTTTATTAAGAGCTTTATTATTAAGAGACTATTAAGGAGCTGCAGATCCTTTTTCCTTTTTTTTTTTTTTTTTCCCCATCTAAAAAAACTGATCCTGGTGAAGGTCCCATGTTAGAGACAAAGGAAGTCACAGGATGAAAGCATCTGTTTGAGCAATCTTTTAGCATAAACAGCTCTTTGCTCTTTCCCCTCCTTGCCTTGGAAATGTGTTTGAGAACATCTGTGGCTATCTTGAAAGGTGAAGTAAAACCCATGCTCACTCTGGTCCCTTTCTGTCCTGTGTTCCAAAGGACCTTTACTTGAGGTGATTAATTGTTGACTCTCTGTATTTATATGCTTTTTATATATATATATGACATTTATATGCTTTGTTTTTTTCTGCATTAACCAGAAGTCCAAGAAGGGAGCATGGACCAGCCCAGTGGAAGGAGTTTCATGCAAGTTCTTTGTGAGAAATACAGCCCTGAGAACTTCCCATATCGTCGTGGGCCTGGGATGGGGGTGCATGTCCCAGCAACTCCACAGGGATCACCCATGAAAGGTAAGCTTCTGGTCTTCATGAGCATCTCTGGGGTTCTTGGGTCAGTTTCTTTGTTGTTTTTAATTAGAATCATAGAATCCTAGGGGTTGGAAGGGACCTCAAAAGATCATCTAGTCCAACCCCCCCTGCCAGAGCAGGGCCCCCTAGAGTACATCCCCTAGGAACGTGTCCAGGTGGGTTTTGAATGTCTCCAGTGAAGGAGACTCCACAACCCCCCTGGGCAGCCTGTTCCAGGGCTCTGTCACCCTTACAGTAAAAAATTTTTTTCTGATATTCAACTTGAACCTCCTATGCTCCAATTTACACCCATTACCCCTTGTCCTATCACTGGTCACCACTGAGAAAAGCCTAACTCCATCTCCCTGACACTCACCCCTTACATATTTGAAAACATTGATGAGGTCACCCCTCAGTCTCCTTTTCTCCAAACTAAAGAGACCCAGCTCCCTCAGCCTTTCCTCATAAGGGAGATGTTCCACTCCCTTAATCATCAAGTACCCTGAGCTGACAAGAAAAAGAAACACCATAATGTGTTACAGTGTGTTTCTTGCCGAGAGACTGGAGGGTAACAAAGACAGGAGGTTGATCTAATGGCTGAAGTGGTTGCTGTAAAAAGAGGTTTCCCTGCAGCCAGCAGAATCCTGTCAGTGAAAGATGGAAATAAACCCCCCTAACTGGTTTATTAGTGTCTGCAACAGCAGGTACTTTGGCAGAGATGGCCTGGCAAATACATAACACTTGATCTAAATTTGAGGTTGGTGCTCAGGCTAATGGTGTCATGCAGAGCCATCAGCTTGCAGGGATGCCTACAGGTACAAAAAGTGTCCAGAGTACACAGGAAGGGACCATATTTCAAGCCATGCAATGGATCATTGAATCTCCAGTGAGGCTTCTTCTGTGACAAGTGACTCAAGTGGATTTGTGGTTTACTTTGTTCCTCTTCTCAAGGCATCAAATGCTTTTTGACAGTGCTGGTGCTGACCTAGTGATGAAATCCCCTCTTTCCTGTGTTGCTGATCTTCTTGCCTCTAGGGAATTCCAGACAGATGTGTGTCTGAAGCTCTGTGCTGCTTCTGTGTGTCCTTGAGCAGCCTAGATTGCTGGATCTGTGTTGCTATTTCCTATCCAGCTCTTTGAACTGGATCCATTTGACACCCTTTGGGTTTCCCTGGTGCTCTGATCTTTGCATTTAGTCCTTGGTTGGTACAGATGAGTCTGAGGTTAACATTTATCCCATTAGAACTGCCCCTTCTTTGTGTGACCTCTTGCCCATCTTGATCTGTAAATGTATTTTAAATTTCTGTCAGGTCAGTTTGTATCATTACAAGTCCCCAAAGGGGAAAATAGCCATGAATTCAGCTGGATGAAGTTTATGGTAACTGAGTTTGACAGAGGAATAAAAAGGGCCCGAGTTCAGATGGGGATAAAATATTCTGCATGTCACTCAAAACTACCACACAGAAAATTGGCTTGATGGAATATTCAGTCAGCTCTCTCTCTCCTGTGTGTGAGCACCTGCTTGCTTGAGTTGTTTGGATGCTGAAAAGAGGGCACATGTTTGTAAGTCTTGAAACGTGACTGAGATGTGACTTATAAATATGTCATGACTAATTCCCAAATACAACTCTGTCCTTGAAAGAAGCCAAACACCAATGAGGAGGGAAACTTTGGAAACTCAGATGACTCCAGATAATTGTCTGCTGCTAAAATCCTTTTCTAGTCAGGTAGCTGTCAGCTATGCAGGAAAAAGAAAAGGCTTGTTAAATTTTAACAGGTTTTGATACTCCACAGAGGTAGGAGAGCCTTATTGTATATGAAAGAGTGCAAGACTGCTGGCTTGCCTTACCTAAATGTGGATTTCTTGTGTTGAAATGGTTTCCTTTTACAAATCCACAGCTTTTTACTTTGCTGTTTTTGCCTTAGCAATCCAAGCTGTGGTTGTGATCCAAGTCCTTGACTGTGAAATAGCTGCAGGAACATTTACCTGCATTGAGAGAGAACTGGAGCAAAACCAAAGCACTGATGTAAAAGGCAGAGTAAAGTTTTTCCAGGATGTAAGAATGCTAAACATAGTTAGAAGGGAAAACTTTGAAAGGTTTAAATACATTCTTGCTGTTCCTAACCCCAAGTGAGCCAAATACAGGAGGATAAGGAGCCTGACTGTGCCACTAACCACTCACCTAGTGCTGCATCCTATCTGCAGTAGCAGATGCCTGGGGAAGAGCAAAAGTTCTGGCAAGAACTGATATGAAAAATGCAATAAACAAAGGATAAATAAATGCAATTGACAAAATATTAATAAATAAAAGACTTGGCCCATCCTTGCTGTGGTGTGGACAGCAGTGCACACAGTAACTGAAGGCACTGACACTGGGTATTCAGACTTCCTGATTGATCCTGACCATTTCTCAGAAGAGCCATGTATTTCCTGAGATCCTTAACTACTTGCTGGATGTCCTGGTTTCTCTGTGCTTGCTGGGACCTTCTGTCACTGAGCAGTTCAGTGCTGACCAGAGGGCATCATTTCTTTGTCCCTGTTCCAGATCGCCTCAACCTTCCGAGCGTGCTGGTGCTCAACAGCTGTGGCATCACCTGTGCAGGGGATGAGAATGAAATTGCTGCCTTCTGTGCTCATGTGTCTGAGCTAGATCTTTCTGACAATAAACTGGAGGACTGGCATGAGGTAAAGTTGGTTACATGGGCATCTTTCTGATGTGCAACTTTGATGGCTCTAACAGTGACTGCAAACACACGGCAGGTTGGAAGAGTACTTGGTTCATTTAACAGAGAGAGATTTCCATTTTTTGTGGCTTCTTTCTCATCTTTGAAGCTGGTGCTTATTTGACATGCACTAAACACGATCAATTTAATCTGTTTGGGCACCTCAGTCCACTTACCTCATAACTTATGAGCTTGACCTGTGGGTGACAAATATATACATATATTTTTTTATCATGCAAAGCACTGTATCTGGCATTTCAGACATCAAAAAGTTCATGAGCAGTGCAGTTTCTAACAGGGTGAGGCTGAGCAAGTCCAAGTTTGTTGAGATTAGAGCCAGGGGAGATGTTTTTGTACATATCTGCTAAAAACTGGGATGGTGTCTCCTGGCTTTTTTTATTCTGTCCCTGACAGGCCCCCCCTTCCCCCCCCAGGAATGTAGAGCTGCTGCTCCCCTCCCTGTTCTGCCTCTCAGTGGGGCTGACCACACATCTGGTGAGCAGCTGGAAGAGCTGCAAGCTGCATGGCCTGCACTCTGCTATTTGTTCAGTCTGTTTAGGCTGCCCTAGACAGCACAGTTTGCCAGCTTCTGCATGAGCCACAGTAATGAAATGAAGGAAAGGAAAGGCTTTCTGGGTGATTTTTCCCTCCCTCTGAGGCAGGATTAAGTTTTCAGAGCCCATCTACAGCAGATAAATATCTGCCCAACTCTTAAAACTGCCACTCCTGGGGGTTGCAGATCCCTGGGTAACCTGTTCCTGTGCTAAGCTAATAACCTCATGGTCTGAACTATGTACCTGAAGTCTCCCATGCTGCAGGTTAAGGCCAATTGGTCCCTGCCCTGTTCTCAGCAGGCTTGGAGGAGCATTCATTGCAGTTCCTAATATAACATCCTTTTATACCCAAGAAGAGGAAATTTCAGGTCTCCTTTTAGGCTCTTGGTGTAATACTGAAAAAATCAATTTCTTCCAACTGTTCATTGTAGGCCCCTTTTTTCTAAATCCTCTGTTGTTTTTATTGCTCTGATGTCATTCCAGTTTGTCTGCTTCATTCCATGGGTAGAGTGCCCAAAACATGACATCACCTAAGAGGTGTGAAGTGAGGCAAACTAATTACCTCCAGCATCACCCATGCAACATGAACTCAGCCTCCACATAAGACAATTGCCCTTTGCTAACAATTGGGCTCTGTTATTGACCTATTTATGTCACTGTCTGTCCCATCCCAGTCACTTTGTGGAGTGGAGCTCACCAGCCAGGTGTTCTCTGACTCAAAATGATTTCCTGGATCAATGCCTTTTCCCCCCAGTGCTGGTACTTTGCCTGCTCTTGAACTCAACTTCCATGTTATGGTTTCAAATGGTTTTTCTTTGGCCTCTAGCCTTGTACTGGGATGGCAGCCTTTCCCAGCTTGGCATCTCCCTCATGGATTTAGAGAATGCAAAGCATTCAATTGTTCTGGGTGATGAATAAATAAAAAATAATATTCTGCTAGAACACTCCCTTGGTATGTCTGCTGGCTTGGTATTCAACTCTCAGCTTAAAGTGCTGTCCCAGGTCCCCAGTTTGCCCTTGTGACTGGTGTGCCAGTGGCATCAGAAGCTGTCATTCCCTTACACTGCTTCTCACTGAACCAGTTACCCAGTCAGAGAGGAAAATCAGATGTGTTCTTTAAGAACTGACTATTAGGTGTTTACAAATTGAACCCAAAATAACCTGGTCCCATATCTTTCTGTCTGTTGGCAGCATCTAGGTCAGCACCTATCCTGATCACACAGTCTGTTATGTATCCCACACCCCAGAGCTGTGCAGTTGCTGCTTCTGGCTTTTCTTTCTCTTTCTTCACTCCCCTCAGTGCTGCTTTGCCCTCAGGTGCTCATCTGTATGCACAAAAAAAAACCAGAAAGTGGCCCCAAACAGAGTTATTTGAACTTTGGGATTGATGGTCAGCAAGCTGCTGTTCTCAAGAGTCATGGAATCAAATGCAAAATTCCTTGTGTGTGTACAGTGAGCTTCTGTCTTTTACATTGGGCAAAATGGTGTGGATAGTGGGGTTTTAGCTGGGCAAATGACCTGAGTGTTGGCCATAAATTCAAGAGAGGTGCCCATGGCCCCCCTGCTAAAAGAGAGGGACAGCATCCTGGCTGCTGTAAGGTGCCACTGCTTCACCTTGGTGTTGAGGTGCATTTTATGACCTCTCCCAAGGGACTGGCTTTCTCTTATCAAGCTGCTCACAGAGCTCAATTAAATTAACTCTTGAGCTGAATGAGTAATTAACCAATCAATCGAGATCAGTGAATAGCTGGAGTATAAATTACAGGTAGTTATTCAGAAGCCTTATTATTTTTTTTTCCCCATATCACTCCTTTGGCTTGTGGTGATTCCAAAGTGCCTCCTTCCAGGAGATGGGACATTACTGCATGGGGTCTCATTACTGCCTGATATGCACGTCTTTCTCTCTTTTTTTTTGTTTTTTTTTTCCTCTCCACTTAGGTCAGTAAAATTGTGTCCAACGTTCCCCACTTGGAGTTTCTAAACTTGAGTTCCAACCCTCTCAGTTTGTCCGTTTTAGAGAGAAGGTGTGCTGGCTCTTTCGCTGGGGTTCGTAAACTTGTGCTCAACAACAGCAAAACTTCCTGGGAAACAGTCCACACAATCCTCCAGGAATTACCAGAGTAAGCATGGAGAGCTGGGCATAGGGTCATGCAGGTCAAGGCTGGTTTATCAAATCAAGGGGAGGGAGGAGAGGGGTGTGAGGATACAAAGTGGTTGGTGGAGAACAAAGGAATTTTGGTTTTTTGGTTTTTTTTTTTCTGGGAGCTTGGAAACTGTCCAGAGCACTCACTTTGCATTGTCTTAAAAACTGAACTTGCATGGCACTGCAAAGCCTGAGGCTCCTCATCCAAATGTAAATCCCAGAGTTGGATAATCACCCTGACAATGTAGGAGGTGACACACTTTCCCCTGAGTCACTGCACAATGAATGGTGCAGTGCATACCTGTGCTAATAGCTTTTGAATGGGATGGAAGTCTGAGGCTCTGGCCACTTGTCAAGCAATATTTCATCATGCTTTTCCCTGCAATAGTGTTGATTTCTGTGGCTTGGCCACAGTCCACCTTGGCAGTAGCATTCTGCCTTGGTGGCTTCAGTTTGATAAGAGATTTCTCTTACAGCTTTGTAAGCAGAGATGATGACAGCAGGGTATCCTGTGTGGCCTATGTCTAATTCCAGGGGATTAGTGAAGCTAGTTTAGTTGTCTGAGAACTTAGATGGACCTGTTCTTGCTTTAATGGGAATCTTTGGCAGAAGCAGTGCTGGTCATCTGTGTTGTGTGAAAACAATAATTAAAATGAAGTGGTGAGCTTTGAGAGCACGTCCCACTTAACACTGGACTTGGGTTGGTGGCTTGTTTGGCACAACTGTGGGACACCACCTCGAGCACAGCCAACACAGGGGAGCTGGGGGCACATTTAAAGGTGTTTTTCATCTGTGAATGAAGTTTATGGGTGAGAGCAGAGACAGAGCTGAAAAACTCTGTTTGGAGTGCTCAAGGGTCTTCTCTAGGTTTCAAATCACATAAAAGCCATTAGAGAAAATTGTGGTAAAATCATCTGTGCATTGTACCTGAGAGGGCAGCCATTTCTGAAGTATGGTGGGATTATGATAGGATCTTTCTTCCCCTCTGCAGCTTGGAGGAGCTCTTCCTGTGCCTTAACGACTATGAAACAGTGTCTTGTTCTCCAGTTTGCTGTCAGTCTCTCAAATTACTCCACATAACTGACAATAACCTTCAAGACTGGACTGAAATCCGAAAATTGGGAATTATGTTTCCATCCCTGGACACACTTATTCTGGCTAACAACAACCTCACAACCATTGAAGAATCAGAAGATTCCCTAGCAAGGCTCTTCCCCAACCTGCGATCCATCAATTTGCACAAGTCAGGTGGGAGCTTGGGAGCTTTTTCTTCTTTTTCATGCCTTTTTCTTCTCAGCATAAGTGGCAGTTTTTGATTGAGTCTTTCCTGAGTAGGTGAAAAACACACTTGCTTTGTGCTCTTTGAAACTTTGGCCTTGGGGTGGTTGCTTCTTAGGCCTGTGTTAGCAGTGAGTGGTCTGCAGTACATTGCTTCCTGTGAAGTACAAGGGAGGGCAGGTGAAGGTAAAAGGGCTGAGCAAAAGCCCAAACTTTTGGGAATTCCACTTTTCTAGCAGTGCTAATGCAGGGCCAGATGTATTGAAGGGGATTGAACTGAAGAATGTAGCATTAGGAGAGGAAAACAGGCAAGAAATCAACTTGCCTGTCTCTGTAGGCTCTGCCTGCTGCTTTTGGTAGTTAGTTGTTATCTAAAAGATGCATCAGAGTAGTGTGGACTGGCAGTTATTCAGAATCTGCTGGAAAAGGTTTTTTACATTAGTAGTTTCCCTCTGTTTCCTGTCCCTGCCTCAGGTGCTTCTGCCTGGAGGAGGACATATAAATTTCTGGCAGTGAAGGAGATGAAAGGATCCCATTTGCCTTTTATTCCCTATTTTATCTTGGGTAAAATGAGCTTATGTGTAGGTATGTGGCATGTAAGGCTGAGCATTCCCTGGCAGAAGCTGTCTGTCATCTCTGCTCAGTTATTAGAAGCTCTCCACAAGTTATGCTGGAGGCTGCTATTAAACTTCAGCTCCAGAGAATTTTCAGCCAAAGCTACAGAAAGAGAAGCAGCACTTGGCACATCAGGAAGAGCACCCTGTGCTCAGAGAGTGGGAGCTGCAGGGCAGCTTCTGAGGGCTGTGAGGTGCTTCTGAGATGACGTGTGCCAGAAGTACTTAAAGCATCATCATCTCTTGGTCTTTACAGCTTTATGTGCTGTGCAAGTGATATTTAAGTGTTAGCCAAGGTAGAAGGTATTTATTAACATGCTCTGCAGTGTAGGCATCAAGGCTTAAAGGTAACTAGAGGAAGAAAGTCCTGTTAAGCTGGATTTGAAAGCTCTGTCCTACTGAGGAGCAGCTCCTCACTAAGTGTTCCTGTGGTAAGCACTTCTGCAATTTTGATGCCTGGTATTTAAGAACTCTGGATTTGGTTTTGCATTTTGATGTTTTGGGAGCTGAAAGCCCAAGAGAAATCCCAGGGAGCATGTTAAACTTCCTTTTTTTTATTTATTTTATTTTTAGGGAAAGCTTGCTGCATACCAAAATTCTTTCACATGAAGACTCCATACTGGTGCCTCTTTTTCCAGGCTCTTTTAGCTTAGTGGAGCTCAGGGATGAGCTGGAGATAATGTTTTTTTAGTGAAGTTACAGTGCAACAGGGTCACAAAGGGGTGAACAGATTTTCTTGTGAGGTGGATGCCATGCCTGACAGCAGTTTTTCCTTCAGGGCTGGTTGTCTCTCTGCACAAGCTTTCTCCCAGCTCTCAGAGCTTTTTGGCCCTTTTGGGGAGGCATGGTTCAGTGAGGTACCAGAAGTGTTGATCTCTCCACATAACTGGGTCTGTACTATTGCTTGATCCTCAGCTTTTTAATTTACCCTCTCTGCTTACCTTGGTATCCCAAATATCAGATCCTGAGGGAGCTGAAATTGAGTTAAAGGGTTTTTCATTAAATGTCTAGATGGCTTCTGGGACTGTTTTACCATTGGGTCATGAGCAGAAATGGGACCCAGGGTGGTGATGTGTGGGATGTAGGAGCCATGGAAGCCTCGGATGGCAGAAGTCCTGATGACTTTAATACTTCTTAAGGCAACATTTAAAGATGCAGCCATCACAACTGATGCTTGTCAGTCCTCAGCACTGAGGCCAAAGACTGAACTCTCCAGAGAAAGCCAAGCTCCCCAGTCAGCCATGGAGGTCCTCCTCCTACACTTAGAAAACAGCATGAGAGAATTTGCTCTGTTTTGTGTGCAAATGAAGGAGGTTTTTTTGCAGCACATCATGAGCAAAAAGTTCCTCAAAGAAACAGCAGCTGACACTTGCCTGTCATGTATGGTTTTTGGCTGTGTCTTGGATGTATCTTGGATACATGGTGTGTTATCTCTGTTGGTTTAATTGAGTCTTTTCTTTTGAGCAGGTCTGCATTGCTGGGAAGACATTGACAAGTTAAACTCTTTTCCCAAGCTTGAGGAAGTGAAGTTGCTGGGAATCCCTTTGCTGCAGTCCTACACCACCGAGGAGCGCAGGAAGCTGCTAATAGCCAGGTCTGTTGCTTGTTTCTTGTGCTCAGCAGAAGCATTAGATGGCAATGAAAGGCTGGGAGCAGGTAATTGGAGGAAGGGGCTGTGAGGAGATGAGTTTTTATGTTAATTCACTGCTCAGAAAAAATCGAGGGTTCTTTTGTTGCATGGGATATTGGGAGTAGTGGCAATGTTAAGCCTGACCTCTATTTCTCAGGTGATTTTTTTGGGTCTCATGCTTTCCTGTGCACATGATGCATGTATGGAAGCTGAGCATATGTATGTGGTGAAGTGGTTTTGAATGTGCTTGAAGAAACTGTGTGGAACTTGCCCTGACTCTTGAGGTTTTGAATGTGCTTGAGGAAACTGTGTGGAACTTGCCCTGACTCTTGCAGGGACTGAGGCATAAGCAACCTGGCAGAATCCTGCTGGTGCTGATGTTGTGTGTCACTTCTGATGGTGGCTGTCTTGTTGATCACCCTGTCTGGGTTTCTTTTCTTGCTGTCTGTGTGCAGGTTGCCATCTATCATCAAGCTCAACGGGAGCATTGTTGCTGATGGGGAGCGAGAGGACTCGGAGCGATTCTTCATCCGCTACTACATGGAGTTCCCAGAGGAGGCAGTCCCATTCAGGTGTGAATTCTGTGCTGTGGAAGGGAGAGCAGGGGCAGAAGGGTGGTGAGGCAAAAGGAGAAGTGATGGAACAGCTGATGTTATGCAGGAAATAGGGGCTAGTTGGTCCCTGAAGAAACCATTCCTCCTCGCCCTCCTCCTCTCTTATCTTCTTCAGTCTGTTGTGGTTGATGTTGTTATGTTAGAGTGTTATCTCATGACTTGTAGAATCACTTCTGAGTCAGATTTGGTCTTAAAGTGTCTGTGTCTGGTGCCATCAAACAACATGACTGTTCAATTCATGATTTTCCTGGCCTCCCCAGTGGATAGCTTCATAATCCACCTGTGTTTGGGAGTCCCCAAAAGCCAGCACAGATCATGCTCTCTGGTGAGAGGCCAGGGCATCTAATTCTCTTCACCATCTGGTATGTGAAATGGGACTGGAGATGGGGAGCTCTCTCCTCACTTTCAGTTCTGCAAATCACAAATCTGAGGGTTTTTCTTTGCCAAAAAAAGTATGTCCAGTGATCTGTTAGTCTTGGTAAATTAATGAACTTTGACAGGTGCTGTTCAGTCAGTCTCTCCTCTGTGCCAGCATCTACTTACTGCTTCCTAATGGGCTGAGGAAGGGTCATAGAGCATCCAGCCACTCTATTTACATTCCTTTTGCCCTTGAACCCTCACATGCTTTTCAGACAACAAAGTTTCATAGCCCTTTTTTTACAGAAAGGGGGCAGGACAAGAGTTGTGTGCCCAGGGGGACAGACAGAGGGCAGGGACAAACAGAGGTAGAAAAGTTCAAAGGTGTGGCCTGGTACCTATGGCAAAGGTGCAAACAGAATCTGGTTGGTGTTTAAATTGGTTGCTCAGTGTTTCCCCCAGCTTAAATCTTAGGTAAAATGTCTCTTGATTTTTGAAAGCACTGTGTATGTGACCCACCAATACAGTAAGGCAAGGGAAGGCTGGGATGGGGAGTGAGGACACAGTACCACACACAACTCTGGGTCAGTTTCCAGGTGAGAGCTCATGTAAGAAATAACTAGTATCTCAGCCATCCAAAAAGGCTGCTCTGATCTTGACCAACATGCCAGCTTTCTGCTGTTTTGGTAAGATACAGGAGAATTACCTCCCCCTCTGATTTTTTCACCTTTAAACACTATTACTCCTTTTTTTTTATGGTCAATGGGCGCTTTGTCTGAATCTCTTCATCTGTGCAGTGTTTCCAAGAGACTTGTGCAGCCTCTAAAGAGGGTTGTTCTAAAGAGGAGACTATTTTCTAATGTGGCTGCAGATGGCTGAGAGTGTCCCCAGTGCTGAGGGCTGGATTTCAGTTCCTGGACCTGTCTGCAGCAGCCTTTGTAGGAAGAAAAGCCTGGCATTCTTTGCAGAGGGATTTTGTGTGTGTTTGTTGCTAAAGCTTCCTTTTCTCTGCTCCTGAATCTGGTGTGGCCTCTCTGAAGGTGGTTTGTAATTGGAATTTAATCAGGACACAGGCTCATTGTTGCTGGGGGTATGGCATCTGCATTGCAGTGCTGCCTCAAAACAGATGACACACGTGGGTATGGAAAACTTTGGGAGTGGGAGCAGTCCCCTTCAAGCCCTCTGAGATGTAGTTTGGGATAAGCAAACAGCAGGCTCTGTCACAGCAGCCCCCCCTGCTTGCACCCAGTGTCTTCCCAGGCTGCAGCTTGGAGAGATAAGAAAGGAAATGGAAAGAGTAATTTCTGTCTCCTGATGTTGTGGGTTAGAAAGGAGCACAGAGCATGCAGTCCACTATTGACTGTCTTCTTGAGTGATGTCTCTCTGTCTGTGGGTTTTTAATGAGTCCTCTGCTTGTCTGGCCCACTGTGTATCTGCAGAGTATCAGAGACACTGAGCCAGGCTCAGTTCTTCAGCATCCTGTGCTCTGGCAGCCAGCATCTGCCAGGCTGCAAGGTTTGATTATAAAAGTCACCAGGGTGCCTATTATCGGGGTACAAAAGAGCCATATGAGCTGTGTGCCTTTGTCCTGATTGATCTGAGGGGAGCCAGGCTTCCAACTTCCTTTGCAGGCTGCACCCAGCATGCAAGGAGCAGGCTGTGGAGCTTGTTCTGCCTTTCCTTGACGTGAGGAAATTTAAGACAACTTTGCCTGACCCTCTGCATATTTATGGCAGGCGCTGGGGTAATCTCAGCGTGCTCACAGGACTTCTCTCTCTCTCAGCCTGTTTGAAACGTGTCCCCTCCCTTTATCCTCTTCCCACCATCAGCCCTGTTCGTGGCAGTTTTCCTGAGTGCCTGGATCATGGCAGAACCTTTGGTCAGCACATGAAAAACTGTTGCAGGTCTGCAGCAGAAGCTGCAGAGAAATCTTCCCCGCCAGCTGCGAGCTGCCTGGCGCTCACTCAGACTGCAGGCAACGTGCCCGGGGGTAAAATATGGGGAGCATGTTGTCTCCTCTCAGCACTGATGGCTTTTCCAAACAAATTCCTGATCCCATCACCTAGGAGACTGCGAGAGGAGGGCAGCAGCCTGCCTTTGGACACTCTTCCCCTGGTGAAGGTGTCCGTGAGAGTGGGGAAATCCTAAAGTGACCTGGCCCTTACCTCATTTTCCCAGCAGACAGAGGGGCTGCTGTTCTCCAGGAACATTCCTGCCTTCAGCAGGACTCCCTGGGGTCACCCAGCCTGCCAGGTCCCTTCATCTCAGGGACAGGGCCGTGCCACAGCACTGATTGCATTCAGCTCAGACTGAGGTGGGGAACAAAAAAAGCTTTCTGTACAGCACATAGTGGAGGGCCTCTGAAACGTTACCTTTTCTCAGCAGCTCCTGGTCTTTGTCATTTCAATCACATTGTCTCTTGTTTTGCCCTTTCCCAGCCAGGCAGGGGAGATGCAGCCCTGCCCAACAACCTGCTGAAGGCAGAGGGAGGGAGGGTGAGGCACTTTTTCCATTGGATGGCTCCCCAGGGTGGACTTTGAGAGATTTTGTGGCAAATGGAGAAGAAAGCTGGGGTCTTCAATCCCTGCTGGGCCAGGGACTTTTGTGGAGAAATGCATGCACTCAGAGGCTTTGAATGCTAGCAGTATTCTTTACTTCTGAGAGCCTCATCCATCCTTCCCACCTTCTGCAAAGTGCCAGCTAAGCTGCAAGATGTTTCAGAAGGGCCACATGCCAGCTAGGCACTGACTTGGGGCATGAGGACAGCTCCTCACTGTCTGGGTTCTTGTTTTAGCTGCCATCAAAGAGTTCTGAGCTTTGGATAAATCACCCCTTGGGATCTGTGCTTACCCTCATGTCATCCCCTTACAGAGCTCTCTGTGCAGATCTTCATTTGTACCTTGCAACCTAGTAGCATCCTTGGATGGCTGCAGCTGAACTGGGTGGCATCATATTGTGAAACAGAAACAGACTTGTCAAACCTGCTTTAGCTGTACAAGCAACTTCCCTGTGACCCTCTGCTTGTTTAATTTTTTCAGGTACCACGAGCTGGTGACAAAGTACGGGAAGCTGGAGCCCTTGGCAGTCGTGGATCTTCGGCCGCAGAGCAGCGCGAAGGTGGAGGTGCATTTCCAGGATAAGGTGGAAGAGATGTCAATCCGTCTGGATCAGACTGTGGCAGAGTTGAAGAAGCATCTAAAAACTGTGGTGCAGTTGTCAACAAGCAACATGCTGCTCTTCTACTTGGACCAGGAGGCTCCTTTTGGTCCCGAGGAGATGAAATACAGCTCGCGGGCGCTGCATTCTTTCGGCATTCGAGATGGGGATAAAATTTATGTGGAGCCCAGAATGAAATAACCTCTTTTTGACCTTGTGAGTGCACCCGTGTGCACACACATGTCCCCACACACCCACACACATGCATTAAGGAGTTTTTTGCAAGGTTTTTTATTTCGGTCGGTTGGTTGAGGTTTGGTTGCGTTTCCGTAGCAGGTGATTTCTTAGCCCAGAAAAAGTGCCCTGATCTGAGAACCATGCCCACCATCCACTGCAGGTGACCTTGAGGTGACAATTGACTTCAGTGCGTGTGTTTCAGTGTGTGCAATACCTTGATGTTTTCTTTGATGCTCCGGTATACTCGTGATTTGGCATGAATGGTCAGTTGTTCAAGCTAAAGAATGCTAGGGACCATGAGGGAGAAGATATCCCATTGCAGAATTGACCTTTTCCTTTTATTTTTTGGAGTTTTGGCTCCACCAGAGCACCCTTTGGCCTAGCTATCCAACAGTGGCTCGAGGTTGCTGAAGTATTTTTTTGCAGCTGGGTGCTGTCTCAACCTTTTGTTGTGCTCGAGTTCACTGGAAAGATCTGAAACAGTATTCCACTTGATTCAGAGCTCAGGTACTAAGTGCATCCACTTAAATCCACTGGTTTGGTTTGTATGAGTGCACAAAATGGGGGAAAGAAAGAGACCTTATCAGAAGGAAGCCATTTCTTTTCTAAACATATGTTCTATATCCACACTGGCCTACTCTGATTTCTGTGGAGAAAAAAAAAGCTTTTGTTTCTGTACCCATCTTGCAGAGTGTCTGCAACCTTGTAGTGCTGGCAGCCTGGAGGCAAAGGGACCCCTTGCTCTGTGTGTGTTGCAGAAGGAATCTGGGGAGGCTGTGGATGGGCTTTGTGTTGGAAGGGCTTTTGGAGTTAGAGGTCAAAAAAGGGGGCCTCATTGGCCATGGTCCCTCCCCATGATGCTGAGAAGATCCTCCAGCATGCACTTAACCTTATACCAGTTTGTACAGAAAGTGGAGTGGATGAAGTTGCTCTCCTGGGAGAGAGTGGGAGTAAAATTGAAGTTTGTTTTTGTTGCTTTTGCACCAGAAATGAAACCTAGCACTTTGCTGAGGGGCCCCTGGCTGTGGGGTTCCTGCTTAGGGTCTGAACTAGGAAAATGTGTTGGCTCAGATCAGCTTCTAGAAGATGAGTAAGAAAGCAACTAGACTCACGTGCATTGTAAATCAGGTTTCCACTATCTTTTTTCTCCTCTTCCCCCCCCACACACCTCGTAGGCATCGTGTGCTGCTGCTTAACTTAGCTCCTGCTTCCTACTGCAGAGCAGATTCCCCTTCTTGTGCAATGAATTCCTCCTTCCTTTATACCTCCTGTTTCACTTTCCTGTGTCCTCCCTTGTTCCTGTGTCCCCTGAAAAGCTGAAGACTTTTCAGATTACCTAGTTATAAGCAGCTGCATAAAAGTTCCTGAAGCTGTGCAGTGAGGGCTCTGGTTACAGGTGAACTTCTGACCTTAATTTTGAAATGCTCCTTTATACCTTCGTGCACTTTCTTTCCCATGATGCTTTTGTCCACATCACCAAGCTCCTTTTCTGTTCTTGGAGTTGTGTGTTTCTCTTCATATTTGACCTAGATCGTGGGGTGGGGTAGGATGGGGAGGGGGACAAAGTATTATCTCATAGTCTTCAGGTTCAGGATGTGGGAGCCATTTGGAGGGGATTAGTTCTGCATCCATAGTAATGATCAACAGTGGGAGGATTTTAGACAAGTTAGTCATTTGTGCCTCATCCCCCTGCCAAAAATGTCCATCTCCTGGCCCCGTTGAGATGAGCAATAGCAAACAGAGCAGGGCTCACAGGTAGCATGGAGGCCACAGCATGAAGCTGTGGGGCCATGGTGCCCATCAATAAAAAGAGCAGGGAGATGGGGGCAGTGTAACATAAGATGATGCTTTTATAAGCTAGAGCTTTACTGAAGATGTATTTTCCATTTGGGCAGTGAAAGGCATTTGCTGCTCTATAGCAGAACTCTTAAGCCAACACTTCTGTATGATATATACATACATAGGCCTAGGAAAAGTTGTGTTTAATAAGATATTTTGTTATAAAACAAAGTTTTATGAAGATATGGTTGTTTAATATTAGAAGCCTATTTCTCCCCTTGACCTCTAGTTTAAGTAGGTTATATCCTTCAGTTGCTGCAGTGTCAGAGGTAAGGGGATGCAAAAGTATCTCTGACCTAATTCTATAAAGCAGTAATTGCCTATGTGGGTATATTTATGGCATTGCAACTGGTAGTAATGAGATGCTTTAACTATTGACCAACTTCCTCAGCACAATTAAATGTCTCAGCTTCAGAGAAGGAAAGAAACAAAGACCATTAAAGGACTGAATGGGATATTAAAGAAGCCCCAAGCATGTGCTTTTAAGTTTGTTCACCCACCAAAGGTTAGTGTGGCCAGAGAGGGAATGGTGCTCTCACTGCACCAGCTTGGATCTGTCAATAAATCATGCTTTTATCTGTGGCAGACCTGGTGGGAACTGGAAAAAGAACACCTATTGACGTGGGAGGTTGGCAAGTGCCATGGAGCTGCTGAGGATGGGAATTTGGTGCTAACACCCAAACCAGTTCTCCTGGTCTGTTCGGGTCACCAAAAGTCACTATGAATATAACATCACCACCTTGCCACTCTGCTGGTGGAAGGTTGTTTCTGGATGATGTTCTTGAGCCTTTCACCTTCTGCAGAAGTAGTAGAGCACTTGTAGGGTGGAAACCAAAAGTCTTGGTTGGTTTCACGAGGAGAGAGAATGTCACATCCAAATTCTGGAGTCAGTTTGTGTGTTTGGATGATTGACTTTGAAAAGCAGGCACATATCTAATGTGGCAAAATAGCCCAAGCTGGCTCACTTTCCTTTTTTAATACCTTTTGGGGAAGGATCTTGTATGTGTGCAATATTAACATTTAACAGTGCCCCGTGTCCTGGGGAGAGAGGGGAGGGCTCTGACTGAGACTGGGGGTTGGGTCCAGCAGTGGGTGCTGAGAATCTGGGAGGCTCCAGAGAGATCAGGCAGTTTGATTTAAATCAATGCAGTGTCACAAGAGGCTGTGTCCTGGTGGTGTTGACATATACACAGGTTAGCAGAAGGTCCCTGGTTCTGTCCTTTTCCTTTGAGAAAACAACATAGACGTGCAAGCTTCTCTAGCCTTTGTGTCCTTCTACCCGAGGGCTCCTTTTGTCAAGAACTGTATTATTGTTCATGCTTCTTCATGCATAAAAGTCTGCCGTGGGCAGTCTACACAGTGGGCAAAGCACCTGGTTCAGAAGGAATTAGGTGACAGCTACATACCAAAGTGTCACACGGCTCCGTGTGGTGACATTGAGTGCTGTGCAGTTGTGGTTTTGGATGTGCTCCTATTGAATCCTCATGTTTTGACCAGATGTTTCAGGCAGATTGCTTACCTGGCAATGCTATCAATGTGCACAGTGTGGCCACTGTCCCCTGCCCCCTGGGTGGGACTGGTAGCCCAGTTATTGGGAGCTGCATGCATCCTGGTGGCAGGTGACGGTGTGGCCCGTGGTGGCTTGGAGGGACTATGCCTAATGGTGCTCGTTGCTTCTGGGGAGAGGCTCTGGGTTTGCCCTCCTCACCTGCCTGGGTCTGTAAAATCTGGAGAAGGCTCTGCCTGGAAGGTTTGCTGGTTTTCCTTGCAAATGAGATTCTCTAGGTTCTGCTGGAGTTTGGATTTCAAAA
This sequence comes from Heliangelus exortis, assembly GCF_036169615.1. NCBI lineage: Eukaryota > Metazoa > Chordata > Aves > Apodiformes > Trochilidae > Heliangelus > Heliangelus exortis. Next base: position 2,617,416 of record NC_092447.1, read on the forward strand.
TGCAAACGAGGTGCTGAAAGCAGCCCCGAGGCTGAAATGTGTATTCCTGGCAGCTCTGCCTCCCTCATTGGAATGTGGTGCTTTGGTAGGCAGTAGAGATACTTTCCCCAGAGCAACATTAGAGGGGCTTTAGCCATCTCGGGCCTTTGCCTCTGTGATTGCTTTTCTGCAGTTACTGGAAACTTCAAATATAATTTAACCACGAAGGTCTATTCTTGCTTCCTATTAATGATGCATCCGTATGTAATTTTAAAGTAAAAGGAAGAACTGTAAGTCCATCTGATTTTTTATTCTGGTTTCTCTCAAGGGGAATATACTTTCTGCTCCCACAATTTGCCTTTGGTTTGCTCCCAGACTTAGCGGCGGAATTCAGACCAAACTAGGTAATTGGTTTGGATCAGTTCAATAAACTTATGTAAGTTTTTACACAAGAAGAGAGTCCTGAGTTTTGCACTTTTGTGTTCCCTGAAGCAAAAGAGTTTCTCTCCATCTCAGGCACAGCCACCTCCCTTCTGCGAGATGCTGCAGGAGGAGCCACAGTGCTGGAAGTGCTGGAAGACCTCAAGTGTATTTCTCTGTGGCAGGGACTCATCTCCACTTCCAGGTGAGGAAAAAGGCTCAAGCTCACTCTCTGTTACCTGCTCCATGTCCTTGGTTGGACATCCAGTTGTCTGCCCTGGGCTGGGCCAGCTCCCTCAAAATGAGAATGAGCCAAGGTACTGCTTGCAGTTGCTTTGCTGAGGTCAAGCAGCCAGAGGCTCCCTTGCCTCTTATTTTAATGCATTTTTTTTTCCTTAAAGTCAGAGCTAGGAAGAGAAAAAAAAGAACTGACTCTGGGGGTTGCTGTGGAGGCAGTGTGCTGCTCAGTGCCCTGATGTACTAAGAGAACTCTTGAGTAGGATACAACTCTTCTGAAATGGACTTACTAAACACACTTGCAGAAGCAACCGGGGTCATAAAGGACTCCCCACCCAAAAGTCAGGAGTGAAAATCCTTCTTCTGCCACAGCTGGGCTGTGTGGTGTTGTTAGGGCTGTTTCCCCACACTGGAGTGCTGGGCTGCATCACTCCTTGCCTTGCCTGAGCCTTAATGCAGGCAGTGCAGGAAGCTCTGTAATGGGGCTCTGCCCAGTGCTTCCTGCACCCCTTGGCCACTGTTCTGCCTCTCCTCTGACACTGATGTGAAGGAAACTAAGGCAGAGTTCTTCTCTCAGGCTGCAGAAGGGGGCTGGATGAAGAGCTGTGGTCTCTGCTGTGCAGGCTGAGGCTCTCCAGGGCCAGCAGCCATCCCTGCACACCCTCTGCAAGGACAGTCATCATGGCTGGAAACACCACAAACTGCCAGGGAACAACAAACACCCAGCTCAGGTGGCCACAGGGGTGTCCCTCAAGGCAGCTGTGAATCTAACAAAGCTCCTGAGCAGCTGCTGTGGGAGGTGGAGGGCAGGGATGATGGAGCTGGAGGAAAGGCTGGGATGTGGGTGCTCACATCAGAAGGGGGATAGTGCTGGGAGAGGAGTTCAGCAGTGAATTTGCAGGAATGCCATGCAGCCCAGGCACTGGAGGCAGGGAAAATCCCTGTGGAAATTGCAGATTGTAGGAGTGGAAATGATACTAAAGCTCAGAGCAGTCCCCCAGTTAAACTCCTCACCAGCTGGAGTAAAAATTCCTTTCAGAGAGGATGGAAATGGGAATAGCAATGAAACCCCCCGCTGTGGATTTGGTGAGAATGCACTGCACTGGGTAAGTTTCTCTTCTTCCACCTTTCCAAGCAGAAGTAAGTTGCATTACACAAACTAAAGCAAGACTTGGATGGAAAAGTAACTCCATTGAAGCTCTGGGGCACTGCCTTTGAGTGGTGCTTTAAGCCTCGCACGGTTTAATGCTAATCCTGTAACATTATATACATGGGGCATTTTTTTTCACTTACACAAAGGAGGAGGGGGCTCAATTCTTCTGACTTTTTTTTTTTTCCTTCAGCAAAAAGAGATGCTGAGCAGCACAGCCACGAGCCCAGCTCCAGCTCACTGACATTTCCATCTGAATCCACCTGAAGGGGGTGAGGTTTTGGGGAAGAAAGAGGCTCCTCTCCCTCTCCAGGCCAGAATCTGATCTCCAGATTAGTGTGCTGGTTATCAATAGAGGCAACAGTTGTGATTGCAACTCAACACTCCTCCAGCCCTGGAGCAGCATTGAAGAAAAACAGACTTTTCAGTTGCCAGAGTGAGGGGACTGAGACATCGTTTCAGTCATCAGCAATATTTGGCAAAGGAGGACCGGCATGCATTCTCCACTGACATAGGATTTCTCCCTGGTCTACCAAGATTGGTCTAAAATTTCAGACCTGATTATTCCTCTAGTCTATGAAACAGGTTGGTAATTTTTTTTTTTCCCATACCTAAAAAAAAATCATTTTTTTTTTAAATGTGATATGTTAAGTAATTTAGTCTTTACTGTCTGTCGTGTTTCCAAGGCACTGCCTTGTCCTTGGACTGCCATGATCTCCACTACTCGTTGCCTGCTTGGTCTCTGCTAAGAAATCTGCAGTCACTCTGATTTATGATCTATATAAAATTCTCTCGTCCTCCTTTCATCTTTTCAAGATAGGGAATGCAGTAAAACTTTTCCTGTGGCAGAATGAGTTTTTCTCGACGCAAAACCTGGTTGCTGGGAGCAGGTTGTGGTGCAGGGAGGAACTTTCCTTCCACCCTATTTCTCACTTTCCAGGCTCCTGGAAACAGGAACCAAGTGTAAGTGATGTGGGACAGGTGATGCCACGTTCCCTGCTGTAATCCTGAGCTGTATACTCTATGGATTTGTGGGGATATATTTAGGAGTTGGATCTCTTGGTCCTCATACATTATAGAAAGAGATCTATGGATAGAGAATTGGGAGGTGCTGGGTTTTGTTGGTGGTGTGTCCTGAAGTGCATTGGGACATGAGGTTGTGAGAGGCTGACGTTGAAAATAAGGCTGTAAGTCATGTCTAGGTGTAGTTTGTGTCTGAAGCTGAGGTGTACTTTTCCAGCAGAGCACAGGACACCTTCCTGAGAGCTCCAGGTGAGAGCCTGCACGTAACAAAAAGAAGCAGCGGGCGAAGAAATCAAAGCAGGTGTTTTAGTGCTATTTTCAATTGGATTAATAAGGAGTAACAAATTGCATTAGGCACGGAAGGAATTAGAGCTGGCAGAGGATTTTGCTTCCATTTCACCCAGCCCCGTATCTGCTTCTCTCTCTGTCATTGATTCCTGTACAGCAAGGAGTTGCCCAGCTGTGTAAACGTTTGTGCTTCTTCCACACTTGTCAAAGAGGGTAAGTGAGCACTGTGTAAGCAGCCAGCACAGAGGATTAGTCAAAGCAGGGTCTGAAACCCCTTAACTATCAGAGCCCAGGCAGCTCTGGTGTCTGGAGCAGGGAGAAGCTCTTTCCCTTGTGCCTGTGCTGGTGCTAAGCGGATCAGGGAGGAATTACTTGTGAACTGTCAGGAGAAGAGACAGCCCGTGGAGAGCCGGGGGGTTATTTACAACTTCCAAGCACTGCGTGAAATTAACAGCAGCTTTTCAGCGTGGGTTATGGGCTCGCTTTGGCAATACCTGCAGGGTGATTTGCTGCTCTCACCCGGGAGGTCTCATTACACCACTTCATGTTTTGTGTCTGCCCAGCAGGTGAGGGGGAACCTCCGGCCCTGAAGCATCCGTGTGTGCCTGGGGTGGCTGGGCAGCTCCAGGAGGTGATGGTGATGGGCATCATCACCTGGGGCTTGCTGGAGGATGCAGTTTCCTACCGATGTGATGCATGTCCAGGTTTCTTTCCTTCCCCTAGGATGAACAAGCGAGTGTTTCTTGGAAGCTGGGTGGCTCTTTTGGTGCTAACTGCACGGCAGAGAGGTGAGTATCTCCCCAGCAGGTATTAGGAGACTTATACTGGCTGTGCTGGGAGCAATGCTGTGCCCAGAGACCCCAGAAGTATAGAGGGCTTGGAAGGCACCCCCAACCCCTTGACTGGAGCAAGGACAAGAACCAGGGTGAACTGAGTGTTTCCCATGGTGAGGGAGGAACCGCTGATTTTAAGGTGGGTGTTAAATGAGGAGACTGGGCTGCCTTCGTGGGTGCCAAATTTGCACAAGTGGCAGTTTATATCATGGGAGATGGATTGGCAGCCTGTGCAAATGGCCCTCACTTCATCAGCAGCAATCAGGGGATGATAGTTGACACTGACAGAGGAGCTGGCACACCATGCTCAGTATGAAGCAGGCAGAGATGGGGAGACACAGCGGCCACAGGAGTTGCTGAGCTCGGTGAGCATTTTATGTGTGCATTCACAAAGCATTTATATGGCTGTGTGTGCACCTATGGGACATCCTGGAGGTTGTGATGGTCTGGCCAGTTGCTGTGAAACAGGAGTTTGGTCATTTTCTGGTGTTAGGACTGCTGAACAGGCTTCCATCCAGTAAGGGCAAATCGGTTGAATGACAGCAAACCATCATGGTTTGAGGGTAAGGAGGTTCCCCTGGAGTGCTGACACAGGACATCCAAGAGCAGAGGTGGAGGTGCCTCTGGGAGGGTGGCAGGGCTGCAGCAGGAAGTCTCTCCCTGTGCTCACGCCCCGTTGCTTGTGGTGCACTGTGGTTTGTGACATGGTGCACGCAAAGCTACAATAATATTGCACGAGTAGTGCCAAAGAAACTGGCATCAGGAAGTTTTTTGCTGCATTTTCTGTTAAAAGAAGAGGTAAAATCCATGTCTTGTTTCTATGCCTCAGCTGTAATAACTCATGTGGTGCATAGCAGCTGGGAAATGACTCGTTTTACAACCTGGCAGCCAGAGGAGTTTGGCCATGGCCTTTCAGCTACATCTCTGAAACCAGACTTGTGGCACAGACACTGCCACACGCCACCTCCCTTTATATCTCCCGGGGCACTTGGGCCACATATTTGTGCTTTAGGAAGTCAGGATGCCAGTGGGTTAGGCCAGGCTTCTGCCATCTCCTTTTCTCCAAGGAATGTCAAACTAAATGTGCCTGTGAGGAAGGGTCAGCCAGTGACTCTCCCTGCTCCCAGGCAGGTCTGAGCAGGGAGTATCCTCAAGAGAGAGCATCCCCCAGCTCAGGCAACTCCGAGTGCCCCTCCTGCATCCATAAGGACAGGGCACGGAGCAAGCTGTCCTTGGCTGGAGGCCCCTACACAAAACAGGGTAGGGCCTAGGAAATAAAAGCATGTCCCAAATCCAGGCAAACAGAGCCGGGATTGTTCAGAGCCCGGCAGCTCATGTCGGCTGAGATTGAATGTCGTGAGGACAGGGCTCTGCTTTTCTACATCAAAGAGGGGAGGAGGGGGAGGAAAACCCAGCAAAATCCCTGTTTGCTCTGTGGGGGAGCCACACCAGTACCTAACTGCAAGAAATGGGGTATGAGATGGCTGCAGAGATCTGGAACAGGGAAGGATGTGTGCCCTCAGGCCACAAGTGCCCGCTTGCAACTGAGGCTGATAGATTTTAACTGGCTAGAAAGAGGCAGGCTTGTCTTGAAACACATCAAAACAGTCTTCTGAATTAATTTTAGGAGAGGTTATTGTGTTCACCAACACTGCTTTTTAGCAGGAAATCTAATTTTGCCAGGAAACGTCAGAACATCTGTGACACCTCAGGCTGTAACCCAGTGCCAGGAACCTTTGGGGAGCTGGAGGGGGGGCTGGCCCTGGTGCCCAGTAGGGCTTTGCCACAGAGACAACCCCAAGGCCCCCACTATGGCCTGTGTGAAGTCAAGACTTGTTCTGACATTGCCATCAAGCCTCTCTTCTCCCTCTTTTTGCAGCTCATACCATGGCGAATCTGTATCCATTCTGGCAGAACGACACGAGAACACCCAAAGTTGATGATGGAAGCTCTCCTGAGATCAAGATCTCTGTCCCATTCATCTTTTTTGGAGCCCCATACAGAAGCATTTATGTAAGTGGAGAAGCAGACCTTCACTTTACTCTTTTTCTTGCCGATAGTGGCTGCATTTTAAACATGCTCTCCTTGTCATCAGGAACCAGAAGATTTATTAGCACCTACCTGACAAGTTCTTAGATTTCATGAACTGATAGGTTTTATGATTAAGAAAGTCAAAGGTATATTTAATGGGCTAGTGTTCATGGGGAAGGACTATAAAAGGCAATAAATTTTCTTTGTAGGTGATTAAATGGCACAGCAAAGCTAAGGCCTTGACACAAGGAACATTATTCCTATACCATGACAAGAAACAGGAACATGCAGAGGCCCACAGGGGAAAAAAAGGGCAACAGTTTGGACCTGTTTTGTCCTGCTTGTGGCTTTTGGGAGCCTTTGGGCTCCACTGGTAGGATGAAGTGGAATTTTTGCCTAGGTGATGAGGCTGTCTCCTTGGGTGTCATTACTGTAAGCCACCTCGTGCCACAAGTCACTCACCACACGTTTTCTGATAAACCAGCAGCTTTCTGCTACCTGCAGAGGCTTCCTCAAAGCAAACTGGATCTGTTTGTGTAGGTCAACAACAATGGTGTGATTTCCTTCAATGCACTGGTCAGCCAGTTCACACCAGAAGCCTTCCCACTGACGGATGGACGAGCCTTCCTTGCACCCTTCTGGGCAGATGTGCACAATGGCATCCGGGGAGAAATCTACTACAGGGAGAGCACTGACCCTGAGCTGCTGAGGAGAGCCTCCAAAGACATCCGTAAGCACTTCAAAGACATGTCCTCTTTCTCTGCCATCTGGATCTTCATTGCCACCTGGGAGGAAGTCACTTTCTATGGAGGAAGCAGCACAACTCCGGTAAGAGCGATCAGGATCAGCTCTGCTTCTTTGTGGGGGGTGTTTGGTGCTTAACTGGATGTCCACGTGTTATACACTCCTATTTTATCTGTCTTTATGTCTAAGTCTGAGGGAGTCATTTTGTGTCCCCTCTTCACAGTTTCCTTTTGGGCAGAGGACCACCATGGTCCTTTTGCTTGGTTGTTTAGGATGAGCCCGTGTACTGTGAGTGCCAAAAACTGACTGCTTCTGTCTGGAGGAGTTGCCTCTGATAAGCAGTTTAGCCCTTTTCCATTTGTTAGAGAGGCACGAGATTTAATGCATATTTTTTGCCAGTCCTGGCAGCTCTTGTAGAAAAAAATATACATATATATATATTTGCAGACAGCAAGCAATATAGAGATTCGTGTATTTCCTGAAGAATTGCATTTGCAACACAGTGCAATTTATTTTGTTACAGAGCAGCCTCCCCATTCGATAGCAGCCAGGGCTCCAGGCTGGCATGCAGAACAGTGCAGCTTAAGCAGGAAATTCATCAGAATGCAAAAAATCAATTTATCAAATGTGGCCTCGGGGTTGCTGCTGGTTTCTGTCTCCTGAACAGAGGGGTCCAGTTTCCAAGAGACCTACTAGATGGCCAGGGTGCTCCATGCATGCTTGGCCATGACCACCATCCCTCCAAGAGGCACCTTGGATGGAGCAGGGTTCCATCCAGAAGACCCTTATGCAATTAGGGTCTTCTGAGCTCATGGCCATGGGAAAAGACTTGGCAAAGGTGACCACGTGTGCCAAGGCCAAATCCCAGGCAAAGGATGCAGGAGTGGAAGCAGTGGCTTCCCACGAGCATGCTCTCCCACTTGCCCTGGTGTGAACTGTGCCATGTGCAGCTGCTGGGAGGCAGCTCTGCCCACACCTCTCACTCTCCCTGACAGCTCGTGCACGCTTCCTCGCCCCCGTTTCCAAGATTTCTCATGGCAGGAGCCTAACGTTGCCTTGGGAAGTGACATCCCTTGTGGCACTCGAGTAGTGAGTGCAGCCCTGGGGTCCCATCCTCAGTCTTCAGGTGAAGCCTGAAGCACCAATAATCAAATCAAACTAGCAGGTTTGCTGTTATGAAGTGGTGCAAAGTCACCCCCAGCCCCTCAGAGCTCTGCTGTCACCCCTTCATCCAGCAGCACCCATGACCTGTTGTTAGCATGGAACAGCTCAGCTCTCCCTGGCAGTGTAAGACCCAGTGCTTCCCAGCATGAGGTGTTTTGATCCATGTGTTTTTCCCATCTCCTGATCGTTGCTTCTGTGGCTGTGGTTTCCTTCAGAGTTTGCAGTGCCCAGGTAGCTGGGCTCCTGGGATTGCTCTGGAATAATGAAGAGAGGGGCAGCCCACGCTTTATCCCATGCTGGAATCCTGCTCGCTGCAGGAACTGGGAGCCAGGCTGGTGGTTGTGTGGATGTAGATGGAGTCTGGGGAAATGCAGAGTCATTTCCAGTGAGAGGAAGAAAGTGAGCAGCAGACTGAGCAGGTAGCAAGGGGATTTGGCAGCCAAGCCAAGAGTATAATGTACACAGCTGGCTTGGATGTAATCCACTGCTAACAGCACTGTAGGATGTGGATGTGGAAGGGAACCAGGTAAGATAGTGGAGTGAGGAATAAAGCTGAGATAGCGTAATGGAAGATAAGAAGCCATAACAACCCCAATCCTGACGACTGCTTTTTCCCCGTGAGCTTATTCTCATGCTGCCATCTATTGGTGTGAAAATGGATCTGAGGAAGTCTTGGTTTTCCCAGGTGGAGGGCAGCAGTGGGAATGGGAGCTGCGAGGCAGTCGTGGCCCTGAGGGTGAGCCTGGTTCAAGTCTCATCCAACTTCTGCTGCTCTGCACCACGAGGGCCAGAGACCAACATGGCAAGCAGTGGGATGGGAGCAGTCTCACCTTGTGAACATGCTTATGGTTTCCAACAGGTGAACACTTTCCAAGCTGTCCTGATCACAGATGGAGTGTCATCTTTTGCCCTATTTAACTACCATGAGATCAGCTGGACCACGGGGACAGCCAGTGGAGGGGACCCCCTGACTGGCCTTGGTGGGGTGATGGCCCAGGTGAGGCTCTTCTTCCCTTATCCCCATCCCTGTCAGGCTCTGTCAGAACTTTCTGGAGCTTGCCTGATGTATCTGTGTTCACTCATGCTACTTGCTGCCTCAACATTCCCAGCACTGGCCTTGCAATCCCACTGCTGGATACATGGAACAAGCACTCCAAAATTTGCCAGTCCAGCTGCCCAATGGGGATTGAGGTTCCCTGGCTAGGGAGGGCCTCTCCATCACTTTATCTCAGCCACTCACCACCCATACATCTCTACATACACATGTATAAATAAGTCCATAAATGTATCAATATACATCCATACTGCTGAGGTTTTTGCTTACATGCAAACTACCTGAAACCTGAAATCCCTGAAAAAAAAGATATTAAAACAAAAGAAGATATGCTCAGGAGTTACTGCAGAGCACAGAGGTGCAGAAATGCAGCATCACTTTCATGTGGCAAAGATGTGTGATGACGTTTTCTCTCTCTCTCTGTTTTAGGCTGGCTTCAATGGTGGAAATATCACCAACTTCTTTAGCATCCCAGGCTCCAGAACCCCAGACATAGTCAATATTGAAGAAACAACCAATGTTAACATCCCTGGGCGCTGGGCTTTCAAAATAGATGGCAGAGAAATAGATCCAGCCAATGGCTGCAGCTTGAGAGGTAAGAACTTGAGTGTTACACAGGAATTAAATACCACAGAGCCATGCTCTTGATTCTTTTCTGTGATGCTGATGATGGTAATTTCCCAGGAAAAGTAATTTCCTTTTGCCTCCAGAATAGGAAAGGTGGGAGTGTGCTCCTTTTTCCTTTATTTCTGCAAGAAGAATAGCAGGTTTTCTGGGCAGGGCCATGTCCCAGCACCAGTTACAGTGTCTGTGCACATCACCAACAGCATGAGGATAGAAAGGGCTTAAAAAATGCACATAGTGACCGCACAGGGATTCTGCTGCTGAGAGGTTATTACATCATTTGAGAAATAAAACTGTCAGAAGTGCTCTGCTCTGCTCCAGGAATCTTTCTAGCAAGAGAAAATTGTCACTTGCTGAATGACACTAGAGAAGTCACCACTCTGAAATACCTGGCTTATCTTTGTCCTGGTTTAGGACTTTGTAACAATGTTCATGAGATCTTGAGGCTCTTGCAACCCCTGTGGAGGTTTCAGGATGGAAGTTTTTCAGGATGGAGGTTTTTCAGGATGGTTTCAGGAAGCTGCTGACCTGAGGAAGAAAGGCAGGACATTGCAAAGGGGCTGAAAGGCACCCTCAGCTTTGCAGGTGACCGGGGCAGCACTGGGTTTGCATTTCACAGTGGGCAGCCAGTTCTCCTCCACAAAAGGAGAGGCACTGCAGGGCCCACCATGCCCACGTCTTCTGCATCAGGACAGTTGGCACAGGAAGCCTCACAAGTGGGTCTTGCTAAGAGGAGATGATGTTTGTGGCAGGGAACTGGAAAATATCTTTTTTTGTAGGAGGCAGGAAAGAGAACAAAAAGTTTAGGAGAGGTAAATTCAGGCAGTGTGCACGGTGGAAGCCACATGCATGGGAAGTGTGAAAGACAAGCAGATGGAGGAGAGGGAAACTCTCATGGGTATTTGCCACCCTTGTTCTCCTGTCTTCTCTCTGCCTCTCATGTCTCTCACCAGCCAAACCTGCCTCCCTTTATAGTGCTGCCATCCAAAAAGTCTGCTCAGTGTATTGCCTTGTGATCACTCAGCTCTTCCCATCATCACTGGTGTGTGGTGTGCAAGTTGCTCTTTGGTTTCATAACTACTACAAGTCCTTTCTGAATGGGCTTTCTGAATTGCCTCTGGGATACTGATGGCAGAGCTGCTTTTCAACTGGCAAAGTTAGGTGAATGGAGGGATTATGGAGATGGCAACATAGCTGAAGGATGTGCTGCAGTCAGAGCATGCACCTCTGTCTGGAGGAGTGATACAGCGTGGTGTTTTTCTCCATTTCTGTCTTTTTTAGGCCAGTTTCTCCGCCAAGGGGAGATCTTCTGGGACAATGCCAACTGCACCACCAAGTGTCGCTGCTTGGACTTCAATAATGAGATCTTCTGCCAGGAGGTGGCTTGCAGCCCCTTTGAAGCCTGCGAGCTGAAGACCAAGTTCTTCCAGTGCGTGCCGGTGGAGAGCAGCACCTGCGTGGTGTTTGGAGATCCGCATTACCACACCTTCGATGGCTTCCTCTTTCACTTCCAGGGTTCCTGCTCCTACCTCCTCGCCAGGCAGTGCTGGCCAGGCTCCCAGCTGCCCTACTTCAACGTGGAGGCCAAGAACGAGAACCGAGGCGGCTCCTCCGTCTCCTGGCTGAGGGATGTATTTGTGGAGGTCTACTCACACAAAATCATCCTCCCCAAGGGCAGCTTTGGGAAAGCAAAGGTAAGAGCCTCACTGAAAGAGGAGAACTTGCCAGGCTGGCTCCTCCAAGGTGGCAGCAAGACCATGTCAGCAGCCCAGGGAGAATGGGGCCCCCGGCATCCCCTAGGGGGGGATGAATGACAGGCATGGCAGTCAAATGCCTGTCGTTTATCAACAGCTGTCCTTGTGTGCACATCCCTAACCCAAAGACCCTCTAACGTGGCTGTGTGGCTCCTGCCTGTGCCCCAGCAGGAATGCTTTGCAATTTCATGCACCAGCTCAGTCATCTGGTGTTGTCCCTGCAGGTGGATGACTTGATGGTGTCCCTGCCCGTCTCTCTGGAACTGGGAGCAATAAAAATCTACCCGAGTGGCTTGTCCACAGCCCTGGAGACAGACTTTGGCCTGCTGGTGACCTACGATGGACAACATTATGCCTCCATCTCCATTCCAGGCACATACATCAATGCCACCTGTGGGCTGTGTGGCAATTACAACAAGGACCCTGAGGACGATGCTCTGCGCCCAGACGGGAGCTTGGCCACGTCAGTGCCAGACCTGGGCGAGAGCTGGCAAGTGCCACATCCCGAGAGGAAATGCTCCTCTGGCTGCCTGGAAAACTGCAGCCTCTGTGATGCCTCCACGGAATCTCTCTATTTCACCCCTGAATACTGTGGCTTCATCAACAAGAGTGGGGGGCCTCTGCAGGAGTGCGGTGCCGTCGTGGACCCCACCCCCTTCATCCACAGCTGTGTCTACGACCTCTGCAGCTCCCGGGATAACGGCACCGGGCTCTGCCAGGCCATCCAGGCCTACGCCGCGGTGTGCCAGGCCCTGGGAGTCTCGGTGGGAGAGTGGCGTGCCCAGACGGGATGCGGTAAGTCTTGGTGCGCTCGTCCCGGGACCTTTCCCCTCTGGAGCAGGGGAACGATTACAAGGGTCTTCCCATGTGCTGAGAAGTTGTTGGGGGAGAAATTCAAGGGAGGGAGTTAGGTGAGAAGAGATCGATTCGCTCCTCCCTGCAGCACCAGTTTTGTGCCAGGCACAGGGCGGGAGCTCCGTGTTACTCTGTGGGCTGTCAGGTGCTGTGGTGAGAGACGGAGGCTGGGCTGAGAAAGGGGGCTGTCCAACAGCACACTGCTTGGCCCACTCTCTTCCCTTTAAGGAGCTTTCTCTCTTCCCATTAAGGAGCTGTGGGTGGCTTGATGGCTCTGGGCCTGTTTTGGAGAAGCTATTCCATGGCTGGGGAGGCACCAGAGGGAAGAGGGAGGGCTAATTCCACGGGCAAGCAGGGCTCCCTGGTCACTCTGTGTTGTGGGAAAGAGGCAAATTGGCCTCAAACCATGCTGTAACACGCTTCTCCCGTTGTTTGTCTCCCCTCTGCACCCACAGCAACAGCCGTGCAGTGCCCGGAGCTCAGCCACTACTCAGTGTGTGCCAGCAGCTGCCCTGCCTCATGCTCGGACCTCACAGCCCCTCTGTCCTGCACCTCCCCGTGCGTCGAGGGCTGCGAATGCAACGAGGGCCACGTCCTCAGCACCGACCGCTGCGTCCCCGTCCAGAAGTGTGGCTGTGACGTGGATGGCCGCTACTACGCCATCGGGGAGTCCTTCTGGGCAACTCTGGACTGCACGGTGGAGTGCCAGTGTGAGGAGGGTGGGGAGGCCAGGTGCTTTGACACCACCTGCCCCGAAGGAGAGGTCTGCACCATCGAGAACGGCTACCGGGGTTGCTACCCCAAGCGGGAGAGCCTGTGTTTGGTGGAACAGAACCACGTGTTGCAGACGTTTGATGGCATCTCCTTCCCCTATCCCCTGGAGCACTCCTACACTCTGCTCAAAACCTGCCCAGAAATGCCAGATTTCATCGAGGTGGACATCATCCAAAAGAAGCCCGGGTCAGCTCCCGATGGACCACGCGTTGTGCGGATCCAGGCGGTTGGCCACGAGGTGAAGATTGGAGGCACCAGCCTGCTGGAGGTCAAGGTAAAGGTGATGTGTTCAGGGTGGCCCATCCCAGGGCTGGCACGGGAGGCAATTCTGGCACTGTGATCCACTGTGCCTTTGGAGAAGGGCTCAGGAGTCTCTGGCCATGGGGTGCTCCCCAGGTTGGGTGGCCCTAGGAGGAAGGCCACAGGGGCCATCACATGGAAGCCTTTTTGGTGCCTGTGAAGTTGTCACAGTGCTGCTGTTCCTGTTTGCTGCCTGGGTCATCTCAGGAGACTGTTCTGATATCCCAGTTGTCTCCCGCAACTTGTTTTTTCCTTGCAAAAACTTTTTTTATGGGGGAGAAGCAAGGAGTTTTTATGGGGAGACCAGCTGCATGTCCTCACTCAACAGAGGCTCTGCACCTTGAGGGGTTGGGTGCAGGTCAGGAAGCATTTAGTGTATGGCCTCACAACGTTGCATTGCTTTCCCTGAAGCATCTTAATCTGCTTGTTACTTGTAGGTGAATGCTTATGACATAGAGTTGCCCTATTTCCACCCCTCTGGCCGCCTGGAAATCTACCGTAGCAACAATGGCACCGTGATGGAGTTTGAGGAGCTCCTGGCTATCAGCTACTATGATTCAGGCCTCCTGGAGATCCACCTCTCCACCACCTACTTCAACTGCACCGGAGGCCTGTGTGGTTTCTTAAATGGCAATGCCAGTGATAAGTTCTACCTTCCCAAGGGCAAGTTCACAGACAACCTGGAGCTCTTCTTGGAGAGCTGGACAACGTTTGATGAGATCTGCAACGGGGAATGTGGGGACCTCCTCAAGGCTTGCAACAACGACTCGGAGTTGCTCAAGTCCTACCGGAGCCGCTCCAACTGTGGCATCATCAATGACCCAACCAACAGCTCCTTCCTGGAGTGCCACAGTGTGGTCAACGTCTCTGCCTACTACAGGACGTGCCTCTTCCGGCTGTGCCAGAGTGGGGGCAACGTGTCAGAGCTATGTGACTCTGTGGCACGCTACGCCACTGCCTGCAAGAATGCTGAGGTGGACATTGGCCAGTGGAGGAGCCACAGCTTTTGCCGTGAGTCCACCAGAGTTTTTCAGTTCCTGGGGATAGGGCTGTGATGCGAGGAGGGTGATGGCTGAGAGGAGAAGGGGTTGCAAAAGAGGTGGGAAAAGCTGATGGTCATCAAGGTGCTGAGATTCTTTCCCCTCTTGCTTTGTTACCCCAGTTTCTGCTCACTCCATCCCTACCTTTTCCCTGTCCCCCCACCCCATGCTGCCCTGGGAACTCACATTCCATGTGTGTCACCCTGCAGCTCTCGCCTGCCCGGAGAACAGCCATTTCGAGGAGTGCATGAGCTGTGTGGAGACCTGTGAGACCCTGGCCACGGGCCCTGTCTGCACAGACACCTGCAGGGAGGGCTGCCAGTGCGACGAGGGCTTTGCCCTCCGCGGCACCCGCTGCATTCCCCGCGGCGAGTGCGGCTGCAACTTTGAGGGGCGCCAGCTGGCCACCAACCAGACCTTTTGGATGGACATCACCTGCCACTTCCTCTGCTACTGCAACGGCTCCGACAACAGCGTCTACTGTGAGAATGTCTCCTGTAAAGATGACGAGTACTGCCTGGAGGAGAACGGCCTCTACTACTGCCATGTCCGCACTGATGCCTCCTGCATCATCTCTGGCTATGGGCACTACCTGACTTTTGATGGTTACTCTTTTGACTACCAGAGCAGCTGCCCCTTGGTCCTCTGCACCACGATCACTCGGCCGAGGGTGGAGCGCTCGGACACTTTCCCAGCATTCACTGTCACAGCCAAGAACGAGGATCGGGACACCTCTCTGGCCCTTTGGGTGAAACAAGTTGAGGTGGAGGTCTTCAACTACAACATTGTCATCCACCGTGCCTACAAATATACTGTGCTGGTGAGTGTGGGGCCAAAAGGGCCATGGTTATTTCTCCCCGCTGTGGCTCCCAAACTGCTGAGCGATTCCCTAGGCACAAGGCTGTATGGCTCACAAGGTTTTCCAGGGGTTTGGAAGCACATACACTCAGGCTCATCCCCAGCATGCCACAATGCACAGGTTTTGGAAGGGTCTTCCACTCCGGCTGCCTTCATTTGGATGCAGAGGCAAGGCTGATGGGGATCTTGCTCCAGGAATGCTGAACTACCCTCATTCATGTCCTCCTGTGGTAGCTCCAGTCATTGTTGCTACTCATGGTGCATCTTGTTTCCTTCCTCACAGGTCAATGATGAGCGTCTCTACCTGCCCCTGAAGCTGGGCCAGGGCAAAGTGAACATTTTTGCCTTTGGTTTTCACATCGTGGTTGAGACTGACTTTGGGCTGAAGGTGGTGTATGACTGGAAGACATTCCTCTCTGTCACTGTCCCACGCAGCTTCCAGAACCTCACCTACGGCCTCTGCGGCCGCTACAACGGCAACCCCGAGGATGACCTGGTGGCTGCAGGTGGTGTGCCAGCCACTGGTGTTGCAGACTTTGTCCAGAGCTGGGCAAAATGGGATGCATTCTGCCGTGTGGGCTGCGGCGAACGCTGCCCTGCCTGCGGGAAGGTGGAAGGCTTCTGGAAACCCCAGCAGCTCTGCAGCCTCATCCCAAGCCAAAGCGGTGTCTTTGCCAAATGCCACAGCAAGATCAACCCCAGCTTCTTCTACAAGAACTGTCTCTTTGACACCTGCATCGATGGGGGAGCCATGCAAACAGCCTGCAGCTGGCTGCAGAATTATGCCAGCACATGCCAAACGCAGGGCATCGCCGTTAAGGGCTGGAGGAACTTCACCTCGTGCTGTAAGTGCCACCTTGCCTCTGGGTCCTTATTCTTTAGAGGTGTTTCCTGGGGGTGTTCACTGTAGCTGTAGCACTCACTGGAGCTCACTCTATGGAGAAGCAGCAGAGCACCACATGGAGCACCAGCAAATGCCCACTGCTTCTGGGCCATTCACCTGGAAATGTCCCAATGACCTGGCAGCCAGCCCCTCCCATCCTTGCTGGGTGGGGAGCAGGGGTCAGGTCTGGGGTGCTGTGTCCTCTTGGTGTTGTTACAAACTGTGTATGGTAGAGTGGGAGCAGGGGTGGGGGAAAGAGGGAAGCCTCAAGTTCAAAAGGTATCAACAGTTCCTCTGTTGTTAAGCAGGACGTGTATTGCTCAGCTTCAAAGCCAGGAGCTGGTGTTTGCTCTGATGAGGCTGCATGCCCTTGCCAATAAGATTACGATGTGATGTTCAATTAGACTCCCGAGGGCTGGGGCCGTGAGCTTCTCTGGCAGCAAATCTCTCTGGCAAATCAAATGGGAAGTAATCATCTTCGCTAACAAGAGTGAAAATTAAATTTGTGCCGTTCTTCCTTCTAATGAGCAAACTCGTGGCTCAGGAGGCAATAATCTCACAGGGAAGGGGCAGTGAGGCCACTGAGGGGCATCCTGGAGGCTGGGTCTGAAGTGATCCCCAGTGGGACACAAGGAGAAGCAGCCAGCTCAGGGATGGGCAGCATCCCTCACAGGCTTCACTCTCTGATGGCCCAGCAAAAATACATCCCATAAATTGTGGGAGGCTCTGTGTGCTCCAGGGCCAGCACAGACATCTCTCCTGGAGGGAGGTGTTCATCTGGTGCCAAGGAATAGATTTGTTTGTGGGAGAGAGGGGAGCATGGGGAAACTGTTGTGCTGGACTCAGAGAGGGTGGTGAGTAGCAAAGTGTAGCTCAGCTCGGACTAAGCAGCTGGCAGACAGATTAGGCTGGAGAGATGAAGGCTGCCTTTCCGTGCTCTGGGTCCCTCTTTGGACAATGTGATCCATGTGAACCACCTTGGCAGGGGACTTAGCTGCCCAGGGGCACCAGCAGTGGGGATTACAACCCTGTGTGTGTCTGGCCTCTGGGTAGGTTTTGTCTGAGAGCTAATCTGTGTCTGTTTTGTCTTCTGGCAACACTGCAGCTGTCAGCTGTCCCCCCAACAGCCACTACGAGAGCTGCGTGTCCCTGTGCCAGCCCCGATGTGCTGCCATCAGGCTGAAGAGTGACTGCAGCCACTACTGCGTGGAGGGATGCCAGTGTGACCCTGGGTATGTCCTCAATGGCAAGAGCTGCATCCTTCCCCACAACTGTGGCTGCTACTCTGATGGCAAATACTACGAGGTACGCTGCTTGTGTCCTTCTCCTGAGGCTTTATCCCCCCCATCTTTCTGATATTTCTGGGCAGTCTGGTGCCCTGCGTGGGGATGGTGTGGTACCAGGTGGTCATACTGGGGCTCTTTGTCAGGCTCTTAGCCTCAGTCATCATGAGTGCCAAAGTGCAGCACTGCATGACTGTGTTATTCCAGGTATTCCATACCAGATAAAATTTCATGTGAAATTGACTTATTTGTAGCTGATGGATGTTATTTGGGAGAGTTTGATTCAGCAGGGTGTTGTGCTGGTGGCACTGCTCATATTACAGTAGGCTGTATTTTGTTTGCTGGAACTGTTCTGCATAAGGTGTCTTTGCACCTGTGACAAGACAGTATTGTGGCACTGTTGTGTGGGGGGCAAAAGAAAGGGGTCATGGAGCTATTTAGCATGCTGTGGTTTTTCTGCATGTAAAGGCAGTGAGGGAGGTGTGATGGCAATGCTGATTCCTTTTGGTAGCAGAGATGTTGCTAGGTAGCTGCAAGCTGCCAGCCTGTTCTTTGTGCCTTTTTCTCTGTCGTCATTGCCCCCTCTCACTTGCCATACAGCAGAGGACCCAAGTTGGGGATCTCCAGCCCTCCTGGCTGGTGACAGCTCCTTCTTTTAGCCCAAACAGCTCTTCTGGAACGGGGACTGCACCCGCCGGTGCCGCTGCTTCCGGCGCAACCTCATCCAGTGCGACCCCCGGCACTGCAAGTCGGACGAGGAGTGCGCCCTGCGCAGCGGCATCCGCGGCTGCTTCAGCACCAAGAGCTCCTTCTGCCTGGCGGCGGGCGGCGGCGTCTTCCGCACCTTCGATGGGGCCTTCCTCCGCTTCCCTGCCAACTGCGCCTTTGTCCTCTCCACCATCTGCCAGAAGCTGCCCGACTTCTCCTTCCAGCTCATCATCAACTTCGACAAGTGGTCCTCGCCCAACCTCACCATCATCTCTCCCGTGTACTTCTACATCAATGAGGAGCAGATCCTCATCAGCGACAGGAACACGGTCAAGGTAAAGGTCTCACCAGGGGTGTTCGCCCCCAGCGCAGCGGAGGAAGACTCCTGAGGAGGATGGCACATGAGAGGCTACACCAGGGCCCTTGGGAGGCTCTGTTGATGGTTTTGTGTCCTGGTCGAGGCAGCTCTAAGGGTGAGGGATGCGGCCATCATCGATTGGGCTTTGTGGAGGGATGCCAGCTGAAATGAAAGGGCTGGCTGGACTCAAGGCCATCTGCAGCCTGGAGTTTTGTAGTCACATGCTTGTCCACCTCTTGGAGGTGTGGCTGGACTTGTCCTTTTGAGCAGAGAGGAGTGCAGAGGGCTGGCTATTGCTCTGGTGTTGCTTGGTCTGTGAAGGACATAGTCCATGGCCTTTCCTGGTGAGTGATGAGCTGTAAGCTAGAGCCTCTGCATGTGAGTAGGTTCCCTTTGTGGTGCAGCCTTGTGCAGGTATTCAAGGGAAGCGGCACTGTCATAGTCACCTGTTGGGCCAGAAAGAGGAGGAGGATGATGCCAGCCCTAGCCAAAGACGAGGCAGGGTGTTGGGAGGCAGTTGTGGCCTGATTTGTGGGTGTCTCATGCTCATGTCCACATGCAGAGGGGATGGGAGGGATGTCAGCCTCACATCCTCTCCTCTGCCAGGTCAACGGCAGCCAAGTGGGCATCCCATTCGTCACGGGGCTTTCCACCAAAATCTTCAGCCAGGAGGGCTTCCTGGTCATCGACTCCAGCCCCGACATCCAGATCCGCTACAACGGCTTCAACATCATCAAAATCACCATCGGGGAGCGGCTGCAGAACAAGGTGTGCGGCCTCTGCGGCAACTTCAACGGCGACCGGACGGACGATTACGCGACGCTGCGGGGGAAGCCGGCGGTCAGCGGGGTGGTGCTGGCGCAGAGCTGGAAGACCAACGGCATGCAGAAGAGGTGAGAGGTCGGATGGCCCCTTCCCCGCCGGGCGGGAGAGGGAGCGGGAGCGGGGCCGGCCGCGACGGGAGCCCCCGCGATGTGTCCGGTGCCCACAGCTGCAACGAGCTGCAGTACTCGCAGTACGCCGCCTCCTGCGACAACGTCCAGATCCAGGAGCTGCAGAGTGACAGCTACTGCCTGAAGCTGACGGACATGAAAGGCTTCTTCCAGCCCTGCTACGGTCTCCTGGACCCCCTGCCCTTTTATGAGTCCTGCTTTCTGGATGGCTGCTACAACCACAAGAAGGTGCAGCTCTGCGGCTCGCTGGCCGCCTATGGCGAGGCGTGCCGCACCTTTGGCATCCTGGGCACTGAGTGGATCGAGAAGGAGAATTGCTGTAAGAGAGCCGGGGGCCATCCGGGTGGAGGGGAGCTGTGTCCCACAGTGGGAGAAGGAGGAGAGTTTCCAAGAGGGCAGGGGCTGTCAGAGGCACCTGCCCTGTGGTCTGAGGATAAAGATTGTCTTTGTGCTCTTTCTTGTGCTGTTTAGCAGGAGTGGTGGAAGACCCTTGCGTGGGCGCCGACTGCCCCAACCGCAGCTGTGAGATGGACAACGGGGGGGAGCTGTGTGGCTGCATCGAGCCCCCACCCTACGGGAACAGTGAGTCCTCTGGTCCTGGCCACAGGGCTGGCAGGGAGCTCTGTGGGTGGGCACTGGGCTGTTGGAGCACTGAGGCTTCAGGAAGGGGTGTGCTGAGGGCTGAGATGGTGTTTTGTGAGTGTGCAGAGTTCAGGATGGGAGTGGGGTGCAGGTCTGGAGTGCACGTTATGTGCAGGTCTGGAGTGCACACTATGGGCTCCCCTGGCTTGGGAGCACTTTGAGCAGCAGGGGTGTCAGATGGGCAGGGCATGCTGCAGGAGATGATCCCAGCCTATCTGTGGCAGTGAGGAGGAGGAGGGCCAAACAGGCCTGCACCCTGGGTCTGCAGTGTCATTCGTCATGATCTGAAGCTGTCTTGTCTTCTCCTCCAGCCACCCATGACATCATTGATGCAGAGGTGACCTGCAAAGCTGCCCAGATGGAGGTGTCCATCTCAAAGTGCAAGTTGTTCCAGCTGGGCTTTGAGCGTGAGGGGGTGCGGGTCAATGACCGCCACTGCCCTGGCATTGAAGGGGAGGACTTCATCTCCTTCCAGATCAACAACACCAAGGGCAACTGTGGCAATTTGGTGCAGGTGAGCCAGGTCACAGAGCATGAAGGTCTGGGAGTGAAGGCCAGGCTGTTCATCTTAGGTTTCTTCTTCTTTGGGGCTTAGGGAAAACAAAGGCAGATCTTGCAGCACCCAGTGATTCCTAGCCAGGAGGGACCCTTGGGGTTGTGCAGCTTGTCTGGGGGCCAAGGGGGGCAGAGATGACCAGTCTCAAGTGATGCCCCACATTCCTTCTGCAGTCAAACAGCACACACATAGTGTACAAGAACACAGTGTGGATTGAGAGTGCAAACAACACAGGCAACATCATCACCCGGGACCGGACCATCAACGTGGAGTTTTCCTGTGCCTATGAGCTGGACATCAAGATCTCCCTGGATTCGGTTGTGCGGCCGATGCTCAGGTAGGAGCTGGGGTGACCTGTGGAGCCTCTCAGGTCTCATAGGGGTGGGAGCATGTGAGCAGAGGGTGAGAATCTGAAGCAAGGCATCGAGTTGGGAGTTAGTAGCCTTTCCACCATCCAAACTGGATTTTTTTGGTCATTCTTAGTGTGATTAACCTGACGGTGCCAACGCAGGAAGGGAGCTTCACAACCAAGATGGCCCTGTACAAGAACTCCTCCTACAAGCATCCCTACCGACAGGGTGAGGTGGTGCTCACCACCCGGGATGTGCTCTATGTAGGGGTTTTTGTTGTTGGGGCTGATTCCAACCATCTGATCCTGATGCTGAACAAGTGCTATGCGACCCCCTCACGGGACAGCAATGACAAACTGCGCTACTTCATCATTGAGGGAGGGTGAGTGACTGGGGGCCAGGTGGCCAAGCATGCCCTAGTGGGGGTTTTTGTCTTGTCTTTTAGGGCAGGGGGGCTCAAAGGGGTGGTGGTGCAAGTTAGAGACCTTTTGGTTAGTGGGACAGTAAGTAGACCAAGATCTGGAAAGGTTAAAAAACAGAGGTCACGGACAGGAGTTGAAGATCTTAAGGTGGCTTAAGGATCACCAGCAAAGGTATTAGAAAAAGGTTATTTTAATATAGATTTATGAAAGTGCAACTTAACAGAGTTTGGTGGCAAGGTTTTGTCTTACTATGTTGAAAGGGCGTGTTTGGCTTAAAATTGGATTTACACAGGGATTGGAGGAAATGATATATGCAGGGATAGGGGAGATTTAGTCAGAACTGGGTTGGAATGATTTGCACAGAGATTGGGTTGGGGTGGAGGCATCTTGGGAAGCAAGGCAAGTGTTGGTGCTTTGCACAGGTGCCAAAACCTGAAGGACAACACCATTGGCATAGAGGAGAACGGGGTGTCATTGACGTGTCGCTTCCATGTCACTGTCTTCAAGTTCATTGGGGATTATGATGAAGTTCACCTCCACTGCGCCGTCTCGCTCTGTGATTCAGAGAAATACTCCTGCAAAATAGTAAGTGGAGCAATTGCTGAGGGGTTGCTTGCTTTGCAGGGTTCCAGCTGAGTGTGTGAGCCCAGCTGACCTGGCATCAGAGGTGGCCAGGGATGTAGCCCCAGGGGCAAGGCTGGGAGGGTTGTGTGTCCAGGTGCGGGGAGGAGAGCATCACCGTGGGCAGATCACCTCAGGGTGTCTCCAAGATCTGGTTGCAGGGTCCCTCTGGGAGGCTGACTGTCTGGGGAGGCCTGGATGGGGCCAAGAGTGACAGTGGCAGTGTTTATCCCCACACAGAACTGCCCTCAGCACACGAGGATGGCCAGTGCCTTCGCCGAGGAGGCCAAGGAGCAGATCCTCTCCGTGGGGCCCATTAGGAGGAAGCGTAAGTGTGTGTGAGCCCCAGGAAGGCTGCAGGGGTCTTTCTCGGGACAGGAATTGGTGTTGTACCAGTGGTACAACAGGGTACAGGGGCTTGGGGTCTGGGTGTGTTGCTCACATCTCCTCCTTTGCTCTTGGTGCCCAGGATCGGACTGGTGTGAGGACAATGGTGGCTGTGAGCAGATCTGCACAAGCCGGGCAGATGGACCCCTCTGCAGCTGTGTGACAGGGACACTGCAAGGGGATGGCAAGAGCTGCAGGGGCAAGTACTGGGGGTGGCACAGGAGGAGTGGGGGGCAAAAGTAGCAGGGGACTTCCATGGCCAAGACAAGGGGCCATAGGGGTAAGTGGCATGGGGAAGGTGGATGGAATGTGTGACGAGTCACAGACAGAAGGGAGCTGGGGGACAGGGAGCTGGACACACACTGTCCTTAGGGGTGCCTGGCAGCAGAGCCTTGGAGGGCAGACTCTGAAGAGGTGGCAGGCAGGCAGCTGCAGGGGGGATGATGGTGTGGAGTGTGGGGCAGCAGCAGGGCAGAGGCCATGGGTGTCGAGTCTGAGGGCCAGTTAAGGGGCTTGTGGAAGGGCACCCACCTATGAAGTGGGGCACCCAAGAAGACCTGGGACTGCTGCAGTTCGTGGGTCACTTGGGAGAGAGGGAGGCACCCAGTGTGTGTGTGCTGGGACCCCAGTTCACCCAAGTCTTGTTGCTGTTTTGTTGGCAGCCTCCAGCTCTTCAGGGGAGCACCGGGCCCGAGTGACCCTTCTGATGGTGGCCCAGCTGTGGCTGTGCTCAGCTCTGCTGGACCTGACTTCCTAGGTGCTGCTCTGCCACCCAGCCAAGTACTGTTCTCACCTCAGCCTGAGTCTTTGTAGGGTAGGAGACAGCACCCACACAGCACTCAAGCTGCCACCCACCTGTCCTGCAGTGTGGAGGCAAGAGAAGGACTTGATCTGCAGAGCGAGTGGACTTGGACAGAAAAGTGGCACGTGGCAAGCACAGTGGCAGTGAGGCAGAGCTGGATGTTTGCCAGCATCAGGGTGGGACGTGGGTTGTTTGTTGGTTATTTTTGTTTTGCAGTTTTCTGGCATCGATGTGGGAATTTGTTTGTTTGTTGCGTTTTGTTTTGTTTTTTTTTTTTTAATTTTCATCTTTCCATCATTGCTGTGGGATTCGAGGTGGGTTTTTCTTTTTTTCAGCCTTCCCTTGTAGCAGGCATGGTAGGGTGGCCCACACCCCTGTGGGACAGGCCAGAGCATGTGCTGTGTCCTCACATGGGTGGCCATGGGTCTCCACCATCCTTGAGAGCTGCTGTCTGTGTGCACATCCTCGGCCAGAGGTAGGTGTCACAGGCCAAGTCATGAGATCATTGTCATCACTGTCATCAGATGTCGTGACATCTCAGGAACATGCTGCCCTCTGGCTCTCTGGAGCTGAGGTGTGTGGCAGAGGGCCCCTAGGGGTCTAGGACACCTTTTAGTAGTGACAACTGGTCCCAGTGTTTGGAAAGAGGTGATTTTTAATGGGCAAGGACAAGAAGCCAGAGAAATAAGGGATGGAATTCCCTCCTGTGTTTGCATGGTGCACCAAAACAGAGTTCTTTGAGGGTCAGAGCAGGATTGGGGACTGTGGGTGCAGGGCAGTGTTGAGGTGGGAGACTCAAGAGCAGTCTTGGGGTGCTGGGGGGTGTGGGGGTGCTGTCTGTGTTGGAGTCTTCTGTTTGTACTCTGTGAAATGGCTGTGTGAGAATAAAATGTGTTGTAATCCTTCGTAAGCAGTGTGGTCCTGTGTGATGGCAGAGAGGATGGGGAGAGGCAGCTGGGGCCACAGGGATGTTGGGGGCTGGAGAGCATCCCCAGGAGGGGTTGGTTTAGGATCAGGAAACACAGTTCCTGATGATGCTTTCAGCCATAGTAAACATTCCTACTCCAATAATGTAAGTTTTTAGTAAGTCTGTTACAGCTTCTGCCCCCACATGCATTTGTTGGTGAGGTTTTTTGCACTACCTTCCACTGCTCCAGTTGTTAGAGTGAGCAGAAGGAGAATTTAGTGTAAGTCAATGGGATTTTTCCAGCCAGGGAACATTCCCAGATTTGGGAAAAGCAGCTCTTCCATACTTCAAATTAGAGATATTCCAGTACCAGCTGTTTGTGTGTGTTCATATCATAGGTTCCCTCCCTTTTCTCTGCTCCTTTACACCTTTGCACTTCTGCCCTCCACATGTTTATATTCCATTCTCATTGCATTTTCTTTCCATTTCTTCCATTAACTTCTCATTTCTCATTCATCCCTATTCTAATTTCTCTTCTATCTCTTCCCAGTTGCTCCCATTTCTCCTTCATACTAATTCAGTGTGCAAATTCTGCCAATTTTTCTTTCCCCCTGCCTTGACCCTTCCACCCACTTGCAGAACAGGGGCAAATCTGGCCCAGTTTCTGAGCCAGCTGTGTGGTGCTGATGCAATCAAGTCAATGTTTTCTGCTAGTACTCATGAATATTCATGACCATGCTAATGGTACTGGGGTTTTCAGCACAGCTGCCACAGCCTTGCACAAGAGGCCCAAATCTGCCCTCCTTCAGATGGAACTTGTGGTGTTTCAGCAGGGATTTGAGCAAAGAAATGCCCATTCTGAGAGGGGTTGGAGATAGAGTGTCACAGAGCATGCTCCTGTTTTGTACATTCTGGTACACAGTGATGGGCACAGAAAAGCTGGAATCATACCCTGGGTGAAAAGAGAAATGGCAGAGCTTTGAGTGACTGTCAGGTTTTCCTGTTTCATTGCCTACTGCTAAGTCACTACAGAGGCTTCTTAAACATTCATGTCCTTTCCCAACATGCACCAAGATATCCTCAGGATTAACATCAGAGCATGTTTTAAAATGTCAGACACTCTGTTTGGTACCTAAACAGATGTCTTTGGCCTTTAAAGTGTTGCTTTCACAAAAAGAAAAAAAAAAAAAATTAAAAATCCCTGCTCTTTTCCCATCAATATCAATTGTTTCCCAATCATCCATGTGCTTGTTTTTCAAAGCCCAGACTCAGTGCTCTGTGGTGCACAACACAGTGTTGCCACATTGAATTCCTAATGCCACAATGGGTTAGATGGTGTTTGTCATCACTCCAACCCCTACAATTACTACAGAAGCACAAATTTGATGATTTGGATTGCATGTCAAATTCACAAGTTGCCACCACGACTGAAATTTCTTTTCAAAAGGCGTAGGGTGATCCCAGATCACCTTTCTGATTCCCATAGGTGAAAACACATTCTCTCCCTCTCTGATTGTTGCATCAACCAGGGACTGTACCCAGAACTGAGCCTGGAGGCAGCTCAGTGCTAATGAAATGTTGGTCTGAGCAATTCCTAAGGCATTAGCTGCTGATCACTGTCGTGCACTATATCTAAATCAGAATAGAGGACTGAGGTTACCCATTGCTGACCTCCTAAAGCTCATAAGGAAGCTCTCAAAGGCTGATCCATGGATTTCAAATTATTCACTATCATGTTTAGTTTGTTACCAAGTGTTTCTGTATCAATGGTATTTAATATACCTAGTCCAGTCCCCATCATACCTTTTGCATCTCCTTCTAGACAGGATGGTGTCCTCTGGTGTTTCTAAGAGGACCACAGGTGTGCCCCAAAAGCTGAACATTCTGTTTGATGGTGGAAACACCTGTTTGCATAGACACTTCCACTCTCTTGAACGACAAAGAAGGGTTAAGCAATATTTGCTGCATGTCCCATGACTGCATATGGTCCTGCCTTTGAAATCTAGGAGAGGTTTCCTATCATGCATAATCGAAGGATGTTATCCTGAATGTTGTTGTTATCATTGGTGGTGTTGTTGTTATGGAGTTTGTAATGTCTATTTTGAATTGAAATGATAGTCCCACGCTGTCATTAGTGCAGAACCAAACCCCACAAACAGGCTGTACTAAGGTAAAATAGTGCCAACAACCCAGTTTGCCAAAGGTAGAGAGCTTTCTGTCCTTTACTGTGGGATTAAATGTGATGGTTTACACAGAAATCCAGAGATACCATTTTATAGGTAGTTCTGTTAACCATTCAGCATCCTATTTCGATTTTTTTTCCCTTACTGTTCCTTGAAGTTGGTAAATTCCCCCATTACTTTCATCCCAGCTCCATTCACTTTCTGTATATACCTCACTGTTGTGCATAACCACAGAAGAAAGGTTTAAATCTCTGATTAGAGTCTATACTTACCTTATGTCTGAGACCAGGGCCATTCTGGGATTCTTCAACCAAAAATGAGGAGGAATAACACCATCAAGGGCTGGAGCAGTACCAGGGACACTGCACTGCTGTTTGCCAGCTGGTGTCAGAGGTGGGATTTATCCCTGGGTCCTTGTAGCCTCCACCAACTGGCAGGGTTCTGGAAAATGGTTTCTTGGTGGGGAAAACCCAACCACGTTACCCCATTGAAAAAGAAGGAAAACCCCATTGCAAACTGCTTTGGGTTTTTTGTGCCATTACTGCCAGTAGCTTCCCAGGCTAGAGGGCCATGAGGTTGAGTTTGAGCCACAGGCCTGGCTTCAGTTAGAGGTAGTTTAACCCTAACTGACTGCCCCACCTCTAAAGTGTCCTGAATACTTCCAGTCAGGTTACTTGGATTCAAACAGAAGGACACAAGCCTTAAAAAGGCCCTTTGTGCTGCATTACTCATTAGCCCATACCAGTTGTTTATTTGGTGCAAAGAAGATAACCTTTTATCCCATCCAGGTTCGTGTGGTTGAAGGTTTCAATGCTCCATTAGCTCTGCCCACTGCTCTGTTTTCCTGGGGACAATGAGGTGTGTGGGAAATCCACAGCATTCCCTCCTTTCCAGCCCAGTCTTTCACTATGGCCCTGGTAAAGTATGATCTATTGTCACTTTGTGTATTGTCTGGGACAAAGAGAGTAGAAAAAAAAAAAAATCATCAAAGTCCTGCAATAGTTTTAACACCAGCATGCCTGATTTTAAAGGCATTTAAGTACCACTGCCTGGTGTACTTGGCACTGCCAAACTAGAGGAGATTTAGATGAGATATAGGAGGAAGTTTTTCACCATGGGGTGGTGAGACACTGGCACAGGATACTCAGAGAGGTGGAGGAAGCCCCATCGATCCCTGAAGTTTTAAAGCCAGGCTGGATGGGGCTCTGAGCAACCTGAGCTGGTGGGAGGTGTCCTTGCCCATGGCAGGGGGGTTGGAACTGGCTGGTGTTTCCTTAACTTAAAGGTCCCTTCCAACCCTGAAAATTCTATTATTTGAAAGTTCTGATACTCGCAACCACTCGATTTTCTCAGTGGTCTCTATAATCTGACACTTGCTGCTCCGTTTGCCCCACGCCCCCATCCTCCCTACAGCCCTGCCAGCACTTTTGGTGTCTCCGCTTCTCCCCATCGCCCCACCCCCTGCAAGGCGGCTGCACCCGCAAAAAAAACCCCGCGGGGCTCTTCCCCTCTCCCACCCGCGCCCCTTTTTCCGCCTCGCCCCCGGCAACCGGGGACACGAAGGTCCCCGCAGTCCGCAGCCACTCCCTCGGGCAGCGGGCGGACCTGCTGCGGGGACACGGGGCGGGATGGGAGGGGACGGGGGGCGGGACCGGCACCGGGACCGGCCCCACGCAGTCTCCGGTGGCGAGAGCAGTTCGGCTGCTGACGTCGCGTGGCGCTACCGAGTGGTACCGCCCCGGTTCCGCCCCGCGCTGCCAGGGACCCGCAAGCAGGTACCGGGGGGACGGGAGAGGGGTGCGGGGAGACGAGGGGTGCGGGAGAACACGGCGACGGTTCCGCTCCTCGGGTACGGCCCCGGCGGGATCACCCACAGCTCTCACCCGCGGCACGACCCGTTTGTGCCGCCCCGTCACCGGGCCACCGCCTTCCCCCCTGCCCCCTACCCCTTCCGCAGCTCCTTCCCCCGCCGTGGCGTCGGGGGGACTCGCCGTCGCGACCCCAAAACGCCGAACCCCCGCGGCCCTGGACTCTGTCACCACTGCTGTCCCCTGCCTGCGCAGGGTCCTTCTCGGGATTCGCCTTGGGAGACCCAGAACCAGGCAGGACGCCCCGGGGGGGCCTTAGCCCGCCAGCAGCCGCTGCCACCATGGTCCCTAGAGGGTGGTCTTGCTCCCCGAAACCTCCGTCCCGCTTCCACCCTCTCCCCGGCACAGCACGGTGCCCTGGGTGACCTCACCCACAGCAAGACAACACGGAAGCAGGGGAAGCCCCAAACTTCTGCATCTCTCACAGCCTGCATTTCCCAGATCCATCTGGTGATACTGAGGGATGACTGATGGCACCACCACCAACACCCCCATGGGTGCTCGACCTTCTGCATCGCTTGGACCGGACCCATAAAGCCTCGGGGATGGACAGGGGCTGGAGGGATGGGAGACACTGTCTGCACTCCTGTGACCACTCACACTGACCCCTCTCTCTCTTTCCCACAGGAGCCACCATGGATCTGGTTCTGGAAGCTGCTGACCGGCACCTCCTCACACCCTACGTGTACCCCAGCAGCTGGCCCGAAGATGAGCCCTGCCGCCAGCTCCTCAGCCTCTTTGTCATCACCAACCTGGGGGCCCTCACACTCTACCTGCTCTTCGGCACCCTCAGCTACTACTTCGTCTTTGACCATGAGCTCCAGAAACACCCCCAGTTCCTAGAGGTGAGTGCACCCCATGCTACCCCCCTGGCACCCTCCTCACCCACACCCTGGGGCATCTCCTCACCATGACCTTCCACCAACACCTGCATCCCCCTTGCTCTCCTCCAGTCCGAGGCCATTCCAAGTGATGTGTGTGTCTGGTTGTCCCTGCTGCCTGTTTGCTGCCTCTCGGGGGATGCTTTTCTGCCCCCTACCAACCTCTCTCTTACTCTGTCCCCCCCCCTCACAGAACCAGGTACGTCGGGAGATCACCTACGCGCTGCGTTCCCTGCCCTGGATCAGCGTCCCCACCGTCGCCCTCTTCTTCGCTGAGGTGCGGGGCTACAGCAAGCTCTATGACAACATCGAGGACTCCCCATATGGTGAGCTGTGCCCCCCTGCCACTGTCACCTTCTCCCCACAGCCCTGGTCACCTTCCTCAGTTCCCCAGGGCAGGAAGTGTACCCCTGTTTTTCCTGGTGACAGCACACCCTGTTACAAGCTCTGCAGATTCCACCTGCATACCTCCTGCCTCCAGCTGGCCCCAGCAGTTGGTCACAGTCCCAAGTTCCTTTACACCCACAGAAGGAGGCACTCTCTGTCCCAGCTCAGGGAAAAGATTTTCCCTTCCCAACAAACCAGGGCCTGACTTTTATTCCCTGAGTCAGACTGCCTGACACAACTCATATACACCTCTCACTGAGAGGGCCACCATGCCTCCCTAGCCCCTTCTCCTCACTGGCCCTTGTCACCTGGCACCTCTGAGTGCCATCCCTAATTACCCTGTTCTCTTAGGCTGGCCAGGAGTCTTCCTCAGCATGCTGTCCTTCCTCTTCTTCACTGACATGGGCATCTACTGGATACACCGTGGTCTCCACCACAAACTGTTT
Organism: Heliangelus exortis; assembly: GCF_036169615.1. Lineage (NCBI taxonomy): Eukaryota > Metazoa > Chordata > Aves > Apodiformes > Trochilidae > Heliangelus > Heliangelus exortis. The sequence continues at coordinate 2,647,181 of NC_092447.1, forward strand.
TATAAGGTATGATTTGAGGTGGGGGACTTCAACTGAGAGCCCTTACCCCACACTGGGGTGGAGCTGCCATTCCCAGGGAATGCACACCTTGAGGGGTGGGAATGGTGGTCTGGGTCCAGCTGGATGAGGCATTGTCTCACCTCAGTCAGTGCTGGGACGGGAGCCCAGAGCCTATCAGGGTGCTCCCACCCTTCAAGCAGCGACTGCCCCTGATCCTTAGCCCCCATGGCTCCCAGGCAGTGAGTGTCACCAGCCTGGGGACACCCTAAAACAGACCAGCCCCCCCCCCAACCCCAGGGACTGATGACATGCCCTCTTCCCACAGCGCTTCCACAAACCCCACCACCTCTGGAAGATCGCAACGCCCTTCGCCAGCCATGCCTTCCATCCTGTTGATGGCTTCATGCAGAGCCTGCCCTACCACATCTATCCTTTCCTTTTCCCCCTCCACAAAGTCACCTACTTGGGCCTCTACATCTTTGTCAACGTCTGGACCATCTCCATTCACGACGGCGACTACCGCGTCCCCCGCCTCTTGCGCCACATCATCAACGGATCAGCCCACCACACCGACCACCACCTCTATTTTGACTACAACTACGGGCAGTACTTCACCCTCTGGGACAAGATTGGTGGCTCCTACAAGAGCCCCACAGCCTTTGAGGGCAAAGGCCCACACGACTACTTGCGCAAGCTCCGAGAGAAAGGTTTGGGGGTGCCTAATGGCACCCTGGATACCAAGACTGAGTAGGGTTCTTCCCTCTCCAGGATAAGGTTCCCTGGCCAGATTTCCCCCTGTTTCTCCCCAGCCTCTCGAGACTATTTTCCCATGGACAAAGAGCCTCCACCCTCTGATGGCACAACTAGCAAAGGGCAATTCTTGACGGGCACCCTGGCCTGTCCCTGGTCCCAAAAAGGGTGGTGGTTGGTTGCTGAGTTGTCACCTTGCTCTGTGCCACAGACCTGCCCTGCTCCCCCTGCCTCCCAGCTGCCTGTGGATCTCTGCTAAGGTCCCTGCTCTACCTGGGGGCTGTGCTGTGGCTTTACAAAAAGAACAACAATGTGGCACAAAGAGAAGAATAATGTGGCACAAATAGAACAATAAAGCATCTCATGGCAGGGGCTCTGTTTGTATGTGCTGCCCTCCCTCATGGCTGATTCACCATTGCAGTGCCCATCAGGATGAGTCAAGTGGAATCAAGTCCAGGTGAAAGGCTGATGAGTTTACTTCTTCTTCCAAGTTGTATTTCCCAAAAAACAGCTGCACACACTTACCTTTCAGAGACAGCACAGGTCCTCCTGACTGCTCCTTGCTGCAGGAAAGCCTCAAGAGGCAGCAAGACTCCTGGGTGCTTGGCAGGCTCTCCTCCTTCCTCTCGCTCAAGGGTGCCCCATGGGTGCTGAAGGAATGCATCCCATAAACAGTGTGCCTGTAGGACCAAGGTGTGCTTTGAGTATTGTGGGTCCCTCAAGCCTCCTGAGAACATTGAGGAGGAGAAAGAGGAGGAAAGCAGAGGCAACAGTGAAGAAAATTAAATACTGACAGCATGTTCTTAATTTTCCATCCCTTCTGGTGCATTGATATGTGCATTCCAGCCTTTGGCAACAGAGAGGAAGTCAGATGCTCCTGTGGAATAGCCTGGAAATATTCCTAGGAGGCAGGGGAATGAAGACCTTTCCCTCCCAAGTGTAGCTTTTGGTGAAACCAACTCTCTGCCAGTGTTTGTTTTCCTATTCTGAGCAAGTTTATCAATAAATCTGAGAGACCTGTCGCTGTGTTTATAAACTTTTCAGAGGAGATCAGCTCTCATGCTGTGTTTTCACAACACCTGGCCCAGCCTGGCTTTGATCTCCCCTGCAATACCCATGTGCAGGTACAAGTGTATTCAACTGTGTGGTGGTGATTTCCCTCCCAGCTTTGTGAAGTAATATTCCAGAATTTAGGCAGCGGTGCTTTTGTGGGAGCAAATTCTTTAGAGCTCCTTGAGGGGTCCTTGTAATGACAGAGCAACAGCTGGCCTTGTAATTGTACAACAATTGTACAACAACAGCTGGCCTTGTAATTGTACAACAATTGTACAACAACAGCTGGACACCCCTCTTTTTCATCCCTGGCCAGGGCTGGTTTTTGGTCAGAATGCTGCTGACTTTATTCCTGGGGCTGCAGCACACCCAGTGAACACTCACATGGCATGGAAAGAGATTGTTTTCTCCTCCATCCCCCTCTGACAGTGTTGGACAACCCCGGCAGGACCTGGCTGAGGTGTTCCAGTGGAAGGCTGGGAGGAAAAGCAGCCCCTTGAAGGGAGGAATTCAGAATTTGCCAGCAAAACAATCCTTGAGTTTCAGTACAGCTGTTCTAGCACGGTTGTTTTAAACACTGGGGAGAGTCAGAGGCAGCATGAGGACAGGGTGATTGGGACCTCTTGGTCACCGTGCTGAGGCCACCAAGCAAAGGACACGTCCTGCTGGGTGACATCTGGGCACGGTGCAGCAGCTCAGATGCTGTTCTGCTTTTGGGATCCTGATGCTGCTGTCACCACCAGGTGGAAGTGTTGCTCACAGCTCACCGATGGCAGGAGCAGAACTTGCCAGGACAGCTTTTCCTTCTCCTCCTTGTTGTCCCCAAAGCTGGCACCCTGGAACAGCACAGCTCCCACCAGCTCCCTCAGTGCCACAGGTTCTGCCCATGATCCGGCTTCATGCCAGTCCCCCCCAAAAGCAGGGCCCTTAGAGTGTGTAATTCCCCAGGCCCAAGGGGGAAATTTATTGATGAGATTGGTAATTACCAATTTAATTACCATCTGAGTGTGCAGCAGCCGTGCAAATGCCCCAGGGGATCCTGGTGAGTGACTGACTGAGCAAATGCCCCTTTTCCTGCAGCCTTTTCTGTACATCCAACACAGGTTCCAGGATTAGGATGTAGGTATGGAGAAGTCCTTAAACCCAAGAAAAAAGCCCACAGCACTTTGCAGTGGCCTTTGCTAGCCACAAACACACATTGCAGCAATACAGGGCTGCTCCTTGGGTCATACTCCTCCCATACTCACCATGAGCACTGGCCTGGTATATATGCATATAAATACACACATAAATAATATATAAAAATATATATTTATTCACAGTATGTACAAAAATATATTTTTACTAAATATATATATGTATTTAGCTATATATATGTACACACATATATAAAGCATGTATATATTTTTATATATATATATATATAATACATATATAATGAGATTCTACTGACTCCTGATAGGAAGATGCTATTTGAGGGCTCAGGTTTTTTGCCAAGGACAGTGTGACTGGAGCCTGCAGGGACACATACTCAGCCAATGAGTAGGAAACCAATGATACTTAAAATCATTCATGCTCACATGAAGCAGGGATACAGTATGGATCCTGTAAATGCTCCACTAGATTTATTGCTACATAAAAGGGACTGCAGACAGAAGTCTGCTGCATTAAATATGTGGCTGGCCCTGCTGGGGACAAGCTCCTGGGCAATGTCCCTCCCAAAACACCCTTCTAGTTGTTTTTAAGCAGTTCCAGCCAGCAAAACTCACACTCTTTGCAAAGTGCATGCTTCTCATCAGGGTGCAGTGATGAGTCCTCAGCTGGGGATGGCTGGTGGTGGGTCCTGTCTGCCACACTCGTGGGACTGGGTGCCATCCTCATCCTTTGACCCCACAACTCCCGTTCCATCACCTGTGGAAGGAGTGATGGTGACCCCACTGTCACCACTTCCCTGTGCCCAACCTGCTGGTTGCTGAGCATGGACCCAGCTCCTCTGAAGTCCCTCAGTCCTCAAGGTAGCCAAATGCCTCCCTGGCTGCTTCTGCACCCTCCAGAAGTACCTTCTGCTCCGTTTGGCAGGCCTGATGCCCTTCAGAATCAGGTTGACCTTGAGGCTATCCTTCCCCCACTGCATTACCTTCCTCTCAGGATAGCCACGACTGATGTTTTGGGAGATTGATTTATTTTGAGAACTATAAAGAGGCCAACCTGCCTGGGAAATGACTCCTTTGGAAAAGATAACACATTTCCATGCCTCCATTTCGAGCATATGGCTTTTACCTCAGGCTATGCACGGATTAATTAAAATCTCCATCCTCCCACTGAGCATCCCTGGGACCCACACTGAGGCCTTCTTGCTACACAAGGGGAATTTGGGCCCCAAGTATTGACTTGAGCCCTTTTGCTTGGCATTTGAGCAGCTAATCAGGGATGCATAGGTGCAGGGAGCACAGCAGAAATGCTGCTGTGGTGCTGGGGAGCAAGAGCCACCCCTCCCTCTCCTGCCCTCAGGGTGATGCTCTAAAAATCCCCCCAGCTTGGTGCTTGTCTGTGCCACTGGCTAAGCACAAGAGCAGAGGGACATCTTGTAGCTTCTTGAGTGCAACACAGGACACAATGTGACCTTGGCTGGTTTTTACCCTGCTCCTCTGTCATTTGCCAGGCTGGGAGCACCCACGAATGGGACAAAGTGATGAGCAGCTGGGGGTGACAACACCCAGAGAGATGCAGGGACCTGCTGAGGGTCCTGGGGGAGCTGAGCCTGGGGACTGGCACATGTATCTCTGCATTACCCTTTCTGGCAGCCACTCCATAATCCAGATTACTCTTTTTTTCACTAATCGGGTTATTAAACCTGAGACACAGCCCTTCCCACTCATCCCTCTCCCCAGCAGCATGCAATGCTCCTTTTAAACAATTCTATTTGCTCTCTCAGTGGGACTCTGCTGGGGTCAGATGTTCTGACCCCACAGTCCCTGAAGTCCTCTGGGAATTCTAGGGCTGTGCTGGGGAAAGGTGAGGGAGAGAGGGGAAGAAAAACCAGAGGGCTGGGGGCTCCTTGCCTTGCTCTCCGAGCTCATGGTGTTTGCTGCTGATGAAATCCAGATGTACCTTAAAGAAACCTCTGCTCTTTTCCCCCTCCCCTTTACAGCAGGAGACGGGCTCTTTTTTTCACGCAGCAAAAAATACCTTGGCAAAGGAAAAGTCTGTTTCCCTCCACAAAGAAAGAGTTATTCATCCTTCAGCATTTTCCAGTGCTAGGTTCACCCAAGAGGTCCTCGCTACTGCTCTCTCCACCACACCCATCACAGCAACCTGGTGGGAAAGTGTCCCTCGGGGGTGACAAGGACCCTTCTTGTCACCATACATGAGCAGACAGTCATGTTGCTCAGAGCCCCCCTTGGGGAGCCCAAAACAGGGGCTGAGGGGAGGACAACAAACACCCAGCACAACAATTTACCCCATTTCGAAACTGCTACAAAGTTGGTTCCTCATTTCTTACTATTTCTCATTCTCTTCTTCCTCTATTCCTTGTCTTCAGGGTGATTTCAGGTCCTCTTGGGGACAACAGGATGGACGCTGAGACACAGAAGTTCTTTCAGGAAAGTTGGTTGTGGCTTTTCTGTGTCCCCTCTCACCTGCTCACCAGGTCTGTGCCAGATGGAGACCAGCTCTAGGGATTCCTGCACAATCACAATCCCTTAAGTTGTCTCTGTCCTTACCCATGGTGGCCTCCAGTCCTCTGGAGGGACATTACACTCAGTCAAGACCACAAAAAGCTTAATTAGGAAGGATTATAATTGCATGGATTCAATAACTGAAATACACTAACTAGGTTTATAGGTGAAAGCACCTCAGGGAGAGCTCTGGACAACGTTTCTGCTATTAAAGCAAGAAAAATAAGGGGGAGTGAGAGTGCCTCAGGGCTGTCCACAGGATTTATAAGCTCCCTTTCCTTCACTGCCAGGTCACATTACTTTTCCTAAAAGATTTCCTGACAGTGTTAGAGATGCCAGAATGGCTCATGGGACACAAGGCTTATACAGACAAGTTGGTGCCATGCAACAGCTACAGCTCAGAAGAACTTTTCCTTCTCTCAACATCCATTCACACCTTCATCTTCAGGTGGAATCAGTCCCTCATCACACCCAACCTGCCCTCTCCCTGGGTCACCAGTCACTGCGAAAAACTGCTTACCCCAAAGAGCCCTCCAGGCACCATGGCAGTGCTTGACAAAAACTAGACATGAAGCTTTACTGTTGGCCCACAGGATAATCTCCCCGTTGCACACAGGCTGCACAGACCTTATAAATCTTAGGTTACAGGAAACCAAGGTTTTTACCAGCTGCTCTTCTTTTCCATAAAACGTAAGACATAGCGAGGAGCCTCAAACCAATGCTCAAAACCACATCCCTGCACAAGGCTGGTAGATGTTTAAAACCAAAAGAGGGCTTCCCAGGGATGGCCCTGCACCAGTAATTGCCAGAGCCACCAGAGACACTGACTAGAAACTGGTTTGGAGAAAGGAAAGGGACCAGGCACATTTGCTGTGGGCGGGACCTCTGGGAATAGGCACGAGTGGCAGAGAGCTTCCACGAGGCTGAAAATGGTTCAAAACCAGAAGCCAAGCAGATCCCACACTCTGGGCCACCCTCCTCATAGTCAATGGGATTGTCAAGTGTGCAGAACAGCTGTAGTGCCTGGGCAACCTCTCCTCCACACATGGTAGCCACTGCCCCGGGGCATCTGCATACACAGCCACGGATTGGCTGAATTCAAATCCCCTAAAACTGGTAGTAAGACCAGAACTTCACTGGTACTCACTGCAGAGGGCTTGCTTCAGCAAGAGGGGGGAATCAAGCTTTGTTTGGCACCTGGGAATTTCCAGTAACTGCCCCTGGCCTGCACTTAACCCATGAGACCCTCACTCAACCTTCCCACACCTGATGCTCTGGGATTCCTCATGGGGTCTCTGGCATTTGTCATTCCTCACACAGCCATGGGTGACATAGGTGACAACTGGGCATGGAACACCACTAAACCTCAGCCTGGCCCCTTATGCCACTTGCCATGCCAGCATTTTAGGCCAATGTTCTGGGCTGGGGGCACACGCTGCTGGGGGTGAGCGTGGGAGGAAAAAAACAACAAAAAATGCATCCCTCATGCATGCCCCTGCATCCCTCAGAAAGAAAAAGCTTCAACGCTTGTACTTTTTGTTATTTGACCCCGTTTCATTTACTTTCATTCCATTTCCCTTCATCTCGTGTCATTTCACTCCCCTGCACCTCATCTCGCTGAAATTCACTAAACTTTCTTCCCTTTTTTTTTATTTCGCGAGGACCCCAAGCATCCTCTTAAGGATGCCAAGCCCGGTTCGGGGAGGGAGGCCCCGAGCACCCCCAAGGGGAGGGGGCGGGATGCGGGTGCGGAGCCGCTGCCCATTGCACATTCTCTCCGGGCGGCGGCGCGGCGATCCGCCCCGCTCCGCTCCGCTCCGCTCGGCCCCGCTCCACTCCGCTCCGCTCCGCTCGGCGCGGCCCCGCACGCCTCGGCCCGGCCCCGGCCGCACGAAGATGGCGACGCCGAAGAGCTGCGGGGTGCGCCGGGCCGCCCCGTTCCCCCCTCGCCTCCTCCTGCCCCTTTTTCTCTTTCTGCTGCTGCTGCTGCTGGCGGAGGGGAGAGGCCGGGGGGCTACGGGCGGCCGCTCCGCGCTGCTGCTCCGCTCCCCGCCGCCTGCCGAGCCCCCCCGCAGCCTCCGCGCCGCGCCGCCACCGCCGGACTCCATCCAGGTGTACGGACAGGTGAGCCGGGGCGGGGAATGTCTTCCGCGGCCTTCCGCACATGCCCTCCCCCCTCCTCCCCCCTTTCCACCCCTCCGAATACCGCGGAGAAGCGCGTTACATCACCCCGCGGGGTCGTGTGTGTGCTCCCTCCCCCCCTCCCCACCGGGAATTTGCGGCGTGCGATTGCGGGGGGGACGCGGAAAGGAGCCCCGGCTGCCAGCCCCGCTCACGGCCGCTCGTCTCGGCCCCCCCCCCCCCCCCCCACTCCCTCGAGTGTCGGTGCCACCAGTGGGCCTCGGCGACAACGCGCCGCGCTGCAGCCCCCCGCGGGTCTGCTGCGAAAGTGGGGGGGGGGGGGGGGGAAGGGGAAAGGAGGGGGAGGGATGCTGCACACTTGCTGCTCGGAGAGTAACTTCCGCGCCCGCGGGGGTTGGAGCGGGTTCCGCCGGGGGGTGGCCCCGCATCCTCTGGGCACCCGCAGCGCCCGAGCGGGAGAGGAGAAGGAAGGGGTCGGTGGCTGCGGAGGGATGGAAGGGGCCGAGCAGCCCCCCTGTGTCTAATAGCTCGTTTGCTGCCTGTGGCTGGCCCCGTTTAAAGTGCAGGCGTGAGGGACTGCTGACCTCTGGCTACAGCTATTGTCACCTCTCCGTGTGTCACCCAGAGCCACCTCAAACTAGTGAGACCATGGGCTTTGCGTTTTACACTTGCGGGTTCATTTCCAGCGAGATGAGCAGCGGTATCTGCCGATGGCCAAGGGCATCAGCTAGAGAGCCAGGGCAGGTTATCCCCTCTGCTTGTTCTCTGGCTTGGGCAGTAGCTTTGCAGCTGGAGGTGCTCTTGTTGAACATTTCTACCCCCAGAAGCTTGGCAGAGGAAGCTGAGTCCTGACAGAAGGGATTGCTGTTTGTGAGGCTCAGTGCCCTTCTCCCAAAGCAGGGCTCCTCTCTGCATTTCTGATCCATTCGCCACTGCTCCTTGGAAAGAGCGGGAGAGGAGTTGCTGGTCACGGAAAAACACAGAAACTGTTGTTTCTTAAAGTATCCTTGCTTGGGCTGGATTCGCTGGCAAGCTTTGCAGCCAGGACCATAAAGCCTCCCTCTTGCCTCCCCTTTTTCAAACAACCATGACTTTAGGGGTGATGAGGAATTACACTCTGTCTGCCTGCTGTGGAAAGCTTCAGCCTTAAAGAGTCCACTTCATTTTTTAACTACCCACATGCTAAGCCCCACTTGGCCCTCCTTGCTTATGTTGCCCCTGCCCCCTCAGATGCCCAAACGGCTGCTGGGGGGAGTGAGGGAACACTGGCCCATGGAGGGATGAGGCATGCTCATGGTGAGGCATCAAGCCTTCTGCAACATCTGTGTTTGCTTCTTCACCTGGTGCTTTGTCTTCTCAGTGCTCTTTAATGTCCCCTTTTTGCTGCTTGTTGGATGAGGAAGAGCCAGCCTCAAGGCACGACTGTCTCTAGAGCTGCTGGAGGGGCACACACGGAGCTGGAGCTGCTCCTAAAGCCCAGCTCCAGTTTCCCCCTTTAGAGAATGGGAAAAGCTGTTCCTACTCTCCTTGAAAATCTGCTTCGCCTCCACTACCTCCTCAACATTTGGCTGTTTTTAGCCTAACACAGCTTCCCCATTTTAGGATGAAAACATGACAGTTGTCTCTCATCTACAGGCAGACATTTGTAGCACTTTCCCTTTTGTCTCCCTGTGGCTTTCATCTCAGCCACTTGCCCGGGTCAGGTAGAGCTGCTTTGGCAGGAGCAGCCTCTGTAGTGCCTGGACATGCAGCAGCAGATCTGAGAGGGTGTGGTAACCCCAGCACTACCTGGGGTGGGAGTAATAGGAAGCAGTGCAAGTTGAGCAAAGTTTCCCACTGTTTGGTCTTTTCTCATTGCCTTAAGCTCTCAGAGAGGATGTGCCAGGAGAGCAGAGCCACTCTCACTGGTGACACAGTGCACGGTTTCAGGCTTGTGTACAAACCCCTCCCCTTCTGCAGCTCTGCATCAGGACACACAAATTTTAAAGCCCAGGTACCAAGAAGAGTTTATTGGCAGTAACTCGCAGTTCTGAGCACTACAGTGCTTTAAATCAGGATCTGCTTTAATAAAAGGGACAAGAGGAAGCCCGGGTGTCCCAGCCTCTGATTGCACAGAATTACTAATGCTGAGGAAGCCAGCGAGCTGTGTAACACAGTGCTCAGGCCTTGTCACAGGCACCTAATGCTCCCTGTGTCCCTCCCCCCCTTCCCTAGGTCTCTGGTGCTTCTCCAGTACCAGCAGAAAGCGGGACAGTCACAAAGCTGATTCTCTCAGGAGCATCATCATAAGGGGCAGTGCTTGGACCGAGCATCCCAGCACTGTGTGGCTGCCACCCCTTATCTGGGATGTGTCCTGCTCACGTGTTTGGCAGGTCCCTTGCCCATATGCTACGCACTGGACTGGGTCCTGAAACTCCCTGCCCTTCCCTGGCTCTCCTCTGTGTTCCCAGTTGGGCTTCGTGGGATGGCTCAGAGCCCAGGGTCAGCTCAGAGAAGGAAAGCAAAGCACAGGAGGTTGGTGCTGCCTGTCACCACGATGGGTGACATGCCAGGGGACCAGAGCAAGACAGAGGGATGCTTCACCCCCTCTGGAAACAAGGAGCAAGCCCAAATCCTTTGGGTCTCTCCTTGGGAGACAAATGCAGCTTAGTCAGCACCGTCACCAACAGGCTCAGAGCCACAGACACCAAAGACACAAGCACAAAACACAACTTGGATTCCACATCCAGATCCTCACCACTGACTGCATCCTTGCCAGGCAGGCTTGTGCACCTTGCACACATGGCTACAGCAAAACTTTTTAGGCACATCAACAAACAAGACCAGTAGCCTAAACCCCTGTGCCTTGGTGGCTTTTTCATGGCTTTTATGACTCCAAAGCACCAAGAGACTAAACACACAACTCCAGAGACTGACAGCTTGGAGACAGAGTGGGTTTTGAGGCCCTCACCTCCAGGAGACCCTTGGTGAGCCTTGCAATGGACAGACGGTTCCAGAGCAGGCACTGACATGTGACAAGTCTTTTCTAGGACACCACTGACGCAGAGAAGCATCCCCAGGGCAAGACAACTGCTGCCTACACACCCCCCAAGGCTGTCTGCCCTCCCCAAAACCCTTCTGGCAGCTGCACCCTGCCCATCTCTTCCAGCATGAACCCCTGGTATGGAGGTGGTGACTCCTCTTTGGTCACCCTCATGTCCCTTAACAGCCTCCATGCCTTTGCATCCCTATTCAGGTACCTGGGTGCAGGTACCCAGCTCCAGGGCTTTATATTTCTAGAGGATATCACCACCATCCCACAGGAATCCCAGCCATGAACCACATCACCTCCAGAGGACTTTGCTGAGTGCAATAAACAAGGAAAAGGAAAGGAGCCAGCTTGGCCTCCTACCTGCAAGCTGGAACAAAGTGTCTTCTGTGGCTGGGACACTGGCTGTCTCATGAGTGTCACAGCTACAGCAGACAGTGAGGAGAAGTGCTGGGGCAGGAGGCCAACCTCTGCTAATGCTGAGAGGCAAGAGAGAGGGACACAGTTACTGGCAGCATTTACACTGCAGGGCTGCTAACACTCACAGAGGTCTAACCAGTACCTGCAGACATCCCTTCCCCTTCTTTGGAAAAGGCTTATCTAAAACCTGTCCCTAAAGCTCACAACTCAGAGGAAACCATTGCCTTAAGTTGTGATGATGGGATGCAAGACATCCTATCTACCCACTGGCAGCTCCCCTGGCAGCTGCTCCCCCTCTGTGATGCTGCTCTGTGTGCTCCTGACCTACACACAGCCATAGAGTCTGTGCCTCCTGAACCTGTGTTATTTCCTGCCCTAGCCTCAGCTCATCTCTTTCCTTCCCAGTGGGATCTACAAAATTACCTTTTACACCCCACCTGGCTTTTCCTCCCCCTCTCCAAGCCACCCCTCCACACTGGTGAAGACCAAAGTCTTGGAAGCACTTGGAGTGCACATGGATTACATTAAAACTGAAGCCACACCATGACACCACTCACTGATCTTTGTCTCCTCTCTCCTGACACCACTGTGATGACTTTGGGCAGGAGACATTAACATCCTTATCTCCGTGGCACAGGGCAGTTGTGGGGTACCAAGGAAAGAAGGCACTTCCTGGGAGTTGACACTGAAATACTGTAAGCACGTGGTCAAAATAGTGCCTGAGCAGAGACAGATGAAGGCTTTCTTCTTTTGAGGCACATCCTGGGGGAAGCCCACCTTAGTTCCCTTCCCTGCCAACCTGCAAACTGGCCAAGAGCCTCTCATCCTTCAAAGAAGATAAAAAAGTGCTTCCCAGGGTGAATGCCCCTCACCTCTCTGAACAGACACATTGGTCACTCAGCATAGGAATTGAACCATACTTCATTTTGACCTGGTTTGCCAGCCTGGCAGAGACCCTCCCAGATGAGACTTTAACCTTCTGAGTGGTGACAGTAGAGGGCTTGCCATGGGCTGCTGGACCCCTCTTCCTTCCTTCCTTGTGCTGGCAGATCCCTCTCCCCATCACTGTCTGCCTGGGGGACAGGGACTCCTGCCCCTTTCCCAGCCACCCCAGGATGGTTCCCTGCCCCTGGCACCTGCTTTTGCCCCCAAACTTGCCAGGAAAGACTTGCCTCTAGAAGCCACACAGTTCCTGCTCCTGGCCCCATGGTGGCTGGGAAGGGTATTTGTGTTCAGATTCATTGTTCTGCCTTTGGCAGGTTCCTCACAGATCCTGTTGGGCAGTGTTGCTGTGTCCCAGGGGCTTGAGCTCTCTGTAGCTGTCGTGACTCCTTTGTGCTTCACCAGCAGCATTTCAGACTTTTTCTGCTGCTCTCTCCTGTGCCTCAGAGTGACTTTCATCAGCATTTATCCAAACTGGCTGGAACAACCTCAATTCCCCATCAATTTAGAAAGAGACACAATCACCAGGACCTTCTCTCCAGGGGACTCACTCATTTCTGGGCCAAACAGAGCTTCTGCCTCCACCCTGATCTTCCCCCTCCCTCACCCTTTTCCTTTCTCCTAGAAACAACAGCTAGTGGGGAGCTCTGTTGGTGGTAGCAGAGAGAAAACAGCTCTGCAAGGAGATGATTTCAGCATTAACAAAATTAACATGGCCCTGGCACTCTCTGAAATGAGTCACCCATGTTTCATATCAATGATTTCAGACCCTGGCATTTTTCAGTCCAAGCCACAAGCAGCACTAGAACAGGCACAGGCTGGATTTTAAAATATCATGGCAGGGCTGGAAACAGATGCTCAGGAGCAGAGCAGAAGGTGCAGTAATGAAGCTTTGGTGGGAACGCGGCGTGCCGGGAATGCAAGAGCTGCCCATGACACTCAGCCCTGGTGCTGGGCTGTTGCATAAACCTTGCCAGGAGCAGGCAGAGGAAATGGGGACAGGAGCCCAGCACTTGTCCACTGAAGCTTCCAGCAAGGCTGAATGAGAAGGAGACTCATGACACCACCTCTTCTTTAACACCTTGTGCTGAAAAAAGCATCGGCTTTGCTTCTGAACCCGTTTAGCTTTCTTTAACCCCATTCTTGCTCCCCCTGGCTAACAGGTACAAAACATTTAGCCAGTTCCTCTTCTGCAGCTATCTCCTGGCAGCCTTCAAGCCAAGATCTGAGCTGCCAGCACAACTTTGCCAGTTTTGGCAGCCACTCACAGCTGCACAGGCCTGTTGCTCTCTGATACCCTCACTTATTGAGCCATATAACCTCTTAACTCTTCAGAAATTTCTGCACTGGTTTGTAGGCAGCCTATTTTCAGTTCCATAGCCAGAAGAGGAAAATAAAGGATCCCTGGGAACCTTTTTTTCTGGACTGCCCCACAGCAAGGCACTACCACTGCTTCAGCACAGCACCATGCATCCCAAAAGCATTCTCCCTCCCAGCTTGGGCAGGGAGCACCCAGGCTGCAGCTGCTTCCCTTGAGCTCCTGCCTGCTCTGGGATGTGTTCCCACAGGATGGTAGCTCCAGGGGATGTCTTCTTGCCCTACTTCTGTGAGGGATTAATTTATTGGAGGATGCTGTTAACAAAAAAAAAAAAAAGGAAATGTATATTGTGAGCAAAGCCAGCATCATTAACTACAATAACTAGAGCTACAAGCAGCTTCTGGTATTTCTTGGCTGCTCTTCTCCCCTCCTGGACTTCATTTGGCACCTTACATATTAGAAGGACAAATTAGAATTTCATGCATATTTCATATACACTTAATCACTTGGCAAAGACCAAAACACTTCCCCCATTAAGTGGAATTTGTACTAAATGCTGTTTCCATTAGGCACCAGGCATCACCATAGGTTAAACCAGCTCCTGGGGAAGGTTTCCCCCCAGTGGGCTCCTGCCAAAGGAGCCTCTTCCCAGCAAGGAGGGAAGAGTTACTTATGTTGGGGTTAACAACCTCATTACAAAGCAATTGCACAGAAACCATCCTGGTCAATGGGGCATCAGGTCCTGTTCATCCGGGGCACCAAGAACTCAGGGTCCTGTTTGTTGCTTCCCATAGCCAGGCTCCTAGTTCTTGGCTGAGAAGAGCAGGGGAGGGGGTGCACAGGGCAGGTCTGGCACATCCAGACTTCAGCTTTCCTTAGGGAGAGCAGAAAAATCTCCCTCTGGAGAGGTTTTCCAGGGATGGGAGGCTGGGCAGGGTTGCTGCCTTCTGGCTCTGAATGCACAGCTCCAGGCTGCCCCTCACTACCCCTCTCCCCTCCAAATAACAGCAAAACTCTAAATAAGCTAAAAACCTCTACCTTGGCCTGCAGCCATAAAGCTCATCCCCACGCAGCTGGGAACCCAAAAAAGCTGCACCCAAAATAACTAATATAGATGCAGGAGACTTGGATGGGGTTATTCTGCTTTCAAAGGAGGAAAGGAGGACAGGGAGCTCAGGGCTGTCGTGGACTTCAGACCCGAGGCTGTCTGTGGGCTGTCTCAGTGGGCATCACAGCATTTCCTTCCCCTCCACTCTGGTTCCCTGCATCCTCTCACAGTGTCACTTCATTTTTTCCAGTGGGTGTGCAAGGCTGCTGCTGCTTTGCTCTGATGCTGCTGCCTGACCTAAATCTCTGCTGCCTTTGCTATCTGGGTGCTCCAGCAGGGTCTGCCCTCTGGAAGGGTCTCTGGCTGGGCAGGCAGGGGTGCAGCTGGGGATACTGGCCCTGGAGGGCTGCTCACCACCCCCATTGCCAGGTTTTGGATTTTTTTTCTTTTTTTTTTTTTTTACTCTTTGCATGAGCCTATTGCATAAGAGGGATTTGAGGGCTTCTGTTTCACTTGCCCTCCCCCTTCCAGAGTAAAGACCTTGTTTGTCCTAATGTTTTATTTGGCAGGCACTGGAGGAGGCTAAACCACCCCCTTGCCCCTCGTGGTTCTGGGGTCAGCAGGACCTGTAGGGTCTCAGGTTTAAGAAGGGTTTAGCTCTGTGTTTTTAGGGTTTTCCAGCCACTGGCTGAGCCACGTTTGGCGTGTGTGGCTTGGGCACACGTGTCCACTGGTGCAGCCCCCAGGACATCCCTCCAGGCTGCCTGTCCCTGCAGGCAGTGGGTTTGTGCAGAGGCTCCTGCACCTTCAGCTCTCTCTGCAGTGATGCTGCCATGGTTTCCCCAGCAGAAAGCAGCCCCTGACACCCAGCACTGTTACAGCTGCCAGGGACAGCACACGCAGAGGGAATAAGAGGCTTTCATTTGGAAACCAACTCATCCTTTCTGGCACAGCAGGAGTGGCTGCAGAAAGGTGGCTGTTTCCCTGTGCACCTTCACCTCGTCAGTCTGGGTCTGAAATCACTTCTTGGTCCCTGGTTTTAGTTTTCATTCTCATCGTCCCCTGAATCCTAATCCTCTGAGGAAGAATAAAGGGAACGCTGAGCCCTTTAGGCACACACATTTTCCCAACATGTTTGTGAGAGATGCTTGATGCTGCTGCTCATGATGATGTGCTTGAACATCACCCCCCAGGGAAGCTTTCTCTTTAACTCTTTGCCTCCCAGCCTGTTTAACTTCTTCCCCTGGTTTGACTGAGTTTCCCCTCCTGTACATTTCCAAGCAGGGGTGGTACCTGCGGGTGTTTGCTCACCGGGTGTCCCCGTGGTGAGGCTGTGGCTCAGGGTCCCCTTTTCCTTGGTGTTGCAGGTCAGCCTCAATGATTCCCACAATCAGATGGTTGTTCACTGGGCAGGAGAGAAGAGCAACATGATCGTGGCCTTGGCCAGAGACAGCCTGTCTTTGCTGGGTCCCAAAAACAGTGATGTGAGTACTGCAACCTGGTGTTGTCCTGGGGTGCCTGTTGTGCTGGGCGAGGTGTTGGTGGCTGCAGCCTTCCTTCCTCTCCTGTGCTGGGAAGATGAAGGAAAAACCTGTTAGTCTGAGTTCAGAGGCACAAAAAAAAAAAATATTTGCTATCTCCTGTGTTGACCCAGAGCTTCAAGCCCTGACAGGCTGGCTCAGACAATTTCTGAGGCTTCCCCCCCTGCAGTCTTCTGAGTTTTCACCAAATCTGTCAGAAGGGAAACCTGAGCTTTCAGCTCCTCACCAAGGCTTCTCCTTTGCAGGTTTACGTGTCATATGACTACGGGAAGAGTTTTAAGAAGATTTCAGAGAAGTTCAACTTTGGTGCAGGGAACAGCAGCGAGGTGGCCATCGCCCAGTTCTACCACAGCCCAGCTGACAACAAGAGGGTGAGGATGCAGCAGCCATCCCCAGTGGGGCTCACACGTGGGACAGTGTGGCTTTATCACTGCCAATATTGTCACCTCAGGCCAGGAGACCTGGGTGTGCAGCCACCCTGACCCACACCTGTGGAACCAGGGAAATTTGTGCCGTGGGCCACGGCAGTGGGGAGGGACAGGCCCCTCCTGTAGAAAGAAACCAAAGGCAGTTTTTGCACAGGTCTTTTTCTTTCCCACACAGCCCCTAGGACCATCCTGGGAGGCTCTGGGCAAGGGTGAGACATGAGGGCAATCTGGAGCTCCTGCACAGCTCTGTGATGCTCAGGAGCATCAGAGTGTAGCAGGACAGGGCATGGCTAGGAGAAGCAAAGTCCTCTTCTCTGGAGTCCTCTTCTGACCTCCTGGAGTCTGACCACCTGCTTTCCCTCTTCTTTGTTGGTCCCTTCCTTCCCAGTATATCTTCGTGGATGCCTTTGTCCCATACCTCTGGATCACCACTGACTTCTGCAACAGTATCCAGGGCTTCTTGATTCCCTTCAGAGCAGCAGACCTCCTCCTGCACAGCAGGAACCCCAACCTCCTCTTGGGCTACGACAGGTCGCATCCTAAAAAACAGGTGAGCACTTCTGCTTTGACAGGAGGGTCCTCTACCCTGCTGTGGCATTCCCCTGGCCTGTTACATGCCCCACAGCCCTGACAGCATCCCCAGAGCCACCCTGCCACCCTCCAGTGCCACTTGGGTTTGTGCTTGGACCATCCAGGGTGTCGGCTCTCAGACCGCTGCATGCTGAGCTGTCCCAAAGAGGCCAGAACACCCCTTTCCCTACAGATCCAGCTCGTTTATGACCTCTGGAGTGCTGAGGGTATAATACCTGCAGGGTGGCCACTTCAAACTCTTCCTTTCCTTTTTCCTTCATTAATGCTGCTCCTTTATCTCTGTTGCTCCTGACTCTATTGATCTCCTCGACTGTTGTGACCACAGCTCTCCGCAGAGCGCTGGCAGCTGAGGCAGGACTGACCTCTGCAGTATTTCCTGCCAGCATGTGGTTTGGCTTTGGGTCTTGCATAATAAATTGCTTCTGGAAAACAAATAATTTTTTATTTGTTTTTTTTTTTTTTTTTTTTCCCCCCCGCTGGAGCTATTGGGTGAAGATTGTAAATAATTACAGAACCTTCAGAGAGACGCAGGCGGTGTAAGCAAATCCTGGAGCTAGAACAACAACCCCCCAGTGTATGAATGGGGAGAGCTGAGCACATTATAAGAAGTTATTTTCATTTCTGAGTTACTGTAAAGGCAGCTGGGAAATCTTTCTGGTAGGAGACTAAAGGGCAGTTTGGTTTTTCCCTGTTTGGGATCTTCTGCAGCTAGAAAGATGGCTGTTGCTCCAGGCAGCTGCCACAAAAAGAGGAATCCTCAAAGTAGTTCATGGTTTTGCAAGAGATAAACACGTGTCTGCCCTGCCTTTGCTGCCTGACTCTGAGCATCTTGAAGGAATAGGTCTGTTGGGTTGCCGAGTCCCACTGGCATTTCTTCCCTTTTTTGTTGCAGCTCTGGAAATCAGATGATTTTGGCCAGACCTGGATAATGATTCAGGAACATGTGAAGTCTTTCTCTTGGTATGTATTGCACCTCTGTGTTATGCTGCCTTCTACATTGCTCTGTGGGATGACACCACCACCTTTTCTGTCCTTTCCAGGGGAGTTGAGCCCTATGACAAGCCAAACACAGTGTACATTGAGAGGCATGAGCCTTCTGGGGCCTCCACTGTCATTCGCAGCACTGATTTCTTCCAGAGCCGAGAAAATAAAGAAGTAATCCTGGAAGATGTTGAAGACTTCCAGCTCAGGGACAAATACATGTTTGCAACCAGGTCTGTGGTAAGTATCACGTGAGGAAGTCACCACCACCGAGGGTGACAGCTCGTGCTTTGCTACGGTGCCACCAGGGCAGGCAATAGCTCTGCTTTGGGCTGGGACCTGTGTGTAAAGCAGGGTGAGAGCATTTGCTAGAGGTGAGGCTCCTCACTGCTGTGCCTGCAGCCTTCAGACCCCCATCGGGTTGGTGATGGAGGCTCTGCTGCTTTCCCCACTGGAGCTTGCACTGCAGTGGACAAAGAACATCTTTGGATGCTGCTCTCCTGAGAATGGGGCTGGGAGAGGGGGTGTTTCCAGCTGCCTGCCTTCAGCAGGCTGGGCAGAAGTAGGTCAGACAGCCTGCAAAGTGCTGGGGACCCAGGAAAAACCACAGGATGCCAGGGAAGGCTGGTGAGGGGGTGGGGATGGCAGGGGAAGAAGGGGGATGTGGCTCAGCAGCTCGGCTGCTTGTCAGAGAGGATTACCATCAGCTGTGGACTAGGTTCAAGTAGCCTAAAATGTTCCAGCCTGGAAAGAAAGCTGGGGTTTCATTTTGCTTTCCTAAGAAAAGAGGATGCAGGTGAGCAAAAGTGGCCCTTATGGTCCCTCTGCAGTCAGGACCCTCCTATACTTTTGGCATCAATTGGCCAGTTCCAGGCAAACCTGACAGAAAGCTGGAGAGCATCTGTGCTTTCTCTGAGGGTAAGTCCTGTCTAGATGATCAGAGACACACCACAGGAGGGGTAGAATCCTGTTTCTCCCAGGATTTAAGGAGCAGTTTTCTTTTTAGAAGGTGTTAGCCTCACTTTCTTCCCCCACTGCTGCTATTGAGCCTGATTTAATGAACAGTATTTGCAGAGAATTTTGGGTTTCTTGGAAGTCTCTCTTGCAGCTAGTACAGCCTGCAACTCTTACAGCCCATCCCCTTGGTACTTGGCCTGATCTGAAACCTGCTGTTGTTTGCAGAAGATTTTTATCTGGGCTTTCTGTTGGTGTTGGGTGATGATCTGTGGCTGCTGAGAAGTCAGGCTTGGGGGGCATCATGAGGCAGCATGAGGCAGGTTTGAGTCAGGACCTTTCCAAGCCTGACCTTAATTTGGGGGGTTTTGGAGCTGTTTCTGCTTCTGGAGTGCTCAGGGGTCTCAGGGAGCATCATCAGACTTTCTCCTGCAGCTCTGATGGTTGATGTTATGCTAAACAACATTAAAATCACCCATATTCCATGGTAACACATTGAATGGGGGGGCTGGGGAGTGGGGGCTGGCCTGGCTGCAAGCCTCTGATGTGAAAATTACATCCCCAGGTCTGGAATCAGACAATTCCATCATACCTGGGCTCCAGCAGGAATGGTGCTTGGAAAGGACATGCTGGGTGGCAGAGGCGGCCAGGACTTCAGCTCCCTTCCGTGGGAGGCATGGTTGCTTAGTGATGCAGAGCCTGGGAAAATCAGGCTGCTTATTTTTGGAGCCTAAATCTGGGTTTAGGTTCCTACCGTTGGTAAGAAATAGGTTGCACCCCAGCTTTTTGCTTTTTTGGCTTCGTGCTGGTGCCTTTCATTTGGCACGAGTCATTCAAAATAGGAAGGAAAGGACAGACTGTTCCACAGGAAGAGGAGGAATTAAAACCAACCTCCTTACCCTGGTCAGAAAGGGTAATTTCTCTCCTTGCTGAGTGCTGGCTGCAGGGATTTACCTTGTGAGCAGGGGGTGATGCTCCCACCAGCAGTCCTGGGCTGTTGCCACGCATTGCAGTGGGTCAGGTTGGGTTGTGGTGTGTGGAGCTTTCCCCAGTCTTCCTTTCTGATGGGATGAAGGTGATTTGGGGAGTGAGTGCTCCTCCTGACCTGTCCCTCTGCTCTGCTCAGCGTTTGCAGGGCAGCTCTCAGCCACCTTCAGTCCAGCTCTGGGTGTCCTTCAACCGCAAACCCATGCGTGTGGCACAGTTTGTGACCAAGCATCCAATTAAGGTAAGTGGTGCTTTCTGGAAGGACCTCTCCCTCCCTCCTGTCCTCCCTCCTCTGCCAAGGACACTTTTTGATGTCAACAGCAGTCCTCTGCCTTTCACCAGACTCTGGAGGAGTTGGAGCTGGGAAGGGACCTCCTATGACCCTGCTCAGGGGGCTTTGGCGGAGAATAAGCTCACATTAGGATGGCCTTGTGATCATCCTAACATTAGGATGGCCTTGTGATCATTCTAATTTATATGGTTGTACTTTATTCTAGAGGTTCATGCCTCTGGAGCACCCAGAGCACTGTCTGGAAAGAGACAGTTCCAAGTTCTTCCAGCACTGGTGATGGAGGGTGGCAGCAGAGCCCAGAGAGGGGTTGATCTCAGTGCATTGCCTTTGCTTTTGGGGACTTTATCTCTTTCCATGGCATGGGCTGGAGCATCCATCTTCTCCACAGGCAGAGGAAGCCCAGGGGGACAGCCAGGGTTTGTGCAGGGTGGAGGACAGTGATTGTTGGAGGAGAAACACAAAAGAAAAAAAGCAGAGGGAAGATGCTTACTTGCAGAGTGAAAAATATACAAATGGTGGGGGGAAGAATAACTCCAAGCTACCTACGAATAAATCCTAAACCAGCCCCTACATAAACCCTTCCTGTATGCCCACACGTATGAAGCCAGCTCACCTGTCATTTACATCCCAAAGGAATTTTATGTTGCTGATGCCTCGGAGGATCAGGTGTTTGTGTGTGTCAGCCACGATAACAACCGGACCAACCTCTACATCTCAGAGGCAGAAGGCCTGAAGTTCTCCCTGTCTTTAGAAAACATCCTCTACTACAGCCCAGGAGGAGCTGGAAGTGACACCTTGGTCAGGTAACGTGCGACATGAGAACAGAAGCCAAAATCCTTCACAGTTTCTTGTCCGTGTTGGATCAAAGCAGTGCTGTGATCCCCAAACTTGACCATCCTCCCTTTGGAGCCCCGGGGAAGCTCACTGATCCTACCTTTGCTTTTTTTCCTGGCAGGTATTTTGCCAACGAGCCCTTTGCAGATTTCCACCGTGTGGAAGGCGTGCGGGGGGTCTACATTGCCACCCTGATCAATGGCTCCTTCAGCGAGGAGAACACACGCTCAGTCATCACCTTTGACAAGGGGGGCACCTGGGAGCTGCTGCAGCCCCCAACCCAGACACGATACGGGGAGCAGATCGACTGCAAGGTAGCCTGGGACCTGGGGGGGTTGGTTGACACTCGACTTCACGCGAGCCAGCGGTGTGTGCAGGTGGCCAAGAAGGCCGATGGCATCCTGGCTTGTGAGAGGAACTCAGTGGCCAGCAGGAAGAGGGAGGTGGTCATCCCTCTGTACTGATGAAATCACAGAATGTTTAGGTTGGAAGAGACCTCCAAAATCATCCAGTCCAACCTTGGATTAACACCACACTCAACTATTAAACCCTGTCCTTAAGCACCAGGTCCAAATGCCTTTTAAATGCCTCCAGGGATGGTGACTCCACCACTGTCCTGCGCCATCCCAATGCTTGACAACTCTCTCAGTCAGTTAGGAAAAAATATTTCCTGACATCCAGCCTAAACCTCCCCTGGTGAAGCTTCCATCCATTCCCTCTGGTCCTATGACAGTTCACTAAGGTTCCCCTCCTCACTCCAACCTCCCTTGGGGCAGTTGCAGAGAGCCATAAGGTCTCCTCTCAGCCTCCTCTTCTCCAGACTAAACAACCCCAGGTCCCTCAGCTCCTCACAGGATTTGTGCTCCAGGTTTGTTGCCCTTCTCTGGACACCCTCCAGCACTTCTCTGTCCCTCCTGTAGTGAGGTGCCCAGAACTGAACACAGATGTGGCCTCACCAGAGCTGAGTGCAGAGAGATGATCACCTCCCAATTCCTGCTGGCCACCGACTTCTTAATACTTATGGTGCTGGTCAAAGGTTGGACTGGGTGATCTTGGAGGTCTCTTCCAACCTAAACATTCTGTGACTGATGGCTTCTGTGGGGTGGGGAGGAGCAGGGGGCTGGCTGCAGCAGGAGCCCTCTGTAAAAGAGGTGGGCACAGCACGGGATGGAGGTTTAATGCTGCTGTGGTTTGCTTCTCCAGCTTTCTGAGGGATGCTCTCTCCACCTGGCCCAGCGCCTGAGCCAGCTCCTTAATTTCCAGCTGCGCAGGATGCCCATTCTCTCCAAGGAGTCAGCACCAGGACTGATCATTGCCACTGGTAACTCACTTCCCTTCTCACAGAGGTGCAGGGGCTTGAGGCGTGGGGTTGTCAGGACCCGAGGGACTTGGTAGCATCTAGTTTGGATCTGCAGGTTACAAAAATGCAATTAAAACCTGCGTTTTGCTGTCCTTTCTCTGCTGCAGTCCCTGTACAGTAATCACCACCTGTACTTCTTACTGCAGCACGGTGGTGTGAGAAACCTTCCTTGCTTTATCTTCTGTCCTTGTGAGGGTTTTCTTGAGCATGCAGAAATTCCTGTTTGTCTTGCTTTTTTACTGAAGAAAACACACATTTTTCTTTGATCATGCTTATAGCCGTGATCCGGTCTTTCCCCATCTCCTTTTAAAACTTGTAATAGTCTTTAAAATATTTGCTTTTGGAGGGGTTAACTTGCTGTGTGAAAAATTAGCTCCTCAATCATCATTTCACTCACAGATAAAAGCAGTTTAGGGGTATCTGGCTTAATTTTAAGCAATAGCTTTTCATTCATGGAGAAAAATGATTTCTCCTAGGGTCTGTTGGCAAGAACATGGCAAGGAAAACCAATGTCTATGTCTCAAGCAGTGCTGGAGCAAGGTGGAGAGAGGTAAGGTGACTCTTTTGCTTGCCAGCTCAGCCATGGTGGTGCAGCACAGCAATACTGATAAGCAGGGTGCAGCAGTAAGGGTGACCTCCACATACACATCCAAGAGCTGCAGCTGAAAGGTGCTGAATGTAGAGACAAAAATGTCTTTAGATGAAGGATCAGGTGTGGGTTGGCATGGAGGTGAAGCTCTCAGACCTCTTGGTGAAGGTGGAGGGTTTAAATGGAGGAGAGCTCCCTCTATTTCTTCTTTTCAACTCTCAGGACCTGGCCCCTTATAGCTGGCAATGAGAGCCAGGGCTCTGCATGTGAGAGTGTCTGGAGAGGCTTTGGCATCTTCCAGAAAAACGGGAATGTTGCCCTGGGTTTATGGGGAGTTTGATGCTGTTTACTAAGTGGGTGTTCTGGTCTGCGGCAGGATTTGTGGTCTGCCTGTGCATTCTGCAGCCAGTGTAATACGGTGTTACAACATCTGCAAGCTATTTAATCCTGTGAATTATGCAGTCTCCTTTTCCTCCCATAAGTGCTCTGCGGTCTGGGTTCATGTCTGGGCAGTGGCAGTGGTGCTGGGGACCTGGATGGTGCCAAAGCTGACCGTGGTTCAGAGGCTGACCCCTCCAAGGGGGGGTGGCTGGGGGACCCACCATTTTTCCCTGTGAGACAGGAGTGATTGCAGCTGGGAAGGGTGCCCAAAAGACCTTGGGGTGCCAACCTCTTCTGGCTCACAGACAGGGTTGCCTTGAGGTGCAATTAAAACACGCCAAGGAAGTGATGACCCACGGGTCACTGGGCCACCACCACGAGCAGAGGTGCAGAATGACCCAGCACCCTGGCTGAGAACAGTAACTTGATTCTCTCCAGTAACAACCCACAGGCTGAAAGGCTTTCCAGATCACTGGTACAGCCTCACAGTGCAGAAAAGAAACAAACAATACGTTCAGTGCCCTGCCCAGGAACGTCCCCAAGCACACTGGCACATCCTGCAAGCAGAGTCAGGCATGTACACGCTCTCTGTTTTCATCCCAAGCTGCACTGGGCTTCCCAGAGAGGAAAGCAAAGGTGATTTTATGCTGGTGGTCACTAAATAGAGCTGGAGATGAGCATGAAATACTATGATGGATATACAATGTCATGTAGATGAGATTGGAGATGGATATACAATGTCATGTACAATATACAATGGGTGTACAATATACAGTGGATGTACAATACACAATGGGTGTACAGTATACAATGGATATACATATGTTTGTCTGGGGGTGTTTCTGCACCTCCCATAGTGTTCAGGAAGCAACAGCCTGAGAATAAACACTTGCCTGCAATCCTGAGAAGGCAGTGAGTCCCTGCTGAGCACTGGAAAGTTTTGCAGGCAGGACAAAGAGCTGCAGGGACAGTGATGGACTCTGGTTTTATGGAATTGCATTTTTTTCCACTGAAAAACTCTCACTCTGCAGTGAGTGGAGCAGGAGGAGCAGAGTCCAGGTCACAGCACTGCTTTTCAACACAGCTTTAGGTTGAGGGAAATGGGTCTGGCTGCTCCTGACAGCAGGTGTTGGCCCATAAACACTCGAATCTCTGGTGCCTCCGGATACTTGGCTTGGCCCAGGCAACCCAAAACGTTAGCTGAGGTCAGGCCAGGTTCCTGAAAAAGCTTTCCAGCCAAGCTTCTCCCTTAATTCAGGGCAGCTCTGATGCAGCCCTTGGCACTGTTTCTCTTCCAGGCACTGTCAGGACCTCACTATTACACCTGGGGTGACCACGGTGGCATTCTTGTGGCCATTGCCCAAGGCACTGAGACTGACCAGCTCAAGTAAGTGGCAGGGCAGGGGCACAAGAGGGTGCCCAGCAATGGGCAGGACCTGCCCCTTGCAGCTCTCCCCATCCTCTTTCTCCAGGTACAGCACAAACGAAGGGGAAACCTGGAAAACGTTCACTTTCTCTGAGAAGCCAGTGTTTGTGTACGGGCTGCTTACTGAGCCTGGGGAGAAAAGCACCATATTCACCATCTTTGGCTCGTATAAAGAGAATGGTCACAGCTGGCTGATACTGCAGATCAACACTACAGACGTGCTGGGTAAGGAGATGGGTGACAGAGCCATTGGTGATGGTGGGTTGGGCAGGTGGCAGAGCTGTCCTGTCTCCTTTGCAGGGGAGGCACTCTCAGCTTTTGCCTGAAGCTGGTCCTCATGCCACACAGCCTGCCCCAAGCACTCCTCTGCTGCAAAACAGATCTTCCCTCAGCATCTCCAGAGGGCTGAAGGCTAAGAGGGTACACAGGAGAGGTTTTTGGAAGCCTCAAGTGACCTAGAGACCTCAGGCTATGAACCAAACTTTTTAGCTATCTAAGGCTCCTGGGGTCCCTAGGAGTCACCTAAATACTAATTGGCAATGGATAAAACCTTCGTTGCTCTCACCCTCCATCCTTTTTTCCCAAAAGAGACCCTGGAGAGATGCCTTCAAGTCCCATTAGAATCAGACCCCCCTGCCCTGGCCATTCTGAGTCCTGTGTCCACTGTGGTACCACCACCCACATTTGGGTGCCCTCTCCCTCACCTCTTGTCCCAGTGGACACGGCTGCTGATGGCACTGGTGTCCCTTGCACTCTCCCTGTACCCTTTTCCCTTCTTGCTTAGGGATTTGTTGAAAATGAAAAGGGAAAAAAAAAAACCCAACCCCTTCTGAAGGCTTGTGCCTATGAATGTTTTATAACCCATTTCAGCTTTGATTGCGAGGCAGCTTTTTAATCAAAGAGCAGTTAAACCCAGCAGAGGAATTTGCTTGACTAAAATTTATAACTGATTCCCTTGACGTTTTGTTAGAAATGGATCTGTTTGGTAACCAGAACGACTTCATTTAAATGAGGCATTGCAAATTCACTGTCACAGAGCTGCACGCTGCCTCCTGTCACCGAGTGCCACTGCACGCTCTGAGCTGGAATTCTCCCTGCTTTGCCTTTCTTTTTGGGGTGCTGCTGGTGCCTTCTTCACCCCAACCTTGTCCCTTCTCTTAGGGGTCCCTTGCACAGAGAATGACTACAAACTGTGGTCACCCTCTGACGAGCGAGGCAATGAATGCTTACTGGGGCATAAAACTGTCTTCAAAAGGAGGACGCCTCATGCGACCTGCTTCAATGGGGAGGATTTTGACAGGCCTGTCATGGTCTCCAACTGCTCTTGTACAAGGGAAGACTTTGAATGGTAAATACCAATTAATTTCTTTTAGTCCGGGTTTTAAGTCGGAGATAGGTATCTCTGACCCATGGCCCAGAGTGAGCAAACATCCAATTTACTGAGCTCTTTGTATCGCTGCTTGATTTTATAGCAGAGAGGAAACTAAACAGACTGAAAACATCCTTTCATTAATAATGGGGCATGAGACTTAATTAATGTCTGTAGAGCCTTTTGGGACCCTCTGAAAGGTTCTATAGAAGAGGGAAGTATTTTTAATCTACCACCTTCTTAAAACTGATGGGAGGCAATTTCCCATCACATCCAGAGATCCCCCACTGAAATGCTTAGTGGCCCCTTAGCCCTGGGGATGCAACTGGCCCTGCTGTATCACTCCAGATGAAATTTGCATGTTACTGACACTGAACAGCTCTCAGAATTAAAAAACACTCTGGCAATTGGATTCAAAGGTTTGGATTTACTAAGTGAAGTGCTTTTCAGGGACTGGACTTTCAGCAGAGTCCCTGGTACACACAGTAAAGGACAGGGGTCCAGACCTGTTGGTCTGATGCTGAGAAAGACTGGAAAGGGATCTGGCTTGTCAGGGCCAGACTGGGAATCTGATTCCTGCCTCAGAATCACAGCCCCACAATTCTGCCAGTAAAATCAGATTGGCATAACCTCTTCCACAGTGTTTTCCAAAGAACAGATGCACTGTAACCACTGCTTTATTGACAGGAAAAGCCAAGACACACACCAGTGACCTAATCCAGCTAGCAGGAAAACTGGGGCTGGCAGCCAGATTGAAGGGTGCTCTGGCTCTGCTGTGCCTCACTGCCTCACCTGCCTTAGTCTGCTCAGCCACTGGCAGGCTTAGTTTTTAAATGTTTCTGAGACATCCTAAAGCTATCTGGCTGTATGTTATTATGCAGCTAAATACTGATGATGAACAGCCTTCTGAAATGGTTTGGGTTCTTAGAATTTCTATGAAAAAATAGGGAGCAACAGTATAGCAGGGCTGCATTTTTCCCTTCTCCCTCTTCCTTCCTTCCATCTTTCTCTTTGCAGTGATTTTGGCTTTAAACTGAGTGACGATTTATCATTAGAAGTTTGTGTCCCTGACCCTGAATTTGCTGGGAAGCCATACGACCCACCAGTACCTTGCCCTGTTGGCTCAACTTACAGAAAGACTCGAGGGTATGTGTTGTACCTGGGAGGGGAACCTGATCTTCCAAACACTGCCATTTATACTATCGGCGATAAAAAAAAAAGAGAGAAAAAACCCCACACAAACTCTCCACGAGCAACAGCAAATAAACTGCATGTTTGGACATCCATTGCAACCAAGCACCCCTGTTTATCCTAACTGCACAGAGGGGGATGTTAACAGTTTCCATGGAATAAACTGCCTGGCTGTGTGTGTTGCAGCTACCGCAAGATCTCTGGGGACACTTGCACAGGTGGAGACATCGAGTCGCGGCTGGAAGGGGAGCTGGTACCCTGCCCACTGGCTGGTGAGTACACACAGGATTGCTTCAGGCACAAAGCTTTCATTTATAAAAACTGGCCAGTGCCTGATGGACCACACAGACATTACCAAAGGGAAGGAACCCTCTTATCCCTGTTGTGTCTTTGCTGTAGTGGGCTTGAACCCCACCGAAAAGACAGAAATTAGACCAAAAGTACCCCCATCCTGGGGAAACCTTTGGGAAATAACCACCCTGCAGTTAATTTAGGGCCAGGCTGAGGCAGATGCTGCCCTTTAGTCCCCGTGCCCACCAGACTTTGCCTCCGTCCTTATTTTCTCCTCTCAAATGTACCAGGCACTGAAATGGTCTCATGCCCCTGTGCTGCCAAAGTTATTTGCATTCTGCTCCTTACAGCTTTAATTTAATCTGCCGTCATGAGCTGCCTGATTAGCATGCCACCACACAGCAGCTCCAGAGAGTGCCTGAGACAGGGAAGAGGCTGGTGCAAGCCAGCACCACCAGCAGGAGCTTTTCCTGCACCAACCCTAAGATTTTCCAGGGTGCCAAAGATATTCCAGGTGTAAAACGGGCCAGCGGGTGCCTGGGGAAGCATTCCCCCTGCTGGGATTCACACCAGTGCTGTGCTTAGTTTTCCCCCTCATTCAGAGCCCAGCGTGTTCTTCACCCCTCCAAGCCCTCTTGAGCTCTTTGGAGAGCTGTGTTAGTAATGCTGAGAAGGGCCCTGCTGATTGAAAAACAAACCTGCAGTCCCCACCGGGCCAGGCTTTGAAGTGCTGGTGTTCCCAGAGTGTTTGCTGATCATCTTCAGATACCTGTTGGCTCCCCCCATGGTAACACTTTCATGTACAGTATCTGTTTCTTATCTCCCTATAATCTCATTAGGGATGCATAGCCAGAGTTACTTACTGACATTAGCTTTACTCATTAATAGCATTATTGGACTTGACCAGTAGTGTTCTAATGCCCAGGAGACTCTCCCAGACCAGGATCCCATTACGCTCGATGCTGTGCAAATTAGAAACAAAAGTGACTCTGGGATATTTACTGCCTGTGACTCCTGGGTTTAGATCACTTTTTTACAAGATTTTTGAGGACCGGGAGATCAGTATTCTTTTTCTAATTATTTTCTAATAATCAGTATTCTTTTCTAATTTTCTAATTTTCTAATTTTCTAAATTTCTAATTCCCAGCACATTAACATGGGAAGGAAAGGGGTGGCGATGGCTTTCGCTGTCCTTACCTCCTCCATCAGCCCAAACAAGGGGCACAGTGTGTTCAGATAAGGCTATTAGTGTGTTCTCATTAACCTAATTGCACGGAGACAAAGGGCCTTTGCCTCCCCTGCTGCTGAGGTGCTAAAACCTCCGGTCAGGGGTAAAGAAAAAACAAAAACAAAAACAAAAAACAAAAACAAAAAGAAAGGTAAGAAAAAAATGTTTTCTTTTTGCCCCTTGAGTAGCCTAAAACAGCCAGAGGCGTCTAAAAGAAGGCGCTCCCTGTTCTTGCAGAGGAGAACGAGTTCATTCTCTACGCCACCCGCTACTCCATCCACCGCTACGACCTCGCCTCCGGCCTCAGCGAGGAGCTGCCCCTGGCTGGGCTGCGAGGGGCGGTCGCCCTGGATTTTGACTATGAGCACAACTGCCTGTACTGGGCCGATGTCACCCTTGACATTATACAGGTGAGACGGGGAGAGGAGAGGTCGCCGCGGTGCCAGCCGGCCACGCCGCGTCCCCTCCTTGCACCCGGGGGCGGGTGGTGCACACACACCCCGAAGTACAAATGTTTGTCTTGGAATATTCCTCCCTTCCAAGCTGTCTGTTTGTTAGGGCTTGCTTTGCATGTCTCGCCCTGCTCACCTCGAGGCTGTGGAACTTCCTCATCTTTGATTCTGACTCTTTTTCTTCTTTTTTTTTTTTTTTTTTTTTTTTTCTCAGCGCCTTTGTCTCAACGGCAGCTCTGGGCAGGAAATAATCATAAGCACTGGGCTGGAAACAGTGGAAGCTTTGGCCTTTGAACCTCTCAGTCAGTTGCTGTACTGGGTCAATGCTGGGATTCCCAAAATTGAGGTATGGCTGTGCCCACACGTGCTGCAAAGAGGTGATTGGGTCAGAGCATCATTGAGGCAGCTGGGACCTAAGCTGGCAGCTGCCCTGAAGTCTCATTGCTGGGGGGACATTGCTGGCCACTGACCCTCATCCCACCTGCCACTTTATGGGGTCTAAAATGCTAAGAGGGTATGATACCATTCAGCCATCTGTACTTAAATGCAGGTCAGTTTATGAGGCTG
Organism: Heliangelus exortis; assembly: GCF_036169615.1. Classification (NCBI taxonomy): domain Eukaryota; kingdom Metazoa; phylum Chordata; class Aves; order Apodiformes; family Trochilidae; genus Heliangelus; species Heliangelus exortis. The sequence continues at coordinate 2,677,021 of NC_092447.1, forward strand.
AGTTGTGTGGCAGAAACAGGGGTTAAAAAGCAACATCCTTGTGAGGAACACAGAGTACACAGGGTACAGACAGTGCTGCTGCTGGCTGCTTGCTTAGTCACACCAAGTGTCAATAAATACACCCATCTAGCCTCTTAGATCATCCCTTTTACAATAACTGCTCCCTGTGCCCACAGCAGCCATTTTTTAGGTGTCAGTAATTACCTGCCACAGATTCCACGTGACTTTAACCACTGCACTCACCCTCTGCATTGCCTGCACTAAGCACACCCTTCCCTTGGTTACACCTCCAGGTTGCCAACCCAGATGGAGACCTGCGACTCACTGTCCTCAATTCCTCCATACTTGAACGACCCAGAGCCCTCACTCTGGTTCCCCAAGATGGGTAAGAAAGAAAAAATTCACAAGTAGCTGAGCAACATGGTATTCCCAAGGGGAAACGCACTGGTAAAGCCCCTCCTGCATCACTATATCACTATTATAACTATTGATGGTTATAAATAACTTTTCCTGATCTGGTTAGTGGGAGAAGCTGCAGTGATGTGTGAGAAGTAAAGCTGTGCTCAAATTCCAGAGCCAAATACAAGTTCCATCTTTCTGGGGATGGTTTTGTGGTGGCTGCTGCTCTGCAAACGTAGCACTGATAATCCTGTGCTGCCTTTAACCAAGTGCACTAAAGCAAAACAGTTCAACTGAAGGTAACCTACAGCTGCACTGCAACCTACAGCTAGACAAGCCTCTCTGCTGCTTGTACATCTGGCAGTGGTGTTCATTACAGCTGCAGAGAGCTCCCTTTCCAAAGCCATGTCTTGCAAGAGAATGTGAACTATTGAAACCTCTGCTTCGTAACCTGTTTCCTTTCAGTGAGCTGTTTTGTTTGGATTTTGGGTAACCCCTCTGCTTTTTGTCAGCTTGATGTTCTGGACAGACTGGGGAGACTCCAGAGCTGGCATTTACAGGAGTGACATGGATGGGTCATCGGCCAGGTGCATCGTGTCAGAGGGTGTGAGGTGGCCAAATGGGATTTCTGTGGATGACCACTGGATCTACTGGACTGAAGCCTATATGGACAGGATTGAGAGGGTCGATTTCACTGGGCTGCAGAGATCTGTCATCCTGGACAGCCTCCCTCACCCCTATGCTATTGCTGTGTTTAAGGTGTGTATGCAGCAGCTCCTTTCCTGTTGGTTTGCATTTCCACAGCAACCATGCTCAGAGGTTGTTGTGCATAAGAGGCAGGCAGCAGAAGAGCACTGAGCGCTCTGGATTTGTAGGGTAGGAGCCAGCATGATGCTTTGCTCTTTTTCTGCTCCTGGCACATTCTCATGCATCCCCCTAAGAGCAAAGCCTCTGTTTCAGAATGAAATCTACTGGAACGACTGGTCACAGCTGAGTATTTTCCGAGCATCCAAAAACAGTGGCTCCAGAATGGAGATTTTAGTCGGACGATTGAATGGGATCATGGACATGAAAATCTTTTACAGAGGAAAGACAACAGGTAATCACATCAGTGTGCAGATGCATGATCTGAAGGGATTGGCTTCATTTTCTGATGGCTATAAAACCATCGAAGAGCTTTGCCAGCCAACAACCTGCAAGAGGCTGGGAGGACCTTTTAAGGCCCTCTGTGTCCCTGGACCAGATAGCTCTGTGCATTTCAGTGCTGCAGAGCCTGCTCCTAACAGGGGGGTGACCCCAAGCCTGGGTTGGCAGGGGAAACTGGGCTTCCTGCAGCATTTCCAGCTCTCTGCCATGACAATGTCCCTTTCCTCATGCCAGGGAAGAATGCCTGCATCACCAAGCCCTGCAGCCTGCTCTGCCTGCCCAAGTCAAACAATGGCAGGAGCTGCAAGTGCCCCGATGGGGTGTCCAGCACCCTGCTGCCCACAGGGGAAGTGAAGTGTGACTGTCCTCGTGGCTACATCATGAAAAACAACACTTGCACAAAGGAAGGTAAAAACCACACTCTGTTCTTGCTTCTGCTTTATGTTGAGAGGAGGTTTCTGCTGTGGGGAGAGGCTGGCATGACTTTCTTGCTGCCCTTTGTAGGAGGAGCGTGGCTTGTCTTCTGAAAGCCTGGTGTCACGCCTCCTCCCTGCTTGTCTTTGTTTTCCCTTTTGCACCAGGAAACACGTGTCTCCCAAACCAGTACAGATGCTTCAATGGGAACTGCATCAACAGCATTTGGCAGTGTGACAACGACAACGACTGCGGGGACATGAGCGATGAGAAGAACTGCCGTGAGTGTCCTGCAGTGGCAGTGGCCCTTCCAAATTTAGATGTTTGCTGTCTCAGCATTGCACCTGAGCTCTTGGCCTCCGCTCCCTTCACAGTCACAGGGAGGAGAAGCTGAACAGCTACAATTCAGTGAGACTGCTGCCAGTTCTCATCTGAGAGCATCTCTTGCAGTAATTGTCTTCTGAGGCTAATTGAGGACACAGCCAATGCTGAGAGAAAAGGAGTACAGATAGAAAGTGATTTTCTGTCCTCATTCTGCTGCGTGTGCCAATGTTAAGCTAATCATTTAAGTTCACACATTAAGGACAGAGGTCACCTTTTAGAGTAAAATTAGGGAGCAACATGTGCAGGAGGGGCATATGTTTCAAGGCTTTGCAAAGCCTGAAGGGTTTGGACCAGTGCACTGCAGAAAAAGGGCTGGGTTTGAAGGTAGGAATTGGTGGAGGCCCCTGGCTTTTGCGTGGACATGGCAGGCTTCAGCCCTGATCCCTGGGCAGAGAGCTAACACATCCCTCCTTTGCTTAATGTGGAATGACAGTAAAATACAGAAAAGGTAACTGAGACTGCACTGAGCAAAGCATCCAGGGTGCTGTCCCTCTCCCCTCAATGCCCTGCATGAAATGCACAAGCTCGGGTGGCAGGAGACATTTTCTTAACCATAACCTCCTCCTCTTCCTCCTCTCCATCCCTTTAGCCACCACCGTGTGTGACACCGACACCCAGTTCCGCTGCCAGGGCTCGGGGACCTGCATCCCACTGTCCTACAAATGTGACCTGGAGGATGACTGTGGGGATAACAGTGATGAAAGTCACTGTGGTGAGTGCCCTCACTCAAACCTCCTTCCTTCTCCCTCCCTGTGCAAGGGTGCTGCGGGGCAGGGTGCTGCTCAGAGATGCTGTAGGGAAAGGCAGTGCTTCACCAGATCCAGGCTGACAGCCACCTCCTCCTGGCATTTACTGGGAGATTAGAAGCCAAATATTTGGTAGAGGTCACGTTTGTGGCCATCCCTGCCAGCTTAGTGGCTGGGAATGGCAGGATGCTGAACTGAAGGAGGGAAGGGGCTGGTAAACAGCAAGGTGGTAGCTCTTGGTTGGTCAGTGCTAGGCACAAGGCAGGAAAACATGTTTTCAAGACAAGCCTGCTTTGCAGGGCTGTCTAGCCTGTCACCTCTGAGATATTAGCCTCCCCTCCTCAGTCAATAGCCCATATGAAGCTTTCCTCCCCTGACCTGATAACATCTGAACTGTGTGTTGCAGAGGCTCACCAGTGTAGAAATGATGAATTCAGCTGCAGCTCGGGGATGTGCATTCGTCTCTCCTGGATGTGTGATGGTGACAATGACTGCAGGGACTGGTCTGATGAAGCAAACTGCACAGGTAAGCACTGTGACACGGTCAATAACCTTCTCTTGCAAGCACTGATGACTTACAGCCTGAGGTGCTGTCAGGCAGCAGCCAGCATCTTGTGCCTCAGTTTCCCTGCCTGTCAGCTAAGCCAGGCAGCCTGCAGCTCACCTCAGGATGATGTGATGCTCCAAAAGCAAAGGGTTTCTTTCCTCCAGTGCCTTCAAAAGGCCTTAGGGCTCACTGTGAATTTTGCACTTTGCACAGTGATCCAGCTTTGCTTTTTACTTGCAAGACTGCACTTATGGGTGTGCCCTGCTGAGGTGGCCACTGGGCTGTCCACCTTCTGGTGGTGGCTGTGTCTTTGAAGCACCATTCAATGAGGAAGCAGGTCTGTGGCTGCCAGGCAGCCAGAGGAGGCTTCTGACCCCCCCAAAAAGGGCTCCTTTTTTGGCATGGAGGGAGCAAACAGGCCAGTGAGCACCAATGGCATTGAACACTTCAGCTCAGACCATTTCTTGATATTTAAATACATTGCAGAAAACAGGGATGCTCCTTGCAGCTTCCCCACCATTCATTTAGCTAAAGGAAAGGCAGATTTATATGGGGGAAGCAGCTCTTCTCAGCAGCCTCACTTTGCTCTGTGCGTTTGGAAATCTGAAGAGGGTGTCATGAGTGGGGAGTCACGTGGAGCAGATCCACCCTTGTTTTCCAACTGATGCAACCTGGCTGCCAGAAATGGTTTTGTTCCTTGGCTACGCCTCTCCTGCAGCAAGTCCTACACCTCTGAGCTTCATGCTCTATTTGCAGTTGAAAGTCACAACACAACCCTCCTCACAGTATATACAGTAAATACAGTGCCACAGTATAAAACTGATGACCCTTAGCAGGCTGCTGAAATTAACATGCAGGGAGAGCCCTTTCCCCAATAGAAAAGCCAACAGATAACAATGTATTGGTCTCTTCCATTAAAAAAAAAAAAACAAAAAAAGCCAACCAAGGTAAAAATCTAAATTTTTGCATGAATTCTGAGTGTGGGCAGCACTTCAGTCCATCAGTGAAAGGCTTGAGACCATACTTGTAAAGCAGTACATGGGATATTTCAAGGGATCAGCACTGCCTGCCATACCAGGGCACACATGGGGCTGGGAGAGCCCCTGGGGACATCAGCAGAGGCTTTGCTCATCTTGCAGCCCTGCTGGGACAAACTAGGAGGGTGTCTTCTGTCCTGGGGCTCTGGCAGGAGGATCTAGGAGATCCTTCACAGGTCTCTGAACCCCTCTATGTTTGCCCCCTGCAGTATTTGCCATGTAACGTGGCACTGGGGATTCTGGTTATTAGTATTCCAAATGCATGGCTCTAGAAGAAGGTTTAATTTATATTGGTATCACTTATCTCTCATATGAGTTTCTCCAGAGAGAATTACTTACTACAGGAGAGGAAACCACTTCAAAAAGCGTATTGGGTTTGTAAGGCCTGAAGTTGAAATTATCTGAGAGGATCACAATTACTCGAGAAACATTTCATCTGACTCCACCAGCTGCAATTATCACTCTTATCTAAAATAATTACATTTCACACTGAATACCTAATAGAATATTACTGCCACAAGACTGTAGTATTTTGAAATATCTGCAAGTGCATGTCACTCGCTAGCCTGAGATTCAGTAGCATACAATTTAATTAAGCTGAATATTGCTTTTCTTCTTAATAATGGTGAGTGCTCTCCTGGTTGAAGAGCAGCATTTGTTCTGTAAAGTGACAGCATAACCTGGGCATCAACCAGGGTACCCCACAGGCAGATATTTTCCAGTTAGGAGCCTAAGGAAAGGCAGAGCCCTACTCCCTGGATAGCCCAAGGGGAATTGTATTTCTGATTTGCTTTGGCAACACAGGAAAACCTCCCTTGCCTTAACTAAAAGCTGTCTCTGAGTCTGTCCTTGCGTGGGAGGGACTGCCAAGGCTTGCTGGCTCCCTGTGACCCTTCTCACCATCTCCATCATCACCTTTGCTCACACAGACCAGAGACCAAAATCAAAGGGAAAGGGCTCTGAGCAACCTGATCTGGTGGGAGGTGTCCCTGCCCATGGCAGAAGGGTTGGAACTGGAGGAACCTAAAGGTCCCTTCCAACCCTGAAAATGCCATAATGCTATGGTCAGAACCTGGAGTCCTGGCAATTTCTTGCCTGGAATCCACGAGGTGTTGGGACCTTCTAGGGTGTAAGGGAGGAGGGAGGAGAGGTTGGGCTGAAACGGGGGCTGACTCAGTGCCAGAGCTGTGGCAGCTGAGGTGGTGCCCACACCTCTGGTTTCAGCAGTATATCACACCTGTGAGGCCTCCAGCTTCCAGTGCCAGAATGGTCACTGCATCCCCCAGCGCTGGGCCTGTGACGGTGACGCCGACTGCCAGGATGGCTCCGACGAGGACCCCGCCAACTGTGGTATGGCACTGCCATGGGGTGGGGGGATTGCTGCAAATTCCCTGAGCCAAAGCCATGGCAAACTCAGGGGGATGATGCCCATGCCTGCAAAAAGCAGGCAGACACGGGGAGAAGGCAATTGGGGCTGTGCCGTGGCTAACTAAAGGCGGGTTTAAAAAAAAAAAAAAAAACCCACAAAAAACCCACAAAACCCCACACAACCATCCACCCAATTCTGAATTTCAGAAAAAAAGTGCAATGGCTTCCAGTGCCCGAATGGCTCTTGCATCCCCACCAGCAAACACTGTGATGGTGTCAACGACTGCTCCGACGCCTCGGATGAGCAGCACTGCGGTGAGGAGGTGGGGGGGCCCTGGCAGTGGGGGGCTGACAGCATTCCTGGTCTGCCCAAGGGAAAAGCCCTGGGGAGATAAAGGGGAGGCTGTCCTTAGCAATCACGAGCCCCCTGGGAAAGGGGGATGGATGAGCTCTCAGGGCGGTGTTGAGGGAGGTGACCAAACCTTTCCTGGTGCCTGTGCCCACCCCTCGCACCCTGGCGAGTTCGCTGATGAGGTCAGAGGGGCAGAGATGGAGCAATTCGTCTGGGAAACTTTCTGTAACTTCCTGAAATCCAGCCCCTCACTCACTTTCCTGACCCTCCTCTTTCTCCAGAGCCCCTGTGCACCCGCTACATGGATTTTGTGTGCAAGAACCGTCAGCAGTGCTTGTTCCACTCCATGGTGTGTGATGGCATCATCCAGTGCCGAGACGGATCAGATGAAGATGCCAACTATGCTGGCTGCTGTAAGTGTGGTACTGTGCATCTTGGCAAAAGGAGGGTTGGATGGAGAATGAAACCAGAGGCACGGAGAGGGGGGTTCATTTCCCAGAGTCCCAGAAAGCTGCCAGACCTCCTAAGAGGTGGCTCTGTGTTGTAATGCTCTGTTTGTAAGTCCATGATTGCCTCTGCGTGTGCTCCTTCCTTCCTCCTCAGTGATGAGCTTCCCTCAAGCCCTTGGTCTTTACACTAAACCTCTCGTATCTCTCCATGCCACCCCTGCAGCCCAGGATCCTGAGTTCCACCGGACCTGTGACCAGTTCAGCTTCCAGTGCCAAAATGGTGTGTGCATCAGCCTGGTGTGGAAGTGTGATGGGATGGATGACTGTGGCGATTACTCCGACGAAGCAAACTGTGGTGAGCAGTGCCTGGGGGTCTCTTGTCATCATAGCTCCAACCTCCTTGGAATTTCAGGAGCACAGAGTGCTGGCTTCTTCATATTTTCCATAGGCATTGATGTGCACAAATATAATGTGTCTGTAGTGTTCCACTTGTGCATTGTAGAGTGGTTTACTTGGAGATCAGTATCATTTTCCTCACACTGCAGGTAGGTAAAGTGAAGCACACTGAAAATCCAATACATCTGGCACATCCTGTGCTTGAATAAGTCATCTGTGGCCATATTTACTCCACAGATTCCCAGCCCAAAAGAGACAGGCAGTTTTCAGCCAATCTCAATATTTACCACTGTTCCCTGGGTAGCTGCAGGAGCTGTACCCAGCCAGACAAAGCAGCTGCATCTTTATTTCAGAGCTGCAGAGTTTGCTTCTCTATTTCTGCCATGCTCTGCCTGACTTTCATTGCCAGCACTGGTTCTCAGATCATAGGTGATGTCTGCCCATGAAGCACCCAGACACAGACATAACAGTGGTGGCTGGAATCTAGCAAGGGCTGTGAGGGATGGGGATGCTGGAGGTGAGGAAAAAGGACCCTGCATATTCTGCTCAGGACAATCAACAGGGTGATGCTCTCTGGATCATCTGTAGCCTGGCTGGAGATGGTCCCACATTTCATCTGTGTGGGATAACTGATGAGATAACACTGGGGCTCACAGGACTCTCCTCTCATTGTCAGAAAACCCAACAGAGGCTCCAAACTGCTCCCGGTACTACCAGTTCCAGTGTGGGAATGGGCACTGCATCCCCAACCGGTGGAAATGTGATGGGGAGAACGACTGCGGGGACTGGTCTGATGAGAAGGACTGTGAGGGTAAGGGCACACACTGCTCTCTGCTCTGCTCAGGAGCCCTCCCCAGGGCTGGGCTGGGACACACTGAAGGACCACTCTCAGCATCAGCTGCCTGGGACAGCTTCCATGGCTCCAAAAGTCTCCAAGGATTGGGCTGAGTGTGCACTCTCACCCATCTATGTTTTGGGAAATCCCCAGGGCTGGGCTGGGGCCCGCTGGAGGACCACTCTCAGCATCAGCTGCCTGGGACAGCTTCCATGGCTCCAAGAGTCTCCAAGGATTGGGCTGAGTGTGCACTCTCACCCATCTATGTCCTTGGAAATCCCGAGTGGGAGCTGTGCAGATAAAAAGCAGAGGAAAACATTGGGCTTGCAATTCGTTACCACCTTCCCCCTTCCCTCCACTTGACAGCAGCCCTCAGCCTGCTGGGAAGGGGCAGAGTTACAGCCTGTGGGCAGCCTCTCAGATCAGCTCTGTGCTGTGTATTTTTAGGTTCTCCAGTCCATCCCATTACCACACCGACCCCACCAACGTGCTTGCCCAATCACTTCCGCTGCAACAGCGGCGCCTGCATCATCAACAGCTGGGTCTGTGATGGCTACAAGGACTGCTCCGACGGCTCCGACGAGGAAGCCTGCCCTACCTCACGTAAGCTTTTCTCTTCCTCACCTTCCCCTTTTCCTTAGGATCACATCCCATTGGCCTTTCAGTCCCAAATCCTTGCCAGATCACCGGGTTAAATCACACCGTGGTGTTAAAACCCGCTGTCCGCTCTCTCCCTGTGGTCACAGCCCCTGCCACCAGCTGGGACACTGCTCCAGCCCCACTGGAGACAGAAATTACCGCAGGACCACCCCTGCAAACCAGTTGCTCTTCCAGCCCTCTGCAGTCAGGAGAGAGGATGGCTCAGGCAGAAGCCATCCAGCTGCTAGATGGGAAGAGATTGCCATCTAGTGGAGTCGGGACCAGGGGACAGGTTTTGGTCCCCCCCTGGTGGCAGCTGCGTCCCCTCCGTGTCTCGGATGGGTTCCTCACTTCGCTGCTGTGTGTGTGCAGGACCCAACGTGACCACCCCGTCTCCGGTACTGCCGGGCCGCTGCAGCAGGTTCGAGTTCGAGTGCCAGCAGCTGCACAAGTGCATCCCCAACTGGAAGAGGTGCGATGGGCTGCGGGACTGCCAGGATGGCACAGATGAGAGGAACTGCCGTGAGTGTGGGGAAAAGGAGAGGGTCTCACCCTGGCTTGTTCCCTTGGGAAGCTCTGTGGGAGGGTGGGGGAGCCCCTGAGAAGAGTGCTATAAAATCCCTGCAGTCAATTGCGGTGGAAAAGGAATAAAAAGCCCAAACCACCAATGCCATTCCCATTAGATGTTGTTTTCTGTGGGATAAGCACCAGGTTCTGCCTGAAAGTGCAGTAGAATGAAATAGCCTCACCCCTTGGACTCTATCCTTGGGCCACAGCCACCCCAGCACCCTGCCTGAAGTCCAAACCTTGAGTTCTGAGACCATTCTGCCTCTTTCAGCTACTCACAGCACCCTGTTGTGCCCTAATGGTTATAAATGTGAGGATGGGGAGGCCTGCATTATGGTGACAGAGCGATGTGATGGATATCTGGACTGCTCTGACAGCAGTGATGAGAGGAACTGTACTGGTAAGCAGCAGCCCTTCCCCCTTGCTCATGCCCTGCTCTGTGTGAGCCTGCAGAGGTGCTCTCTTGGGTATGTGACCTTTAATTCACAACATCCTAGATGTATCTGCCTCTGTTCAGTTGTCCCAAGTTACTTCCTTGTCCAGAACCCAATTTTCTTGACAGCTTCCACACTGACAAATTGTCTTCCAGCAGCCTCAGGCACAGAGCAGTGATTCTAAGACTGGTAGGAGCAAACCTGTCTTATTTTACATGGCCCACAGGTGAAGAAACAGTCCCTGTCTCTGTCCTCCTTTGCAAGGTGACCCAGGGAGCTGTGGCACATGCCCTGCTGCCATCACTGGTCCTCCCTTTGGCTGCCCCACAGGCAGGACACAAATCACAGCCCACCCTGGGAAAAGAACAGTGATCAATCTCTGGCCAGCTGAGACATTCAGCTGCTTTCCTCCTGACCTGCTTGGGGGGTTTAAGCATCAATCAGGTTTTAGTTCTTTAATTAAATATTGATTGGGAGAGGGTAGCAGGTTCAGGGGAGGGTGACAGAGCTGCTAAGATGCATGGCTAGGCTGCTATGCCGAGGGGAAACCATTCTTTTCCCTTGGATAGCTTGTCTGGCCATGCCTGCCTGTGCACCCACATGCCTGCTGGCTTGCACTGCCAGTTGGTTAGGGAGAGAAAAGCAGTGGCTGTTTGGCTCTGATCCACTCGGATTCTGTAAAGAACCAGGAATGAAGCTGAGCACCCAAGCAGGGCCAGGCCATGGCACTGGGACATGGGCTCTGACTTTGCTTGGGTCCTTCTGCTGAAGGTGAGATGTGCTAAGGAAAACCACACAGAGAAAGGTCCTGAGTGCCTTACAGTGACAGCATAGGTTTAATCACAAGGGTAGAAGAGTTACTTAGCTTACAGAAATCAGTGTGCACTCATACCCTTCCAAAATGATGCTGAAGAGTCTTTAGTCAACTGCCACACTTTACCTTTCCTTGCAGGTAAGGTCATGCTTGCATGAATCAGCATAAAGACAACCAAGACATTGGGGGGGGGGAACTAAGAGCACCAGGGGTATGTTCCTGCTCTGATTTCCCACTGATAACACCCACTTAAACTACACATCTAATTTAAATGGTGCAGATACTCCCTTCAGTCATGCTGCTCTTTCTACCTCCATGTATCATTTGTAATACAAACCTAACTCCTGTTTCTGCTCTGGGCAACAAAAGGCTTGTTTCCCTCTGATACTCTAACTCTTCCCATTGCCTGCTTAGATGACACAATAGTCTACAAAGTCCAGAACCTCCAGTGGACAGCTGATTTCTCTGGGGATGTCACCCTGACCTGGGCTCGACCAAAAAGGATGTCCTCAACCTCCTGTGTCTACAACATCTACTACAGGTAGTACATCCTATGCCCCTTGCTACTCACACCAAGTGCATGCTAGGAGAAGCATAAACACAGGTATTGGGGTGCTCATGTTCACAGCAAAACCCCAGGCAGCAACAGGCCTGAAACACTGAGAGGAAAGGCTGGGAAAGGCTTCTAGTATTTTGTTGCAAAGGCAACCTAAAATAGCTGTAACTAGGAGGCTTTTGTGAAGAGCTTGTTTTGTTTCCACCAGATTATCTACTCAATGTAGTGACATGAGGCAACCAGGTGCCAATAATTGCCATTTCTTGGGCATGGAGGCTTCCCAACAGGTCACTGACCTCCTGCCAGAGTTCCCACATGGCCACAGAGGACAGGGGGTGGGAGAGTTCTTGCTCCTTCACCCGTGTCACCAGCTTTTCATTAACAGGGGTGCTTGCTGACAATCCCATCTTTCCCTTTTTTCTTTCTTGGTCAATCAGTGGTAGAGAAGGAAAGGTAGTGGATCTTCTTACCTGACTCCTTGGGTTTTCTGCTAGTGCTGGTTTGCGACAGACTGGCTCCCTTCCTTCTGATTCGTCTGAGTGCAGGATAGGTCGAGGTCTTTGCCCCCATTCTCCACCAGATGTAGCAAGACAAACCTCTTCTGTGGATGTGGCACTCCAAGGTGCAGCCAGGTGTCCCAGTAGAATCTCACAAATGGTGCTCTGACCAGCCTGGATCGGTGCTACTGCTCCAAAGGTGGCTAAACCAGCCCCCTGGCTTCCCCAGGGCTTTTATTGGCCCCCTAATCCTGCTCATGCGCAGTAGGGGCTGCCCTAATTAGGCACAGGTGGGCTTAAGTCAAGCCCACTACCTGGCAATTATTGGCACCTGGTTGCCTCATGTCACTACACCTCAAGGCAGTGATGTGGCTGTATTTGGGCTTTTATTTTCTGCTTGGGTCTTGTCTTGTTGGGGCTGCTAGCAACAAGAAAGAAGTCAAGAAATTAGAGCACAGCAGTTACAGAAAATGTCAGTGGTTGGTGCTTAGAAGTCACTAAGCTACGTTTAGTTCAGGCTTTAAGAGAGCATCTTTTCAAGCTGGTGGTGTGGCTTTACTGAAAAAAAAAAAACCCAAATTTAAGCAGCAAGCTCTTAATGTACAGGTAGATATTATCAGCTGGAGTTACTAAACACTGTCCTGACTGGAGGCACATCACTCTCATGCAGGACTGTTGGTGAAAGCATTTGGAAGGTTCTGGAAACCCACAGCAACAAAACCAACAGTGTTTTGAAGGTCCTCAAGCCTGACTGTACCTATCAGGTGAAAGTCCAAGTACAGTGCCTCAGCCGGGTCTACAACACCAATGACTTCATCACTCTCCGGGCACCTGAAGGATGTAAGCACCTCACAGCAGTGACCAGATAGTAGCTAGCACAGAGGTATAACCTGTTATGAGCAAAAGGAGTCTTTACATAGGCCTGGGAATTGTGCTGGAAGGGGACAGAGGGCTGCAAGTTCTCTGCTTAGAGTCAGCCCTGCACAGAGTCACCAATCTGCTCTCTTTCTTCCCCATGACTTTGTGGTTTAGAATCTCAGACTGGGTTGTGTTGGAAGAGACCTTAAAGCTCATCTACTTCCAACCTACTGCCATGGGCAGGGACACCTTCCACTAGACTAAGTTGCCCCAAATCCCATCCTACCTGGCCTTGAACACTTCTCAGGGGCATCCACAACTTTCTTAGGCAGTCTGCTCCACTGGGAAGTTCACAACAGAATCCCAGAATGTTTTAGTTTGGAAGAGACCTCCAAGATCATCTAGTCCAACCTTTGACCAACACCACAACCTAACTACTAAACTGCAGGACTAAGACATCTCCTGTGACCCAGAACTGTTTGGCCATCCCTCCTTTGTCCCAGCCTCTTGGGCACACCAAGCTTTTCCTTCTGTGGAAACTGCAACTGCCTGTAACACCTCTGTTTCTCTCCTTAGTACCTGATGCTCCCTTTAACCTTCAGCTGTCCCTGAAGAAAGAAGCTGAGGGTGTGGTGATGTGCTGCTGGAGTCCTCCTGTCAACCCCCACGGCCTGATACGGGAATTTATTGTGAGTTCTGCTGCCTTGCAGGGCCAAGTCTGGATCAGTGGCAGGATGGGGAAGGCTGCTGGAGCCTCACAGCAGCACGGGTTGAACCCAGCTATCTCTGCAGGCAGGGAATGCCTGGAACCAGCCATTCTGGAGAGGAAATTTGAGAGCACCAGGCAACCCTGTTGCTGCAGGACCCTTGCTAGCAACACTGTCCACCAGTTCATTTAATTTAATTTCATTTTGAGCTTTTGTACTTCTTTCTACTGAGATTTTGACTGTGGAGCCCTCATCTCTAATTCTGGTGTTCCTAGGTGGAATACAGCAGGAGTGGATCCAAGGAGTGGTCGTCCCTTAGAACCACCAAGAACGACACAGAGATCAAGAACTTACAGGTCAACACATTATACATAGTCAGAGTGAGTATTTTCAGAGCTCTCTATGTACTAATTGTCCATTCCAATGTCCAATACCACCAGATCTGGGCCAGAGATAAATTTGGGCCTGACTGTATCACTGGGGAAAAAAAAAAGCAGCTCTGCCTGTGGGGAGTGTACACAATGGGAGAAGCTGGGTAATTGTAGACAGAACTAAAAAGAATAGAATATAAAAGTCTGCACAGTGGGCCCTGGGAAATACATCCTCTGCCCTTGTCCATCCTCCTTGTGCTGGATGAGGATGGGTTCTTATAGTTCCCTGGGAAGTGGGGTCAACTTTTTCCCATGAGGTTCACCACGTCCATAACCTTGCTCTAAGCTCATTCTCTGTTTGCTTTATACAAAGTTATATTGCTGGCATACTTTTGTTCATATTAACCTAACCCTCTCCTTTGAAAAGGTTGCTGCAGTAACTAGTCGAGGAGTGGGAAACTGGAGTGATTCCAAATCCATAACCACCACAAAAGGCAAAGGTAAATGTTTCAGTCAACTTGGACAGCATAGCCAAAAGGTGAAATACAACACTGAAGTGTTAGCATCAGCACACAAAACCACCTCCTCCTTTATTTTTCCTTATTGTTTTACACTATTTAACAACTTTGCTGTACCATTTTACTGAACTTGAGCTGCCTCAGAGTTGAGTGGCAAGTCTGAACACTTTGCTGACTCTTTGAACTCCTGATGTACTGCTCTGAAAAAAGGCAAGAAGCTTCTGCAAAAGGTGCCCCTCTCTCCTGGACTGCAGGTGGATTCCCTCTGACTTGTGTAGGCTAAATGCCTCCCCTAACTCCTTTTTGAAAGGATGTTTGCTCATTCTTCTCCCTCTTAGGTTATGATTCTGATGGTTTCTGTATCTCATGTACTTTAAACCACTGAAAGACCACTAAGGCTCCCAGGAATTATCACAGCTTTACAGTCTGACAGGAGACAAATTCCAACAACACAGCAAATCATTTCCCTCTGAAATGTTTTTAGGGAAAGCTTTTGAAATCATTTGTATTCATGCCAAGTTTTTCTTCCAAACCTACCCGATGTCAAAATTGTCTGCTAATTTGTTAGATAAAAGTGCATCCTCATTATGCTGACAAAGAAAGGAAAGAAAACATCATGCTACTAAAATTACAGGGTTCAGCTAATATGAAGTACATGAGTTAGAAAACCAGAGGTTGAGAGAATGTAATAATTGTCACTTAAGGTGTCACACAAGCATTTGACAGCTGTCCCCACCAGTAGCTCCTGACTTCCTTCACCAGTGCCTTGGAAGGCCAGAAGCCATTAAGTGTGATATGAGCTTGTCCCACTGAATTCAGAAGTAAAATATCTGTGTCCAGACCTCTCTGCTTTCAGCCTGTGCCAAGCAAGGCACAGGTAAGGCAGTTTTTAGATGGCTGGCTGGAAAAATGATGGAGGTGTGCCTTGTCTCAGGAGTAGGGCTGGAAACATGGGGGATTCCTGGGCTGAGAGATGAATGAAAGCCTTTATTTCACCTGACCCCTCTTGATAAGTATTTATATCAATTTGTGCTGCAGTAACAGCTGTTTTTCCCTTTCCTTCCAGTCATCCCTCCCCCTGTCATACACATTGAGAGCTACAGCGAGGACTCCATAAGTTTCAGCCTAAAAATGACTACTAATATCAAGGTAAAATTTTTACCTTTACTT
Source organism: Heliangelus exortis (assembly GCF_036169615.1). Taxonomy (NCBI): domain Eukaryota; kingdom Metazoa; phylum Chordata; class Aves; order Apodiformes; family Trochilidae; genus Heliangelus; species Heliangelus exortis. The sequence goes on from NC_092447.1 coordinate 2,692,225, forward strand.
TTGAAACAGAATAAAGAAAGAAAAAAGCCTGCATTGGGTCACTAGTAAATACTGGATGGAATAAGCTGCCTAATTCAGTATAGCAATTATTTTATGAAACTGTTATTTCATGCCTAATTATTTCTTACTGCTCATCAACCACCTCAGCTCTCTTAATTAGGAAGGAAAATACAATGCCAAGACTTTCAGTGGTGACTTTTTCACTGCATGCAAAACCAGCTGAATTGATAGTTTGTGTTCTGTGCCCTTGCTGCTTGACAGGTCAGTGGTTATGTTGTGAACATCTACTGGACTTTTGATACCCACAGGCAGGAAAAAAGGACTCTGATCATAGAAGGAGAAAAGTCTATCCAAAAAGGTAAATTCTGTAGAAGGTGTAAAATTCTGCTTTAATCAACATCAAATGGAAGGTTTTATGAAAGCTCTTGGATTTTTTTTTTGTTTGTTTTATTTTTAATACTGACTAGTTTCTGCTTAGGAAAGTATAAAACTTGAGAGGACGAACTAGGAAATCTCTGACCTCTCTTTTTAGGACTTGGAGATTTCAAGCAGATTTGAGATTTATCCCCCGGAGCTGCACTAGCCTTTTCTCATCACATGAGATTTTTTTTTGTGGCTCCTAATCTGCTCTGCCAAAGGTCAACAATTTCTTGGGCTTGGGTGCACTGCACATCCCTATTAATCAGATTACTTCCCACTTTGGAACTGCTTTTGCACTGGTGTGCAGAGCATGGAGATGGGAAAGCATCCTGATACAGAAAAGCACAGGTGAAGTAGATACCAGAGTCCCAGTCCCACTCAGAATGAACCAAAACACCAACCACAAGGGGCAGGTTTTTGTTTGTTCAGGTTTTATTTGTTTCTGACTTGTTCCTTGAGCTCTCACCCTGCCACCCCACAACTCTGCCCCACCTAACGCCGCACGTTTCTCTTCTTTGCTCAGTGGCCAATTTGACAGCCCAGACCCCCTATGAGATTTCTGCTTGGGCTAAGACAGAGCTGGGGGACAGCCCACTGTCTTTCGCACACGTGGTGACCACTGGGACAAGACCTGCATCTCCAAGTCTCAAAGCCAAGGCCATCAACCAGACTGCAGTGGAGTGTAGCTGGACCGGACCCAGGAACGTCGTAAGGCATCACCTCACTCTCTTTTCTCACCCAGCTGGACAGGGTCCAGCTCAGAGCACACAAGAAGGATTATTTATAGGGAATTGCAAGGCACTAAAAATGGAATGTTCAAAAAAATGAGGGAAAGCACCTGCTGCCTCTTAAACCCAAGCAAAGCAAGGGTTCTTGTTGTCTCTTTGCTCTCCACTGGATCAGTGGCTGGGATACAGATACCAGCATGATGCTCCAGTGGTCTCTTAACTGAATGCTGTGTTATCAGAGCTAAGCCCAGGATTTTAGGGTGGGGAGTCCAGTAGTGAGTGGGCAGACTGAACTTCAGCTTGGTCAGGAGAGACTGCCCAGAGGAAGAAAGGTCTTTGTGTCACGTCCCTAATAAGGGAGGGACGTTTCACAGCCAGTGAAAGTTAGGATGGAAGCTCTGACCCTTACCAAAACCTGTACCATCCCTCTTGTGCCTTTTACTTTGCAGGTCTATGGCATCTTCTATGCCACATCTTTCCTAGAGCTGTACAGAAGCCCTCACAACACCACCACAGCCTCCCACAACATGACTGTGATCGTGCAGCGGGACGAGCAGTACCTGTTCCTGGTAAGCTGCTTTCCTCTTCCCCCTCCCACCTGCTCCGTGGGCTGGAGCTGGCTCCCAAAGGGCACAGGATTAACCACTGTGTCATCCCTTCGAGGTCCGTGTGATGTCTCCCTACCAAGGGCCACCTTCTGACTACGTTGTGGTGAAGATGATCCCTGACAACCGGCTTCCCCCTCGGCACCTCCACTCCGTGCACACCGGGAAGACGTTCGCGGTCATCAAGTGGGAATCTCCCTACGATTCACCCGACCAGGACATGGTAATATCCCACAGCACCTTTGTCACAGCTTAGCAGTTTGGGCAGACCACAAAGCTAATGGCAGAATTCCTCTCTTCCCTTTCCCCCTGCCCCCCTGAAGGGGAAGATAAAAGGGGAATAAGGAGCGGAGACTCCGAGTTGAAAACTGAAAAACAATTGGATACAGATTTTACTAACACAAGGAAAGGCAGGAACATAAAGGACAAAGTAACAAAGAATACAAACACATACAAATATATATATATATATATATATAACCCCATAGATAGCACATAGCAAGCTGGCAGCAATGAACAGCAGCACAGCCAGCAGGAAGTGGGAGGAAAAGAGGGAGGAGATGCTGACTTCCCAATCTTTTATAGAGTATGGCAGGAAATGGGAGGGAATAGATCCCTCCCTTTGCCTTCCACCCCTCTCAGAGTCTCAAAGCCCTCCTGCTTTAGTCCCTCCTGTTCAAACCATGACAACCTTCTGTCCCTTTGCACTGGCTCAGAGACAGATCTGCTGCTGCTGGGGAACTGAAGCTGGGATCAGGTCCACCCTCCCCAGCAAAGCCTGGTTCTGTTTTCTGGCACACTGGTGTACAGACAGGGCTGGCTCCATTGAAAGGGAGTCATTTTCTCAGCAAGCTTTCTGCTGCTAGTCTGGTCCAGAGCCTTTAGCAGCAAAGGTTTAAAAGGCATAAATCTTGCCAGCAAAGCTGGAAGCTTTGTCAGGGCAGGAGTTTGTGTGTTGCATCCTTGTGATAATTCATTAAGAAATACAACCTGATATTTCCCTCCTGCCCTCATCTGTTCCAGCAACTGCATTTTCTGTACCTGTAAGTACTGATCTCAGGAAGGGATCCAGCTTGCCCAGCAACATCCCACTTCCCCTCCCCAGGTTTCCTGTAGCATACAGGCATGGTTTAATTTAAATTTTGTCACCCCCCCCACTTCTAATGACCTTCCAGTGTAGGAGATTGCTACCAAGCCTGCAGGAAAGTAAGATCTTTCACCATGTGCCTTTCCACCCCCTCCAGTTATATGCTGTTGCAGTTAAAGATTTGGTAAGAAAAACAGATAAAATCTACAAAGTGAAAACCCGGAACAGCACGGTGGAATACACCATTAAGAAACTTGAACCAGGAGGCAAATACCACGTGATTGTTCAACTGGGAAATATGAGCAAAGAATCCAGCATGAAGATCAACACAGGTAAAGGAAAGAGTCCTCCTGGGTGGGTGCTGGGAGAGTGTAGAGAAGATGGAATATCCTCCCAGTCATACCATAAAAACCCACTAAAAGACTCCTAACCATGCCACAGTATCCTCTCCTCCAGTACAGCCCTTTTAAAAGCAGAATATTGTGCTGATCCCTAAATATTAAGCTACAAAAGTGACCTCCATTGCTATTTCTCAGAGAAAAGACAAGTACCATCAGTGTTAAAAACCTAACTCCCCTGCCATTTTTTTTTTCTCATTTGCAGTTCCACTGTCCCCACCAGATGCCTTAAAAATTATAACAGAAAATGATCATATTCTGCTCTTTTGGAAGAGTTTGGCACTAAAGGAAAGTAATTTCAATGAAAGCCGGGTAAGTTGTGCTGTCTACAGGCAATGTCTCAGAAAAACCTAGAGCATAACCACTGCCAGGAGCTCACTTCAATTTATATCAGGACTAAGCTGATAGATCCACCTTTTTGGAACATAATTATCCTCGACTGTCAAGTGTCACATGTGTCAAAGGGCTGGGATTAGGACACTGCCCCACCATGCTGGGAAGCACATCAGTGGCAGCTGGGAATTGGCAGTGTTAGGACTTGGAGAGAAAATCTGTGACACATTCTCTGTCAGGACCCAGGCAGGTAGCAAACTATGCCAAAAAAAAAAAAAAAAAAAAAAGAAAAAATCCATCACTGTTACTGACTCTGTTTTGGGTGGTCTTGGGTGTTTGCTAAGAAGAGAGTGGAGCAGACAGACTGAAATCTCTGTTCCCTGAGCTGGCCAAGGTCAGTAAATGCTGATGGATGCCTGGAGGAGGCCCCACATCGCTGACTCCCAGCTGATAGCCCCACTCATTCCATCAAAGTGAGATTCAGGAGAAAAAAGAAGTTTTAAAGCCTTGTCAGAAGGAGCACACCTGACCTCTGCAGCCAAGTGATTCAGGGTTTCTGTCTTTGCTTTCCCCACTCTCAGGGTTATGAGATTCACATGTTTGACAGCTTGATGAACATCACGGCTTACCTTGGGAACACCACAGAAAACTTCTTCAAAGTTTCCAACCTGAAGATTGGCCACAACTATTCCTTCAGTGTCCAGGCCAGCTGCCTGTACAGCGGGCAGATGTGTGGGGAGCCAGCCACGCTTCTCTATGATGAGCTGGGAACTGGTAAGCCCCTGGAATTTGACCCCATCCTCCTTGAAAAGAAGGATGAAACGTGCTATGGGTTGCTAATGGTGCTTCCCTCCCTCCTTTATCTCAGGTGAGGATTCCTCTGCATCCAAAACAGGTGGATCCACAGATGTTGCTGCCATCGTGGTCCCGGTGTTGTTCCTGCTGCTGGTGACCCTGGGGGTTGGTTTTGTGGTGCTGTACATGAGGCACAGGAGGCTGCAGAACAGCTTCACAGCCTTTGCCAACAGCCACTACAGCTCCCGCCTGGGCTCTGCCATCTTCTCCTCGGGGGATGATTTAGGTAGGTAACCAACCCTTGGTCCCCTGCACAGCCTTGGGGAGGTGAAATCAGTGCAAGACCTACCTTCTCCAACTTTGGCATAAAAATCTCTTATCAGTGTTCCTATTTTTATCATTTCTATCCTTTCCTAAGAGCACAAAGCTAGGCCAGGACAAGTGTTTTGAGTAGTTCCACTTAAACCACTCAAACGCAAATCACTTAAAACCTGAATATAACAGCTCAAACAGCCAGGAAAAGCATGAGAGAGGCCTTGATAGAGTAATTTTGAGGGCAGTTTTGTGGCCAAAAAGTGGCTACCAAAAGTAGCTGCCTCACTTTTGCCCCATGCAACCTGAACAGAGCTCTGGGTTTGTTTTTCAGGAGATGAGGATGACGAAGCCCCAATGATAACTGGATTTTCAGATGATGTTCCCATGGTCATCGCATGAAGCTCATTTCTGATTGTAAAAACCAAATGGTGTAAATATTTAATTTGATAAAGATAGTTGATTGTTTATTTTAAAAATGCACTTTGAGTTGCAATACGTTATTTTTATATGGGCCAAAAAAAAAAAAAAAATTTTAAAAATACACTTTGTAGTAATCAACTGTGAATTGCAGACTAGGTTGGTTTAGTAACAAATTGCTTTGATTTAACATTAATTTAGTCTTACAAGGCTATGCTTGCTGGGCATGCTTTTAAGTCTGTGAGATATTTTCCGTTAACTAAATTGGCTACTCGTTTTATTTTTCTAAGACAAGAATAAATTTATTTAAACAAATTTCAGGAGATTATATATGTAGAGAGAGATAAGTAATATAGTCCCTGAAGGTTTTGCTTTTACTTTAAAAAAAAAAAAATCCTTTGGACTTTGTTTTATATAAAAGTATTTTTGTTGTGCTAATTTATTGGGAAATCTGCTTGAGAACAGATTTCCAGAGTCATCAGACATTGTACACATTATTGTGTAGAACATGTGCCACTTTATCTTGCAAGGCAGTAGTATCTTGGCATCCCCATCATTGTTCTTGCCATGACAATAAAAATCCTTATTTTTACATTTTTTTTTTCCCCCTTATTAAAAGACTCTTTCAGCAAGCTCAGAGCCCAGGTGAAGGTGCTGAAGCACATACTTAATACATGAGTTCAGCTTCTGGCTTTGCAGTCCTGACCCCCAATTTCAGGTGTGCAGTTGCAAAACACCAAAACCCACGGAGTTCATGAGCTGCTCTCCCCACTGCCTGTCACGTGTGGCCAAATTAATCTGCAATTTACATCAGTACCATCACTGAGAACAATTTGCCACTACCTGAAGGTAAAGTGGGCACCTTAAAACCCAGTTCCCACCTGACCAGGACACCTCTCTGGAGCTTCTCTGAGATGCTCCTGTGTTGGTGGGACAGAAGGGGGAGCCTCCACTGTGCACAATGATGAAACAGCTTCACATACAGATTTGCCACACTCATACAGAGCAGTAATTGCTAAACATCTAAATTAATTTGCTTTACAGCAGGGATTTGATCCCCCTTCATTAGCACTTCCTAAAAGCAGCTGTAGTTGTACCCTCTGCCTTAGAAGTAACATATATATATTTAGGCATATATATTGCTTTCCCATCACCAGTCACCTCACGTTTCCAGCAGACATAATGCTGGCTAAGCAGTAAAAATGTCTGCTTGCCACTGTCTTGTGACAGCAAAATGTGAAGCTCACCAGGAATCCAACTACTTGCCAAGCCAAGAGCCACGACACGAGCGGATGTTCACGGGTCATACCTGTCCATGCTCTATATATGCAAACCTTCACAGCAGTGAAACACAGCACACTGTCTTGTCACACTGTTTTCTCCTTTGTTTAAATCAAAAGTATTTTTGCTGTGCAAATCCAGTTATAATAGCAGTCTTCCTACAGATGAGAGAGGCCAACTATGTTTTGATACACAACTGATGGGTTTAATTTCACATACAGAAAATGTATAAAATGCTGAAGTTCTGTATGGTTTGATACTTTATACAAATACTAACTCTATTTTCAATTACTGGTGTTGTCATTCCCAGAGACAGATTTTTTCCCCCCAACGCTGGGACCAAACTCTAGTCAGATTTTTACAAGTAGCAGCAAGCTTGCAGAGTTGTAATATTTTTACCATGTTAGTGGGTCAGGTGCTGTTCAGGGTTAAAAAATTTGAGTAAATCAATCCAGCCTGCTCAGTTTGCCTCGACACAGGGAGACCAGAATCTGACTCATCAAAGGCTAAACTGTTCTAAAGATGTAGATCACAAGATTCTATACAGGAAAGCCCAAAAGCAGAGATAAAGAGTGTGAGCCCCTCCCTTATTCAGCAAATATGTCTGGCACAGGTGACTGAAAACTACAGAATAGTATCCCAGAAGCTGGTGAGAATTACTGTTGGTTAAATTCTGTTTCTTTACTCCCTCCAGGGTAAATCCCACTCCAGTAAAGCAAGCAGAATTTATCCCAGCTCTATCTGCAAGACAGCTGCCAAGGGGCACCCTTGTAACCACTTTATATTCTGCAGAAATCCCTTGGTTTGATGCTTCCAAGCATCAGCTGGGGGACGGGTCACTTCTGGCCACTCTGAAAGGCTCCTTTGTACCCACGACCCAGTGATGCTCTTTAAGGAGCTCAGCCTATTGCTAGCAAAGCATTTTGCTGTACTCAAAAGCAGCACTCTTGGTTCCCTGTGCCTCAGTCATGCACCGTGGGCAGGATGGAGCCTTCTGCTTGGTCTGCAGAGCCACCCCTGGGCTCAACTTGCCTTGGGTGGATGGTACTGGGATACCTGACCCTCTGAGACTTCCACTTCCCTGCAAAAATCACCACTGTGCTCTCAGCAAAGCAACTTCACAGGGCTAATGTATTTTATATGTATACAAATATATATATTATATATATATATAGCTAGAGAAGTTGAAGCTGCAGGCTGGGAGTGAGCAGGGAGATGCAGGTCTGGGTAAATTGTATATTTTTATGAACTTTTGAAGCATGGAATCTTGTTCACAGAGACATATAGGGGGTGGGAGGGTTCTGGTGTAAATATGTTATGTGGATGCATATTTTGTTCTGGTTTTCTTTCAGTAGCCTTATGCAATGTGACAGGAATTGTTACTCTGATCTGGGTTTACCTCATAGCAGCCCCGGAAAATGTTTGGTTCCATAAGGAAAAAAAGGGTGTGGGAACTACCCTGGTTAGGAGGAGCTTCTTCCAGTTAATTTGTGTTTGCATCCATTTCAGATTTCACTGCAGATGCCTCCTAGATGTCTTAAGTCCATTTGAGCAAAAGACTGAGGTCAAACACTAAAATCTGGTGGGGTTTTGGACTAGGAGATTTGTTTCACTTTGGCTGAGGTTTTTTTTGTGGGGTTTTTTGGGGGTTTAGTTTTTACAAGAAAGAACTAGGAGGTGCCATTTTCCAGGCTTGAGGTCAGAACACCCGCTCAAGGTCCAAAAAAAGCAATCCTTTCAGCCTTCATAAATCACATCCCTCCTCCAGCTGTCTGCTGCCTCCTCCATGAAATGGCTGCTGTTTGCTGACTGTCCCAGCTCCCTGCACATGCCACCAGCTCCAAGGAGCCCAGCACCCTCTCTGGGCACCCACAAGAGCCAGGCAGGGCACAAGCTCACAGCTCAGTCCCTGGGAAACACAGATTGGGTGTCGAGTTGAGCAAAGGGGGAAAACTCTGCATGCAGATATTTCATCTGCAGCCTTAGCTGCCAGCTCGTGACCCTGCTAACCCTGCCATAACTTGTTCCATCTGCTCCCACCTTGGCACAGCATTTAGCTGCAGGTTTAGTATTGGGAAAAGACTATTTTCCATGGAGAGAGATCAAGCTACATGTAGGGGAGCCAGCCAGAAAGGAAGGAGCAAGCACAGGAATGGGAAGGAGCACATGCAGTGGCAGCACTGGCTGCCAGCATCAATCTTCTGACCTCCTGACCTCTGTGTTTGTGGGTGACCAGCGTTGTTTACTCATCCTGTTTCTGGAGTCACCCAAAACAGCCCCAAATTCTCATTTTTTCACCAGGAAAACCCCACCTGAGCCAGCGACTGTCACTGAGCAGCAAAACCATCCCTTGCAGGGCCAGTGTCAGCCTTAGGAACTGTGTATCCTTGAAATCTCTTTGTAGAGGAGCATTTAATAACAAACTTCACTTACTTGCTGGTGGGAACATAAAACTGTGCTCTGGCAAGACCAAAATAACTTTTCCTGAAACAAATTTCGAGTCTCCTTCAAATGGACTTCAGAAGGGAAATGGTGCAATTGAGGTAGTTACTCTCGGACCCAGAAAGCATCTTCATTACTGGAAACAGCTGTAACATTTACAATTAATCCTTCAAAACATGCAGCAGTCTACAAGCAGTCAGTCTGCACTGAGTTTTTGAGAGGTAGTGTCAACTTCTAATCTGGTTCCTTAAGTGAAGTTTAATCCTATACCCTTTGAATTGCTACTCTGTGTCTCTTGGGTTTTCCATCCACTGATTTCTGCTATATTAGTGCACAATTTTGAAGGAATTTTTGTCAGTTTTTTCCCACTTAATGGTAATAATAAAAATGGACTGGGTAAACAAAACTGCTTCTCATTTCCAAAATTATTATCCAGCCTCTGTGTGTCTAGTGCAATAAAAAGGAGACTTTTTTTCTGAAATGTATTTGATTTTTTTTTTTGTTTAACATTGGAAGGATGCATTGTATGACCTAACAGGATGATCAGAAGCAGAAAAACAGCTTTCTGCAGAAGGAGCAGCAGAGTCCTGTTAGGGATTCATAGTTCAGTCACGTATCTGGCTAGTTCTCCATCCCTTCCTTCAAGGTCAACACCAGTCAGCAAGCAACCCCCTCAGATACCAGACAGCATTTTGAGCTTTCCCCAGCTTCACCTCCCTGTTTGCAGAACAAGATCTCTGGTGCTAAGCCTGCCTTGCCCCTCACATCACACATTATCTCCTTGGGTTTGCCCTGCTTGGCTGTTGCTGTTCGAAACCCTGTGTCTGGGAGTACACCTGACACCCCAGCAGCTGAAGGAAAGCAAAATTACTGCTTGCAGAGAGAGGTAATGAGCAGGCAACAGTCTCTTCACACGTACCTCATTTTTTAGCCTACATAATTGGAAAGGCAACTTGTGAGCTTGGTGGAGGTAATTGAGGCATGCAGGCATCTTAAGTGTTGCACTTCATTAATGTTTAGCTTAAGGCAACATTAGCAAATAGCAATTCCTTCCTCTCTGTTGCCCCCTTCTTCATGAATGAAGCTGAATTTTCCCTATTGTTGCTGAAATAGATTGCTCCCCCCAGGAGGCAGGAGAAGTTACACCTCATTCCCATGCACCTACTCTCTCTGTGACTCTTAAGCTTTAGCTCTGCCACTGAGAAAATCTTGACAGAGTAAAAGCTGGACAGAAGAGAGATGTGTTTGTGCCTTCCTTCCTAATAAAACTTGTAGATTTTTATAGATAAGGAAGAATTTTCCCTCTAATCCCTTATTGCCTTCACCAGAACTGTGTTTTTCAAGTTACCTTATGATGAACTGAAGAAATATTATTCCTAGCAACCCAAACCTTTCCCTGGGCTTCCCATGGGCTTTTTTATATCCAAACTCCACTGGTCCTCATCTTCAGACCCTGTACCTGTAGAGCAGCCACAAAGCCATAGGTACAGACTAAACCCACCTGCCCTGGAAGCCTGCATTGGAATTTTTTCCCAGCTCTTTTGTTTGCATCTTCTCCTTTTCATTGCTTTCATGACCTCTCCTATTGTCCTGCCTCTAAACACAACAAGCTCTTGAAAGATAAGAGTTTCTCATCAAGTATCTACAGTCTCCAGGTGAGTAGGTATACCCTGCTCCCAAACACTTAAATAATGATATTAGGCAATGACTCCTAATGAATAATGGCATCTTAAATACTGCTGAGCATGCTGGCACTTCCTAAATAAATCTCCAAGCTTCACTCATGACATGACTTCATTTTCTCTTGGAGACTCCAGTTGTCTCTTGTTTTACATCTGAACCACTGTGTGCCACAGGAAGCATCCAGCTCGAGGCAGTGATTTGGAAAGGAAAACCAGGAAGACAGTCAGTGAATGGGTCTGTGAGCTGAGCAGAAGCTAACTAAATACATCCTGAGGCTTGCTACAGCCTGACACTGGCTGTAAAGGAGGGGAATGTGTCTTAGAAACAGGGGATCTGAAGCAGAGGTGGACAAAATGTGATGCTCACATCCCCAAGCCTCACATCTCCGGGGGGGTCTCAGACAAACAAGAAAACTTATTTCCCCTGGACCTTTCTGTAGCCAGCAAAGGGAAGCAAGGAATTCAGAACCTGAATGAGCCACTAAAATGTTTTTCTACACCTTTCATTCACCTTCCACTGCAAGAATGGCTGCTTGAACGCTTTGTATTTCCCCAGCTCTGAGAGTTCAAAGGATGATGGCAAGAAAATAGAGAAGAGCACAGAGGTTCCTCCCACCCCAGGCTCTACACAGCTTCAGGCAGAACAGATTCTTGCCCAAGCTGAGAGGGGCACCCCAGGCCTCTTCTCCAGCCAAGGATGAAACACAGCAGTTCAGAGAGTGCTTCTCAAAATAACCAAATATATGTTGCCATAAAGGGAATTTGAGGTGACTATTTCACACTCAAGCTTGTGACTGCAAGACAAAACAACCTGTCTGAAACAAATGGCAAACTCCAGGACTCAGGTACCCAGCCCAGAGTCTGGCTGCCTCCAACCCCTTTCTGCTCCTGCAGCACATGCACTGCCTCCAGAGCTGGAGAGGAGAAACCACACCAAAAATCTCCATCTTTTTAGAACCCCATCCCCGAGCAGCTTCCAGAGGCTCTGCTGAGGCTGCCAGCAGAGAGCAGCATGGCAGATCCTCTCCTAACCCCCTCCATGCTCCCCTTCTTGAAGGCTGCTGTCCCCTGCCATCAGGGGCAGGCTGGCTTTTGGAAATTGCTCACTTTTCCTTTCCCCTTTTGGGGTTTTCTCAAGATCACTCAGAAAGCCAGAAGCCCAGAGGCTGATTGCCAGTTGTGTGTGGAGTAACTAAACCAGCTCTGGTTTGAACCCAGTCCCACTTTGCAGTACCTGTGGGTAACTCCTTGCTGACACATCCCCAGGAAATCCCCACGAGGCAGCACCCTCGGATCAGCACCATTTCAAACGTCCTTTCCCTCCTAAACTTATTCAACCAAGAGCCACAAGGCTGGTGAGTTATTTGTTTCGAGCCCAGATCTCCAGGGAGAGCAGACACAAAGAATAGAAAGCAGCCTGGAGAGAGGGAAAAAGGGAAAATTGAGGCAGGGATTCGAATGCATCGCCCTTGGAGACCATGCCAATGACCTGCTAGAGTCCAGCCATCATAAATAAATAGACTCCGTTTATTGTCTAGCCAGGCTGGCGAGCACGGGAATGTTTGAGGCTCTTCCAGCGGGTGGGGCTACCGAGCAGCATCGCTGCTCAGTGCTGCGCTTTCCGAGACAAAACAGATGTCGCTCACCCCGCGCCGGTTTTGTCGGCTGATTTGCGATGAGGGCTGGAGTGAACGGCCTCTGCCAAACCGCAGCCAAAGGAAAAAATAAAATAAAAATTACTTCTTCCCGTGGTGGTGAATCCTAAGCGAGCGGCATCGACGCGAACCGAGCTGCGGCAATGGAAGCGGCCGCGTTCTGCTGCTCCCTTTGTGGCGGACGCACCGGCGCCCAGGGAAAAGCCCCAGCCAGGCTCATGAGAGGGGTATGGGGTGCTGTGAACCCGCTCCGTCCCTACCAGAACCCACCATTCACTCTTTGACCTGATTTCTGGCCAATTCAGCCCAAAAAGCCAGCCCTCCCTCGCTGGCCCCGCTGCCCCCCGCACGCAGTAGATGGCAGCAGCAGCTTTAGTCACCGGCCACCAAACTCACAGGATTCCTCCCCCCCCCCTCCCTTTTTATTTATTTATTTTTTATTCTTTTTTTTTTTTTTTTTTTTTTTTACTTTTTACTTTTGGTGGCCTCAAAAATTATTAGTTCCAGATGAGCTCCTGCCATTGTAATAGTCCATTTAACCCGATCCACTCTGAGCAGAGTCAGTGCAAGTTCAAATGCAGCTTTTTTTTTTTTTTTCACATGTAAACTATACATCAGAGACATATTTCTGCACGGCTTTGGGCATTCCTTGTGCAGCCCAAAAAGGGGAAATGCAGAAGGTTAAACCTCACACACACACAGCCCCAGCCATGGGCAACAATGGCACTTTGTCAAGGCAGAGAGGGGCTGAACTTCTGAATTGAACCAGGAACCTCAGGACTGCTTCTCCCTTTGAAGATTAGTGCTAATAAGCCAAACCAGTGGGTATTTTGTTTTATAAGGAAAGAGCATTTCAAGTCACGTAGCCTGCTATTGTTGGACACAAAACATGTACTGTCTCTGCCTGCAGTGACTCCAGTAACTGCTCCATGCTTGTCTTTTGCTGAGATTACCTTTATTTTTATACTATATTAAATTTACCTCCCACCATCTTTCAGGCCCATTAAAACCCGTGACGTTTCCCACAGCTAATTCCATGCACACATGTAGTTAGAAAAAAACCATTTGTGCTCTTTTACACCATCATATTCAAATTTTATGACTTATGTGGATTATGTATTCAGAAAGGACAATCAGAACTACCAGATTTCCCTCCTACTGGAATAATAAGCACATCCTATATAAACGAGTTACATATAAGAGGTGCATTAAATGATTTGTTTCTGGTAAATGAAGACAGCTATAAGCACAACACACGGAAAATTTCATGTTGTTTGCTTTTGTAATTCACTGTACACCCAGCCTTCAGTCTGAGGATCTCTGAGCACTCTGCACAGTTTAATTAAGCCCCACAACTGCCATGTTGGTGAAGTATATTAAGTGTTGTTATGTTGATTCTTTACAGATGGGTAGACTCAGGGACTGAGCTGTGTGTGTCAAACTCCCCTCTCCCCACTCAGGATTGGGCTTTAAAGCTCTTCCATGTGGCCTTTCCAGTGACAGCCAGGGAAAATATGTGAGCTGAGAAACCATAGAATCATAGAATCCTAGAACTGGCTGGGTTGGAAGGGAGCTCAGAGCTCATCAAGTCCAACCCTTGCTCCACTCCCCCCGTGGTTCCCAGCCCATGGCACTGAGTGCCACATCCAGGCTCTTTTGAAATATCTCCAGGGATGGAGAATCCACCCCTTCCCTGGGCAGCCCATTCCAGTGTCTGATCACCCTCTCCAGAAAGAAATTCTTTCTAATGTCCAACCTAAACCTCCCCTGGCACGACCTGAGACCTCTTGTGCCCTCTTGTCTTGCTGAGGGTTGCCTGGGAAAAGAGCCCAACCCCCCCCCCCGGCTCCAACCTCCTTTCAGGGAGTTGTAGAGAGTGATGAGGTCTCCCCTGAGCCTCCTCTTCTCCAGCCTCAACACCCCCAGCTCCCTCAGCCTCTCCTCATAGGATCTGTGCTCCAACCAAACAAGAAAACCCTGCCTCTATCAAAGGCTGAGCCTTCCAATGGCAGGTTGGACCTCCAAAACATCCAAACATCTTCCTATTCCATAATGCTGCTGGAAACTGGTGCTTGTGCCAAGCTCCCAACTGGGATAACTTCAAGAACCCTTTAACCAGCCTAGATATAAGGGGTTAAACCCTAAACTCCTCCATGGACGTGACCTCAGTGTCAGGTCAGGAGCCGCACCCTGTCCCAAACTTAAACCTGCGGGGCCCCAGATCTGGGAAGAACATCCTAACATCTTGGCTTCCAAAGCCCCATTTTTCCACGGTATTCTCTCCTGTGGGATCTGTATGGAAACCACTTGCACTGCAAAAGCCACAGGACAAATGAATGGGAATTCACCCTGCCAGTGATATCCATCATCAGACACGACTCTTTACAGGGGAGGGGCCCGCTCAGCCCTAACCAGCTGCATATGTACAGAGTCTGCCTCATCCAGCTCCTCGGCCCAGGGATTAAACAGTTGCTAAACCTTGGGAGCAAATCACACTCCCAGGGAGCAGCCCCGGGGCTACTGAGCACAGAAGCAGCCGAGCCACCCCATGTTCCTGGCTCTTGGCCTCACACCTAAGCCACTCAAGGCCATGACATCCTCAACATCCTTGGGAATGGGTGAGCAACCAGCTTTGGCCAGGGTCTGAATAGGTACTGAAGTAAATTCAGCTTTTCCCAACACTGTTTTAGCTTTGGCTGCCTGTGTAGCAGATCTCCATCTCTCCCTTTTCCTTGTTCCTTCCCCCTCTCCTCTGCCAGCTCCTTTGTTCTCCTGTTTACAGCAGCATCGATTTGCTGTCAGAAAGCAACCTGGCCTTGGAGTTTCTGTGCACACAGTTGAAATCCAACCGACTGGAACCTGTCCCTCTCACATCCCCACCTCCTCTCCATGGGATGATTTGTCCTCAGTCACTGCAGATCCCAAAGCAGCTGCTTCCAGACAAGGAAAAGGGAATCCAGGCATGACCCTGCATTCCAGTGTTGCCATTGAAACTTTCTGGGAGGACTTTAGGACCAGGGAAGGGTGCTAGGTTAGCAGCTCCAGGACTGCAATCCTCCATGGTTTGCAGAATGGATAAAATAAATGCAAGGACGGGGCAAAGCTCCCCTTCTGAACCAAGCCCCCTCCTGCTCTACCAGCTTCTGAGTCTCCTTGGTGTCTGTTCAGTGGAAGGGGATGATCTCAACAGACTTGCTAATGCTTTAAATGGGATCCTGGGCTCTATTTCCCCTCCCATCTTCACCAAATGGGTGAAAAGATGCCCATGGTCCCCATGCTGGGTGCTGTGGCAGTTTCAGCTACCTGCTAACAAATCCCTGCCTCACTCAGCTTCCAGCAAGCATTGCATCCAGCCCATATGTCCCAGGCTGAGAGTCCCAGGGTTCTGCTCAGCTCTGTCACCAGCACACACCTTCCCTGCAGCAAAAACTCCCCTGGCAGCTCCCCCACCTTGTGGTAACCCAAGTCCCCTTTAACGGCTTCTCAGAGGGCTGAAGCCCCCATTTTTACTTGGTTCCAGTTTCCCTCTCTTTTCCCAGCTCCATTGCTTTCTTCTGCTTTTGTTCAGCTCTCCTGTGACAGGAGGGATTTGAAGGGGTGACAGGCCTGTAAATATATCAGATTGTCTACTGAAAAAAAAAAAAAAAGGTAGAGCAGAAAGAGTGATGGATATACTCTATATACTCTTCCCCCTCCCCACACTTGGGGCAGATGAAGGAAGATGGCAGATAATTGCTCTTTATTGTGCCCTGGGTTCACCTTAAGATGAAGGAAGTGATAAGATTTCAATTAATGTCATTTAAGATTCCCTGCAAGCTGTCCTGCTCCTTTCTTGGCTTCTTTCCTTCTCTGAAACCGTGGCCCTCAATGCTGCTTTTGTAACCCCATGGGAATGCCCTAAATGGGCCACATCCTCACCTGGTGAGCACTGCCACAGCACCAGCAGCATCAGTGGAGCAATGTTAATTTAGACCAGATGACAATCCCCCTCCAACCCCTCTCCCAATTTATGATAGGGCAGGATAGATAACATACTTCTTTATCCAAAGCAGGGATCATTTTCCAGCTTGCCCAAGAATGAACTGAGAAGCTTTTCTAATCAGCTTAAACCCATCAAGATATCCAGGCACAGAAACCACGGGATCCAGGTTTCTGTGTAAGACACCTTACACTGAGCTTTCTTATTTTTCCTGAGTAATTGCATCAAATTCCTTGGGACTGTTTCTTGAAAAGAGAGAATACCACGAGCTGCAGACCAGGGAGCTGCTGCCTCTTCACTGAAAAATATACACACACCTGGGTAGAGGGAAATGTTCACCAGAGCCTCTTTTTTAAAGCCAAAAAAAAAAAAAAAACCAAAACAAAAACTACACAAAAGAAATGGTCAAACGAAGCTGCTTGTGAGATTCTGCATACTGGAAACATTTCAATGCTGATCTCCTTATATCCGAAACCAGAAGAAGGTATCAAATCACCAAGGTATTCCCAAACCAGCCCCAACATCTTGAAAATGTTCAGTGATGACTTCAGATTTCAAAATGTCTCCTTACAAATATCTCCTGGTATGCAGTCACAACATCTTTCCCTCTGACTGCTGTTTAGGAAAAAGCAGGAGTTTCACATCAAATTGGCTCCTGGCTTTCCCAAGCTTACTAATTCAGATCCATTTTATACGTATACATGTATTAATTTTTACCAACAGTAGTGAAAAACCACTGACAAAAATCCACAAAGCAATGCAAATAGCTGGAATTCTTTCCCTCCCCCTGCAGATACACTGATGTTTATTGTCCCCAGGAGCATCCATTTTTGCTCCTCTTCTATATATCCAGCCATGACGTTTCCATATGTTCTTTAGCTTAGCTCCCTGGTAACTCAGCACCCTTCAGGGGAGGGAGAGGAGGGATGGGGTTCAGCCAGCAACCCCGGGATGGAAAACATCAGCCAAGGTTTTGTGCCTCCTCCTGCACCTCCAGCCCAGGTCATGGCAGATTTTGGGGCCAGGACTTGACAGAGATGCCACAGGAATCGTTTTCCTCCTGCTTGTGCCTCTCCACTCCCCCAGCCAGGCTCTGCCTGCCCCCCAAACCTCCTGCCTGCCACAGGCAGCTCCTTTTTACAATAGCCATTACCAAGGTGTGAAATCCGGGGGGGGGGGGGAGGAGGTTGGGAGGGGGGTATGCATCTGTGAATATGATTACAGGCTTAAAATGTGTGAAGTCTTTTCAGATTTAATGAACCAGAATGTGGCTTTCATTTTGGCTGTGCATATTTTGAACCCTAATATATGTTTATTTAGTCCAAGTAATTGCTTTTTTTTTTTTTTTTTTTTTTTTTTTTTTCTCTTTAAAAGATACCTGCTCAGCTCTCCCAACTATTTGCAGGGTGTTTATTGTGTCTAACAAAGACTGCTCCTCTGCAATACACGGCCTGAGATCTCATCCTTCCTGGCTACTGTGCTGCAGGATGGTAGGTGGAGGGGATGGGCTGATTTAAGAAGAAAACACTGGCTTCAACAGATTAAAAAGCCATTTTTCTCCTCCTGGGTCAATCCTGAGGTGTTACATTTGCCTGATCTGCTTTTTAGCAGATACTGTTGAGATGGAAAAGTCAGAGGGGGGGGGATTGGGGTGGAGTTCTGCAGGACCATGAGATCACTGAGCTGCAGTGATTGCATGAAAGCTGCATCCCTGACCTCCCTGGTGAAATGCAGGCTGCTCTGTGGTGCTCCCACTTGTTCTCTATGATTCAAGTCCTCCAGCTAAAAATAGGAATATAATATGACAAAACAAAGCTGGAGGAAGCCCTTAAATAGCAGCAACAGGTATCCCAGCACACCACAACCACCCAAGCCTCCAGGTGGCACAGACTGGCAACTGGAAGACAGAAAAGCAGGGACAGTCCTAAGGGCAAAGCTGCTCAGTGGCTCAGCTTGTGAGCAAAGACCAAGGGCAATGCCAGCCAGAGCCTAGGCAGGAGATGGCAACATTCAGCTGATCCCCCTTCTGTGCAGAAGATGATTACTTAGGTGATACAAAACACACAGAACACATATATGGTAGATATATAACATACAGCCTTCCATCTTGAGATCTGCTTTTTCTTTTAAATTCTTTTCTTTTCTTTTAATCTGCTTTTTCTTTGTCCTAGTAGGTGATGAGCTGCTGAATTTATTGTGGGGTGGTTTTTTATTTTTGGTTTTTTTTTTTTCCTAAATCTTTTCCACCATGCTCTGGCCATGATGCAGTAGACAAAATACTGTGGATTAATCGATGCTGCTCAAGAGATCATCACTGATCACAGGTAGCATGGATCCTGGATCCAGGAGCCCCCCCAGCCACAGGGAAGCTGTTGAGTAAGAAGGGATTTGCAAGGGCACACGCTTCAGCTGCTCCCTGTGGACCAGTGGCTCAGATCTGGAACTCACATCAGGCAGTTGCTGATTGCATTTTCCTGCCCTCGAAACTCTTCACCCAAAGGTCAAACAGGAATTTTTTTTTTTTTTTTTTTTTTCCTACTATGAAAAGTTTTTCAGGACAGGAAAGCCATTTCCTGTCCAGACCAGACACTGGCTTCCTGCAAGCTCTCCAGCAGATCGTGTAATCCTACGCCCCTATTTGTAAAATGAAGATGATCAACTGCCTTTGTCTTCTCTACTTAAAAGTACAAGCTGTAGCCCTTAATACACACACGTGACCAGGCATAACTCTGCCCTGATCTCATCCAGCACTGCAGTAATACTCATAAATAATGACAGAGTTACAAAAGTAGGATTTACAGTAATGCATCGGAGCGGGGAATGACAAAATTGCCTGGGTTTACTCTTGATTTACATGAGAATAAACAAGGCCAGACTTTTGGCCTGATTCTGAGCAGGGGTCTGGTTTGTGTGCCTGAGTTCCCCCTTCTCAGCCCCTCAGCCTCCTACCATGGAAATCCACTTATTTAAGCATGGTGGAATTGGGAACAAAAGTTTCCCCGAGCCTTGCAGCATCCGTGGGTGAGGGATGGGGACGTGATGAGGTGGCACAGTTCTGTGACAGAGGGCACAGGAAAGCCAGGCAGAGCCAGTCTGAGGCCACCCATGGACATCCATGTGTGCTCCAACAGGGATGGGATGGGATGGGATGGGATGGGATGGGATGGGATGCCTCCCACTCTGGAGCAGTGCTGGGGAGAGAAGAAAGTCATGGGACTTACTCTCTCTTTTCATCCTATAGCCCCAAGGCACCCAAAGCCTTGTAACCCCAGCCAGTGCTGACCCACATGGTACCCTCTGCCATTTCAGTGGGTGGGAGCAGAGCAGGGATCCCCCAGGAGCCACTGAGTCACCTCTCTGACCTTGCAGCCCACAGGGATTCCCAAAACCAACCTCCAGCTTTCAGCCCTGAACAACATCGCAGCCCCTACCCCATAGATGGGTGCCACTTGTGATTTTGCCAACAGGATGGGTGACCTCCCCATGGGATGCCTTGGGGCATGGGCACCTCTGCAAAAACACCCTGGAGGTGGCCATGGAAGGGGACCTGGAAGTCCTGGGAAGTGATAGGCGTGTCCTGGAAGTGTGTCCAGGGATCTCGGCAGAGAGGGGACAGGCTGGGACCACTCCCCCAGTAATGGGCAGGAAGAGAAAAAAAAGAACAAGGCACCAGCCCCAGGGAGGTTGGAGAGGGAGCTGTCTGAGATGGATTGTGAGCAGTAGCAAGGGACTGACCCAGGAGGTGCCTCTCTCCTGGGAAAAGGGATGGCTGCAGAAAACCCAGGTGGCTACGCAAGCAAAGAGTTAAGGATGACAGGCAGGCAAATCTGCTTACTTGGCTGTTCCTCTGTCAGGCAGGCACTACCAACAGTGTAAATAGGAACAGCTTTTAGAGGCAGGTCTGAAATAATAGAATCATACTCAATTACACTTCATAAAGTGATACTTTCTACTCAAAGACCTTTGCAGAGAGCAAGCTCCCACTGGCTTTTTGCTCTTGCTGCTGCAGCGTTTATACCAGAACGGTGCAGGGTAAGGATCCAACCTTTCCCACCAGCTGCTTTCCCCTCTCTCCTTCCTCCTACATGCAGTTCCTGCAGCAGACTGGTCCCTTTTTCTCTTCACCTGATGGATTTAAATGACAATAATCACAAAAATCAGAAGAAATCAATGCTACCTATTCTATTTCTGCAGGCTAAAGGTAATAAAAATGTTGTATAATCTTCCGTGTCGTGCAAGGGAAAAATGTCCCCTCTTTCTGTGCTAGCTGCTCTGAGCTGCCAACTCAGACAGAAGGCAGCATGGTTGCTAATTGCCTCAGACCCAAGGCTGGTCCATTAGGGCAGCATCACCAGCCTACACGGGGGAAGATTTTTGGTTTAATTGTACCCGCACAGTACTTTACGCCACAATTTGCTCTGACACCGCAAACACATTAATTGTCCCAGCCAGCAGCTTCTCTGCTTCTCATTTCTATGCTGACTGCTCCCCCCTGATTGGCTGCCTGGGAAATCCCCGCCAGCCAATCGGCAGCCAATTTTCCACTCATGTCCTAGCAACAAGGCCTGTTCCAATCTCGCTCCAGCAAACTGACACCTGAAAAATGACATCATGAAGAAGCGGGTGGCAGCGGGGCCAGGGCTCTTTTTTTTTTTTTTTTTTTCAGCTGTCTGCTGCAGAGTTCATTTAAGGTGTTTCAGTCTCCATTCTTAAAGCCACACCATGCAAGCTGCTGGCTGCCTTTTCCCCCCTCTTCCCAGCCCCAGATGTAGGTTAATAGTTTGCAGAAAACACCTCTAAACGCTCTCCCTGGAGCATCCCCCCCAAGCCAGGCTCGGTGCCACCGAATCTCCTGTCCTGCTGCAACCAAGATGCAAACCCAACCTCAACCAGCCAAAATCTCTCTCCACATCCCCCCCTTAAGCAAGCACTCAAGGACTGCTTCTCACTTGGCTCTCCAGGTAAAATAAACCAGTGGGAATACCCAAGGCAGCAGCAGCAAAGCAAGAGAAAAAAAAAACCAAACAAACCAAAACCCTCCAGGTATTTTCACTCTCGGTTTTACCCCGGGTCTGATCAAGTGCATCCAATCCCCCCTGCACCCGGGGAAGGCAGGAGATTCATTTTGGAGATGCAAAGAGCCCAGTGAGGTTGCAGCATGTGAAAGGAAGGTTTAAATCTGTCCCTAAAAGGTTTCAGAGCAGGCTGCACGCTGCTTTTCCGACGCAAAGATCAAAACCTTTTGCTTGCCTTCCTTGCTATCATTTTTAATTAATGAAGGCAGAAATGCCTGTGGATACAAAGCCAGAGAGAACGCCTTCCCCAGCCTCCTACTGTATTTCCTTTAGGGGAAAAAATGGCAGGGAAAAAAAAAAAAAAAAATCACCATCAGCAAAACTGCAATCATCCAACAGATCCAGGTGATTAACCACAACATTTTGTAATTTTTCAAGGCACTGTGGACTGCGGGGATGAGGGGGTTACATCTCAGGCTTGGTCTACAATTTATGTAAAACATTTTCTTGCGCCGGAAAATATACAGCAGAGAAAATCCAATTCCAGATGATTCGAAAGGCACAAAGACAATGGAAGAAAAGGACCAAGTTCAGCTCATTTAAATGTTGTTAATTGTTCATTCCCATAGTGAGACGGCTTCTTCTGCAAATGAGAGAACAAATCCTGTAACATTTTTTTTTATTAGCACCATGCCAGGACTGAAGTGAACCCAAATAATCTTAATCACTGAATAGTACTTGCTGTTTTATGGCTTTTTAAAGAAAGCAGAAGAAGAAAAAGAAGAAAAGCCACAGATAATGCCCTACTGTCACAAAGAGCTGGAGCCGAGGTTGGAAGTCACTGCAATCTCCGCCCAGACCTCTTGGAGGTCTCGAGCACTGCTAGAAAACAGGAATTGGGGAAAAAAAAGGAAAAAAAGAAAAAAAAAGAAAAAGAAAAAAAAAAAAGAAAAAAACCCCCAGCACATGGGGAACAAAGTTTCATTTATTGCTCACCGGTGAGGGCTGCAGGGGGGGTGGCTCTGTACCTCGGGCTCCATCCAGATTCTCCTTCTATTCTAGGTGTCCACCACTTGGTTTATTTATTTTCCTGGGCGTTTACACAAACAGTGCCTCCTGATGCAGCAAACAGTTACATTGCAGCTCCATTTTCAGCTCTTGAGAGCAATCAGGGGTGGCAGGGGAGGTCTGGCAAGCTGCCCCTGCTCTGGAGCAATTCCTGTCCTGGCTTTTTAAGGCGAGAGGAGGAAGAAGAAGGGGCAGGAGAAGCAGGAATATTGCACTTATAAATAGGAACATTTAGCAGAGCCAGGAATCCACCTAAACCCAGCTCACCCCAGGAGGTGGTGGGGGATGATGCCAGCCTGTGAGTCCTTCCCCAGCATCAGGTCCCTCTTCCCCTGCCTGCCTTGGTCCTGGGCTTCAAACGAGGTGGTTGTGGGAATAAGGACTTAATTCCCAGCTCAACAAGGGTGCCCCTATGACTGTCCCATCTCTGGGCTTGAGATCCCTGCAAAACGTGATAATTTCCCCTTCCCTCCTGGCTGCCCATGCCTTTTCTGTCTCTTCTGCAGAGCCCAGAGCCTGGGTCAGGCAGCACTGCCTTCCCCATCACAGCCAACAAATAAATACAGGCTGGGTAAAGCAAATTTTCCAAGGAAAACAAAAACCCTCTGACACAGTTGGGAAACACAGAGAAAAATCAACTCAGGTTTACTCTTCCTTGCCCTCACACCTCCTACCTGGGTTCCAGGAGGATTTCCTGGGTCCCAGCCCTGCCTTCTGGGCCAGCTGAGGATGTGACCCTACTGGGACACTTCTGTGGGGTGAGACTGTCCCTGCCCTGGCACACCAGCTACTGAAGAGACCCAGAAAATCCCAATATTTTCTTTTATCCTCTCTTCCTGGAACACATTGCTGTTTGGGGCAGCCTGAGGTCTTCCCTACCATAATCTTTGCTGGACTAACAACAACCTGGCTGGGCTCATGCAGTGGATGTGCAAAGAAAAGAGCATCCATTTCCCTGGCAGGAATGATGCTGGGAGCAGGGAACACAATCACAGCCATATTTTCCCCTCAATGCTTCTAGAAGTATCCCTGTGTATTCAGGCTAGAGCTGAGGTCAAGGCTCTCCTCTAAAAACCTGGCCATCTCATTTAATTTTCCATCCTTCAGTTTCCACCACTCCCCTGTAAAATGGAAATATATTCAATAGTTGCAAATCACGGAGCTCCCGCAGGAATTACTGTCATTAATAGCTCCATACATCATGGGCAAAACAGTTGTTTTTGTCATTAGAAGAGACAGTCTCCACAGCCCCAAATGCAACATCTCTGTTGTGTGCCTGACAGTGTTTTTTGCCCTGATCCAAAGCACTCGGAGGCAAACAGGAGTCTTTCAGTTCCTTTCAATGGACTTTGGAACAGGCCCCTCATGCAATATGCATTTAGTCATATAGTGCTCACAGAAAAGAATCTTGAATGAGACAAAATATCTAATCAACTGCATTTACCCCATGCTTCAGGCACCCACCTGCACCAGGATTAGATTTGATAGCATGCAAACTGTACTGGAGTTCTCTCTATAGCATCAATCATGGTATTATGCCACCCTGTTTTGCATTGGTTAGAGAAGCAATTTATAATTTGAGATGACTTCAAGTTAGGAAGCAACTGATTACAGAACAAGAACTTTGGAACTCCACAGAATTACAAACCCACGACTTGAATGAATCATGGGCAAATTTAAATTGTGCCTCATTAAAGTGGCTGCCACACCCCACCCTGGAGGTAGTAAAATGTGCTAATGAGAGTTGTGGTGGATCCTGAAATCTTTATGAATGAAAATGTTATCTTAAGGAGGCATGCAGTCCCATCATTAGGAAGTGGAAAGGTGCTATTTAAAAATCTCAAAATGCTTCAGTCATACGGGGAGACTTTTTTTTTATCATTATTATTCTTAAGGTGAAACAGATCAGACAAGAAAACAGCATTGGAAATATTTGGGAGAGGTGCTCGTAGAAGTTACGTTTCCTTCACTATAAAACCAGCACAATTTGGTCAAATTTTTGCATGGTGGGTGTCAAGCTAAAATGGTTGTCATGCTCCTATTTCTATTCAACATTTTCCATAATGACCTTGACAGAGAGTATGTTTAGTAGATTTGTGGACAACAGAGAGCTGGGAGAGACCACCAGTATTTTAAGGGCAGAATCAACCTTTAAAATGTTCTGGATAAATTGAGAAATCATCTGAAATAACTGGCTGGAATCCAATAGGGATAGAAGTACAAGATATTGGACAGAGGCAAAAATATTTAAAATAAACCCCAGGCTGAGCAGGAGCTCTGCAGAGAAGGACTGGGCAGGCAGGGGGGATTGCAAGCTGGCCAAGTAGATCTCCTACACTTCTCAGGTCTGGCCTTGGTCAAGCCACCCTGGTCATAAAGCATGTTCTGGAGCATGGGAATTGATGATTTTCTTTCCTGCTATTCCATTAACACTAGAAATGAACATGAGCATCTTCCCTGCCAATTTCCCTGTAAAAAGACACAACACCACCAGAGCACTCCAGAAGACTCTGGAGTTCTTCATCTTTAAGGATTCTCATTTATTAGCAGATCAGCTCTGGAGGGTAAAGCCCTACTTGCAAACATATATAAAGTGATGAGGGGTTTATTTTCTCTGTTGTGTCCAGATATTATTCCAGATTTTTATATCATGGACAAATGCTTCAGGGTTGCTGCTTCCAGGAGGGTAGGGAGTGCCTGACTCTCCCTTTATTTCTAAGGAAACATACACTACCCTAATATTAGCCCTTAACATCCATTGCTGCTGCAGATATAAAGCACAAAATAGCAAATTCCTGATAAATACAGCCAAGTATTCAAGAACTGGACTCACATTTCCATGTTCCACAAGCTCTTTAATGGCTTTGGGGGCCAAATTAATGTGAGACCTGTTTTTTCTCAAGGCATCACCATCCCCTCAGAGGTGTAACACCACGAGGAAATCATAAACATGTCCTTGAAGTGTAAGAGAAAGGCAATCAAAAATATGAGCACAAATAAAAACACTGGCTTAGGCTGCACTCCCTGAATATTAATACTTCCCAAAAATAGTGTCTTTCCTTTAAGCTTAAGGATTTATTGCTTTATAGATAACTGTTAACCTGGCACCGACTGATAAAAGTAATCATAACTTGGGGGCTATTCTCTTCCAGAGAGTGTTTAAATAATAACACTAATAACAAACAGGAATCCTTGGGAGTTTTCCAAGGGGAAATCCTCCCACTTTGGCAGGTAGTTGGCTTTGCATTCAGGTTCTGCACCTGAATTTTGCAGCAGTTCTGCTAAGGGGAGGCAGCAGCCCCATCCACCCCACCTGCAGCAGCTGGGGCTGGCTTGGAGCTCAGGTTCTCAAGAAGCCAAAAGCTTTCAGGTCAGTGGTGTCAGCCCACTCGGGTCTTCCCCAGCTCACAGAGTTGTTCCTCCCTCCCAGAGCAAAGCCTGAGCCAGAGGCAGCTCCTCAGGGGTGCAAGAGATCAACCATAGGGGCTCGGAGTATGAGTGCTGCAGGTCTGTCACCTCTGCACTGCCCCAAAAGCCAAGATCCCAAAAGCCACTTGATCCAAAAACTCCATCTCTGCAAACCAGCAAGTGAACCAGGCTGACATCCCCTCTTGTGTTAGAACAGTTAAAAGGGGAAGCCCCAGAAAATTACAGGCAAAAATTTTCCCCCCTTCAAAATACACCCTGCTGGGGGTTGTTTTTGAGATTTATTTTTTTTTCCCCCCCACACGTGACACAGAACTTTGTCAAGAGTGTGTTGGTTTTGCTGCAAAGCCAAACGTTTGAAATCCCAGTGTGCCAAAATTCTAACTGCCCATGCAACTCAATCCACCTCCCTTTGTGCCTCTGCATTACCATGCAAGCTTTTATGGTCATCCCAGGGCTGTGGAAGGGGAAGTATCAGACAAGCTTAATGGCAAATTAATCATCATTATCATAATAGGCCCCATCCATAACACACACATTCCAAATTGTACCAAGGACTGCACCCATCCTCCCCTCACTCTTCCTGACTTATTCTGTGCAGGAGCCCTGGCACAAGGAGCAGAAAGGAGAAAATCCTGAGCCCAGTCCTAAGCACCAACTCCCCAAGGCTCCATTATTGACAGGAGCATCACCCATTTCAGCAGTTCTGGATTTCTACAGGCAGGTAAAAAAACCCCAAAAAATTCAAAAATCACATTGGATTCCACAGCCAAAAGATTTACATCTGTAAATTTGGAGCTGGGAACTAACCAGCCAGGCAGAGGCTGGGATGCAGTCAAGGATGCAAAGGGAGGGGGAGAAACGGGCATTTTCTTTCCCTCCTTTTTCTCACAGGATGAAAAAAACCTGGCCTAGGTCCCGTGCCAGAGCCTGCCTCGACTTTCTGTGGCTCCCCACCATTCATGAGTGATTACATGCCCCCTGAACACCTGCAAGAACTGCTCATAAAGCTCTCATTCATGGGGCCTGGCAGCACCAGCATGGGAACGGCAGGCGACGGGGCGACAGTCATTGTATCTCCAGATAAAAACATTCTCTTACCCAGCTCCCTGAAAATAGAAGCTGGCTGCAATTTCAGTTCGGCACCACAGGGTATTTAAAAAAAAAAAAAAAAAAAAAAAAAAAAAATAAAGAAAGAAGGGTTACTTCACCTCGGTCCCTTTTAAAGTCAGTTGAGTGCATGGCTGCGGTGCTGGGGGGAGCCCTCGCCAGCAGCAGCCTCTGCTATGAAGAGGGGGGAAATCTCAGAGCTCCCAACTGCTCCCTGGAGCATCTGGCAGTGGTGCCCTTCGGCAGTCATCCCCTGAACACTCAGCTCCTGCTGACTCCCATTCTGACAGGGGCTACTGTGTTGGGGGGCTCAGCAGCCCAAGGTGTAAAAGAAAGTCACTGGCAATGCCCACATCCTGGGGTCTGGAAAGGTATTGCCTCTGGTTGCAGGCAGTAGGATGAACCCAGGGTCTGTGTCCTGGGACTGACACTCACTGCTGGCAACCAGCATGGCAGGGCAGCACAAAAGGAAGGTGACCAAATAAAGGTGACATCCTTTGGGTGGGAGGATGTCTCTGCTGGGTTATCCAGCCTAAGGTGTGATGCCAGGGCACACTAAATCATCCCCTGCCCAGGGTAATCCCTGAAGCTGCAGTAGTTCTGGGGCCAATTCGCATGCACTCAGAGCCTCTTGGTTTATTAATAAATATCCCTCCTCTCCCCACCACCAAGAATCCACCTGTACAAATGCAGTGCCAGAAATCAGGGAGATGCAATCAAGAAGTCATAGTGTGAGGTCATGACACTGATTTCTCAAAGTCCACCTCATCTAATTTTTATTCACCTAAAATATTCAATCTCTAGTCTGCAGCAGCTGTTGAAAATCCCTCTCCAGAGGGTTATTCCACCCATCCTAAGACCTCCTAACCACAGGATTCTAGGAGGAAGCAGCAATGAGTTAGGCAACGTGTCAGGAGCATTGCAGTTCCATGACCATCTGGGAGGAGCAGCAGAGGGATTTTTAAGGGTTGGACAGGGGGAGAAAGCAAATTTTTCCCCACCTCAAAAGGGAGTGAAAAAAACCAACCTGGCAACATCTTGCTGGAGCAGTGACTTGTGGAAGGAAAGCCATCCAAATGAGGTCACCCATACTTTTCCAGAAGCAACTTCACTGGGAAGCTGCCGAGGAGCTGGTGCTGCACAACACATCTGCCTTGGGGTCCCCAAGGGTTGATATGGACCACTTGGGTTGTCCCTGTCAGCACTGGGATGTCTGGGACTTCCCAAAGAGGCACTGCAGGGATAGGAAGCTGTAAGAGGGTGCCAGACACAGTGACCTGCATTTCAGAGAGGGATCCTGGAGGCCTTTTGCTGAGGGGTGAGGAGGAATCCGGGAGCTACGGCCACAGAGCTGGAGAGAGAGATCTCCAAGATCAGTAGATGATATCCCACCTCCTGAGCTGTCTCAAAATTCTGCCATTTCAATTCACTTGCCATTCAAGAAAGTGAAGAAAATAACATCTTCTTTCAAAGAAGGAAAAAAGGAAAGGAAAATATGCAGCAAACTCTCCTGTGTGTGTTTTTGACTTAGTAATATCTGTAGCCAGTTTTCCCAAGAGACACAAACAAACACATGCCAAACCAGAATATCAATGAGCTCTTTTTTAGAGCAGGCACATTAAAATGCAAAACAGGAGATAATGAGATAAAGCAGCAAGTTACAGGTTTCTTAATTCCAGATTTTCAAAGCCCATGAAGAAGCTTCAGGAAGAGAACTGGGTTAAACCCAGTGGGTTTGGCTGGGGGGTGGCTTCCTCAGGCTCTTGAGGATGAATGACTGACTGACTAGGAATAGAAAAGAGGGACACAGAGAGGAGGGGGTACCAGGGACCCCAAGAGATGCAGGTAAGTGCATTTCATAGCTATGAGGTTGAACCCTCCATGGTTGAATCCATGGCAGAGCCAGGAGCCAAACCTTCACACCCCATGTCTCCCCGTGCTGCTTCAGCCTCAGAGCAGTGGTCCAGACTGTGAGGAAAGTTAAAACAAGCTAAAAAAAAACCCCTAAATATATCTGCATCAGCACTGCTGGCAAAGGAGAGGAGGTAAACTCTGGTCCCCAAAAAGAGCACTGGGGACCAGGGATGGTGGAAGAATTCAGACTCCAGGGCAGGTCTGTGTTCAGCTGATAGCTTAGCTGCAGCCTCAGAGGCTTTTCTAGAATGAGTGTGGCCACGCTGAGAGGCAGAAAGGTTGTTTTGTTTCTCTTTTCAGAGCTCCATCCCTGCTGAATAACAACTATATTTTTTTTTTTTCCCCATCCGTCTGCCTGCCTCTGCTCCCCCAGCCCTGTAGGTGACACTGTAAAATTCAGGGTCACTTTGAGGAGGTGACATTTCGGATACCGGTGCCAAAAAGATCATGAAAGGAAAATTAAAAGTAGAATGAATGAGAGGAAATGGAGAGAGGGGGAAAAGTCTAAGAAAGAGCCATTATTTAACCAGACCTGGCCAAGGGTAAAGGTTTTAATTCTTTCCAAGTGCCATATGTGGTTGCCTGTGGGGGAAAGGCAAAGTCATATTTATCTGACTGAACCAATAATTCATATCTGTTTCAGAAGCCGACTTTGGTGGATTGTAGATCTACAGCTGTTCCTAGTCTAGGTCCAGACTTTCCCAGTGGGAATCACTGTAGCAACACGTCTGACTTATAGGATTCATATGGAGGGGGATAGGAGACCCAGAACTGTAAATTCAAACCGTGTGTACATTACTTCTATGTATTCAATTCAAAAGCATTTAGGGCTTTTCAAAACAGTCCTTTCACTACAGGAAAACTCCCCCACACTCACAATTTAAAGGAAACAGATCTTTCATGTTTACCCTTCCTGTTTCTTGTAGGAGGTCTTGAAATAAAGGTAAGAATGCAAAGCCGCTTTATATTTTTCCAATAAAATTCAGAGCAGTTGCCCTGGTGCAGACTGGATGTGTGTTAGGGGGATGGTGGATGTGTTACATGCTGCTGGGGAGAACTCACAATGTAGTGATTAAACAAAGAAGGCTCAAGAAAGACTTCAGCTTCCCTCATTTTGCTGAACTCCCTTTACAAGACTTTATTTCCTCTCAAATAATGTTTCCCAACGCACAATTCCATCCCAGAGTACACACAACCCAAGAGTATCAAGAGTATTTCTTAGGTACTACATTAATGTCCATGGAGTTCTAATGCCTCCTAACTGCTGAAGCATAACCTTTCACCTGGATCATTTAAGGAAGGCCCAAATTTTTCTCAGGATACTCAGAAGAGCATCAGAACCCCTGTAAACAGAGACCAGGTCTCTGCCACTCATTATTTCTTGATAAACTGACCCAGGACAAGGGAAGGCACCAACCCAAAGAGAGAGACAGGGAGAAAGAGATCCTCATCCAGACCCCATCAAGCTGACTGATAGCAAGCAAACTCAGAAAATTCCAAAGACCATGGCACTAAGGAAGAGGATATTTCCCTTCCCAAGCCTGCAGCTGGACCCCTGGCAGAGCCCTACAATCCCTGACTACAGACACCACCACCCAGAGGGAGAGAACAGCTCTACCAAAGCCCAAGTCTGGCTTAAAAGTGACTTATGGAGCATTTTACCTCCCTTTATTGATCATAGCAGCAAACCAG
The DNA here is from genome assembly GCF_036169615.1 of Heliangelus exortis. Classification (NCBI taxonomy): domain Eukaryota; kingdom Metazoa; phylum Chordata; class Aves; order Apodiformes; family Trochilidae; genus Heliangelus; species Heliangelus exortis. Next base: position 2,722,587 of record NC_092447.1, read on the forward strand.
GTGTCTCACAGCTACTGTAGGAGCCTGAAAGAGGCAGCACGAGTCAAGTCCTCCCATACCTGGCTCAGCCATGCTGAGCGTGGTGACACGGTGTGGTTACACCACCCCTGGGGATGGTGGCTTTGCTCCTTGCTTCCAATGGGTGCTGGGAGGCTAATTAATTTAATTTTGCTTTCTACAACATCCTTGGGGATCCTGCATTGAAAGGTGCAGGAGGAGAGCTGGTGTTACTGCAGTCAGCAGCAGCACACAAGCAGTGGGTTGCCCTTCACTGCTGTGTATCCTGTGCATTTGATCTCATTTTTGTTTGCTTTCTGTCTTTTTGCTTGTTTCATGTATTATGTATGATTGCCATGCTAGGTCTCATTTCTCACTATGCCAAGGAAAATAAAGAATTTTGAACTCTGAGTTAATATGTGCTCTGTGTGTTAGAAAATAAGCACTGCTGTGCTGCTCATCAGGCTAGATTCTCAACATGACAGAAATCTCCCCAAAGCCTTCTTCTTTTTACACCAGATGAGGCTTCAGCCTACCTTCTCATTCACTCTTGCCCTTCCCCTTGCTGAATCATCCTGCTTGAGGGCTCAACCTCACTTCACTATGTTCCAAATAGACACAAGATTAAAAAGGATGCAGACAGCTCCACAGATCTCATGATGCAAATGTGGAGTTAGATACCTTGCACACTGCAGAATTATTTTTATTATTTTTTTCCCCCTTCTATTAACACATGAGCTGGGAGGATTTTTTTTTTATTTTTTTTTTTGCACTCTGGAGTACAGGGAATGGCCAGAAACAGGACAAGGGAGTACCTGGGATTACCCTGAAGCATTAAGGGCAGACTCTCCACTGTGATTGCAGAGGGCTTTGCTCATTCCTTTAGCAAAGCTTCACTGGGAGGCAGGAGTCATTTTCCCAGCAGATGATGAGACAGGCACTTCTAGCAAAGCAAGAGGTAAGGACTGAGATCTTCACAGCATGAGAGAGAGAGAGAGTGATGTTAGCTGGGCCAGGGCTGCTGTGTGCCTTGTGATAAGGATTCCCAGACTGCACTCACCATGGAGGTTAAAAAAGAAATAAATGGGGGTGGTGGTGGGGGGAGTGGGTAGAGACAATCAGCCAGAAAGTTATATTTACAGCACTGTTCAGACAGGTGGAAGAGAGGCAAGATGGTAACTCTAAGGGGTGAGGTTAATGTTAGGGGAGTTTTTAAACCTGAATTTAACTGCACTGCAGTTTTGATCCAGATGTCAAATCTCTGCTTCCTGTAATATTGGTTGCCTGCAGTTTTTGGCCTGGAAAGCATGAGGTTTGCTTAAAACCATATGACTGAGCTGTTGTACTCTTGCAACCAAATGTTCAAAAATGTAACATATCAGGAATGAGACAGATATATTTTAACAGAGGCACGGGACTTACAGAGCTGCAATATACTCCTTAGCAGCACAAACCTCACTTCAGCTGAGTGGTGCTTTCTTCAGCAATTCCAAGGAATATCTGGGCATGCAGGATGTGGAAGGATCTGCAAGACTTCAACTGCAACAGTCCCAGCTATGGATGAACAAGTTGTTTTGCTGCTCCTATCCTCTCCCTTCAAAAATCCAACGAAGTGCTGTTGCTTAATACCAAGAACTCTTCCTTTCCTTGTCACCAAGGGCAGAAGGGTGGCAGTGGGACTGCTCAAATGCTTGGATTTAGGTGAATGCTGAAGGGCAGTGCTTCAGAACTCTCCCTCAACACTCAGAAAAATAAAGAATATGATGGCACCATTGGCCTGGAAGTGGAAAGGTGGATGGTGGTTGAGAAAGGTGGGCACTGGTTTTAACTGTGGTTTTGGCTCAGCACTCCTCCAAGAGAGATGTCCCACTACATTTTGCAAAATAGGTTTTCATTGAGAACACAGGCATTTAAAGCTCTATTTTCAAAGTCTTTCTTGCTCTTTCTTTGTAAATTGAAGCCGACAGAAAACTGCTTCTTTCTGAATTTCCCCAGCCCAGGTGTCATGTTGTGCTGGGTGATAGATGGGATGGGGAATGACAAGTTGCAGCAATTACTAGATCAGTGCTGCCTGATTCCAAAGGAGGCAGAGCTTTTTGCAAGACCAGTTTTTTGCTGTGCTGTTGTTGGAAGACTGGAGTAAGAAAAGCCAAAACAAGTCAGGTTTTAGCAGTACTTAGCATCCCCTTCCAAGCTCCTGGTCTTGTTGGGTTTGTCCTTTGTCTCCACGCAGTGGTACCACCATCAGCTCTGTTTCACTGAGTAAGACACAGACATTAAAAGATTTTCCCATCTGCTCTGGCTCCTATAGCTTGCCTGGCCACGAGGCAATTTCCTAGGATCAAATCATCCATCTCTTGCATGATGCAGCAAAGAGGGGCTGCCAGAAGCAGGAGCTACAGAAGGATCTAGCACCACAGTGGGCCACTGAGCCACTGGTTTGCACCAGTCTGGAGGCATATTGGAGAATATGTGCCCATCTCAGGAATAACAAGGGATGCTAGGTGGACAACACCCTCTTTCCCCCTGTCTGCTTCCAGCTTGGAGTCCAGCAGGGCCAGGTTTCAGTACAAGCACAAGCACTGGTGGGTTACATGTGTCTTACACATCACAGGGAACCACCTATTAAAACATTGAGACAGGGCCCTGCTTTCTGGGTAGAAACCTTCAATAGCATCCATTTATCTTTCTGTCCTTCACTCTCTGTTTTTCTGTGTTCAACATTATCTTTGTTAAATACATTCTAGCAACCTTGTATTTATTTTGGGTCTAGAGCCTGGAGACCTCCAGGGCTCTCCTCCTTCTCTAGCAGTTTCCTTGCAAAATCCTGGCAGAGAGCTAGGAAAACATGTTTGTGTTCTTCAGATGGGAGGTGAATTCCTTCAGATCCTGGGATGTTCATATGCTCCCCATCACTCAGACCACAGGGGGATTTGCTCCCAGTATTTCCAGAGTGGCAACGGGGGTGTCAGCCCTCCCTGAATTCAGTGGAGGAGAACTCAGAGGGAAAACAGTTCTACCTCCTTGAACAGGAAAGGTGTCCAAATATGCACCCTCTGCTAAAGAACCCTCCCTGAGCTCTTCAGAACACGAATCTTACTGGTGTGAATCTGCTCTTGGTGGTGCTGGGCTTGCAGAGCCCCAGTTTAAATACTCAGCAGTACCCAGTTGAAATACTCAGCTCCAGTTTAAATACTCAGCATAACCTCCCCCTGCTTCCACCTTGGCTCTAGACTGGCTCTGGAGATGCAAAACCCTGGAGATCAGCTGCTGAGAAGCCCTAAATAATATTTCCATAGAGTAGGGAAACAAATCACAGCATTTATCCATCATGTTGAACCTAACGAGGAGCTCCCCTCTGATCCTCATGTGGAGTTGCAGACTGGGACCTCTGGGAATACTGGGCCTGCCAAGGGCCAACCCAAACTGCTCTCCTGGGTGCTGGTTTCACAGCCAGACTGGGCCAGCTCTGTATCAACAGCATCTGCTTTCTGGTTTGCAGGGACCCCCCCCTCACCTCTCACAGGTCTGCTGCCCAAAAGGGAAGCTACAGAACACAGCCTGGAGTGCCTGCTAGGAACCATGCAGCAAATTAAAAATAAAAAATAAAAAAAAAATAAAAAAAAAAAAGAAAAAGGGATTAAATGGTTTCCTTTCCCTTGCTGGGCTCAGCTATTCCCCACCCCCCACCAGAACTGGCCCTGGAAGTGGTTTCTGCCTTTGCCTTTTCTCAGGTGATGGGGGAGGGATCAGCAGTGGACCCAGAGGCCCCAAACCCTTCCCTGACTTTGCTGCCTGAAGCACAGACCTCTTAGAAAACACAGATGAAAGGGAAGCTGGGGGAGGGCTTCAGAATGGGAGAAACAACCCTTGTGGCAGGTCCTTTGGCAGGGGTCAGACTGCAGGACACAGAGGAGATATATTAAAAGGGGAAACTGGAGGAATCTAAATAATCAGGCTCCCCACTGGATAATGCCTTGACAAGAGGAGATGCTGCAAGAGCCAAGGAAAACTGACTCACACAGAGGGGCAGGAAAGGAAAATGCCTTCTCTGAGGGGCTAGTGATGGAGGGAAAGACATGGGAGTCAAGGGGGAAGGGCTGAAATCTGGGAGGAAATTAAATAATAGCCTGAAATTCCCAGGTGTGGAACAATGGAATTAAAAACAGAAAGGCCCCCAAGAGATAAACAAATCAGGAGGGAGAGGTGAACCATGGAGAGTGAGACCTGGGGGCTGCAGGGCAGCCACAGCATCAGCCAAATTCTGCAACCTGGGTAAGGGCACAATCCTGGGCCACTAGGTTCCCATCCTGAGAGTCCTTATAAACTGAACAGCAAAACTGCATCAAAAACAGCCCTTATCCCCATTTTGCAGTTGTGGGGCTGAGGTATGGAGAGATTAAACCCAGTTCTGGTACACTGCAGGGCTCTTTTCCCTATGACGTTCTTCTGAAAGGACTTTGTAGATGGCACAAAATGTCCTTTTATCACTGGGGCCCCAGACACAAAATAACCACCCTGTTATCACACGAGCCTGAGTGCCTGTATGGTTATTTTTTGAGCTGCAGCAACAGTTAAGCCATAAATATGGAAATGGTGCATGTGAGTCCTGGGTAGAAACACAAATGCTGCCTCTGTGCACAGACCTGGGGGGAGTTTTCAGCAAGGTAAGGAATTAAATCCATGCTTGGGAATCCCAGGCAAGAGTCCTGAAGGTGCAGGGCATTCAAGAGGCATATTTCATGGAATATCTATTAGGAAAGAAGGTGGGGAACAGAGATCAGTGGAACAGCTTTGATAAACTTCTGACTTAGGTGTTACAAACTGATGGAGCTACAGTGACTGCAACAGATGTGTTTTGATTGAGGACACAGTCCTTAGGGGGTGGGAAATTATTGACTTGGAACCAAACCACAGATTTTTCTGGCAATTCTGTCGCATTTTAAAAATTCATGGACAAGTCCTGAAAGCATTAATATTCCCCCAGGAGAAACTGAGGCTTAGGGAGTGGGAGTTTACTGCACCACGAAGTGACACGATGCAAGAACGAGGCAAAGACCCAAAGAGCTCCCAGCGTTTCCTTGTTCTCAGTACCCACAATATCCACAGAGCTCCCTCCTGGGGAGCACCCAAGGAACCTCACCACTGACTCCAGAGCCTTCCTTGGTAACTCCCCTACAAGTAGAATAAACCACCAGGGCTTCCTGCCCCACATTCTTCAGAAGGTGGAGATGCAGATCTTAATTTTTGACTTCAGCTGCTCCCTGATGTTTAATCATCTCTCATCCTAAAAGGGAGCAGGGCTGTCCACAAACCCACATTCTTCTAATGCTAGTCCAGTCTGTGTTCAAAAGCCTTTCTATTTCCTTTTCCAGTGCCACATGCTGCTGTGTCAACATAATACAGGGTCTTCCTAAACAAAGGAATGTGTGTCTAGAAACCATCCACAGAGAACGATAGCCAGAACCCTGCCAGCAGGAAAAAAAAGGAGGTCCCACACTCCATTTTACAGCACAGCTTAACAAGGGAGAGTAGGAGAGGGAGACAGAGGAATTCTCATGTACCCTATTCAGTAGGCAGCACCAGTACATGACACGAGAAGACTGGGGCCAAAACCATTTCACATTAAGTTACAGCATCTCAAGAGCATTCACTGCTTCAAGTCAGTCCTTCCTCCCTGGATCAAGTTGAAACAAAAGGTAGGGTTTACAGCTGCTGCCATGTCACAGAGACAGAGATGATGCCTGTGTGTCCATGAGGTCCTTCCAGGGGATCCTAAAGATCATCTGGGATGTGCAGGGCTGCAGTACTCACAGGAGAGTTGCTTCTCTTTGCTCCCTCTACTCATCAGAAACAAACAGGCAGATGAAGGTGTGCCTGGCATTAATAGGAAGGGTTGGCATTCATACTGTGTTCATCAACCAAAGCAATAAAGAACAACCTTTGAGTAAAGAGACCACGTTCCAGCCCCAGCTCTGCTACCAACTTGCCATCTCATCCTGGCCAAGTCATTTCCTCTGTCTTGTTGACTTAACTCAAGCTGGTTATGAGGCTGCAGCCAAAAGGGTTTTCATCAGAAAATATGGTTCAGAGGGGAACATATGACCTGCAGCTGAGCTCTGTTGGGGTGTGAGACCATTGGATTGCACAGTGGCATGCCAGACCTCATCATTACCATGTAGGAGATATTCAAAGGACTGCCAAGGAACTGCAGGAAGCATGTGCATGTGTTTAACATGGTGGTAGCACTAGAAGGAAGCTCAGGAAACATCAAACCATGTTCCACGAGTTACTGCCCTGAAAAACACTGTTGGAAGCACAAAAATTACCCCGTTTCAGCCAGGATGGAGATTTTTCCCAGGTGCAGAGTAGGTGCCCTGTGGCACATTGTAAAGGAAATGCAAAGTTAAAGTCAGCATGCCTGGTCACTGGATAGCCTCTGCCTTTTGTGCCCTGTCTATCACTAGGAGACCTAAGCCAAGCAGAAGGGACATGATGTCCCTCCTACCCAGAGCCATAACCAGTGTTCTTTCTCTCTGTGTTTTTAGAGTTCCTATAGCCCTTTTTAATTTGGTCCAGAGTGGTTTTTTTTCAATGGCAAATATGACCTCTGTCCTCCTTGAACCTTAGTGCCATTTGCCTCTGTCACGAGGGCAAAAGAAGCCTCTTTATCCTTCTCAGATCACCCAGATTTTCCTTCCGAGGACGACTTGGCCGCTTCGTTTAGAAGAAATCCTAAATATTTGTTTTAATTGCGAAATGGGTTCTCATAAACCAGCAGGCCTGTGTGCTATCAGGCTTCAGATTGCATCAACCCTGGCATGTGGGCTCATAAGGCAGATGGTCAGGGAAAAGCACCTTGGCACAGGCTTCCCTGGCATCTTTTAGACAAAGGGCTGCACCAGGGACTTCGCTGCCATCGCAGCCCAGAGTATTCTCTCTTTCATCGGCGAGTTTGAAAATGCTGGATCCAGCAGGGTGCTAAGCTTCTGTCAGTCTCTGTCAGCCCTTCACTCCCAATGTCTTTCTCCCCACAGTCTGGCTGGTGGGGGAGTGAGGTCTCTTGGCAAAAGCCGGAGCTGTGGTTCTGTTTTCAGAGCCGCCCGCGTGGCCGTAGGCAAAGCACCAGCCCTGCTTCCCCTTTCCTAACTCCCTTTCCTAGACTGGCTCCATCCAGAGAGTGGCCAAGCCCACCCTTAACAGCCTAAGATTTCCACAAGGATTTAGCCCTGACTGAATCTAAAGATTCCCATCCCTGTCAACTCAGGGTTCTTTGTTGGACAGGGTGACAGTCCCCACCTGGAGGGTGAAAGGGAACCTGCACCCAGCAATCACAAATATTTTCCTCTCCCTTAAACTCTCAGAAATGAGCTGCTGCCATTCTGATTGTGAAGCATGGAGACAGGGGAACCTAGCAGAGGGTTTTACTTGCAAACTTGATGCAAAACACTGATGAAGAAGAACCACCTTTGAGGAGGACCCAGTTCCAGCCCCACCTCTGCTACCAGCTTGCCATGAGATGCAAAATAGATGAAAACTTGCAAACTGGCTAAAAAACACTGATGAAGAGAGACTTTCTGCATAGCACAGGCTGGAGAACTTCCACATAAAGTCTTTGAGGGATAAGGGCCATGAAGTTGAGGAGAAAGTCAATTCCTATGGGTGCAAATGCTATTCCTCTCTGTCTTTCATACCAGCTGAACCTCAGCTGAACCTCAATCCCAAATGACATGAGAAACCCTTTTTTATGCCTCTTTCTGTCCAGCGTGGCCAATTTAGTCCATTTCAGAAGATCCAGCACAGGCAATGTCACAAACACAGGCTGTTAAAATGTTAGCATTTGAATGAAGTATTAATTTAGCCCAGCACATTAAGTCCACAGATCTTTCTACCAATTATTTTGGATAATTGTAACTATCACCACAAACAGTTTGAGATGTACAGGATCTGCAATTATCTGTATGTCTCTCCCACGGTAAATGAAAGGGATAAGAAGTAAACCCACCAGGGTACAACTCAAAGCTTTTATTTGCTGAGGGGGAACATCTGAACAATTTCTCTCATAGCTTAAAAAAATTGATTGTCTAAGGAAAAAGGGGATGGACAATGGCAAATTTATTTGCAAACAGACTAAAAAGGGAGTCCTAGAAACTGGAGAAAGTGCTGATAGAGAGAATCTGAAGAACTGAAAAATTAGGGGAACACAAAAAATTGTAGAAATAATTAAGTGAAGAACAGAGCAGACCAGATGTTTAATGTATTATAAAACAGCAGAGATGTTTCCTTTGATTACATGTTTTCCCACCAGTAAACGTGGACAAGAAAAAATCATACTAGAAATGGCAGAGGAAAGCTTGACAGCCAAAGGCCATTTTCTGCTCCCAAATCCCTTTTCCAGTCCCACCAAACCAATAAAACCTCCAGCACAGCATCACGGCCACGGGGAAGAAAAAAGTGGTGAATTCATCCGGCACCTGAAGCCCTGGGCAGGCTGTGGCTGTCCCAGCACCTTGTGGCCAAGGAAAATTGCCACCAGCTCATAATCCCAAGCCACTGGGGCCACCCGTGCCGAGAGACATCACCTCCTGCTTGTGGCACCCGAGGAGGAGAAAATGCGGAGCCCATCAGCAAAGCCACTAGAGGGCTCCTGGGCCAGCAGAATGCCACGAACCAGGGCTGGGGACCCAGCCAAGGCAGCCAGCTTAAACAAACACCCTGAATTTTAATTTGTCGCGACAGACAGGTGACCTTTGAGGGACGACAAAGACATCGGGGTTGGGTGCCGGCACCCACATCGTGTCTTGGTCCTCCCTGCAATGTCCCCGAGAGATCCAGCAGGAGAAGCACTGCTTAAGAGAGGCTCCAGTGCTGCTCTGGAGCCCTTCTATCCAGCCCCAGATCAAATCCGAGCCTATTTAACATCTAATAAGTCAAGCACAGCCTGGAGAAGTCTGCTTTTCAAGCCAGAGTAGCATCTTGCACCCATTTGAAATGTCCATTTGGAAATTCAGTGTGAATAACACAAACATAAGACAGATGCTGCCACTTACCCAAATGTCTTGGAGGAACAAATGGGAACCGAATCTGAAAGCAAATGAAGCAACCAGATTGTAGCTCTTAAGTGGACCATGTACTACAGCGAGTGAAAAAACTTGGCAGGAAGGAACTTAAATGCTGACTGCTTGGGTCTACACAAACCATAAATGCAAGTGTATTTGTTAGCTCTGAAGCTGAAGACATAATCAAAAGCAGGTGAAAAACCTCATTCTTTGGCCCCTGAGGACAGCCTGCCCCAGGGCAGCAGTCAGGTGCCAGCCGAGGGGTCCTGCTGGACCACCACGGGTCTGGGGGATGTAGGGGCAGCTGCCTCTGGCCAAGCAGCAACAGCAGGTGCAGAGGGAAGGGGTTGGGCACGACGGAGGTGTTTTCACCACCTCTGCCTTCTACATCCCCATCCTCCTCGGAGATTTTCCTCGGAGATCCCCCAGGCAGGAGCAACGCCAACGTTTGCCGAGGCGGCAGAAGCGGCGGTGCCAGCCTGAAGGAAAAGGGGTTGGAAATGGGACTGAGTGAGAACCCTGGGTTTGTGTGAAAGCCATCAGCCACCCAGACACTGAGCATTCACTCCGAGTGCACATTTAGTGCAGCTGGCATTGTGTCAGACGAGACTTGCTTCGTGCAGGAAATACTGAGAGCACTTGGAGCGAGGGCTGGGAAAGCGTCCAAGATTCTGCTTCACATCTGCTCCTGAGAAGCCAGTGCAAGCCCTGTTTTAGCATGTAGTGTAAACAGCAGCATCACTAGTGAAACACAAGCACAAGCAAACGTGCATATGCTGCGGGGGCCATCTTGAGACCAAGGAAAAAAAAAAAAAAATAAAAGGAGATGGGCCCTTGTCTGACAAAATCTGCAGAGGAGAAAATATCTCCCGTGCCAAGCCCTTCTGCAGGTGAAGCTTTGTTGAGGGAGGATGAAACAAACTTAAAAAGGCACAGGTCACTGGGATTGTGCTCTCACACAACCCCTGGCCCTCCAGCACATGGCAGTAGGATCTAAGTTCCTTCTCAGAGGTCAGCTCCCCACCCTGGGGCACAGGATGAGAGCATCGCCCACCCTGGCCCTTCCCCACTCTCTGTCCAAGGGGATGAAGCTTTTTGGTTATTCCCTGGGTGCACAGCAGCAAAGATGGAGGCAGCAAATGCTCTCTGGTGGCCAGAGAAAAGTTGAAGCTGCACTTGGTCAGAGGGCAGTGCCTGATGTGTCACCATCCAGGCTGCTGCAACCCAGGGCAGGCAGGGAAAGGGGGGACTCTGAAGTTCAAAGGTAATGTTTCAGCAGGAATTTAATCAATCCCTTGATGGTATGCTGGAATTCTGACCACTTTTACCTATAGGATATCCAGCACCTTATATTCTGCATATTCCTAAAAATTGCCCTTTCTTTCAGCAGTCAGGATTTATTAAAAAAAAAAAAATTTTTAAAAATCATTGATGCACCATTCACTATTCCTGTTACCCTTGCAGCTACCTCCTGACTTTTTTTTGCTTTTCCTTGTCACCTCCACAGAGCACAAGCCCATTAAATGCTCAGATTCCTATTTCTGGCACCAATAAATCTAAATTTTCAAGCTTGGCAAACCCAGCTAAACCACTGGCATCGAGATAAATGATTCCTCTAAGATAATGTACAACTCTCATTACCTGAGGGCTTTTTTTTTTCCCAACTCCCCCAAAATTTTAAAATCCCAGAAAACCGTGGCTACCTCTTCAGAAATAAAGGCACCAGTTTGTTATAATGGAGCATTCCCTGCAGTTTGGTGATGGATTCTTACTCCTTGCCACAGAAAATTACTTGTGATATGGCACTTCTCATCCAAACTGGGAACAAAATTGTGAGTTTCAAAAATCCAAACTCCCAAACCAGCCCACAGAAGGAAATCTTTGAAATGAGACTTAGCAGCCAGCACAGCCTCTAACAGTCTAATAAATAGCATTCAGCTCAAACTCTCCAACACTGCAAGGGAACAGGAGAACAAAGGGATTTGAAGCATGGATTAGATCATTCCAAATGGTCTCAACACTGGTGGTTTGGGGGGTTTTCTTTTTTTTTTTTTTTTTTTTTTTTTTCCTCCAGCCCTGTGGCAAAGGCTGGATTTGAACCTTTCAGGACAATGTTTTGACACAATTATTTAAGCTATTTAAAATAAGTAATAACCTTCAGTTCCCTTCAAGAGTATTATATTAAAAACAGAGAATGGGATTAAAACAGATTAGCTCCCGACGTTTCTTAATGTGGCAAACAGCATCAATCAGATCATATCAATGAGAGCTGACAGCTCAGGGAAATCCAGAAGAGCAGATTCTCTTAGAAAAATTAGATATTTGATCAATTTTTTTAAAATTCTTTTTCTCTGAGCTGTTAGAAACTGCATTGACTTCATAAAAATGTAATGACAGCTCAGCCTCTGCTTAGCAAAACATCCTGAAAGTGCAGGAGAACATTAAATTAACACAACCTGGTAATGCTGAGTGCAACACAGAAATAAATACTGCTGCCAATTTACTGTCCACATACTCCTGCCCATCGATTTTCTACTTGGTGAAACAAGCAAAGTGCTTTGCTTGCAATCCAAAGTTTGCAGCTTAAATGCCTGGAGACAAACTGGTGCAGAGCCCTGGTGAAATCCATCGAGCCAATAGGTATGAGCAGAAAGAGGAGTCCCAAGGCAATGGTACCAGTGAGCAAAAATTCCCTGTGTCTCACCCCCCACACCAATCCCACTGCTTTCCTCAGCTGTCCTGTGCCCCATTGGATGTGTCTGGCAGTGTGTTCATCCCAGGCAAAGCTGGGTATGCACAGGCAGGGGTTTTTCTTATGCTTATTTCTTGGACTTTTATAAATTAAGTAGTTTCAGGCAGAATTCCATCCAGTTTAGGTTCCTTCCTGCATGTACTGGAGTCACCTAGGCATGCTGGTGGGGTTGCTAATAAAGGAAATGTTTCAGACTCCTCTGTTACCTGTGAATTACCCACCCCAGTTTTGCACACAGGGAAAATACACATTTAGCCCCTGAGGAACAACTCAAGGGAGCACCTGGCAAGTAGTGAGGATGGGTGCAAGTGGAGCAGGGTGGCAGTGCCACTGGCACACAAGGGACCTGTGTCACACTTAGGCTACAGATAAAGCCAAGCTACAACTCACTGGAGCAATCAAATCAAGCATGAACATAGTAGAGCCCAGTGCTTAAAATGGCATTATCAGTGTGCTCTGTGGGAACCAGAGAGCCAAATCCCTTCTCATTCACTTGGCATAATCTTTGAGAAATCTCTTCCCAACTGTTTTTAAATAAATCCTGTTAAATTCTGCAGCGAATCGCCCTTATCTCTCCCCACCTGTGTGCCAGAGCTCTTTTCTTCCACCTTTTTTTTTTTTTTTTTCCCCAATTCCTGGACAAAGGAGAATGTATGTGTGTGTCAGTGTGTACGTATGTCTGAGATGAAGGAAAGAGACAATTATCTCCAGCTGAAAATAAACATCATGGAACTATAGATGCCTAATTTTTGCACCTGGAAGATCCTCTTACAGCTATTCACTACTAATCACTCTTAGCTAATAAATGAATAGAATAACTAATGTGATTAGAGTAATTTGTCTATTCATCAGGAATATTAAATGATTTGAATATTTTGTATTTGACTAGTCTCTGCATTTTCCTGATACTGTAATTAGCCCTCTGTCTATCCCTGTGGCAAAAACACCACGTGGCCTTTAGAACACAGGGACACTTTGGTGCTTTCTGTATTGCTGGACAAACAGAGCCCATGTTTTCTAGAAACACCTTTCAAACCAGTCTGAAGGAGGATAAACTGCCTCCTCTCCCCCAGGAAAAAACACTGAACTCATGATGGAGGAGTCAGGGGAGAAAAGAAGGATAAAACTCATGGATGGGGGCAAACAAGCAGCCAAAAGGACAGATTTTATAAGCCAACCATTCCTGTTCACCTGGAGGTCACCCTAAGGGATGGGAATGCCTTGGGGAGGTGAACACTGGTTAAGAAGGTGCTCAGGAAACTCTTGGCCACCAAGACTCTTCCTTATTTCCTAGCTTCAGCTCTCAGAAGACATCTGGGTCAGCTCCTAGACAGGTAATAGTCCCACTAGCACATGCCCCATGGCTGTTACACTTTAATATCACAGAGGAATCAGCCTGAATTGGGGCTATGCAAATGATAATCTAAACCAAGCAGTGGGGAGATACTCAAACAAGGATTTCAGGCAGATACATAAAGGGAAAAGACCACTCGGGTTTGGGATATGATCTTCCAAAGCCATACAAGATTCTCTGAAACAGGGAAGATTTAGAGGAAGAATTCTGGCCCTGTGTGTTTCTAGGAAATAATGGGGATATATGGACCAAAGCAGACAAGATGCATTAATAAAATTGCCAAGCATGATCTGTCACTTCCTCTCAGTAAGAAGCCAAAGCATTTTATAAAATGCATTTGCACTTAACCAGAATGATATCATAATCTTCCTTAGTCATAGCTTATCATGCCTTCCTGATATTCCACAAAGCAGACACCAAGGTTTTCAGGAGACATCCTCATAATGCTGCATTAAAATTAAAAAGGGAAGAGCTGCATATAAAAGCTGGGCAAAGAGAATCACCTTCAGCAAAACCTTGAGCATGAAATACACTGCACAGTGCATGTTCAGAGCAGGAAAGGAAATTAAGAGGAGAAAACAATGAATTATTGAAGGCTTCAAGGTTCTCTAGTCTGGATAGATCTAAAATCAAGATGTCACTACAATCTCAGCCTCTGATGTGAGAAATGCAGCTGTGAGACAGAGTTTTGCTCTTTGAGAAGGGACTGGGACATAATTAATTTGGGTTTCACCTCATGCCTTTAACAGCTGTTTCCACTGACCTCAGGAGTTCCAAGTCCCTTCTTCTTAATTTGTATCTGTTTCTTTTTTGGGGTTGCCTCTTTTTGTTTGTTTTCATTCTGTGAGGGTTTTTTTTTTTTTTTTTTTTGGTTTTTTTTTGTTTGTTTGTTTTTTAAGATAGTTGCAGAGAAAAGCACAAACCTTGAGGCCTTCAAAAGTTAGCATCACTGGAGTTCTGTTAAAGCACCAGCTTTGGTCCTAAATAAATCTATACCTTAGCTCCCAGATGTCTAGATGCTGCACCAAGATCTGGATTCCTGTTTTAGAGATGAGGTACTGTGTATCACAAGCCGACCTGGAGAACATCCTTCAAGGCAGAGATGAGGCAAATTCTTCTCTAAATTCACCTAGATTTATATGCCAGGATAGTTTCCTTTGCAGCTGCCCCCAGCCCCTCATCATTATTAACTTTCTACTTACACCTGGAGTTTTCACTGTGAGCCTCAAAATCAGTTTCATGGCTTTACTTAGGTATTTTTGCCTCCTCTTCCCCAGATTTCTTCTCCCAAGATTGCTTGCAGACTGCAAAGTGTAAACCACTTTGATTCCTAGGTTGCTGTGGGAAAATGCTATATGAATGAATAAGTAATAATAATAATAATAATACATTACAGTGATAATGATGGATGTGTTTTAAACAAAGCCTCTGGCTGCCAGTGTGAAGGAGCTATGGAAAAATCAAAGATATTCTTCCGTGAGAAGAATTGTAATGAGAAAGACCTGGAATATGTTATCTCTCTGAATTGCTCCTGTCTGCTCACCCAGGAACAGGATTGTCCCAGTTCCACTTGAAGAGTGTGTCAGGTCTTAAGCTAAATTTAGGCCCAGGTGCTCAGCTGGTGTCAGCTGGTGCAGCTCTGCTGCCAGAAGCAGAGCTGTGGGAATTCATTCTGGGATCATTTCTGGGGCTTTAGCACGTTGGTCCCAGCATGGAGCAGAACCCTTTTGTGCTCAGCACTGTACATGCACACACAGCCCGTTTCATCCTCAAAGTCCTTGTGATCTGAAGAGATGAAAGTGAAGAGAAATAGATTAAAAGCCTCACCCCAGCCACCTAGCAGGTCAATGGCAGAGCTGGGAAGAGCTCCTGCTCTTGCTGCCTGTGGTGCTGGTGTCCCACACCATGGAGAAAGCTGCTCTGAGGTGTGTTTTATTGCAGCTTATTGTCTATGGGCAAAATGTGGACATTAAGTCATATCCATACCCTGCAGAGAGGATTCTTAGGAGTACTAAAACAAGAGCTCCTGGTTTTCATGAAGAATAGGATTTTTATAACCAGGGGGTTCAGGAATTATCCAGGTCTGCAAACATAATTTTTTGTTCTATTTATCAAAGTGTCATCTCTAATATTAAAGTAGAGATTTGGGTGGAATTCCACCCACCATTTCTTGAGGTGTGTACACTGCTCAGTACCAGCTCCTCACTCACAGGGAAACTGGAAATGTGAGACACAGGGAGTCTGATACAGAAGCAGGACAACAACCTTTTCCATTCCAATTCTGAAGGCTGCCAGATACTAAGGAGTTGAGGAATACCCTTTGTAAAACAAAAGCAGGATGCACACTGCCTGTCCTCACATTTCAGAAGCACCAGGGGATCTGGGTGACCGCACAGCAAAACCTCTGCAGCAGAAGGTGTAAGATAAAAGATACAAAGCAGCACAGCCCTTTGGAGGCTTTTCTAACCTTCCTTCCCATCAGAACCCCCCCAGCCTGCACAAATGCCTCCTGTGCAAGCCATGCTGCTCAGGGTTTGGGGTATGGGGGGTTTCTTTGGGGTGTTGACTTGTGCATCTGCTGCCTCCAGCTCTCCACCCACAGCACAGCTTCTGGGGCCCTGAGAAAGTTATCTCCTGATTTATTAGGTTTTATGACAATGGCAATAAGCGAGGCAGCTTTTTAAGCAGCCAACCCAATTGTGATGTGGGGTGTGTTGTGGTGTTTTGTTTTGTTTTGTTTTGTTTTGTTTTTTCACGGCACAATGTGGATCTACTTAGCTTTATAGCTTAAATTTCAGCCTTTCTTTGCCCACAGGAAAGCCTGAGAAATGGGATTTGTGCTAGAAGCTATAGGGGAGAATACCTTTTAATTAACCAGAAGGGCAGCTCAGGGAAGATCTAGCACTGTCTCTTAGCTGAGTTTCCAGCTTCATTCTGAGAAAAACTTATACAAATTAAGGTAGAGCAGTAATTGCAAATCAAATTCCCCCAATGACTCAGATTCCTCTCCCTCAATTTACCTGGGCTGGGATGACTCCAACACAGGGACAGGTTTGCAGGCATGGGCACTGCTTCTGGTTCTGTCCCATTCCCCCCAGGAGGCTCAGGGAATGAGGACACCTTGCTCAGCTGACATTAATCTGTGTGGTTCCACTGAGGTCTTTTTATTTCCAAGGCAATCCAAACCTCTCATTCCACTGCTGGGAGGGAAATATTTTTCCTAAGAACACATCAAGTTCCTCTGCCCAGAAAGGAGAAACTCACCACAGATCCTGCCCTGTCTTTGCTGGCTTGGGCACGGGATGGTCACACTGACCACATCTCCATCCCTAACTCCTTTGTCACCTGCAAGACAATTTCACCCAAAAGCAGAGCTGGCTCACCAGGGATTACATCCCTGTGATGTTCAGAACCACGGGAAGGTCAGAGCAGAGGCAAAGCCTCTCTGCTTTGTGGAAAAGCTGAGAAGATAAAGCTTGTGAAACTTCACAACTAGCACTGCAGCTGCAGAAGCCTTAGTGGGAACTCTCACCTCCTGCAAGACTGAGCAGGAGGCAAAAAGGAGGCACAGCTCCAGCAGAAACCAAAGCTCAGCAGTGCCAGGACTCAGGGAATGGATACACACGCTTCCAGCATGGATGTTAGGGATGGAGCTGAGCCCAAAGCCTGTATACTGATACCCCCACCACTTCAGCTCATTTAGTTCTGGACCACAACCAGGTCCATTCCTCCTGTGGCCCTGTCTAGCCTCCATATTGCCCTGTGCTGTTCCTTGCCAAGTCTCACAGTGTTTTACTGGACAAGGCATGCAAGTTAAATTTACATTTTATTTGAACTATGTTTCATCTTGTTCCTGTGTGTCTCTGGTGGTGATGAGACAGTAAGAAGCTGGTGAAATTTATTTCTGCTATGCTGTATAAATAAAAGAAATAAAATACTTCTCCAACAGGAAGAGTGAATGCTCTAATGCTTTGTTTAAATATGCAGTTGAGAGACTGTATTTATCACGCAGCATCTGTATGCATCTACAGCTGAAATCTGCTCTCTAAAATTAAAAGATCTCATTTACATGCATTTTATACCTGTGTCACACCACCGAATTCAGTGGATTTTCTCTTAAATCTATGCTGGGGAAGAATCATGCCCAAAGCTTCAGAGAAATAACATAGCCCACTGTATGCATGTTTCTCAGGTACTGTGATTTCTAGCTGGCAGGCTGCATTTCACAAGAATAATTGGTGTATACATACACCATGTGAGATTTATGTTCCCTGCATCTTTGGTTATATACAATATGATTTAAAGGGCACGGGCTGCAGAGAAAGTGGACAGCAAAGCATACAGTATTTGAAAATAAACATAAAGCAAAATGGTTTGACATCCTATTTCACTTAAAATGTAAATGGTGAGCATTCAGAGTGTGATTTACAACCTTTTTAAAAGCACAAATGTTTTTCTTTTCTTTTGGCCTCAGATGCCACAAATCAGGAACAAGCTTTGCAGCTTCAGGGAATCCCCCTTGCTGCTTTTCTCCCGTCTTTTTGTTGCTACCCAAAGAAACAACCATGGATCCCCCAGATTCATTTTCTAGACTTTTTTTTTTTTTTTAATTTATTTCACCCCCTGGTGTCTTGAATTGGAATTTGGCTGTATTGTGAACTTCATGCTGCAGGCTCACAGACAGAGAGAGAGAGAGAGGGAAAAGAGAGGAAGGAGATGTGATGTGTCAGCTTGCTGCCCAGCAGCTCCCTGTTTCAGGACTCTTTCCCACCCAGGCACCTGGCTGTCTCCTTGTTCTCTTGGTGAGGGCAGCTTCATCTGCCTCTGCCTGATGTTCCCAGGTGCTGCAGGTGTGGATCACAGAGGATTTTCCATGGGCTGAGCACAAGAAGGCAAAACCCCAGGAGCTCCTTCCCTTCTCCCTCCCCAGCGACTGGAAAAGCGAGCCGGGAATTTTCAGCCGAAACATCCAAGCCCTTAAATCTTTAATCACCTTTCTCTTCTTTACTTGGAGCACAGGAGTAGGAGCTCGGATCTTCCGAGATCAAACCGAATCCTTAATTGGAGGAGCTCTTAATAAGGGTTAAATCTGGGGTGGCCCTGGTGCCCATCTCCCCCGTGCTCGCTGCTCATGCGCTGAGCGGAGCGAGGGGGAGCCTGAAGGGCGTCCGTGTTGAGCAGCCCTAATGAATCATTTTTCCTCAGCAAAAATCTGGCAAACTTCAATCCCGGTTCCTGCAGCCTCCCTTTTTCACATGTCCAAGCCCTCTGTGACACATCAAATTTAATGAGACTGCACAGACCTCAAATAAGGCACTGTAGCACTGCTGGGATACTTTATTAAGGAGGATCAGACAGAATGTGTTTGCTGTTTAAGAGCCTTTTAAAGGCAAATTGCACTCCTTTTTGGGAGGGGGGATGAGAGGGGGGACCAGGGGAAGCCTCCCATTTTTGCTCTCTCTCTCTCTTGCCCTTCTCAAATAGTCATTCTGCAGGCCAATTCAAACAGAACATTAAGGTTTCTGCAAACAGGGAAAGCAGCAGAATTGGCAGTAAGGGCTGAGAGACCAGCAATGTTCTATTGAAGGTTGCAGGGCAGGGCACAGACAAAGAAATGTGTTATTTTACAAAATAATAATAATAATAATCTGCCTCTGACAAGCTGTGCAAGGGAACACCCCACCCTGCTAGCAGGTGCTGCCCCTGCTAAGTCCAGGGAAAGGCCAAGTTAACCCTCTCTGGCTGGAAAAAAGGTGGGAAATACTTCCCTGAAAGATGGATGATGTGAGATAAGCCCTGAGCCATCCCCAGGGAAACCCTGGGTCAAGCATTCCAGGGAAGAAAGGGGAGAATCAAATATTATGATTATTGTAATATCTGGGTAAACAAACATAAGCACTGGGATAAGGCAGAGTTCAGTTCTGCACACTCAAGGATTTCAGGGAAGGGAAGCTGTTTGGATTTGCTTGCTAGGAATTAAATGTGGATGCTGCAAGAGGTATCAAATGAAACCTTAGATGACTTCAAGGGTTTTTTTACTGCCATAGCCAGCAAAGGGTCTGTCTTTGTAGACCCTTTTGCTTGGATAACCCCATTTTGCATCCAAACTCCATGCTGTAACTTTTGTTGCATCTCTCATGGCACAGCAACCTCTTGTTTAATTCAGAGCATGTGTTATCATCCTCTTCAGTTTCTCTGTGTCCACCTCTGGCTGCATCTAGCTCTAAAAAGAGACCACAGGCCATTGATACCAGAGGCTTCCACAAGCAGGAGCACACACTGGCTGCCACAGCACATCCTCGCTGCTGGAGATGTTGGAAACCCAAATGAAATACACAGAGAAATAGAGAAAAGTGAATCATTAAAAAAAAACCAACAAAATAGCTCAACAGGTGCTGGACATAGCATCACCTGACAGGGCTGCTGAAAGCCAAAAGGTCTATCTTAGCCTACATATTCCAACCTATTTGGGGTTTATAGGGAGATTTAAAAATTGGACTAGCTCTCGGAGAGCTCTCAAGGGTATTTTGCTAAAAGCAAAGGAAATAAAGTTAAGGAAATGCCATAGACCAAACCTGGCTCCCTGGTTTCATGCTCTGCCACCTCAGAACCCCGAGTCCTTGGAGTCAGAAGGAGTTACAGGTTAACACATCCAGGCAACTGGGGCCTCAGAAAAGCTGGGACACAGGGTTGGAAGGAAAACACAGCAGGACTGCTTGGTCCTGCCAGGCTCAGCTTGCCTGTTTTCTTCTGAGCAGTGTGCCAGAGCATGCACAGTGAGTGACCCTTACCCAGAGGCAGCTGGAGATGTGGGAAGAACACACAGCTCAAGGGATGTGCATTCACTCTTAGTAGGTCTGTGCTAAAAGCAGAAGGTCTGTCCCAAAAGAATTCGATGGGAAAAGAGGAAAATGACAGCATTTTTATTTTGCCATAGTAAGGACCTGGCCTTCCAAAAAACGCAATAAAGAGAAATGAAATTGTTTATGCAAGAGAAATGCTTTGGTTGCAGAATAAAACCAGAGATGTTTCCTGTGTCAGGACCACTTAGGAAGAATCTGTGAAAGGTCCATGGGGGTAACCGGCTTAATTTAACTTTTATTCTTCATCTTTGGCAACCTAAGGAGGTCTGGGGCTTTGTACAGTGAATTCAATGATGATTTGGATCTGGGTCGCATTTTATCTGAACCACCTGCATTTGGAGTCACAGGAAGAGTGTGGTTAATGGATCAGTTTAATGGCATCAGTTCTGATCCATCTCTAATTAAGGGCTCTGCCAGGAATACAGTCAGGCAATTCTAATGACCCAGAGGAAAAATTGTGAAGTCAGGTAATGAAATTTGCTTATTAGACAAAATGGGAAGAAAGAGTGCAGGGGCACAGAAATCAATATGGTAAGCAGGACAGTAACATCCAGAAAGCACTGCACATGGAAAAAGCATAGCTAATGAAGTTCACTGCTGAGAAGTGTAATAATGCTGATAACAAAGCCTGCACTGATAACATCCTTGAAGATGTTCACCTGGAAAAGCTCCAGCTCGTGTGAACTTCTCAACACTTTATTCCATGCTCCAGCTTACTTGGCTGGAGGAGGATTTGATGGGCTCTGACTTTTTTGTGCCTCCCAGTGCTTTTACAGACAACTCCTGCCATGTCTCCTTCTCCAGCAACTTTCCTTCCAGTGCTGTGGAGAGAGGAACACCCTTTGCATATATAAACAGCAGAGTGATGTGACTCCTGAGGATGCTGGGCAGGGCAGGGTCACATTTGAAGCCTGGACAGATGCCACAATAGCCCCCATTAGATCCCCCCCCCCCTCCAGGAGATGTGTGACGCAGGTACCCTCCCAGGATTTATCACCTCCAGCCCCTTTCATCCAAGGACTGTTTAGATCTGTTCCCACCTTCCCCAGGAGTACAGAGAAGACGCACGTAAAAAAGCCAAAGGGAAACACTGGTGCTGCCAAAAATGTAACCAGTATTTATTCTGTGGTGATCTACAGAGTACTGGGCAGGGAAATATTTGTAGGTGGGATAGTTACAGCCTTCACTCATAGGCTGGGAGGAAAGGAGGGGAGCAAACCTTCCTTGTTAGTGACCTCTTTTTTTTTTTTTTTTTTTTTTTTTCACCTTTGTTTTTTTTGTTTTTTAATTTTTTTTTAAAAAAGAGAAAACTTAACCCAAGTTTACAAGCTTTTGCTCTGGAGCAGAGCCTTTTGTGTCTCTCTAGCCCACATAATTGCATTCCCCCCTCCTCTCACCCGGTGGCAATGGAATGTAGGTGGAATGTCTTTACATAGGGACCAGCTCATGCAGGGACTGCACAATACAGGGAAGAAACAGGAGCCAATCTAACTAAAGGATCAGGCAAGCATTGGAAGGAAAATAATATTGGGCTGTCTGCTGCCACATCTAACCCTGTGAAATCCCCCCACGAATCCCTCGCTTCCTTCTTCCCAGAGGTTCAAGGGACATATCTTGTTACAGCCTCCTTTTTAACACTTAACTTTTCCCCCCCCCCTCTCTAATGCTACTTCTTTCATTCTGCTGCTGCATATATATATTTACTGGCAACGGAAAAAATCAATAAAGGAGAAGGAAATGACTTGGCAGCCTTCCGAAGTGTTAAAATAATTCTCATCTAATTGAGCCCCATTGTTTTGAAACAATATTGCCAGCAGTGCAGCTCAGTAGCTTGGCCTCAGTTCTCAAAAGCAACTTGTGCTTTGGGGTGGTTCTGATTTTCTGGGTCCTACTCAAGGTCTCATCTCCTTCCTTACAGGGACAGGGCTGGTGCACACATCGGAACACTAAATCTCCTAAATTCAGCTGTCCCTCTGAGATTTATCCTTGGGAGCCCCCTGCTCCAATCTAATTTGAGGGCAGCAGCCCTAGGAGTGACAGTGTGTACCCATAAAGTCTCCTTGCTGGCTTCCACCAGGGAAAACTTGGAATGACATTAGTACCAAACAGATTGAACCAGGTGCATTCCAATCTGTCAATTCTTTGTGTAAATTATTGCTACTTAAACACAGACTTTCTTTACCAACTGTAAAATATTCTGGTACGTGCTGTGCAAGAGCATGGACAGCTAATCCTTACACTGAGCTGCTTATTGGGGCTGGTTGTAATCTGGAAACTCTTCTGTGGGTAATTCTGATTTTTCCACATTTTGTTGATGCTAGTGTTTTTTTTAAAAAAAATCAGAAGGACCCAAATGTTGAGAATGCCTGAAGATCCTCTCTGTTCCCAGCACAAAATATTTCCTCCACTGTTCAGAATGGTTTTTCTTTAACACGACACAAAGTGCTTCATTTCCTTTTTTTTTTTTTTTTTTTTTTTTAAAAAAGAGCATTTGTATTATAGAAAAATGGAAATGAAAAGTCATTTTGAAATGGAAAACCGAAGCCTTTAATTTTGAAGAGGATGGGAAGCATGTCTCAGCTTCCCTGGAATGCTCCATCTTGATTCGAAACAGAGTAAATAACCAATTTTTTCAAAACAAAGCCTTTTCACAGGAAGATAAAAGCTTAAATGAAAAACGTCCCATGACACAAGTTTCAGTGACTTCCCATTTTGAGATGAAAAGCTGTCCTTTCTGCTTCCACACGGGGTGAAGGAGGACACTTTGCTGCAGAAGAACACAATCCTATTTCTCACACCTAAGCTGCAGAGCACAAACCTCCAGTTGAGCAGAGCAAATACCAGGCTGTGCCTTTTGTCTCCTTTTAGCACTTAAAGAAATCACTATTAGTGCTGCCACTGCTTTGCTTTGCTGTGTCACACACCCATCACCACCCTGGCACCTCGGGGCTGGACCTCATTTCTACACCAAGTGACCAGTTCCTAGGTATTTCAGTTTTCCTGAAATATCTCTTCTACTGGACTGTACCTGAGGTTTGTGTTGAAAAGAACCACACGTGGAAAGACAAACAGGAGGAGCCATCATTTGCAGCAGCATTTGGTGGCTTGGAGTTAAATTCTCCCTAAATCTCTGAGCTTCACTCCTGAGGGGCTCAGCTTCAGACACTGAGCACTTGGTTCTCAGCTCCTTTGCCCACTGTCTTCCCTGCCACCTTTAGCAGGTGCCCCTCCTGGTTTCCAGCCTAAAACTAGACATCCTTTTATTAAAAACTTGGGGGGGTGAGTTTTCACCCCCTTTAAAAGCGTTTTTATCAAAGCTGTGCCAACACAAGCACAAACAATCAGTAAATTATCCTGATGTGCTGCAAAACAAACAAAAAAAAAGCTCTGAAAACACAGGTGTGTTCATTCCTGCTCCTCACCATGCTCTGCAGGTTCTCCTCTGCCATCTCTCTGCCTCCAACCACTGTCTGCTGGGAACATGAGCAAACTGCCCAGGGAAGGAGATGCTGAAGGTCCAAATGTGAACCAAGAGGCAGCAACCTGTGCCCCAGCCTCTTCCTCTCCCACCCTGGGAGGAATGAGCCTTCGGGTGGGAAACATCTGCCCTCCAGCCCCCTCCTGGGGAGCTCCAGGGTTTATTGGCAGGAGTGCAGCTCCACATGGCACTCATAATGTGGCCCATTGTGTGGCTGCACAACCACAAATAGGTTAAATCAATAAAACGGGAAAAACCTCACTTCTTGTATCAAATACCATCCATATCTAATGCCTCCAGGATGCCTTCTGAGCCCAGAAGGTCCTGCTCATTTGATGCCTTCACTTCCTGGGTATCCCACAGCACTTCCCAAAGGAAAAAAAAAAGTCAAGATATTAGCTTTCCTTTACAAAAGAAACGTGAGAACGTCCGACTGGGGAAAAGTCTCAGCTTGACCAACCTCAGGGTTTCTGTTTGCAGGACTGCAGAGAGGAGAGTCCTCCTCCATCCTGCTCCAACCCTGACCTCCTGGGAGCATCATCAAGGGGTGGAAGCCCCAGATCCCCTCGCTGGTGGCACTGCCAGCACCCGATAAGGAGGGGAGGTGGGCAGCACTGGGTGACCCCAGTGCCCTCAGCTGGAAACTAAATTCACCTAAATTCTCCAGTGTGGAAACTCCATCCATCATCTCCACAGCTAGCATAAAATGGGTGTGTTTCCAGCTAGCTGAAAAGCAGCCTGATGCAAGGGAGGAAGAGGATTTAAACCATCTCAAGAGCAGTTACTGCCAACTCTGGCCACAGTTCCCCAGAACCCAGGTTGGGTTTTATTTCATGCAAGCAGGCAGCAAGAAGATCTAGCTGTATTTCAAATCAATACCAACCAACCAGCCTTTGGCAAAGGCCTTTGAACAGAATAAGGATGATGGGATTAGGAAAAAAAAAAAAAAAGAATTCATAAAAACTAAATTAAAAATCACACCTCGCTTCACACTGGAAATTGGACTCGGACACTGCCCTCTGTTTGGAGGAAACCTCTTTAAATGCAATGTATTGTGTAGGGAAATTCTCCCTGGAATCCAGGCTTCCAGCACAGCATTACTCTTAACTCCCCACGTTCATGAAATCCCCAGAAAAATTGCAGCATGACAGAAAAGGCAACCTCCTGGCAGGTATCACTGTGGTATGCACGAGTTTCTGAGCAAGTCACTGCAAGACCTGCTGAGCTGGGGAGAGGAAACTATTGGCAGAGGGTGGTAAAGGTAATTCCCTTCACAGCTCCTCTCAAGTGATGTCTGATAAGGGATAATCAACAGTCTCAAGATAATTTTTAATTCTCCCTCTCCCCCAAGACACACAGAGAAGTTTTGAGTGACAGACAGAGAGGAACAAGTGATGCTTTTTTGTTGTTGTAGTTGTTTGTTTCCACCCTTTCTCTTCATTTCCTCATCCCAGTAGAAAAAGGAAATATCAAGGGGAGACACACAACTTGATTTGGACTGAGGAGAAAGCAATGGAAACCTTCCTGGATGCCACAACAACCCCCACCATCCCTAGATAGCCCCAAACTACCATAAATAAAGACACTGAAAAATGTGGAATGTGGGTTTTGTTGGTGCTTTTTTTTTACCTGCCCATCATAAAATGCAGTTTTCCTCCTGCCAGACTGATAGTTGTGCAAAAGCAGAAGGAAAGGTAACAAACTTCTGCACTTTTTGCTCTGACTGCAAACACCCCCAAGCAGGAACCCTACATAGTGCAGCACTGAGTAAACTCCAGGTATCCTCTAAAACAAAATAACTGCTGTCAGTTATTGTTCTTCCTCAGTTCCCTCAGATTTAGAGCCCTTGATGTGAAGAACCCACAGCAAGGGTGAAATGGGAGAATTCACCCTGTGCTAACACTTTGTACCCCAGATGCAGGGACCCTGCTGTGGGCCCAGCTGCACCCAGACACAACCCAGAGCTCTGGCATCCCCCAGGAGAGGTTTCCTGCAGGTGCTTTGGAGAAAACAGCCCTTGGGACTACAGTCTGATGTGTGTACTTGGCCTTTCAGAGCTTTACATCCCAATCATTCAAAAAGAAAGGATGGTGGGGTAAGTTTTCATTTTTTTTCCCTAGCAACTGCAGCTCTGATAAGGAATTTGTAAAGGGGAAGGGGCAATGGGGGAGGCAGAAGCCCTCCTGGTGAAGCACTCAGGTAAAAAAAAAAAAAAAACAAAAAAACTACTGCTGAGTTATTTGGCAATAGCTCTTCTCATCTGGGGGTATAAAAGACTCCAAAAAAAAAAAAAAAAAAAAAAAAAGACCACACAATAAAAAGGAAAGCTTGTCTGAAGTACCATGTTTTACACATTGTTAGACTGGAGCAATCTGTTGGAGTGAACCCTTTTAAAAAAGGGGCCATTTCTGTGTGAAAAGGCAGTTGTGTGGAGCTGGGAGGCACACAGCTGTAGACAGCTGTGGGGCTGGTACTGTAACTGAATCATTTTCAGAGTGAACTCTGGCATGGTGACGGGAGGCCCGGGAAGGGTAGCACAGCCAGAAAGTACAGTTTGCTTCTGTATGAACTGGGACACAGCCACCTTCTCCCACAGCTCCAGTTAACAAATGTGGAGCTGCTTGGAAAAAAAAAAAAAAAAAAATCATGCTGCTGCTCTTCACCCTTCCATCCACCTTTTTTTTTTTTTCTGTGGCTTTTAGTTTTAAGAAATTTTAAATTTAATGTTTTTTTTTAATTATTATTTTAAAGAAGTCTAATTCTGGACACACAAGAAAATCCTCTCCTTTGAGCCCTGCCTTCTGACAACTTATCAACCCCCCTGAGGATCCCAACTGTACCATCCCAGGCTGGGAGGGAGAAGCCTCCAGCTCCCAAGCACTCAAGGGGTGAACCCTGCTGCTCTCCAGTGCATCCAAAGCTTCCCAAATCTTTCCATGCTTTCCCCATAAGGCCAAACCATTCCCAGAAGTGTACATCTGTTCTTTTACCTTCCTGAGCTTCCCCACACTGCAGCATGCACACAGATATTTGGAGGTGATAAATCTTTGGAGGGTTCTGTATTTGTACCCAGAGCAGGACCCCTGCAGGGCAGTGAAATCAGGGTCGAGGCAGATGAGGATCCATCCTGCCACACCAAAACCTGCTGGTTGTCCCCAAAAAAAGCAGCCAACCCTCAGCAGGAGGCACCTTGTGTGAATAGGTGACAAACAAGGTGACCAGTGGTTGTTGGAAGAGGTGACAGCTGTGACAGACACCAACATAAATCAGTTTTCCTTGCCTAGGAGCCTCTCAGCACATCACACCCCATGGGCAGGAGGAGATCATTACACAGGGTCAGGCTTGTTCTAAACCCCAACTTGCTCTAAAACAGGGTCTGTTGGCCCACAAAGTGTTCAGCCATTGGCCAGCAGGGTGGGAGTGCCATAGAAAATGGTAAAAAAAAAAATAATAAAAAAAAATATATATATAAAAATTATTTTGGTTGTGGCTTCTATCCAGCTTAGTAAAATGGGAAACCAGTGTGGGATGGACAACCATCTGTTTGAACTCTACCCACATAGAAGATGCTGCTGAGATGCCACTGGGGGAGACAAGTGAAGCTCTGAGTGTGGTTGGAGGAGGAGGAAAAGGATCAGATGGAGGCAGAGAGTTTGGTTCATGTTAAAGGGAGCACGAGAAGCCCAGAGGTAAAGAAATGATTTCACTGGGCTGACATTTGAAGGGTTAATAGAATTTCAGCTTTGATCTTCCAAGAAAACATGCTGAAAACTTAGCCCAAGGCATGTTCACCATTTTGTTTGCTAGTAAAACAATGCAATTTGATTTTTGTTGGCTTGTTGTTTTTAAGTGGAACCTCATGGGTGTTCTGTTAAATTCAGCCCACAAAAGCAATTTGTGTCATTTTAATGTAGCTCCTGTGTTAGAAATGTTTGTTTTTAAATGCAAGTTTTATTGTTTTCATTGTCTGCACATTAAAAAGCTAGATCAATAAGAAAAGCAATTCATGATGTTGTTCTTCAAAAGTCTTATCTACCCCATAAATTGGGGCAAACATGGAAGTGTGAGGAATAACAGAGGCTCATTCTTTTGGGATATGAAAAGAATAATTCAAGATCTCCTCTGATTTGACCTATCACTGCTACCCTCTGTCTTAATTTTTACAGGAGACTGATAGGATGGAGCAGAGCATTCTGTCACTTGTTATAATCTGGTAGTTATATTCTAGTTTTCAGGCATGGAGGCATCACTTTACCTTCTCTAAAATGCCAGAGAAGCCTTTTTTCTGCAAGAAAGATCTATCTAAGTATTTACCAAACACCAAGTGTTTGTGTATGTATTTTTTAGTAAAGAATTATCCCAACACAGAAGGTAAAGGGGGGACAAAACTGCAGCAAGAGTCAGATTTTTGTTTGTCTCTTGATCTGCTATTGGCTTTACATTCTTTCTACCTCCCAGGGCCTCCATTTCCCACCTAGACCCAGTGGAATATTTGAATACTTCTACTGGAGAAGAAGTAGGAGAGATGAGCTTGTTTTCACCTTCCAGTTGGAAAAATGGCCCTTCCACAGGTGCTGTCAATAGCAGTAACACATCTACAGCTCTTAAATCCCTGGTGTTCTGCTCCCCTGCCCAGGCAGAGTGGTCCTGGGTGGCCACAAAACTCACCTTGGCTTTGTAAGTTGTGATGGAGCATCCCCTGGATGTGTATTTTAATAAGAATATGTATTTTAATGTATTTTAATATGTATTTTAATAAGAACCTTTAAGTACCCTTTCAAACACTCCCTACAAAACCATCAGTGCATCCCACTGCATGGGGAGCTGCACAATACTCATTACTTTCAGCATCCCTCAAGCTTTTTGCTCCATCTTCCCTAAAATACCTTCCTCTCATTTCAGTGCATTTCTCCCTAAAAGGCTGGTGAGATAAGCAGCAGCAGGGCTAGGATAAGGTTTGACTCTGCACACCTTCACACCTCAAGAAATCCCACCTACAATGGTCAAAAAAATAAGGAAAATTGCCTACAATTTCTGAAATAGCTGCAAAAGGTTTATTGCTGAAGTGTATGCAACAGCAACTTCAGCAAAGATTCTCCACCAGGTGTGGTAGAAAAGGGACACACAGAGAATCTTTTGGGAAGGCAGACAAGCACTAGAGGCTACACCAGATTTTTAATAAATCAGCATCCAGCTGCTGAACACACAGGATACTGTAGGAAACCCTGCTCAAAGACACATTCCTGCCCAATGTCACTCCTAATCATGTCACCTTACCTTGTAGGAAGGAGACTCAGGGGTTTCAGAAAAACAACCAAACTGAGAAGATGCTACAGGGGCTGCTCCTTGTCCCAAAGTAGAAGATATGGCTAAATTAGGTCTGGGTTGGGACCCCAGTAAATACAACCAAATCTACAGTGAAACAAGCAGCTCCTTGGAGTTCCCCTCCCAGTGAAATGATAACACTTGGGTCAAAGATCATTTCTGCTTGAAAAATTAGACAGAACTGACCCAATTTCTGTACCCAGTGACCCCAGTACTGTAAAGTTATCACACAGTACTGGCTGAATCTGCCACCACCCCACAGCCAGGGGATGCTCCATCACAACTTACAAAGCCAAGGTGAGTTTTGTGGCCACCCAGGACCACTCTGCCTGGGCAGGGGAGCAGAACACCAGGGATTTAAGGCAGTGCTCCCTTTCTTCCCAAATTCTGCCAGCCCACGAGGGTGAAAGTGCCAGGGCTGCTCTGTTTGCCTGAGCACTTGTGGCAGGAGCATTCACGTGAAGGATTTGAAAGGCCCTCAAGAGTCACTCAGCAAGGTAGCAGAAAGAAAACCACATGATTTAAGTGGCCACTCCACACCCTGCAAACAGGATCTGAACCCCAGGGGCACAGCACACCAGGACCTCCCCGTTTGCTCTGCCCACAGCCCAGGGTGGTCAAAAGCTTTCAGCATCTGAGTTCAGCTCAGCAAAGCCCAACTTTTTCAAGGACAGCAAATAGCTGGTGATAACTCCTCTCTATGCTAGAAGTTGCTCTCAGAAAACGTTTGCTAAATAATTTAGGAACAAACCCTAATCACAGTAAAAAAACCCAGAAAAACCTGAGTCTACTCCCACACATACAAGACAGCAAAAAATCTATCAAATAAACTCACCTAGTGCTACCCTACCATCCTCCCAGTCCTGATTTTCTTTTGATTCAGCAGCTTTCCTACTTTTGGCATTTCTGGCTGGCAGGGCTGGATGTACTTGGTTAGAATTCAGAGCCACGAGGGGGTTTAGTAACTGAAAGCTGCCTTTTTTTTTTTTTTTTTTTTTTTTTTTTTTCCCTCCCCTCCTCTCTCCAGCAGCTCAACAGGAGGTAAACAAAAGTTCTAGAAGGGTGACCTGCATGATTAAGGTCAAGTCAAGTTTAAACTGCTTCAGTCCTCATCAGGACCCACCAGTAAAAATCAGAAGCTTCCAGTACTTTCTGCAATTAAATTAA
The DNA here is from genome assembly GCF_036169615.1 of Heliangelus exortis. Taxonomy (NCBI): domain Eukaryota; kingdom Metazoa; phylum Chordata; class Aves; order Apodiformes; family Trochilidae; genus Heliangelus; species Heliangelus exortis. The sequence goes on from NC_092447.1 coordinate 2,752,582, forward strand.
AAAAAGGAAAAAAAATCAAACCGCTGTTTGAAATCTCTGGATCAGCTGAAAATGACATGGGAATGGGACAGCAAAGCACTTGGCAGGGCTCAGTGGCATTCAGGAGGTGTTTGTCCCAAATGACTGCTCCATGGTGCTGGGGGCTATATGGGGGTCACCCAGGACAAGTCTGGACTGTCACTGACTGACCTGAAATGAAGTAAGGAAAGGGCAAAACCCATGAGAAATAAGAGTATCAGGAGAAATGCCTTGCACGGAGCTTAGACCAAGATCCACAATGAGCAATAAACCAGAATTCACTTGTTGGCCCTGATCCAGGCAAAGACTTTGCCTGTAAAGATCAATGTCACCCCCCTGACTTCAGTGAAATATTTGGATTCTGCTGTAGCTCTTTGCATGGCTCAGGTCTCCCTTGAAACCATCCCTCAGCAGCAGCAAAGGTCTGCTCTACAACACTCATCCTTAAATCCAATTTTCATCGTAAAAAGTTGAGAAAAATATCAACATCAAAGAGACAGATGGTGCCATAATAAAGTGCCCTGTTCTTACTGATTTCCACTGCTTTTAATTATCAAGGCAGCCCCCCCCAACATAGATGTTTGCACTCCACGTGTCAGTTCCTAGCTGCTGGATGATCCAAAGAGGGACTAAAAAACTTCCAGAGCTGATGGCACTAATCTGGTGACCTGATGAAGATCAAACCAAGAAACAGTTAGTAGGGAATAAAGACAAAACATTGCTGTTATCCAAGAAACCTCATAAATCTGAACATCTCCTGCTTGCTCTCTTGTAGCATTGCTAATGTTTCTTCTACTTTGACTTTGTGGAGGTGCTGATTGCCTGCACCTCTTGGCCTCTCTCAGGATGTCAGCTCCATCTGCTACAACACATCACAGTGAACCTCAGCAAGTGCAGTTCCGGTGCTCACTTTGCCTTCCTTTTGAATTCCTATACTTGGCACAAGGCTGCAGAATACATGTAATTCTTTTTCAATCAAGATTCTGCTGCCTTCTCACCTCTTGACTATTTTTTTTTTTTTTTCTGCCTCTCGATTCCCAATTGCTCTCTTCTCATCCTTCACTTCATTCTTACCTTGTACTTGCTGAAGGGGATACAGAAAATGATACAATATCTTACTTTTTATGTTTTTGCTGAACATCTCGACTGCCACTTAAGGTTGCACCTTAGCAACTAGAGAATAAACTCTAATTGTTTTGACACTTTACCCTTTGACACAGCCAGACCTGTAGGCTCCAGCATCCAACTCTGCTTCTAGGAGCTCAGAATTTCAGACTTTATTAACCTGATCTTGGTTTCTGCAACACGAGTGTTTTCTGAACTTCTTTCATCTTTGCCTTACTGCTGCTAAGAGTGTCATTTTCCATTCCTTGTTATTCCACAGCCTTTACATTCATATACAGCTCAGTTTTCTGCCAGTATCATCTTTTCATTTGTGTCAACTGGATTACAAGTTGCTCCTCCCTGCCTCCACCTTCCTTCTCATTTTCTGTGTCAGGTAAAGTTATCACACAGTACTCTAAACAGATTTTATCCCACAGTTGCATTCCTTGATGGAATTCCTTTATGTTTCCCAATTGCTTGCCCTACTAGGCTGTAATTCTCTGACAGTATAAAGTGTTCATATCCAGACAAAAACACAAAGCTGGCACCAGGAGTTATGGTCAGCCCTTCCTCTGGTGCCATCTCCTTCCAAGAATTACAAGAAGCCACATATTGCACCTAAAATAAAGCTAAGATTGGTGGGATGAATAACCTGCCAGGAGGTGAAGCTTTCTCTTTTCTCAGATTAATTAGCAGTCACCTCCCTCCTTTAGACACCAGACTATAATCCTTCCAAGACTCCCAGCTATATTTATTTATTTTACTCCAGTAATTGGGTATTCTTCATACATGGTTGTGCCTGGCGTCAGTAGATGGCACTGTGACATACATTCTTCTTTTTTTTTTGTTAGCCTGCAAGCAAAGGTTTGGTTTTATGAACAATTTTTTTAAAAAATTTTTTTTAATTTTTTTTTTTTTTTTTTGTGTGTGTGTTATAATTAGTTTTGTTTATGCAAGGTTCTGTAGTCCTTAGGGAACAAACTCTGGAAGCAGGGAGATAATTTGCTTTCTGCATTTGCCCTGTTCTCTGATTGAGGTCAGGTCTTGAGCCAGAATCAGTCTCTGGGTACCAGTCACTGAGGTTAGGTTGAGATTCCTATAAGAGGAGATTTTCCTCCATATTATTTGACCACTCTTGATCCAAGACTGGTAAACTAGTTTAAATAGGGCAATTAAATTTCAAATTTATTAGTGTTCCCCTCCAGCAGAAAAGCATCTGCAATGCCCAAGCTATCTTTTTGCCCTGTGACAAAACATAATTGTTGCTGTATCTAGAAGATTGGTCCCCACAGAATGGTTCCTGCAAATGGAAATGAAGTTTTTGAGTTCTTTGTTTCCTGAAGTTGAATGCCTGATGTTGGGAAGGCAAACTCCAAGTTCAGGAATCCACATGTTCAAGAACTGTCATAAGTGGTGCCCTGCAAGAAAACTCAAAACCTGAATGATTTAATGATTTTCAGAGGTGGAGACTGCTGCTGGCATAAGACCTCAGAAACCTGGGGAATGCCAAAACAGAAAAAAAAAAAAAAAAAAAGAATTCAGTGCCAAAATATGAATTGAAATGCTTTCAAATTGGCTTGATGGCTGACAACTTCAGTGTCAGATGCCTGAAGTTATTTGCCTTCTTTTTTGAGGGAGAGAACAACAAATTGTGTTATCCCCTATCAATGCTTAAGTTAGGATGCTTGATATAATGATACCTAGAAATCTCAGTGAAGGGACAGAGCCCCATTGAGCTAAGTGCCTTTCAAATATGAGATTATAAATGGATTTAGATGAAAATGTCATCAACTGATCTTGCAAACAGCCTTCTCATTTTAAGAAAAAAGACTAGAAAGATGATTGAATGCTTATTAATATTTTTTCTTACAAAAGCACCATTAAAATTTCCTTGCATTTTCCCCCTCAGTTTAAGTCATGAATTCACCTCTACCTTTAAAATTTTGCTAATGAGTTAGCAGTTGATAAATTAAAAAAAGACAGCAATTAATGACCAGGAAAGAGAGAAATACCAAAAAAAGTAGTGTTAGTATAAACATCTTCTGTCAATACAAACATACACACAGGGCATTTAAGTGTATGGAATATCTTTATGACCTTCCAGTGGGAAGTGTCCTTCAGAAGAATGACAATTATCATCAGTGCTTGATTAGCAAGTGTCAAATTGACAAAGAGTGATCAGCAAATATGAATATACAACCTGTGAAGTACAGAAAACCTTTAGGAAAAGGTACCACTAAATTAATAGCTCCTTCCAACACTGAAGCATGATATTCTACATGACATTTAAAGTCAAAGAATGTCAGACTTTCGTGTCTGTCCATGGAGGATAAAACCTGTTCTTCAAACTCCAGTCGGAACACGACAACTTTGAAAAAAATTGGGAGTTATTAAAGGGGGGATTTTTGACATCAGAGACCCCAGAAATGGAGCAGAGTATTATTTGCCTTTTTGCATGCTTACAGCTAAAGCATTGGCTTCCATTCAACTAATAGAAATGTTAGTGCTTAGAGCCTGCATGCCTTGCATTCTTGCAGTAATACAATTCTGTATTAAAATCTATTCCAGTTGCTTGATCTATGAAAATTGTTAAAATGTGCTGCGTTCGTACCAAGCTTATTGGATCAAAAGGAAAAAAAAAATAAAAAATCAATTTTTAAGCAGAAAGAGAAAGTGAGAGAGGGAGCACACTGTTGTCCCTATCTTACACGTGATGCTTCAGTCCTCACAAAAGTTGCCTGTATCCAAAAAGTGACAATTTTATTTCAGGAGGTGATGACGTTTTAAGAATTTGTTGCAACTTGTGGACAAAGTCGTGGTTGATTTACTCTCCAGCATTCCTGAGATTTCGTAATATGTCAATACATCATGTTAATGCAAGTTTTTTAAAAAAGGAGAAGAGAAAGCAAAAGCTCCCTTCCTTTTTAAGTATGAGTAATCTATCCAAATCCTACTGAGACACACAAAGGAACGTCGGCAATTTTCCCTTTCATGAAATGCGGACTTGCTTTAAATACTTCCTCCCTACATTTTCAAAGCACAGTTGTATGAAATGAAGGGGAAATGACACCCTTACCCATTGAAAAGGAGATTATGTAAAACTGGTTGGAGAAGCCAGCCGTGTTAATGCAAATACAAGTATGATCTTATTCATAAGTTGCCATTGTGCTGGGGGAACCTGCCTTTCCTCGAAGTGTCTACCAAAAAAAAAAAATCTGTGTGAGGAGAAAACATGGCTTGGTTGTTGTGGGTTTTTTTTTTTCAGAATACATTACCCTGTTTTGCAAATAAATATGAACCCCCAAAGATCACTTTAAAGAAGTGAAGGGCTTGGTTTTTCCATTGTGCTGAGCACTCGATTCCACTTGAAGTTAATGAGAGCAGTCAGCAGCCTGGACAATAAGACACCACAAGGATTCTGTGTGCCCCAAGGTGCTGGAGACATTCAGTGAGGAGCCAGGGCTCAGCTCCTTTGCCACTCGTGGCCAAAGTTTTTTCTTTGTGTCAACTGCCTGTTGCTTCTCAAGTAGCAACTGGGGACTGTCTGTGCCCAAGAAGTGGTTTATAAAGTCAGCCCCCTCCCCTCAGAATGAAAAATGCAGTCACAAAACTCTGCAGTTAGGAGATAGGTAAGTAAGTGATATCAATATTTAATATTTAAGGTAAATTCAGGTGAATTTATCCTTTTGCTAGGGAAGACTATTGCATGTATCTGGAATAAAGGAGAAGTGATGCCCTCAGCCACTGGTAAGAAAAGCATAGATACTGTGGTTGGAGAAGCCAGCTGCATGAGTGCAAACAGATCTATAGTCTTATTGCTACATTGCTTTGTGTTGGAAGCACATGTTACTGCATTTTGTACCCAAGTGAGAATCAACAAACTCAATCAATAAATTTTTGAAGTAAATTTGCAGCAGAGCTGACCCTCTTTCTTCTGTCTCCCACTTCCTATTCTTCTTGGCTTGCTGTAGAAATTCTTCGGTAGTGTGAGGAAGCCCGAGGCCTTGGCTATGTGTATTTAACTTTTGATTGGCAAAGAAGGTCTAATTAATCTTCATTATGTGGATTCTTTTGAAATAGATGCCTATATTGAGTGCCCTTCCTGTTCAGCTCTGGTCCAGATGAGTTTCTGGCTCGCTCTGTAGGACCCTGGGGTCTTATCATAGGGAAGACTGTTCAGCATTTGATGAGGAAATGATTATTCAGCCTTCCTACCCTTTTCTACTTACACATGGCAGCTGTTTCCAGCCAAAACTGACTTCTGTCAGCTAAAGGTAGCCCAATGGCCAGCCTAAACCAGCCCAAGTCCTCTCAATCTTTAGGAAAAAGTAGCTCTTCAAAGGAGAGAGGTTGCAGCCCCTCAAAATATCTTCTGCAACAAAGATAATTTCTTTATTTTCAAGAGAGAAGTACAAGGTACAGAAAAATATACTTATTTTTCATTTTTGGGTTTTGTTGCTTGAGTCTTTTTAAGCAATACCTAAATTAATATTAACAAGAATTTACTTTTTGTATCATGATTCTGAGTAAGGTCTGAGATGCCCATTTTTTTTCATGCTAGAAGAAACCAAGATTTATTCTAAGATACAGGGCCCAGACCTGCAGAGCTTGGCTTCAGCAGTCAGAAGCCACTGAAAGTATTTACCAGGGAAAATCTTGAGACCTAAAGGCCTCAGCAAGTGATATGATACAAGGAAAAAGCAAGGGGAAAAAGAAAACCCCAATAAATTAGCTGTGATTGAAGCCCTGGCTTTTCAAAGACACATAGGACTTCATAAATCAGTACATAGTGGAAATGCTGACTTCCAAGCAGTCACTTAATTTGCTTTTTAGATCAATGTCCATTGGATATAAGCAGATAAGATCATTGTCCACAATCTTTATCTAAAGAGTCATAACTCCAAGTGTTTATCTAATGCTCAGACTATGCATGCAACACCCAAAAAGATGTGGTGTGGGGAGAAGCTTACTAAATTTAAGGATTTGCTTTTTTTGTATTTACTATTTTGACAGAATCAGGGAAAGAAAGTTAACTTCCTTTCCTCCTCCCACCCAGTTTATTCTTTAATCTTTCAAAAGAATTATTAAATCTTTTAAAAGATCAAACACTGAGATTCTTCACAAAGGTTGTCACAATGAATTCATTTGCAGAGCTTTCATCCCTCCTTCCCCACTGTGCTGAAATAATGTTGACTATTTTTCCCTGTCTCTCTTCCTTGCTGTAAAGATTCAGTTGCAGAGGTTGTTGCAAGGACTCTGATCTCCCACTCTTTTCCCACCTGGCACCAATGTATCCTGGAAACTAAAAAGGCAGGTGTTGATACCTTACTGCTGCAGCATTGTCCAAAAATTATCTCATAAAAAGGGTTGCAAAAGGAGGTTTATGACACTACAGAGCAGAGGAAAAGGAAAAGCTGTGATGGGGGTGAGACCACCCAAAAATACCATTCTGTATGAGTGCTACTTCTGGTTTAAGAGATCTTTTTAAATGTTTGGAGGTCCAAGTAGTACTGATCAACACTACAGAGAACACCAAATTCCTTTGGCTTAATTAGGAGAGCTTGAAACTAACACAACCACACACCAGAGAAGTAACACACCCAGGGACTCAATCAACAAAAGATTATGTTCTACTCAATCTCTTATAAAACCAGAGAGCTTTCCCCCCAGAACTTATAAAGCAAAAAGAAGGGATGTTTTAGATGCAGGATGTTTATTATCTGAAAGACTGATCTTCAGAATCAGAGGGGTTTTTAAACATACTTATATTTTCTGGAAAAAAAAAAAAAAGAAAAAACAAACTTGGTTTTCATCTCGCTTCCTGAGTTTTGCCCCTTGTCAAATGAATCCTATCAGAGCAGCAAATCATTTTTTCTAATTAATGATTTTGCCTCTTGATGGGCTGTGGCATTGCAGGGGGAGCTGAGCCAGAGGAGTTGTGTATGGAGTTTGCCAGATTTGCTGCTCCTGGTGCCCCCCTGGCACTGCCTGGGACTGAGAGCATGGGGAGAGGAGCAGAGGAGGAATGCAGGAGAGTGTGATGCTGGTGATAAAGGAGAGGCAGAGATTGTTTAGTCTCTCACGTCATAAATCCACCTCTTACTGATTACAAAACACAATTTTTAAAGGACTCAAAGAAGGGATAATTCTGTTTTGAAAACCCTGCTCTTTGATCTAAGAGCATCAAATCTCTCTTCAAGCTGAGCCCTAAACTTCTGGTATGGCAGAGGGAACTACCTTGAGACCACATCTGGGACCACAGTGCTAGCTGGAAAAACTGAGGATGCAGAGAAAAATCACATAAAGTAATGGAGGATGCATAGAATTAGAAAATTTCATTAGAAAATGGGATCTTCTAATTGTCACAGCCATTTAAATCTCACCAGTTTCCTGGCTGGAAAAAGAGAGAAATAACATTTTGGTTCTTAAGTATTCACAGATTCAAAGTTGTCCATCTCGTTGCCCTGAAGTAAGAAATTTGCACAATCTCAACACAGAGGATGCTCTAGACTCTCAAAAAAAGAGGTATACCAAAGAAATAAGATAACAAATGCAACTTCCAAAACCTGAGAAACACAGGACCCTCCCCAGCTAAATGAAAAAATCCTTGTAAATTCAGAATGGAGCTGTTTCATGTTTTCTGGAAACCATGCTTGTACAAGCCCCTTTCTTTCCCAAAAACATGCAAAGCTTTTGAGGAAAAAACAAGGAATTTCTTTCCTAAAGAAAGAGTACAACAAGACAAGGAGATTCAAATATCCATCACTCTTTCTACAGCTGAGAAGGGGATCCAGTCCCCAGAAAAAGTTTTGAAGCAGTTGGATTTCACAAGGCTTTGGCTCACACTTGCAGCTCATTGCATAAACTCCCCCAAAACAAACCCCAGCATTTTTTTTTTCAGTCTGCAAAATAGACATTACTTTCTTAGAAAGACATAATAAGTGTTTGTTGGGGTTTTTTTTTTATTTATTACCAATGAGCAAACTCATCTCTGCACGCTCAGTAGACCAAAGTATTATCAATTCCAAATTATAACCAAGCCAGGGTTCAGTGCAGCAATGTAATGAAAAATGTATCATTTCTGGCCTGGGCTCTAATTAAGTGAGTTTTCCCACATGGTGAGCTTTTCATCTTTACAAACACAAAGGAGAAACTTTTTGAATAGTTCCTATCATATAACAGGAATCCTATAGAATTATAGACAAGTTCCTATCGTCTTTGGGAATGAGCACTTGCCTAAGGATTTGCCTATTTCATGGAATTCACTACAATCCAAGTCTTGCTGTAGATTTCTAGAAGACAGAAGAGAAAAAATGCCAAGATAAGAAATAACCTTATTGTTCAGTAGCACTTTAGCATTCTAGGTGCATCAATAAATTCTTCCATTTCTGCCTTTATCATTGTTAAATTACATGGAGCCATTCCACAGGGGTCTTGATTTCACCTGGGCCTGCACCCAGAAAACATTGATTATATCATAACTGGAAGCTTTGTTTTCTAAAAGGTTAATTTGTCCAAGGACTACACAACAGGTGGGCAGAGGAGAAATGGAAACAACTCTGCTTTCTCCTGTACCTCTGTGGAGAGATTAAGGTTCAAGCTCATTTCTTCCTAAATCTTTCTTGACAACAGCTCTGTTGATAGTGAAGAACAGAGTCATTCTGCTCTGGATAAGAGGCAACAGCTCCTACTAAACCCTGGAGTCACAGAAACACTTCTTAGGAATCAGTCTCTAGCTGGGTAGAAAAATAAGGTCCAGGTCAAGTTATTCTGTCAAAAATTTAGAACGTAACAGTTCAGAGTTGCTAATTCTTCACTGATTTTTCTACGAGGTGCAGAGGGATCATAAAAATCAACGAGAAGATATTTCAACTCAGACAGATCTGTCACTGACCAAATGGTGAAAATTGAACCTGTTCCCATCCCTCTCTTTTTTTGCCCAAAACTCCAGGTCTCTGCTTTCCCTGTCCCATAGTTGGATGTTCCTATGTTTTGGCTGCTATTGCTTTGTTATTTGCTGCTCCCAGCAGCTGTAGGCAACTGTTTCCTCCTTACCATCTGCCCATTCTGGATTGCTTTACACCCTCATGCTGTGCTTTAAAAAAAGCTCTTGCACAAAGCTGGGCTAAACCAGCATATGGAGCACATTTACCTTTGGAGGACAGAGGGGTTTGGAGGAACCCAGGGGTTCTCTGTGCCAATACCCAAAAATTTGTGAAGCCATCCTACCCTCTACAAACCTCACCACACAGAACCAGGTTTTGGAGGTCAGGTTCCCTCACAGGTAACTCCACAGCCAAGGTGAATTTAGGTTGTCGCAGACACAGAACCATCCAGACAGCCTTACACTTAATAAAGCAACAGCAAAAGAAGAAAAGCAGGAAGGTGATGGGACTTGAAATGATGAAAACAACCCCAGGTCATGTGGCAGACACAGGAAATCATATTGGCATTGCTAGGCTCAATCCTCACTTCCCTTAAAACTCTGATTTTACTACTGACTTCACAAATGGTGGAAATAAGGCTCAGGCTTTGCTCCATTCTCCTTGCCAGCAAGACAAGTGATTTGTTCTGTATCCCACTGCCCTTCCCACATGCAGACAGCAGCTGTAAACCTGATGCCATGAAATCCAGGCCAGTGTCCCCACCTCCCCCACAGCTCTCTTCCCAGAGCCAAGATTTCACTCAACATATGGTCTAGAATTCACTCCCATAAATCATTTTGACTGTCAACTCCTTCAGCAGCTTGGGCCAGACCCAGAAAAGTCTTAGGGGGTCCTCAGGTACCCAAGTCTCTAGCAGGGATCCAAAATTGCCTTGATTAGTAGCCAGATATTCCCAGGGAGGATCCTCCATCCCTTTTTCTGCCTGAAAGTTCCTTCATTTCAGTTCTGCACTGAGCCAGTGTCCAGAAGTGACCCAAATGGGTCCAGGAAGGTCAAGATGTGTTGTAGGATCCAGAAACCAGGTGCACTGGTACTCATCTCCCTAGATGTGCTTGGACTGTACCAATACCACAGCAACTGGATCACACACACACACAAAAATAGATCTAGCTACAGGATTCAGGAAAAAAAAAAAACCAAAACCCAAACAAACCAGCTGTCAAGAGAGGTGGATAAAGACCCCCTCATTTTCTGCAGTGCCACAGTGGATGGAGCAGTCACTCTGATCCGTCCTCAACCTTAGAAAAGGGTTTAACCAATTCCACAGCCTTCCAGCAAAGCCTCTCCTTGCTGCAGCAGTTTTAGGAGCCAAGGAACACAAGAGGAGGTTCAGGAGGAGCAGAACAAGTGGTTAATGGATGCAAAAGGGAAGGAGGAGCAACCCTGGGTGCTGGTCCCTGTTTTCTGGGTGTTTATTCAGGGGCTGGCTAATGTAAAATGCATAAGCTGTCCTGAATCCATGCATTTATTGTTAATAGCACTTGAAGGCAAAAGCATACTGATTCATTTACTGGGGAATGATCATTTACCATATTAGCTAATCTATTTATCAATATAAAGTCAATTATTATGAAGCATCAAGAGTGGCTAGGAATTATACAATGTAAACATAGAGGATGGAATCAGTAAGTAATGATATTTATTCATAATTCAAAATACTGAATAACATACAGAAGAGCTGCAGAACACAAAGCCCACCTTGAAGAAACACTTATCTTACTCTCTAAATGAAGATTTTGGGATATATTTTTATTCCAATATTCTTTTTAATGATTAAAACACACTTCTGACAAATTTCTTTACTGTTACTATGCATATGGGCTGTGCAAACATGTGAAGCCCTTACACATACCAAACAGAATAAGTTGCAGGCAGGATTCTGAGTATCCCAGTCTCTAGTTTCAATCCTCCCAGGATTTACTTCATAAAGAGCCAGAGATGCAAACACCAAAATAAAGCATCAGTAAATTAGAAATTCACAATGAGACTGGCAAGAAGGTAAAACCTCCCTTGCCCAGGCCAACAGGCAGACTAAATCTAATCTGTTTTAATGACACTGTTTTGGTTTAATAATTTAAATTATTAGTAACCTGAAGAAAGTTCTGCAGTGAAAATCTTGATTGTGTTGCAAAAATTATAGCCACAATGGTTGCTGCAGTCTCTCAGAGGAACCTTTTCTTTAATGTCTGGCTAAAACAGCATATGAGAAAAAAAAATAAGCTTTAAGCATATATGGAAAGCTCATCTCCCACTTCCACATTTGTGGAAGCACCCAATAAACCAAACTGAGCAGTGTTGTGGGTTTTTTCAAAACATCTGAATCTGATCAGCTCACTTACTCAGTCCAATGTGTACCTTTCCAATTACATTGCCATTTAACAGGTGATTTACTTATCAATATTAGAGGTTCCAAGAAGCACAATTGTCTTATTTCCAATAATTTGTAGCATCACATTGAGCTCACCTACCCTCTTCCATGCTAGAATTAGGAGCTCTGCAACAGAGAGCATATTTATTGGTCTTAACCTTTTTAAAAGTTATCAGTCCTAAGAATAGCACCACATTACTGTGCACTCAATTTTTAATGGAGTTATACCAGAAGAACCCAATCTATTCATAGTCCATAGAGCTTCAGCACTCATATCTCTCCTTCCTTACCCTCTCTGCTGTACATAATATATAATTATGTGATATTGTACATCTGTGGTATACAAGAAAGCACTGGCTCATATGGTCCTGATTTAGGGACCCAGGTTTGAGGGGTTATTTCAGCTCCCTTCCCAGTAAACACAGGTGATGTCACCTGGCAGTGAATTTTACTCATTTGACTTGGTGGAAAAGCTGTTTGCTTTGGTCAGTTGGGGACAAATCACCTCCTGCTTGTCCTCCAATAAAGTGAGGACCTTACACTGCTACATTTTCATTTTTCCTCTCTGACCCAAACTCCTCCTTTCCACCTGAACTTGCAGACACTGCTCAGCTCTACAGCACAGGACACAGCTGCATGGAGTGTGACCCTAGGACAGACTCTGTGAAACCTGAGCAGATGCTTTGGCACACAGCTTTTACATCCCTCTATCCTTCTTTTCCAAAGGCATCAAACTTGGGGAAAGCTTGAGACAAAATATTTGCTCTTTAGTTTTAAGTTCAGGTATAACATCTTTGGCAATGCTGGCTCAGCATCACCCAGAGGTAGAAAGGGGGGAACTTGACAAGAGGTAGAGAAGTCACCTCAACACATCTTTCAGATTGCTGGAGGAATTAACAAGCAGCTCCTGTTAACCCTCAGACCCAAATGTCACTGCAGTAAATCTCCAGCAATATCACAATTCACCAGGGGGCACAAAGGGATGAGTCTCTTTTGCCTGCCAGCTTTAATTTCATTTTTTTTTAACTCTTTCATTTCCAACATTTCAAGCAGGAAAGCAAGGTGGGCATCAGAAATGCTTTAAAAACTGCACAAGAAGAGACTTTATCTTTTTCCCCTAATTCCCCCCCAATTCCAGCAGAGTTTATCTGCAACGGTGCCATGAAATGCTCTCATCAAAAGACACAGGAGCAGAAGATGCTGAAAAATCACAACTTGCTCCTTCCTCCACCCCCCACGCTCTCTGAAAGAAGGGGAAATGGTGGGGTTAAGAAAATAAAGTTCCCTCCCAGTCAAGCTGCCACATAATGAATACAGCATTATTATGCAGAAGGCCTCTTGAGACATCGGCCTAAAAAATTCCACTGGAAAAGGAAACACCTGTTGGAATATTAACTAGGACAAAGTCAAGCAAGGAGAAAGAGGATAGGTGGCCAAGAGGTTGGAAAACTAAGAGGAAAAATTGGAGAGGTTTTTCTTTTTTTTTTTTCAAGTGTGACATTCCTAATATTTGAGGTCCTAAAACAGCAAGCTGCATTTTCATCATGCAAGTATTTGGAGAAAAGACAAAAGAAAGCCAAAATTAGGAAAACAACCTATGTTTTTAAGAGCAGGGTTGCTTTGGACATCCTTACATTGTGTGGCCTACAGTAGCAAACAGATTCTGGGGATTAGAAACCATTTACAACTCTTCTTTAATACGGAAAATATTTTTAAGAAAAAAAAAATAAATCAAAATCACTGGTAATTCTATTTTGACCATGGGAAATTTCTGTTAAAATGAAACCCACACCCTGTTTTACAGGTTTGTGAAGATCTAATACACTGTAATAATAACTTCTGCTCCTCATTCACAGTCTCCCAGTCCCCTGGAGATCCCACAATCTTCGTTCCCCATGGGAGACAGCAGCACAGGACAAGGACTCCTCACAGATGGGTGAGAGCTCTCTGCTCTCATAGCTCTGGACAGCCACAATTTAATTTCCAAAGACCATAACCCAGATAAAAAAAAAAATAAAAAAGAGTTCAGAAAGACATTTAAGGACCATTGGAGTTGCAATTCCAAAGCTGCCCTATGTCCAGGTCCTCTGACCTCTGCTGAGCTTCCCAGCTATTCCCCAGTCAGTTTTTCACAAGATGAGCCTAGAAAGAAGACTGAATTTCACCCATTTTGCAGCATTTGCTGATCAACTGGGAGATGCATCATCAGCCAGACCCTATTTTCAAATGATTATCCAATCCAGACTGAATTCAGCCCAGGTTTGAGAACACAATGAAGAAGAGGAGCCTGCCTGCAAAGAGCACTTACACTATGCTAGAAAACATGATACTTAGCTGTAGTGCACTTGTAAGCATTTCTTTCTCCAATACCTTTATTTTAAAGGCAATAATGTTTCTCTCCCCATAATATGCTAGAGAAGTAGCTTAATCCTCTTGTAAAAGTCCCTGCAGAGCAGGAAAATAATGTGTTTCAAAGGTTTAAACTTGACATAACAAGGCTGAGGGGCTCAGTGCTTTGCAGGGTAGATAGGCTTAGATATAGAGCCACAGAAAGAGAAATGCTCAGGCTCTCTGCAGCACAGATGTGATGCCCATTTCTAGAATCTCACCCTCCTGAATAGGCTGGCTGCAGAAACTCATCAAGAGAGAAGGAAGGCACAAAGCTTCACCGAGATTCTTTCAGCGAGGCAGCCATTTCCCACTGCCTGCTTGGGAAAGGAGGTAAAAAAAATAAAAAAAATAAAAAAAATAAAACCCCAGCCACTTACAGGGATCTGTCTTGGCAGCTTAGCAAGAAAACCACCACAGCTTGGAGCAGCACTTTCAGATTAAGCCCATATACCACACCCAGGATGTCTGAAGGCTCTCAAACACACCTCTGCAGCATATTGATTGTCCAGGAGAGCCTTGCTAAAGAAATAATAAATGAGCAAGCTGCCATCCTCAGACCTATTGACTGGGAGGAATAAAACCTCCTGCTTTCCTTCCTGCTCCCCAGTGCTAAGCAAGCAGCCCCACCCTCCCCTAAGGTGCTTGTATTTTACAGAGGGCTCAAGCTCATCCCTTTTATAATGAGCTGCAGCTTATCCTGATTACCTGGAAAGCACATCAGCCTGTCCTCCCCAGCCCTGGTAATCTTTAACTCTCTGCACACAGATTCCATCCCCCAAGAGCGTTACACCTAATTTCCTTTGGGCTTTTTTTGTATAGAAAAAAAAAAAAAAAAAAATCTATCAGTGGCTACTCCCGACCCTGTGCCCAAGCCTGAGCTGCAGGAACACTTTCTTAATTCCATGCAAGCTTTTTTTTTTCTTTACAAGAGCAGCTGCTTTCACACTCCCAGTGAATGCTTTAGCAGAAACAGGTGTGTGAAGGAGGGAGTGTGGCTGTGGGTGGGTGGATGGATGGATGGAGGGGAAAGCACCTCCAGGGTACCTAAAGGGAGGGCAGAGGCTGCAGCACTGCCTCAGGCATCATGAAATTCAGATTGTCCTCTGAGCCCAGCCTCTAGCTGTGTGTTACCTTGTTTTGCCAATGCCTCTGCTTCCCCTTCTGTGCTTTGTTTGTTCAGAGCAGAAGCAGTGCAGCAGGGCCCTCCTCCCCCATGTATTTAGCAAGAATAGAGCCAGGGTGGGAAACAACTGCAGCTGGTGCCTGTGGGCCCAAAGTTCTCAGATGGAAATAAAAAATTATAAAAAAATTTTAAAAATCACAAACCAAATATAATTTCATCTTATGCAAGTAATTGAATTTTTACTGTGATTTCAATTAGGAAGAAAAAAAACAAAACTGGAAAGAACCCCAACAACTTGAGGAGATGTTATTATACAGACAGCTGCAAGAGATGCAGGATCTGGACCCACTGGGACAATAATAAAATCCACATAGCAAGGAGGAAGTGTGCATTTTACATTGCTCATGTTAACAAACATGGACAATGAAAACAAAACACTCCTTACAAATAACCAGCAGTTAAAAGAGTCAAAGCACAAAGAGCGAAAAAGCCACATTGTTTTCAGCCTCCTTTCTCAGCAAAATGAGACATTTTGGTTTCCCTCAGTCTGTGTTTTCCCATCCTTTCCGAATTTTAAACCTCCTCACTAATTTCAAATACATCAAGAGCACAGAGTAAAGGCCTGGAAGAGCCCTAATTCCATGAAAAGCTCAATGAAATAGGGAGCAGGTAAAGGGAAGCAACCTTATGAACATCACAACAGGGAAAAACCAGGTTCATTCTAAATTCAACACAGAAACTGGAGCTACTTTCCAACAAAGATGACCAGCACAATAGTGATACAGACTGGACTGAAAATCTGGGGACCAAGGAAAGGCCCAGAATGCAGAAAAACTTCACTGGGAAAAGGAAGAAACTGGAATCAACAAGAGACTTTCACTTCCCACCCACGTGGGAAAAACCTTTCCAAGCATCCCACTAGGGATTACTGTAACATACCTGAACAGTCAGAGATGAGCTGGTTCAATTCTCTCTAAAAAATTGAAATAAATACCAACTGGTTTGATTTGTTCAGTTCCCAAGTGCTCTCCCACCTCCCCCTGGAGCTGTTTGGAGGTAAGTAGGTCTGTCCTCTGAAAATTAAGACCAAGGAGCCTTAATTAAGCCTCTGAAGTCACAGAAACACAGCAGTCCACTTGTCTACATCAACTTCCAGAACATTCATGATCAAAAATTGCCTTAGAAGAAGCCCAAATCACTTTCTTTCCCAAGGCTGGACTCTGGGCTGTTGAAGTTTTCCCTCTGCAGAAGCCAAAGTGGCCCAGTTGGTTCCACCACCTCCAACTTGTCCCCAGTGAGCCCTGCAGGACCAGCAGCCTCTGCCATAAACCAGCCTGTGCTGCTGGGGAAATTAATTCCAACTCAAATGGATCCTTTCCCATTTTTTCAGCACCTCTATAACGGCTGAAGGAAAAGGACAACTGGAATTTCAGCAGATATTCTGTACTTTTCTGATTAATGAAGTTTCCTTCCATACAGTACATCACCATACCCAAGCACACCCATCACCTGCAGGCTGCAGGTGCTGGAACACCTTGGATGCTTTAAATGCCACTTGAAATCCACAACATCTTCAAAAAATAGGCCTGGGACATCACAAACTTCAAGTTTTTTGGAGCCATGTCCACATATCTCTGACATTTCACCCACAACAAGTCCAATTTTTCATTATGCTGAGTAACACAAAGCATCAAAACTGCAAAAGTGAATTAGAGTTATGTTAAAGTACTGTTTATGTTAGCTGGCAAGTGATTTTCTGCTTGAAAACCAACACTTAAATAATCTATTTTTATAGCTTCATTACACTATATTCTTTATGCCTTCCACTGAAAGTAAATTACACAGGGTATTGATCTCACTCTCTCCCAGTGCAGGAGCCAAGTGAATCCCTGTCCATTTTCCATCCCAATGGTGCCAATTTCTTGGTGCCAATATTCTCAGGCAGCCAGCCATGCACAGTGACCTGACCAGGTTTGGACTCTTCAGGTGTGCTTGAGCTGTCCAAATGTCCCACAAGGAGCCATAAAAAGTCCTCCCTGTTCATTAGTACCAGTAACTTGATGACATTTCTGCTGCTCCCTCTCCTCTGGAGGAGCTCAAAGTGTCACTCGCCTGTGATTAAAGGAGAATTTAATTTTTTCATAGCAAAAATTTCAGCAGTGGAATGCTCAAGCCTTTTCAGACAGCCAGTATTTAAGGCTGGAAGGAAGCAGGAAGAAATACCCCATCCACCACAACAGCATCATTTGAGGAAAATCAAAACTAACTTGGAAAATCGAAACCAGGCCAGAGCACAGGCACAGCTCAGGGAGAGAGAAACATGCAGGAGGCTGTGAGCTCCCAAAAGAGGTCCAGATTTTTATCTGAGCCTTTTGCAAAACACAGGGATCTAAAGGTTTAGATTCCCCATACCATGTTGTGTATGCAGGATGAGAATAAGGAAGGCACGTGGCTTGACTGAGGAACACTCTGTTCTTCTCCTCTGTGACTACCAGCAAATTATTTAGTCACTTGATGACTGTTTTCCCCATCTGTGGAAGAGAATAATATTGAATGCTCACTTTGCCCACACAGCACTACGTAAAAACTGTTTGAAAAGGTGCATTTTGAAGTATGGTCACATCATGACAAGTTGCACCCTGGGAGTCTTTCTGCCCAGATACTCAGGAAGAGCAAAACCTCCAAAGAGTCCTGGGTTCTTTTTCCAAATTTGACAGGTTTGCATTATGGGCTAATTAATTTTTATCAAGGGCTTTCAGAATGTCACAGAAAAAAAAAAAAAAAAAAAAAAGGCACTGAATAAATGGGAAGCCTTTTTAATAGTGCTGAGATGAGGCCAAGGAAATCAGATTTGGATCAGAACCTGTATAGCTCTAAGCCTTGGCTTGCTGGAATCTCTCATAATAGTAACTAATGAAAGAGACTGCAAACATTTGTTTTTCAGACAGAACTATTACCTTGATATGAAATGCCTTAAATCACTTCAAAGAAAAATATTTAAGTTGTAAATACATCAGAGGATGCTGAAAAGTATTAGAATTTAATCTTCTGAGTTGTGCTCTGCACTTAGCTCTTCTGGTACTGCTTTTATTATTGTAATCTTGATAAAGGCACTCAGAGGTGAAAACCAGAGCTTCATAATTCACACCCAGCTGCAAAAGGCTCCAGCAAAGCTCTAGTTATGAATTGTTACACCTGAAGTCTCATCCTGGACTACATTTGCTGCAAAATCTCATCTGGTGGGGTGGTGGGAGAAGGTGAAATGGGTAAGGAGAAGGGTGCTGCATGGGTATAAATACCTTTTAAAACCCAACCTACAGCTCAGCCCTGCCTGTTCAGGTGTCCTGCTGGCAGAAAACAACCCAGAGGGTGGGAGAGAGGGGAGAGTGCAGGTGTAAGCCATGGGAGGAGAATTCAGCATCAAACTGCTGTTGGTTCCATCAGCTTAGCAACTGTTTATGCAAACAATCTGGCTGACTCATTAAAGAACTGCTCTGATCAGCTATTAGCTGTAACTGACAGATTAAGAGGAGAACAGCATGAGACAGATACTTCAGAAGTGAGAGCAAAACATACTGGGAGCTTAATCTCGGTTTTAATTCCAGCACCCTGCTCCCCACCCCCATCCCTCTCTTTGTTGCAGCAGCTTTGCATGGCATCTCTCATATTGTTCAGTGCATATCTTGGCGCCCACCTAGACACTTCTGCATTCTCAGCAGCACCCTGTGGCACCCACATGTTCATTTGACATTCCAGGGAACCCATTGCAACAGCCACACATTCTTCCTTGCCTTTCTGAGGGCTGCTTAGATCACAGATGCTCCTGGTATCACCCACTGTGCTTCAATACTTCTCATGGCCCATGCACATTCTTCAGGGTCTAATCCTTTCAAATAATAGTGCTTTCCTTCAGATGCTGCCTGATACCAATTTAAAAAAAAAAAAAAAAAAAAAAAGGCCTGAGATAGATGTTTGCTCTTTTTCATTTCCCTAAGCTGATAGACAGGACTTGTCAAATACAATCAAGAAAAAATAGCTCAAAACCTGCTACTGTTCTATTACATATTTCATGTCCTCTGTGTAGCAGGGAAGTCCCAATCCTAAAGAATTCCCACTTTGAATTACAAAAAGATCTTATAAAAGCCACACCTGGTTCTTACACAGCCCACGATGAACTCGGGGAACTCAGTGTCCCAGGATGTTCCAAAGCCCCCTGACAGGGGATTTGAAGTGCATAGAGACAAATAAATAGAAGCAAAGCCCACCTGTAGCAAGCACAACATCTCTGGGTTGCCAGAAGTTACCACCATGCTCTGAGAATCTCTGCAGCCACTCCTGAAGTTGCTCTTGACCTCTGAGCATCAGCTCCTGGCTCCAGCTCACAAAGGTTAAGGCTGCAGGGATGGATCCACCACCCAGGGATGCTTCAGCTGCTTCCTGAACCTTTCCCCTTCCCCTTTCTCCTCCCCTTTTTCTACCCCCCCAGGCTTAATTATAAAAATAGAAACATCTGAGCCCTCCCTTTCTGGGGGAGCAAGCCTTAAATAAATGCACATTTGCAGTGCACAAGCCAAGCTCAGTTATCCAAATTTTGTTTCCTTTTCATCTGGGCCCCATCCTTCAAACACAAAAGGTGGAGCCCAGGTGCCCCCCCGGAGCATCATCCCTGGCTGCCTCATACCCTGAAGCCATCCAGAAAGCAGCTCCCCATCCAACCTGGACTTCAGAGATCCCCATCAGCTCCTGCCCTGGTGTCAGGCATCCCCTTAAACCTCTTCCCCTTCCTGCAACCCAGCAGAGACATCACTAAGAGGGCCATGTGGCCTTAATTAATCATTAAGCCTGATATCCCATTAACAGTTGCCAACAGCAAATGCCTGGCACAGGGCTGGGTCAGTGTACCCTCTGCTTCTCTGAGATGCTCCTCTGGTTTCAAGTGGTCTCCAGTGGCTTTGGGATTGGGATGGGGTGGGATGCCTCTACTTGGACTGGGATTCCCTTCCCTATAGGCAGAAACACCCAGTGTTCCACTCCTGACTTGAATAAAAAGCTTTGTGAATGATGAGGTGCATAAGCTGGCCACCATCTTGCCCCTAAATATTACCCAAACCCCTTGATTTCCTGAAGAGATAAAAATATCTCTCACTTTTTAAGTCCCACATTGAATTCAATATGGTCTGCATTTAAAATGCACACCCAAACATGCATCTATCTATCCACATATATACTCATATATATATATATATATGTATTTCAATACATGCCATATATCCAGGATATATTTCCACGTTGTGCAGGATTAAGTGCAGTATTTCACTGGGAAATAAATAAATAAACAACCAGCAATTTCTCAATTTCTTCCTGCTGTGTGGCAGTGGTGAAAATTGCTTAGAAATAGGACTACTATAAATATTCTATATATAACCACACATCACAGAGGAGTTGGGGGGAAAGGGGAGAAGGTTGGTATGCTTGAAAAATGTGAATACAAAAGCAGGCATAGAAACAAACCCAGCCATTTCCACCTTGATTTTATTTATAGCTGCAGTGTCACGAGGTGTTTCTTTAAAGTCAGGATGGAAGGACCTATCCCTCCTTCAAGGAGGGATGCAAAAAATATTATTTTGGAAAAAAAAAAAAAAAAGGCATACAAATCTGGCCTGAAAAACTGTGGCTCCTCTTGCTTTTTTTCCCTGTGTTTGGAAGAACTGAAGTTTAAAACTGTGCTTGCTTCCTCATTAACACTTTTATTCCTCTAGCCTGAGGAGGTGGCTCCCTGGTTTTGGAGTTGGGCCTTGAACTGAAAAGAGAAGAAACAGAGAAATTAGCAAACATTTCTGCCACCACCCTTCCCAAATTTCCCTTCGTTACAGCAGGCATTGGCAAGGGAGTCAAATTTCAAAATGTTCTGGTTAGCTCCACAGTTGGTCGAAAGTAAAAATGAAAAATATTCACTCCAGCACTGCCAATTCTTCTGTGAATGTATTTAGTTTTGAAATTCAGTAGAAATATTGAAATAATTGGGATGAAAAATTTAACCAGCTCCTTAGAGAATACTTTGCTTCTGAATTCTGGAGTTATAGTACAAACCCCTGAGGAGCTCTCTATTGTTCCCATGTGAGGTGCCATATGGAGTAGGAGGGGTGGGAACTCTTCCTTTGAGTTATGACAATGAAAACAAAAACATAAATAAAATAAAGGAAGTTCTGTGTTCTCTGCAGGGACATGACCATGGACTCCCCAGTCCAGCCACAAGAAATTTTTGCTCCTGGAGCAGCACTTCATGGAGAAGATGGCAGCAGTACAGGAGGGTTCTTTCAGGGCTGCTTATTTTACAGAAAATGTGAAGGCCAGCAAGTGAATGAGCATCTCCAGAAGCCCTTTGGGGCTGTGCCCTGCTCAGCACTTTGCCAGCTCAGCCCCACTGACCAGACAAATTCTGGATGCTTTGGTTCCTACCAGGGAACTGTGGCTGCCCTGTGATGAGAATCAGATCTTCTCCCACGTTCCTGCACTGGGGAGATGGTGAAGCAGAGGTCCTGATTCTCATACGTGGCCATGACCAGAGGGAAAAGCTCTTGCAGAGTGTCCTGTGCTGCTCAGTGGAAAGGGAAGAATTGCTTCTCCCTCTCCTGGAAGCCTAAAGAGAGAGAAATGGCCAAGGACCCCCCTCCTGAGGCTGATTTATGGGAGCCCATGGAGTATTTCCAGTTGCAATGTGCTCAGGTCCTTACCCTGAGCTCCAGCCCATTCCCTCCCAGCTCCCAGGCATGAAATCTGCTCATTGTCTTTTGGATGCTGGCAGGAAACTTGTTGGTCATAAAAAAACACCCATTGCCCTGACAAGAACATTGCCATGTGACAATGAACATCTCCCTTTGCTTCGAGGAGGTTATCTGGTTTGGAATTGCAACTGGGAGAGCTTTTTGAAATCAGCTTAGAAAACCTCCAGGAAAGAAACCCTTGGGCCTCAGGCTCCTTTTGCTTCATCCAGAGCAAAGTGGGAGGGAGCAGAGGGAGGAGTGTGGGCTCAGCTTGGACTCAGGAGAGCATTAATGGGAGCTGAAAACTACACCCTGCCTGGCAGAAAACACCTCCAGGCCCCTCCTGGGGGTGGGGAGAGCCCATTCCTAGAGGAGCAGGACTGGGGTGGGGGGACACAGCACCAGCTCCTCCATCCCCACCTTCTCTTCCAAAGCTTTAGCTGCACCCAGGGTTTTATTAAGGCTACTGGGCCACTAATTCTAGCAGCCTTGTTTTCCATCTCCCCATGGGCTTGTTGACACACAAAAGCTGTCCTGCTTTTGGCTCCGTGATACAGGCTGGAAATAGGGGGAAGGCTTGCCCAGGGGCAGGGGAAGGAGTATAAATATATGTATGTATTTTTACATATAATTTTTACATATATTATATATATATATACATATTACATAGGGGTATATATAAGTATAAAAGGGTATAAATCACTTTTACACTGGTACACCCTGTGTGCTGTGCTGCTGCTCCTGTTTAGGTAAAAACAATGCTTATGTCTCTATAAAAAGTGTATAGAAATCTAATCAGAAACCAGGAGCTATCAGATTCTGTGCTTAATTATATGTTTTAATTGTTTAACTGCAGGGGCATTTGGCAGCCATAAGTACACACTTTTTTTTTTTTTTTTTTTTAAAAAAAAAAACACAACACTTGAAAGAAGCTGAATCAACCTGAGAAAATAAAATATCATCCAAGGAAAGGCTTGATATATTGTTACTTTGATAAGTTCAAACAAGTGTGACTCACTATACAACCATTCTATCAATTCCGAACAAAAAACTGCATGGGATTATTATGCTTTTAATCCAAAGAGCTGGGTATTTGGAATTCCTCAAGCCCTTTGTGGTGTCATATTAGCTAGGCCAGTCTCTCATGAAAAGAATGTATTGTTGAATAGAGTTGAGTCCGGATCTCTGCTCCATTGGGTTGATAAAATGGCAGTTGATTTAAAAAGACCCAGCTTGTCTGGAGAAAGGATTAGCAGATTAAGAGACTGCATGTAATTTTTTTTTTATGTAATGTAAAGTTACATTTCATAACTAAAAGGGATTAATTAAAACGTTAATAGAAGGAGAGATGTTATTTTTCCAGGGACAAATGCCTCAGCACACATATGAACGTTCACTTTGGTTGCTGCTGCCTCAACAGGAGGAAAGGAAATGCTGCTCTGGGAGGAAGAGTGGACACAGAAAAGAGAGACAAGAGGTTTGTGTGGTGGCTCAGCATTTTATTTTGCTGTTGAGCTGATCTGGATTTCAAAACAGAAAAAAATTCCCTGTAATACACACACACACACACGTATATTTTACCCCAGTCCCTTTTACTATTTTGCCTGTCATATTTTCTGATCTAATAGGATGCTGTTCTTTCTTTCTTTCTTTTTCTTTTTTTTTTTTTTTTTTTTTTTATTATTTTATTTTTTTTTTATTTACAGACCTGATTCTCTCTCCTGGCTCATATATTTTTGGTGTGTTAATAACAACTTTGCAGTAGGGAAAGGTGGACAGGAGTGTCAGTGTCCTGATCTGTGGCAGCAATTTGCAGAAAAGTTGCAAACTCTGCCCATAAAAGCCCTACCTGCATGCAATTTTAGTACTATTTATATTGAAAAAGTTCAAAGTTAAGCACCCCAGGAGGAGGTGGCAAGAAGCTGTCTAATTTACCACCTGTGTCACTCAATTTCAGCTCATCTTGGAATTCTGGTTTGGGACTTTGCTGTTTTGTTCTTGTTTCTTTTCTTTCCTAGGAACTGGGTTTGGGCTCTTGAATTTTAGACTCCCCAGATTTCTTTGATCCAGGGACACTCAATAAATCTGGGATTGGTCCCTACCCTGGCAGGAGGCACCTGGCAGGGCCAAGGGGTTGCCAGGACCCCCAGCACTGCACCCCATGGGCATCACTTGTACCTCTGGGCACCTCCCCTCCATCCCTCCATCTCAGCTGAGCATGGTTTTCTTCTCAAACTGGACAAATTTTATCTTTCTGCTTAATTAAAAACCAAAAAAACAACAAACCAACACTGAAAAAAATTTCCACTTTATTTTGAGTTCTTTCTCAACTGGGCAAATAGTTTGAGAATCATTCAGGAGCCTCATCCTCCCCTATTAAGAGTAACCACAAATAATCTCCCTCTGTCATTTATTGCAGCACTTCTTTATACCTGTGCCATAAATCTTAATTGAGTGTTATAAACTTGTCCAATTACTGCCTGAAGCACTTGTGTACAGATGTGCACTGCTGATGCCATGCTGCAACTCGGATAAATTTCAGTTCACTCCTGAACTACCCTTCCTTTCCCAAAAATTTGGACAATGTGGCAATATGCTACAATAAATACCATGCATTGCCATATTTCTGTAGGCTCCTGGCTAACCTAATGCAGTGATCTGACACTGACAAGCAAATATATCAGCAGAAAGTACACAACCCCTCCTGGATCTCAACAGAAAACCTTAATAAGGAAGTTTCTTCCCAATCTTTTCCTCAGTTTCTATTTAAACCATGCCCCAAAGAGGGCTGCTGTAGGGTCTTTTCTAAGAATAGCATCCCACCCATTTCACTGCAGATGTTTCCATTCACTGTACAAATGTTCAATGAATTTTTCAATCCCACCAGATTCCTGGCCTCAGCCATGTCAAGAGACAAAGAACTCCACAGGTTTTTGTAAACTGTACAAAACCAAGCTCTTTTTAACTGGTTTGAATGCACTGCAATTCACCTTCTCTGCTCCTTTTATTATTTACTTCTATGTTCTCTCATTTGAACAATCTCTTTCAAGAAATTATTCTTTTGAGAACTTTTCCAGGCCTCTAATTATTCCTCGTTTGTCTCCCAGCTGTTTCTATTTATTCTGTATCCTACTTGCAAAGGAGTGACCAATATCATGGGACACTGATATAATATCTTCATATTTTCAATATCATGTTCCATAGTTGGGTTTTTTTCCCCTACCACTTCACTGCTGTTTTTCTCAGCCACTGCTGAACAGTGATGCCATTGAACTGTTGGGTTACAGACTTCTTTTTTCTCCCTTCAGTGATAACTTAGATAGATATGGGTTGTCCAAATACTCTTTTGAAGAGTCCCCTGGAGTCATCAGCCAGGAATTTCCACCCTGTCCCCCAGGTTTCCCTTTTGTAGGCTTCCATTAAAACCATTCAGCTCCCCCCAAATCAGCTTTTCCTGCTTTCATTTGCACTTTTCCTACTCAACCCTGATTTTTTTGGCCAAGCTGAGAAATGGATCATTTACTTCCCTTCTCGGGGTGTCTGTCTGAGGGGGGGATTTTTACTCACATCTAATCCATGACAGTGCTTTACCAGTCAGCCCTTGGGTACTTGGCTTCCTCAGCAGCCTCTTGTTAGGGACTTTGTCCAAAGACTTTCTGCATGTCAATATAAATTATGTCAACCAGATCTCCTTTATTCACTGGGGTGTTGACCTGTTGCAAAGTGTCTGCTATAGAGATGTGAATTTCCTTTACAGGAGCTGCATTGCTTCATCTGTATCATATCAAGTAGCTGATACAGAATTCTATTTTAAATAATCTCTTCATTCAGCCTGCCCAGGGCTTAATTAAGCCTTGCTGATTTGCAATATGCAGGATGAATCTTTCCAAAGAGGCAGCCTTTGATTTGAGCAGGATTATCAGGCTTTTTTTTTTTTTTCACCAGCTCAGCCACGTCCTTCACAAATCACAGGTATGCACTTTTTTTGGGTCTTGCAACTTCTTGCTCTCTCCCTGTTCATGTTATGGCAGCAGGAAGGAGCCACAAGCCAGGCCTCCACAATGGTGAATGAGAAAAAAACTACCAGATAGAGCCCACCCCGAACTTCCAGCCTTGCATAAGAGTCAAGAGGTAGGTATGGCTGTTGGTTTGGTCACCAATATTGTTATTTTCCCTAAGAAAAAGTGTAAAAAGTATTTCCTCTGCAGCCCCACTGTTTCCAGAAAACCAGTAAATTCTCTGCAAGTTGTTTGCCTCTTTATATGCTCTTCAAATTCCCCATTAGCCTGCCTCATTTCCATCTTCTATTTTAGCCAGAATTGTTTATATCCTATTCTGCTAATGCTGCTGTGGTTGTTTTTCCATTTTCTGGTGATATTTGTGCTGTGAAAAGCACAGTCTGATGGGATTATTACCCCTCTCTAAAGTGCTGCTGAAGTACCAGGGATGAATGGTTGACAGTATCAATGCTACATTCTGACTGCCTCACACAAAGTGATGCAGAGAGATGTTGGAAAAGTGCAAAACAACAGTAAAAACTTGTGGGTTATTATTTAGATCAGTCCTCCCTTTATCCCATAACCTGTAGGAGTCACATTTTTTTCCATTTTGGAGGCAGCAGTAACCTTAGGGTTAAAGCTTTCTCCAGCTTGATAAGGCTTTAGCATATCCTTATATCATTTTATGCAAGCCAGACAAGGTGATTTATAAGTTATTCTCCCTGAGCTTCAATTAATTTCACCTAGGACATTTTCACAGTTGTACAATAAATGTTTAAATTAAGACATTTCCCTGCTCCCCACCCTGCCATGGAATGGAACTGAATATTAACTGGTTATTGGGTGCCATTCATGCCCTGTGCAATTACAGATAAGAACATCGATCTGGCAGGAAAACAAATTGGCTCTTAAAAGAGGGTGGTTGGGATCTGACAGGTTCAGATGATTTGGCATCTCTCTAATGGATTGTGTGTATAATTCCTGGATCCAGGCAGGAAGCAGCCCATCCACCCCAGTCCTGGGCACCAAACACTTTCCTGCCCTCAGGCAGGAAACCCAATTTGTAAATTACCCACTAAGTTTCTTGCCAGTTGTTTGCTCCCGAAATTAACCTTCCTGGTTATCCTCTTGCAATGGAAGTTTATAGTCCTGGGTAGATAAAGCTCCGTTTTAGGGGGAATTCAGATGGGTGTTAAGAACACACCCTGCCACAGGGACACTGCCATCTGGTTGGATTCTTGAGGGAAGAAAGGACTTGGCAACAAATTTTAGGCACAGGGACAAACAGACAGGTCTGACAGGGGACTGGAGGATCTGTTACTCCCTTAGAATTTATGAGAGGACATCACTGTGAGAGAGAAATCAGAAGCATTAAGTTTCCTCTGTTTCTTCCTTGGCCTGCAGCAAATCATGTCCCATTTCTTTGTCCCATTTGCCTTCAGGGAGTGGTAAGGCACGGGAGAGCCAGGTGTTTACTGGGTAAGATAGAGATCATCAAGAAAATCCGTTTTCTGAATCCTGCTACCTTGCAAAAATCAACGGATTTTCCAGGGAGAGTTTGGGTTTTCTACAGATGGGACACAACCCCCTCTGATTTCCAAGCACAACCTGGAAAGCCTCTAAAAGCTCAGATTCTCAGGCTGGAGAAACCCAGCAGCAAAGCTGACCCAGCAGATTGCCTTAGATCCCTAGGTTTTCATAGCAGTAAAAGGTGGAGCTGCCCTTGGGATTAATTCCAAATAAAGGAGGACATTAGGCTCTGGGATTTTTATTTCCTAATAAAGTATGAAATTATTCAAAATGCTAAAAACTTCTGCAGCCCTGAATTACCATCCTCCTCTCAGCTCATAATAAAAAAAATCAAGTGTGTGTCCATACATGTATTTATAGTCTGGAAAAATGAGATTCTACATTTAAACAAAATAGACTTTTACCTTGTTTTTAGGAGAAACTCAGCCACACTCAAGCTCAAGCACAGCCCCAGCAGCTGTACCTTTGGCAGCCAGACCAAGGCATTGTTCTAGTTACTCAGCTGCATTTGGATTTAACCAGACTAAACTATACCCACACTGAGTTTGCACTGGCCAAAGATGTGACCACAACAAAGATCAGTCTGAAAATAACCAATCTATAGTTCTGCATGGCTCCTGGGTAGGACAATCAATTCTCCACATTTCTTGTCTTCAGAAAGGTCACTCGTTATGTTATTAATGTGCTACAAACCCAGGCTACAGATTTCCTTTGCAATAGCTGCCTGGGCTAGTTTTTCATTTTCCCACAAAGTGGAGATGTCTTCCCACTGGTAAATATTCTGTCATGGATGCACAACCCTTTTACTGTAAGGGCTTGAGAAATTAAAAGGGAAAAAAAAAAAATCCCTACACATTTGAGTAATGTTATCCACATCCAGATATCTTGCTGGTGGTGGTCCTGTCACTACCAAGAGTCCCACTCCAACCTGGACAGAATTATAAACACAGATGGCTTTCTATCAAGGATAAATTTGGCCCAGACTGGCAATTATATCATATGGAGAATTGAGTTTCTTGATCATGGCACTAGACTTTAATTTGATAACTTAATCTTATACAGGAAGAGATCCTGTTCCCAGCTAAGTGACATTATCACTGCTATGCTTTCTCTCTGCCCACCCACCTACCCCTCTCTCTCCAGTCTCCATTGGATTAGCAATACAGTCAGCAAAAATGTTGCTATTTTGATTTTGATGATAGTCATAATGAAGCATGACTCTTCAGAGGGGAGCTTGAGTTCCCATGACACCAGATATTCAGCCATCTCACCACAGCACATCAGGAATCAAACCCCTCCTGAGGACAAACCTCATGGAGAAAAAAACAAAACAAATAGGAAATCAAATATCATCAAATTGCTACTTTGCATTGCTTGAAATTCTATTTCAAATCTCAGACTGCTTGAATTGGGTTTATAACCTTTTCTTGTTCTTTGCAAGGTGGCTTGCTAGATTTAGTGTTAGCCTCTCCTATAAAATAAAAGATACAAAGTGTTTGATTTTTTTTTTTTCCCCTCCCCCATACTCATATTTTTAAAATGAGAAATGCATTGAATGTTTTCTGTTTGGAAAAACAGTATGAAAATAAAAAGGAATGAGGAAATATGAAAAATAACAATACTCTGTCCCTTCTCTCTCGTTTTATGACCGATATTGTTCAGAGCTTTGGAAAGCCTAATGAAGTTGAAAAGACAAAGAGGTAGTGATTTTTTTCTCCAGATTCTTCCCCTGTGTTATGGGCCATCTGTAGCTACAAAGAAAGACATTTTCCACTCAGTTAATCCAGAGACTAAACCTTCCAAAACTCTCTACATGTTTTGTGTTAAGAATATGTTGTGAGATCCCTTTATCGGTGCAGCTTGAGATACTGCAGTGACATCAAATCTTGCAGATAATACAGACTGAGCTGCATTCAAAAAGCACCTGATAAAACCAGCAGAAATTCACAAAATCCACTTTTTTTTTAACCGAGTGACCTCTTTGCCCCTCCCCAAATCTATGTCTAGTCCTTGACTTTTTATGAGCAGTTTGGCTTTCGACTTGATCCGAGGCCCTTGAAATCATTTGAAAGATTCCTACTGACCCCAAGGAGCCTGACATCAATCCCAAGGACTACAAAGGAGCTCTTGCATCTTTAAAAAATACAAAGATGAAGATTTGTGTCAAAACCATTTTTCCTTTTGTAGGTACAGTTGCCATTTTGTCCCTTGGTATTTTTTGTGGTGCTCTGGAAACAGACTGCAGCGTTTGGCCATAAATCCCTATCTTGTCCTCAGTGGTAAACTTGTATTTAATCACTATCTGAACCTGCTCTAGTAAAACCAGTGGCAGATTTACCAAAGAGGCAAATGGGAGGAGGATCAAACCCTTAATGAACACCATTTGTTAAGTCTTTCCACTTAGCAACCCAGTGTGTGCCCCTCTGCATAAATGGCTTTGTATATTTATAAAATATACAAAGTAGGTTTAGTGTAGAATAATCACAAGGAATGGCAGTTTTTCAATTCTAGCAATGCAATGGAATAATGAAAAAAAACAACTGCAAATGGACCCAAAAGGGGTTGTGGCAATTTAAGCCAGATTCATTAAACTGTCTGCACAACATTACAACTTTGGGACTGTGCTGAGTGGGGCTTTAACCCTACAAATCACCCCACAGTGGCTGAGGGGCTCAGCATGGGCAGAGAGGTCCAAATAACCCCCCCAGCACCCCAGGACATCAGTCAGGACCTTCTGGTGGCCATCACCTTCTCAGAGCTTCCCCACAGCACTCACCCAACTTCAGCATTGCTGCCAGTTATTCCTTCTTTAGATTCATTTCAAATTGGGCCTGATAGCTCCCTAATTTATTTCTCTTTTTTTAATTGAGCTGGTCTATTTATATAAGTAGACTCAGTACTCAGAAAAGCAGGCCTATTGATCCAACCTGACCTATTTTCTTGGTCCACCCACCAATAATGTACCAGGCAGCAGCAGCAACACAAACCTACACCATGCTGCTCCATCAATATCCCTGATTTGCTCCAGCAATGACAAGATGCACGTTCAGTGGCTGAGGCCTGTTCAGTCATTGATCTTATTAATAAAATTGTCAATGGGAATAGATGGGGGAGTTATTATCAATCCCAGAGACAGCTTTTGCAACACAGGCACACAAGCTGGGCTGGGCTTTCTGGGCTGAAAGCTGCAACTCATTTTCCATAGGCCATAGAGCAGCCAGGCAGTGATGGGTCCCTTTGGTTGCAGTGCTGGATATTCAAAGGAAGGCTGGGAAATTACAGGTAGTTACTGCATTACCTGGAGGGTTCTCTGCACTGCTTAGCCCCATAGTACTGGAGTATTTCAGGAGTTTAAAAAAAGCAAAATACAAAAACCAAAACCAAACAGAAATAAAGACAAACCCAAAAAAACTATCCCCAGCCTCTTGATGAAGAATATGATTAACTTCCTTTGACAGAATCAAGTACAAACACACCAAGAGACTCAATAATTCTACAAAAAAAAGCCAGGGACAGAATTCAGACCTCCTAAGACATAAGATGGAGCATTGACATCTTGTTCCTTGTTCCTCCAGTGCCTTTTTTCAAAGGGAAAAAGCAGGAAAAAAACCCAAGGCTACTGAGAGGAAAAGCTGTACAGATTCATAGCCCTGGTGCAGGCCTCCTGGTCATCCAAGCCTTATTTAATCTATTTCTTTACTGCAAGCCAGCATCCATATTCTGAGGAATTGAAGTCAACATTCTGTGTGACACTTCTTCATCCCAAATAATATTGGAGAAATTCGGTATTTATCAGAAGAGATTAATTGAATCCCAGCAGTACTGTACATCAAATGGAGGAACAGGGCCCCTATTTATCTCTTAAAGTTCTGAAAATGAAAAACATCTAATCACTGGGTCCCTTTGATGAATGCCTCATTGTTTGCCTCCACGGAGAGGCATTTCATATGGCACTGCACTACAGTCTTGCTGGGGAAGGGGGGGGATTTGCAAGATTGCTTTGAGAATTTAAGTATAATTATGTCCAAGCAGAAAGTCTAAGTTTCCATGATGCAGGATTTTTTTCTTTCTCTTTTTTCCCCCCCTCCCAAGAAAAAAAATTTGTTCCTGAGGCGGAGCAAGAGGAAGGGAAGACAATTAAATACTTTGCTTTCTCTGCCAAGGACATTTGACTGCTACTGTGCTACATCAGGTATGTAATGAAAGGCAAATGACAAGGAATCTTAATGTGGTGGGGAGCTTGGGTAACTGTAGTTTTATGTCAGGGATAGCTTGCTAGAGAAAAGCTGCATTGTATCTAGGATTAGCAGAACTGCAGGATTTCATTAATGACCGAACAGCTTTTTAGCAAAACAAAGATAGTTAGGGAGTAAAAAGAGAACATGACTAGAATGTGTACCATTAATTGGAAATGTATATTATCTTCACTTTGTCAGGGAGGAGGCACTGGGGTGTTCTATATTGTCATCTGGAGAATGTCAATCTGTACTAAAGTTTTTCCCTGGACTGAGATGCTGGACTCTGAGGCAGCAACAGTTGGTAGTGGCCGGGCTGGAAGCAGACACATTGAACAGGAAACATCCTGGAGTCAGATGGGAAATGGGTTCCCATCCTGCCAGCCCTGGAGATTGCAAATCTCCACCTCCTCACCCTCCTCAAGCAAGAAGAAAGGGACAACCTCAGCAGGTTTCGCACACAGATTGGATTTCTGCCTTTTTTAAAAAAAAAACATTCCTCACTTTTCAAGCTATAAATTATATTTGTAAAATGGCAGGGCCTTTCAGACCAGAAGAGCAGACTTCCTCCTCCATAGCTATGCTTTATTTTTTTTTTTTTTCCAGATTCATCAGCAACACTTTCTCACAGGCAGCTTCACTTTCAGCAAACCAGCATTTTCATTTGCAAAACAAACTTCCCTGGAAAACTACAACTCTTTTTCTCCATGTACAGTACCTCACAAAGTCTATTAAAACCAGCAGGAATTTCTGCACTGCTCATTCTGTACTGAGCTCTGTACTGGCCTACATTTCTCAGTCCTTAATTCTGCCACTGAACTCAGAGCTTTTTTTTTAAAAAAAAACTACAGAAAATACAAGATGCCTTTGGTCGTATCCAGCAACTGTTTACTCAGGACAGTGAGAAAAATAAATGTGGCAGAATAACAAACTCCCCCTTTTTGCAAAACCCAAAATTATTAAAGGGACAGATCCTCCTTGTGTACTAAGATCCTCTTGCAGGGCTTGGGGGTGTGACATTTACACCCACTCAAATGCTTTTCTACATGGTCAAAGTGGTGTAAAATAGCTCCAGTCAAATGACAATTAAGCTTATTATTTGAGACAGCTTTTTTAAAAAACAAAAAACAAAAAAAAAAAACCTGCTTGCCCTTGACCACTAAGCAGAAGGGAGGGGGGGAAGGGAGGGAGGGAGGGAAGAGAGACTCCTTAAGACAATTTTGAAACAGTCCAGTACTTTCCTGCTCACTTTGCAAAGTTGAAGTATGATTACAACATTTTTGCATCCCGAAAGAACCCATTTAAATGAAAAATTAGCTGCCTTCACAGGTCAAGCACACAGTTACATTAATGTTGTGTCGAACAATAAATCAACTTCGATCTCCAATTGAAAAAATGCTAATTTAGTTCAGTGATTCACTGATTGTACTTCCCGTGTGCCCCAGCGATAGAAATCTTTTCTTTTTATTTCATGCGAGGCAGTGATTTGACGGCCCTCCTAATGGTGCTTGCAGACTATCAGCATTTCAGTGGAATTCTGATCATGGTTTTAATATTCCATGCAGCTTTGCCCCCTCTGATTTCATGCTGAAACATTAACAAGAGCTGACACTGGAGATTAGAAGCAGACAGCTGGAATGCCAGGTCTTTGTTGCAGCATGGACATGAGCCAACATCGTTCAACCGCAGCCAAGAGGGACCTGGGAAAGTCTTCTTAAGAAGGGGAGGTAAAAAGGGGGAGACAAGGTAGTTTACTGAAGGGCATATACAAGTAGATAATTGCAGAGTCCTTTCATCTCTTAAAGCCAAATTCTAATCAATCCTGGTTTATTAAGGGGAAAGAGGGTCATTAAAGGTAAATCTTGCGCCGAAAAAAAAAAAAAAAAGAAAAAAAAAAAGTCACCGTTAAAACTCAGCGAGCATAAAAGTTTGCAGAGAAAGCAACTGCATGTCCACAGCCACCTCTAATTTGTCTGCCTAACAGTTGTGATAATTTGCAGTGCTTCTGTTTGAAAATGCAGTGCTGGTCTTCTTTTTTAAAAAAAAAAATAAATTAATCCACTTAGTTCCAGGTGAATAAATTGAGAAATAAAACTGGATTTATGTGCTGGTGCAGTGTGTGAACTGGAAATTCCCATGCAAAAAAAGAGGAGGTAGTATAACATAACATTCTTGTGTCTAATAAATTGTTTCCTGATAATAGAAACCTAATAAAGATACATAATTTCATCCAAACCATGAAGCAACTCTTATTCTTCAGGGAGAAACTTAAGCAGAAGACAAGAGGTGCTCTATGGCAAGGCTGTGTGGGTTTCGTGGGCTATTTTGTTCTCTTTGGTGTGTTTTGGGTTTTTTTTCTTTTAAGTAAGTACTTCTGAAGTGTAAAAGTTACAAAGGACAAACAAAGCAGATATTCAGACAAACCCTGGCTGTGATAAATTCAAATCATTAAGCCAAGAAAGACATTTCAAATAGAGACAGGACTGGGAAGGCTTCTGGGGAAGCAGCTTGTCCCTGAAATTTATATACCTGGAGCAGGGGGGGAGCCCAAGGAGCAGGGATCCCTCAGGCAATGCCTGAGCAAGTGGTTTATCCTCTCTTGACCAAATATCTAACCCTGGGTAAGTCACTCAAGGTTCTCATCAAAGCTTTCATTCAAGCTTTCTCCTCTCCTGAGCACATGAACTTTCTCATGTCCAGCAGAGAGCCTCCAGTTTGGTTCCTCTCAGATCCAGCACCCCATAATTCAGATTATTTCCCAAAACAACATTTTCTCTCTCTCTCTCTCTCTTTCTCTCTCCAGTTACCAGTTATTATGAAGCTGAGTTTGCTCACCTGCTGTGCTCAATGTTACCCAGACACATAAAAATAAAAAGCAGGGACAGATGCAGGTGAAGATGTTCCAGTCCTGCAGGATCTCCTGCTGGAAGAGAAGCACATCCAGGCATGGGCCCTCTTGGCTCTGGTGGCTTTGGGCATGGGACAAGGTGTTCACCAGCCTGGGTGTCCTTACAGAGTAGGGACTGGAGTGATTAATGGGATGCCTGGCCTTTTATTTACTCATCCAATAATTCCCACCTGCCCCTCTCAGCAGCTATTCCTAGTTCCTGCCCTTTTCAATCTGAAAGAGATGCAGAAAAATAAACAAAGAGCAAATATTTGCACTAATAATCAAAAGGTGATCTGCAGGCTCACAATATTAGTAAAGAGTGTGTGAATGGAAGGCATTCCATTTAATACATTTCCTTTATATATTTCTTTCCACCAAAGGCATAAAACTACTTCCTGAAAATGATTTACAACCACCTTCTGCCTCCTTTGATTTCTGCACAAGCCTGGAACAATTCTCCAAGCTCTGTAGATTCAGCCCAGATTTACAAATCTCATTGTTAATTATTAATCCTCAGAGCAGCACCTCCCAGGTCAGTCACAAAAAATGGACCAGGGTGTCTGCTGAGCAGATGGGTAAAGTAAGGCACAGGGAACCTCACCAAGCTCATGCTCCAGTGGCCTCCTAGTGAAAGTGAGGTGGAGAAAAAAGTCCAGGATCAATCTGGGAAGAAACAGCAGGACACCTCCCCAAAGCAAAGCTGAGTTGGGAATTTGGGGGGCCCTCCACTTAAATAGAGCTGTGGGGGAAGCAGGAGACAATTCATTCCTCCTGCTGCTCTCAAGTCCCTGACCAACTACAAGAGGCACTTGACTGACCTGCTGAGCAGTTTCTTCCCCTGGCTGATCACCCCCACTTTGGAAAAAAAAAAAAGTAAGTGTGGCCTTCATTCCATTTTGGATTTCCCTGCCTTGGTAACAGACTTTTATGCTTATCTCTGGGGAATTAAATGGCATTTCAGTATCTAGAATTTTCTTCTCATCCACGTACCAGGGGAGTGCCAGCATGGAGTAATCAAACCATCTCTCTCTTCTTCTTCCTAAACAGACAGCTTTTTTAGTCTATCACTGAGAGACACTTCCCTTTTACCCCTTCCCAAACTACTTCTGGGGCTCTTTAGAAAAACCATGCTCATATCAGAATTCCAGACCTTGCCAATCCCCTTCTTGACTTTGTGGAAGGGTGGAAATACCCTTCTTCTTGTTACACCCTCCCTCCACATCACTGCAAGACACCTCTAATCAGAACCTTTAGGACACTCTGAACTGCAGTGATGCCCAGGCTGACCCACACAGCCTTCTCCCCAGCTCCCTTCCTGATTTTTGCACCCTTTCTGCAGAGCTGCTTTGTGATCTTGTGCAAAGTTAGTGTGGCCCTGACACCTGGGGCTTAGGTCCCTGGTCCCTGACCAGATCTGTCAGCACAGGCACATTACTGAGGCTGGAGTGTACTTAGCTGATATTTTTATTCTAGCAAATGCCTACTGAATACCCACACAAGCAGTTCCTCCAGCTCTTGAACTTTCCAGGCCAGCTCTGGCAAAGCAGCTCCATTTCTGGAGCCTGGGAAGAGAAAATAAAAGCTGAACTAGGTAATGAGCAGAAATGGAATGACCATCATTGAATCCACAAATACCAGTGACCTTTCTCAGATTTACATCATTATCTAAAGTTCACCAGAGATCTTCCATGCTTGTTATCATTATCCCTCATTAGAAGTCACTCTAGAAACATTAACAAGCTTCTGAGATGCTTGGCTAATTGCTTTAATAAGGCAATATCAATACTAAGCAATAGTTCCCATGATTAGATATAAGGCAGGGGCCTTTCAGACTATGTCTTTGAGAGGTTTTCCATCCTGTGATGGGGGCCTAAGGCAGAAAAGAAAAAGACTTTCAGATTAAAACACTCAGACTGGGCACAAAATCCTCTGATGTTGCAGATATATTTTAAATATCTGGGGCTGCACCATTCTAGTCAATAGAGGATAGGAACATGTTCTTTAAGATGACTGCACAGTCCTTCATCTAGAAGTGCTCTGGCACATGCAATTAATCCAAATTTAGACTGGGAAGGCTGGTGAGCTTCCAAAGCCAACCATTTCTCAGACAATTTTACAAAATAGATAAAAGACATCTATTTCTTTGGGTCAGATCCTCAGTCAGCACACACCAGCACAGCTCAGCATCCCTCCAGCAGAACTTCCCTGATTCACCCCAGGTTCTGCATCTGGCCCAGGGACCCAAGCACTGTTTCTTTGGAAGATGGAGTGAATTAGTGGAGAACAAAGATGGACCACATGTGCAAACACACTCGTGTCAACACAGGCACCTCGAGCTCCTCTCAGCCTGAAATCACTCAGCAGCCCTGCTCAGAGCCCAGGAATAAGCTGAAACACAGACCTTGAGATGCATCATTCCCCACCATCAGTCCTGGAAGTGAGCAGATGAGCTGGGGGAAGGTCCCCCCTGTGTTCTGCTGCAAACATGCTGGGCTGCATCTGGGAACATATTGTGCTTCCCAGGAGCTGTCAGCCCAGCTCCTTCCACCTGTGCTGAGCTGAGACATAAAAATTTTATAACCAACATTTCTTTCTCTCTGCCTCACCTCTACTCTCCTCCACATGTAGCCCTGATTTCCATTAATGCTCACAGGATGCTTCCAGGGAAGGGCAGAGTCCTTCAGCAGACACTGTCACCACCAGAATCACCCATCCTCATGCTGTCACCTGCTCTTTTCCAGCAAAAGAAGGAATCAAGTACCAGGAACCAGAGCACCAACGTTGTTCCCCTGCAAACTCCTCACCAGCTCCCATTTGCTGATTTGCATTCAACCCACGAACTCGGAATCATTTGAAATAGGGGAAAAAAAAAAAAAAAGGGGGGGGAAAAAATGCACATACAACAACCATCAATACATATTTCATGAGGTTCAATAGTTCTAAATTTATTCAGATTGATCTGAGCAGAAAAAGGCTGACTGTTCAGACTTGAGTAACTTGAGTCAGAGTGCACGAGGATGCACCAGCCCAGTTTGTGTTGGGCTTCAGGCTGCTCCCAGCTCTGGTGGGAACTTCTGCAACTGTGAACAAAAGCAAGGTGTCCAAACCTAAAATAATGGAAGGTTTTTCCTCTGTAGAATCATGACTAAGCTTAAAAGGCCTCATGAGCCTTTCTGCCAGCCTCAGCCCACTTGGCAAGCTGACTCAGTCCCCAGTTCTGGAGAGGAAATCTGAGTAAGCATCCAGGGAACTTTGAAAAGTCAGTAATTGTTTAGAAATATATAAAAACCAGGAGAAAATCAAAAGACAGCTAAAGAGAGGAGGCAAGGACACTTTTTTCTTCTCTTCTAGTCATCTTTATAGGCTCAAATATATTTCTAGCTTTTGATGATGATCTTCTAGTGATGAATATTAATGTTTCTTTTTTTACAGCCTTAGATATAGAGGCACAAAGCAGCAGAATTGAGTAGTCCAGTGCCTCATCATGAGTTAGAACATTAATAACTGTCTGAAATATTAACACCAGCCCCCTCCATCAACCACCAGGCATCACTGACCACTGATAAAACCATGCAGGGCAAGTATCCTCCTTCCTCTTGATGTTTTCTAATTCTCACAACCCCAGAAAATCCTTCTCTGCATCTTTACTTTCTAAAGCAGGCCAGGGCTGGGTTTACCTTACGTGCAGCTGAGTAAATCATTAGCTCATTGATCTACCTGAAATAATTAAATTCAGTGATGCTACAGAAAGAACCAGAAGTCTGGAAGGGGAAAAAAGGGATCTGTGGAGCTGATGCAGCTACAGACTCAAGCAATGGATCTCCAAAGAGAGAGCAAGACAAGAATTTTTGAGGCATGAGCAGGGGCAGAGACACATTTAGGGACATCCCACAGGAAGAACCCAAAAAGCTTTTTCTTTCCAAATGCATTTGATGTGGCATTGCAGCTGCTTCTGGCTGGGGATTTCCATGGTGGAAAATCAGAGCAGAAGGGAAGGAGAGCACGGGAGAGAGAAGGGTGGAAGAGGCACAATCAGTTCCCATTCCCCCCACATGCTGCATGTTACTGACTGCCATGGCATGACCCTGTCTTTTGTGAGAGAAAGGAGATCAGAATCAGGCCATTTGGGAGCAGAATACATAAGGCAACTCCTATTTAATAGCCCCAGTGAGTCAGCTACATTATGGGGACAAAACCACCTCATTTGGGGAAATGAAGAGCTCTAAGAGCCAGATATTTACACTGCCTGGTTTATG
This sequence comes from Heliangelus exortis, assembly GCF_036169615.1. NCBI lineage: Eukaryota > Metazoa > Chordata > Aves > Apodiformes > Trochilidae > Heliangelus > Heliangelus exortis. The sequence goes on from NC_092447.1 coordinate 2,791,205, forward strand.
TTCTCCTTCAGGGAGAGATACTTCTCTAAGAAGTATCAAAGATGATGAGATACCTGCAGGGAAGACCTTGGGACTTCCAGAAAGTCACCAAAAGGTGAGGAGCTGAACATCCCCACTGATCCTCCCCACCATGCCCAGTCCTGCAGGACCAAGCTCTCTCCCAGGCTCCAGCTGGATGGGGGACACATCAGTGTGGGACAAAACCTTCAGCTTTTTTAGCAACACTAACAACTTCTGCAAAGGAGTTGGTGTTTTCTGAGACACAAGTCTGCAGCACATATAAAATGGAAACAATAGGGCCCTCCCAAAATAGACTGGATTTCATAACATACTGAATACTGAGCTATTGTCAAAGAGGGCTATTGTATAGGGCCAGGGCAGAACATTTGGCTCCAATACTAAGTAGTTGAGGACCATGTCTATTGCATTAGAAAAAATGCTATGGCATCAGTTTTCACTTTGGGATGGTGTTTGCTCGGCAGATAATAGCAGATAATTCCTCCAGCCATCCTGACAGCTTCAGCTGAGCAGCATGGCCAAGTGCAGGTTTCAGTACTAGTGAAGAAAGGATTACTTTTATTCCCTGTTTTCATTTGTTAAATCTGTTAGCAATTTTAGAGGGGAAAAAAAAAAAAAAAAAAGCTATACATAAGATCAGGAACTGAGGGGCGTTTTTAATATGGATGAAGTTTAAAAAAAATGGGGAAAGAGTGGCTTTGAAAAATGAAAGATTTTTAAAAATAAAATGTCATCATTTTTAATATGGATGAAGTTTTAAAAAATGGGGAAAGAGTGGCTTTTAAAAATGAAAAATTTTTAAATATAAAAATTTATTTTTAATATGCATGAAGTTTTAAAAATGGGGAAAGAGTTGGCTTTTAAAATTAAATCAAGAAGATAAAGTCATCTGTTACGGTTTGGTTTTTTTAGTTGGTTTTTATTTGTTTGTTTTGTCTTCTTTTTTGGTAGGGGACTCTATTAATAGCTTCATTTCACCTTATATTGGCATTCTTGAGTTAAGGGGTCTTAAGGCAAATAATAATTCCCACACAGACAACCTGTCTGCTTTGAATCCAGCCTGGCAGCAGGTATTTTAAAGGTAAACTTGGAGAAAGCACAAATTATGGAAAGCAAAAGAAAATCATTTTTACCTCCCCAATAATCCTTAACTTTGCTTGCAACAATTTAACAAAACAGAACAAAAAACCAAACCTCTCCAAACCCTTTTTGTTCCTGGATCATCCCAGCCCCTGGTCCACGAGGTGGATTATTCTGTTGCTGACCTTGTTTGTGCAGCTACATTCTGGAAGTGAAATAGTTACCAAACTCTTTAAACTCTTGTGTGTGGGAAGGATCAAAGCAGCATTTTTGTTCATCAATTCAGATTAAAAATTTAATTTCATGGTACAATGAACCCATACAGAGCTATATCTATTAAGGTCACCTATTTCTTGTTCTTCAGCTTTACTTTGGGTATTGATGACTGCAAAACTCTTCAAATGATAAGAATCACAGCTTCAGACTTCTCAGCTCCCACAGTTTTCATGTTAGACACTGTTTTCCTGCCTCTCAAACACCTTGGACTTCATGTTTGTGAGTGAGGGGGGAAAACTGAAACTCCCTCTCTTTCTCTCTCAGTTGCTGCCTGGAATTTTTAAATAACGGAGATCTGGCTTTAATTGAGGCTTTCATTGTTTGAAAAGGAGCTACAAATATTTCTGAACTAAAATATTTGCATAGTTTCTTGCTCACTCTGCTAAACCCTGAGAGGTGCTGGGCTTCTCACTGATCTGTCCCTCCTAGAGAACACAATTACCATCCTGTTGCTGTAACAGAAAAGATTTGAAGTAAGGTCTTCTGAATACATATTTAACATCTAAATGTTTTCCTTGCTGTCTTTGGGCCAAGTCCTTATTTGATTGTTACTCAAACAAAACTCCCATTCATGTCAAAGCAAGCCAGCCTTTCATTAGCTCAGGAATTTAGCAAATTTGTGGTTAGTGCATCCAGAAATTGGGAGCATTTAATTGATCAAATAAAATAATTTTTAAAACGGGTTTGCACTACTGAAACAAAGACGTGAGGCCATTTGGAAACACTCCAGAATGAATTCCCTGCTTTAGCCAATCTGTTTGTCTTTTCTTTTGATTTTTCTTTCTTTTTCTGAAATCTCTGGCCCAAGTGCTCATCCCTGGGTCCTGTCAGACACATTGCTTGGGAGGAGCAATGTCCCAGTGATCTCTGCCTGGGGAGGTGATTTTTGATACAGCTGTCCCAGACCCACAAAGGCCTTGAAGAACAAGTCCTTGTAATGTTCCAAGAGTGAAATGGAATCAAGCACAGGACAGAGTGTTTCTGAAGGCAGATATAATTATCATTGTGCTCTGTGCCATAAAGAGCACCAAGTAACTTACATCACCTGCCTGTGAATTTTTCTGATTTCATTTGGATTTAGTTCTGAGTATCCCAGAATAGAAGCTCAGCCTCCTCAGGCACAATTTGCTCAACAGACCAATGCTGTCCTATTCCCCCTTGTTTGTTTGTTGAACAAATATTTGGTTCACCTATTTTTTCCAACAATTTTCCATGGGCTGGCACTGAAATGACTTCTCTGTTATTCTCCACTCCTTGAACTTCACATCTACTCCTTTTTTTTTTTTTTTTTCTTGGAGCTAAGCACCACGTGTGTCCTTTCATAGTTGTTTCTTCCCTTGCCTTCCACACACTCTCAGAGATAGCTCTTAACAACTCAGAGATTGCACCAAGCTGTCTGTAACCCGTGGAGGATGAAGTTCATCAGGGAAATCACATTTCAGGACTCTAACTTTCCAGCACCATCCAGACCCAAGCAAAAAGAGGCACCACCCTTCAGATTTTTCACCATCCTGCAAGATCACTGCTCTCCTTCACTGCACACATCAACTTTTCCTTCACTCTTTCTCTTCCTTCTAATGAGTTTACAAAAGCTGAGATGTGTTTAACTGCAAACAATTCCTTGAAATTCAGGAGAAATAAAAGGATTACATGACTAGACAGAAGTACCCCAGTTGCTTAGCAGCAGCCCAAGCAGAGAAAGCAGGCAATAGACAGGAGGGGACTGGTCCAGGGTTACCTTCAGCTACCAGGCTCTGAAAATCTGAAATTTTCATTGATGGGACAATCACAGCACCTCTGAACTGAGTTTGTCAGGTATCAGCAGTGGATAATCTAAGCCCTTTGAATAATGACCCTAGCCTGTAAATTAGCAGTAACCACCAATGCCATAAAAACCCCCAAAGTAATTCTGTTTTAGCCTGTTTGCTATTTGAGAAATAAATACATAAATAAATACTTGGCTACCGAGAAACTATTTTGTTTCTGCTGCAAGGCAAAGAAATTATAGCATTTTAAATAGATTTAGATGAAATTTAAAACATTCCCTCTCCTTGAAATGTTGTGTTGGGATCATATGTGTATGTCTGCATCTACACATGTGCCTCGTACTCTTCCCTTCTGGCAGGAGAGAAAACACGAAGCAGACCTCAGCGAGGTTTTGGAGCTGCTGGACCTGCCTTTTCTCCCACAAATCAGAAATGACTCCACTGAAATCATGCTCTCAGCCCAAGCAGTGTTAATCTCCATCTCTAATTGCTGTCATTCCACCCTGTCTGTGATTCTCTGCTCCTTGTAAATCCTCGACTCCGCGTACCCACGCACCCCCCTCCCATGCACATGCCAGGGCCCTGTCCTGTGACCAGTTACACCAGCAAACTGGATTCTGCAGTTGATTCAGTGCAGAAACACATGCTTGTTTCATATCTAATCTGTGACAGCATATGTGGCTTTTATCCCCTGGCCCCAGGAGCTGGGGGGTGTTTGTGCCGTGCGCGGCGCTCGTAGGTATTTTGTTGAAGAATGTGTCTGAAAGAGCTCTCTTGTCTGCAAACTGGGGAGATATTCTCACTGCTGAACTGGTGCAATCTCCATCCTCCTCTTCCTGACCAAAGGGGAATCTGCAAAGATAGCGTTTTCAAGCAGCTGGAATGACTCATGGCAAGGGGATGGAGCCGTGTTGTCTGGGCAAGGTCCTCCCCTGTAGTTGGCCCTGGCTTCAGGAACCTCTTTATCCCTGCTGCTCTATCTCAAGTTCATCATGGGAAGGGGTAACCCAAAGATGGGTTCAGGCAGGGATGCCAAAGGGGATAAACCAAGCCTCTAAAAAAAGGTACAAACTGCCTGGGATTCATCTGCCTGTGGGAGAAATATTAATTTTTTTTTTAGTTGTACTGCAGCCAGGTAAACTGAGGAGGACATCAGACACAAGTGGGAAGGCTTTTCATTTTTTTTAAAGGAAGATTGGAAAAAAGAAAGTGTGGGGCTTATTCCCACAGGGAACATCCTCCTCATTCCTCAAGAGCAGAACTGGGAAGAGTCAGGGGAGCTGGCAGTGCCTTCATCTCCCTGTGCAGAAGCAGCACAGACCATACAAAGAAAACGTGGTGCTAAGTGTTACAGGCAGTGGCAGGGAAAAGCAGGACAGACTGGAATCCAATATTCCCTGCTGGTTTCAAGCTGCTGGAGTTGTCTTATAGCATGGACTGGACAATAGAATAGAAAATATGGAACTAGGTCTGGTGTGCTGGACCTGACGTGACCCTCTGTAGCCTAAACTCCAGAAAGAGGAGAGGAACTGAAAACTGCTCTGATTGTCCCCAAGATGGGAGAAGCATTGCCAGGCCTTGAGCTTGCTTGGTTCCTTTCCACCGGAGAACTGAAAGACAGACAGTGTAGAGAGGTGAAATTAGCAGTTCAGGAGATTTCCTCTACCTCCTCAAAGCACTTCCTTTAAATCATTTTTCTTTTTCTTTCCTGGATCAATACCAGCTCTTTGGTGTCAAACTGTCCAGGAATGGGTACTGCATGCTGGGGTTTTTTTTTTAGCTGTTCAGTCACTCAGAACACTTTAACCCTACTCTGGACAATGGGGATGGGTTACAAAAACCTTGTTCAGTTGAGATTAATAACCTCTACACTCTGCTTTCTTATGTGAAAGGAGCTCATCGTAACCTGAACATTTTCTTACCTGGCTGCTACACAAGCAGTTCATTTAATTGTAATTGCTTCCTGAGACTCAATTGTTTTCAAACAATGAAAAGAGTCACAGAAAGTACACTGCATATTCATGTTGGATGCTCTCAGGACTCTATTTTGACTCCAGCTCTAGTTAAATGTCAGTAGAGGCTAAATTCAGATTGTTTATTGCATTATCTGCTGTATTTATTATATTAACAATTAACAAGCAATACCTTCCAGAGAAATTGGAATTCATCAGGCAGACAACTGGTGTAAAGGCTCCTGGAATGTGGCAGAAAACAGGGCACAGGGGGCTCCTTGGGTCTGGGTATGTATCTTATAGTCCTGTCTTTCCTCTTCTTTTCATGCAGGAGCTGGGAAGGGATCTGGGTTTCTTGCTGCTGCTCGAGCAGGCTGGGACACAGATGCCTGACCTTGCAGAGCTCTTCCAAAGGAGCTGGGCACTGAACATCTGAAGGAATAAGTCCTAAAGCCAAGTGGAGCAATCAATATGGGGAAATGATGAAGACCTGAGCAGGAGTAGGAGGGAGGGATTATTTCTTAGGTGATAAAAGGAGAGGTGACTGCCAGAATGAGTTGAGGCAGCCTCCAGTAGCAGAAACAGGACAGAGACAAGAATGTGGCTAAAAATCATCCCTCTGCCTGCCCTTGTGAGGAATGACAAGAGGAATAAACCTTTGTTCTTTGCTGAACAAGGTTCAGTTTCTCCCAGACAACAAAATATTGACAGGGATGATTGTTGTTAACCCCCTCTCACCCTGCCTTGAAGTGGCTGCTGGCAGATGCCCTGAGCTTCACCTTGACCTTGGCTTGTCCTGCATATTCTTTAATTGTAGGTAATTATTTTCTACCCTTTGACTTACACTGAATTTTGTGAAGGAAACCTCTAAGAAAGAAGAGAGATTTCTAGCTTGATTAATGAAGATAACCAAACTGACTTGTAATAGCATGGAACTTTCTCCTACATATTATTTAGGTTTTATTCTTAAATTATGTCTCCCTGTTGCTGCTAGGCATGTAAATTTGAACTAGTACATTTATCCAAGTCTCTGTTAAATTCTGATGCCTTGACAGTGATGTTTTACCTTAGCATCTCCTCACAGCTAAAGAGTTTGTTCCGTTCTGAAGGAGGGGTAATAGTAAGAAATATTCAATATCTGGCCATAAAATTTTCAGAAGAAAACCAGTAACTCTTCATTCTTTTCAAATCTTTAGTCCTTTGGTTCAGAGAACAGAACAAAACACTGTTTTTTAAAATCTCCCCTCTGTTTTCTTCTTATATCTTCTTAATATTTCACCAGTGGGAAAAGAAATTTGCCATTTTTCACAAGTCTCATCCATTTTTCACAAGTCTCATCTTGAAATACCCATATTATTACCTTTTTGATTTTTTTTTTTAGAAGGAAGAGAGCAAAAAACTGAGCAGAGATAAAACATCTGAAATTATTTTTGAAAGAAGACAATGCTAAAAGGTTTCTATTATTTAAGCCTGAACCTTGGCACTTCTGTCCTGCAGACAGCCAGGCCTTTTGCCTGAAAACCTGTAAAATTTACATGTATTTCCAAAATAAAAAAAATAACAAGACTGTGGCTTTCTTTGGGTGGGATGGGAATAGGAGAAAGAGCACAACTTGGGGGTTAGAAAACACATATCTAGTCCTGAAGTTCTGCTTGTGTGTTACCTCTCTGAGCATCCATCTGTTCTGTACACTGGATTATCCTGACCTTTTCAGCACTCTGCATGCTGATTATTTTGCAGCTCCATTCCTCTGATGATTGCAGCCTCCACAACCTGTGGGAAAGGGCTGGGATAGCCAGTCAGTCAAAGTGCAGAATAATGAAAAGGTCAGCCCAGTGTAGCATACAGCCCTACTTCAGGGGCTACAGCAAGCATTAAATTTTAGTGCCTCATCTTCATCAGAGAGAGACTGTAATGAGGTCAGAAATCAGCACAGAGGTTGCCAGACTGAGGGAAGGGCTGGTGTAGGAAACCAAAACTCTGAGATCTGCTACAGTCCTGAAATCCTTCAGAGCTTTGATGGTGAGGACAGAGAACTCAGCTTCTACCCCTGGTCTGTGCTGAGGATGTGATTGCTATGTAGCAAAATGAGAGGAAAAACCCAGCAAATTCTTCTAGGTAAGTCAGAAAATATAGATTTTCCTATGTCAGGAAACAGAAGAAAACTAGAGCTGTTTCCTTTCTGTCTTCCCAACTATGTTCTGTATATTCCAGAAACAGATTGAAGCACAAGGCTCTGGCAAAGTCCATGCTTAAAATTCAGCACAGGCCTAAAGTCCATTGATTCCAATAACACTTTCCTTTTTGCTAAAATTTAAGCCTGAGTGATGCTCAGTGGAGTTGAAATTAAGCACATAGCTAAGCATCTGCTTAAGTCTTTTGCCTGCTCAGTGCATTTCTTGCTCAACCCAGCCCAGGAGAAGACTGGAGAAAGACAGTAAATGGGGACAGACCAGAATTTTCCCCACAAAAAGTCCCAGAGACCTCCTTAAAATTTTGAAGTCAAATTATCACAAATTATCCAAGAAAGGACGATGAGCTGTACTCTGAATTTCATCTGAATGAGACACCCAGAGACAGAAAACTCCTTGCTTTGTCTGGAGACCCTGATTCATCATGAGGTGTCCATCTCACCCCTTCCTTGCATCCGGGCTGCTTTCCATTGATTTCCCACTTGATTTTTTCATTTATTTTTTCACTTCTGAATGGCGAGGGGGATGAAACCAAAATATGCCATAAAACCACACTAAAGGCTGTGAGTTTGCTATGTCAGGCTTTGATGCCAGGGAAAAGTTACCAGAAAGCCAGCAAGGAATTTCCCTGTGGGTTTTTTTTTTAAGATCTCTTTGGGAGACTCACGACCTCAGGAGGAAGTGTGTAGTCCAGCAGTTAAACCACAAAACTGGCCATAACCTTGCCCTTCCTGCATGACCTTGAGCAGATGACCTCCAGTCAGCCCCTTCAAGCTCAGGAGCCTCCATTTGGCCCCCAAATCCCTGTTAAAAGAGGAGGTGACTTTCAAAGGTGCTCAGACAGCATCAGCCCTGTCCAGGGAGGGTTTCAGAGCACTTATTTAGCTGGACCCTTTGAGGGAGATGCAGGCCCTTTGTATTGTGCAAGAACATGAGTGCTCAAAAATGCAGACAGGGGTCCGAATAATATAAAAAACCAAGTGTGTTATTAGTGCTGTCAATTTAGCCAGGAATGTTATGGCATGTGTGTCACTAAGAGAGACAGAAGCTATTATTGAAATGAGATTAGAATCGTTTTGAAACATCAACAGTGGCATTATAGTTGGTAACATTTCCATCTGAAATAGATGACATTGATGCTATACAATCAACAATGCCACTGGGAATAGGATATAGAACAGAAGACTAGATTGTTTTACTCTATATTGATTTTCCCTTAGTAGTTTTTGATTAACTGTCAAATCAATTAGCTTTCCCCACCCAAACATCATATCCCATTGCTATATTTTTCAGTGCCCCCCTCACAAATGCCCCGTTCAACAGCAAACAAACAAGAGAGGCCTGGACTCCAGTGCTCAAAAGAGGTCCAAGAGAGAGGTTTCACAGGCAGTGATAAGTCCCCACAGATAGCCTGCTTCTCCTCATCGTGCTGGAGTCCAGCCATGTTTTTATTGAATCAACTTCTGAAGCTGTCTAAGGCACTAAGAGATCTGATTATAGCCTTGCCATAATGTCCTTTTAAAATAAAATGCGTGGCATTTTCATGGTGACATAATGTTCTTTTGGCTCAGAAGAGACAGTGTGTCTAGAAGTTTTTGACCTGCTTGGCCTTCCAGTGTTGCAAAGGGATCACATCCATCCATCCATCCACCTATCTATCCATCTATCTATCTATCTATCTATCTATCTATCTATCTATCCATCCATCCATCTATCCATCCATCCATCTATCCATCCATCCATCTATCCATCCATCCATCTATCCATCCATCCATCTATCCACCCATCCATCATAATTTAACAGTCCCTACACAGCCAAAAACCTTGATCACTTTCTTATCTTTACCCCACAACAGCTTTACAGAAGTTGTAGGAAAATGCTGTTATTAAAAATGGGGCATTAAGGGGAACCAACGTGAGACCACACAACCATGGGGAGCCCCAAATCCTCTCTGGTTTGCTGTGGCCTTCTCAGTGACAATGCTCCCCATTTTTTCTAACCAGTCCAGTCCAGCCAAAGGGACATGTGCAGCATGGAAAAGAGGGTTTCAATCTGCAAAACAGAAGTTGAGAACTCATTCAGCTCTCATAACTGCTCTGCAGCTGTGTAGCAGTGACTGGCAGTACAGAACCAGAAAGCTCAAACCCAGACTGAGTCCAGACTGGAACCTTGGTGGACCTCATCTTTTGTTGCACTCTTTATTCATTACCCAGCATCTCTCTTCCACACCTTCTCTTTCTTTTTCTACTTCAAATTGTGTTCTCTGCAGGCATTTAAAACCTCCCAGGGATGCTCTACTAGCTACAGTATCTACCAGGACTGATAAATTGGACAACAGACCTTACTATTTGCCTTGCATCAGGCTTCTAGGGCTGTGAGAAGTCCAGCTGTGCAGCAGAAGCCAGCTCCAGCTGTGAAGTCCTGGCAATCTGAATGGGAAGAGCAAGGTGAGGCAGGGAAACTTCACAGCCAGGCAGCAGGTGAGTGTTTGGAACAGGTCTTGCATGGCTCAGCCCCCACTTCTGGGTCCTATCCCTTCAACCCTGCTTCTTCTCCAGAGACCACTTTGAGAGATGCCCTGGGACAACACACAATAAACAAACACCTCCAAGAAAGACTTCCACTAAAAAAAAAATAAAAAATCAGATGAACAACTTTACAGGCTTGCATTTCCCTCCCACCAGCTCCTCAGTCCCCTAATGAGGGAAAAGGATCTTGAGCTAAGTCAAAGCTGCCCCAGAGTTAGGTGTGGAACCAGCTGCTGCTGGCAGCCAAGCCTCCCATTTGTTTTGGCTAGCACTGAAGAATCAGCTTAGGCATCTTTGAGAACAAAATGGTGCATGGAAGCAGTCCAAGCTGCAAAAGATAAGAAGCAATAAGAGTGGCAACAGATTATTTGTCTGGGAAAACAGAAGGAGAATTCTATGGAAAAAAACCAGAGGATCGTGGTCCAGTCCCCCCAACATAAGTTCTGTTTGCTTAGCACCAGATGAAAGCCTCTGGGGCTGCACAACAGGTGCTGAGCTGGTTCTGGTGAGCCAAAAATTGGTGCTGCCCCAAAGGAATGGCAGAGGAAAGGGATTTCTGCACAACTGAGCCTCCTCGGGAAGGTACAAACGTGCGCAGCAAAGGCAGAGGGGAGGGATGGAAGTATTTGGCTAGAAGAAACAGAAGGAAGAACTTAAAGTAACCAGTTTGCTCTCCTGTGATGTTGGGAAAGGAGGTTTGGTTGAAGATCAGCCATAGCCTTCCCCAGCTGATTGTCAGCAAGGCAATTAACTCTCTGAAACTGGGCTGAGGATAAATCTTAGCACCTCCTCATGCCTTTTGGCTGTCTTGGGCCCCCTTTCCTCCATGTTCTTGACACAGAGGGAAAGGGAAAAAAAACTGGGAATTAATTAATCAAATATAAGATTAACAAATAAAGACTGGTGTAAATTCTAGGATTAGGTTTTCACCTGATATTCCCCAGCCTTGCTGAAATATCCTTAAAGGACCTGTTTATTACATCTCCCTTCCTTAATCACAAGTAAACTTAACAGTATTTAAAAGTACTGGTTTCCTTTTTAAGAAAATGCCTTTTTTTTTTTTTTTTTTTTTTTTTTAATTGATATTTAACACCACTTTCACTACAACTCAAGCAACAATCTTCTGGAGTTCCCTTTCAAGTCTGGGCTAATTTAAAGCCAACCCTGAACAGGGAAATGAAACACAGAGAAGAGGTTCTGAACATGCTCCAGACACCATCACCCTACTTCAGCTTAAACAACTGAACTTTTACATATCTTCTGCTAAAAAAGGAGCAGGTGATAGCAGTATCTGAAGGGATGTCACAACAAAACAGCTTGCATGGGCATGGTTCTCACAGCTGGAGGTTTCTGAAAGGAAAGCAGCACCAGAGCTGGGCCAGGGAAAGGGCTTGTGTGCCTGAAAATTTGCCTTTTTTTAATTTGGTTTTGTTCTTCAGCACCCTGAAACAATCCAATAAAAGACACTGCTGGTTCTTCTGAACCCTGACTCCCTTAGCAGTGCACAGCATTTTTTTTAAATTCAGGATGTTAAAAGTCTTTATGATAAATACATCTCTGCAACCAGAGGGGTTTTTAAGCTCACTTGATTCACAAGCATTTCATTGCATGTGAGTATAAAGTATTTTAATAGCATGGTGGAAATGACAGCAGGGGCTAATTAAAGCAACCAAGTTAGGTTTCTGTGCATTTGGAAAGCAGGCTGCATCATTTTAATAGGATAATCAAAAGGGATCACCTTCCAGAGTTTCTCTGTAGCTACCAGGAGTCCTTCTGCATGCAGCCTAAATGGAGGTAACTTTGCTGCAGTTCATGGGACAAAGATGCTTTATCCCTCTGAATCTGCAACCCATGTTTAGGGTTAGATTCTACAAAGTACTGGGCACCTTCACTTCCCACAGAAGTGCTGGGAGGCCTGAAGGGCTAAAAACCTGGCAGTTTGAGAGTTCTGAAGCCACACTCCTCTGCTTTCACTGCTATGTTGTAAGTAGATGCTCAACTCGCTACCAAGACCCATTGCTTGGGATTTTCAAGATTTGACTCCCAGTCGTGGCTGTAAAATAAATCACAAACTGCTTGGCCTCAACCAAATTTGACTTGCTTCAATCCCACCAGGCTGGTTTGAGTTTTTCTCAACTTGCAGTCATAGCTTGCAAGTAATCTGAAACACATTGGGAAGGTCAACAAAGGTAAGTTCTTTTCTCTTGGACTTGGTTCCTACGACAGCCAAAGGAGAGAAACAGCCATATTTAGGGTACAACCCATCTGACCTATTTTGTACACACACTTTAGTATAAGATGAATCACATGCTCCAAGGAGCATTTATCTCCTCTGCAGAGCACCACTGAGTCTAGACAATTAGCTCAGCTGCAGACATGCCCAGCAGAGTTTACCAGTTCAAACCCTGCCCTGGTCTCTAATCCTGGGTCACCGCTGAGTGACAGAAGCTTCATCTCAAGGGACCTCAGCTTTCCATTTTATCCCAAGAAGCCACCACACATCTGTCCCACGCCACAGGAGAGGGCAGGAGTGTGACAGCCACGGGCTGCAGGACCTGCCACATCCCCTCCTGCCAGCATCTGCACAGAGAGAAGGGAGGAGCAAACACAGAGAAAATTGGATGTCAGGACACACTGATTGTAAGTCACAACCAACAGGATTCTCTATTAATGTGGGAGGATGAATGTGTCACATCCAATGTCAGGAGGACACTTCAAGGTGATCAAGGTTTCCATCCACCTGCACCCACCAAACACCATCCAGTTGCACTGACCTTGCTGGACCTGAATCTATTCTTAATTGAATTATGTAAATTATCTGATTTACTTGGTGTAAGAAGGAAAGGGAAAATGACACCTGTATTCAGTGCTTTTCCAGGGGCTCCCTGACTTCTCACCAGAACTGGAGATGTTCTGTCTGGGCTCAAGAAAAGCTGGGGAGCATCTTGGATCCCCTTTGAAATTTCCACAGCAGGATTTCATTTAATTTTCCAAGCTTTTTTTTTTTTTTTTTTTGCCTTTCTCATGTAATAATAGCTGATACCATTTAGTGAAAAGCACAACAACAGCCATTAAAAATGGTTATTAGTCTGGAACTGCTTCCTTAATAAGAAACACACATGCCACACTCTGGGAGTTCAATGGTTTTTAACAGACTTCAAGGTAAATGCCACTGTGACCATTATTTTTAAGGAGGGAAGGAGAGAAAGGAATATGTTTCTCAGGCTGGGATTTTGCCCTTAGGCAAAGCCTTGGGCAAGAGGTGGAGCAGCTCCACCTCATCCTCTGCTCCTCCCCTGTCTCTGAACCCTTCCTCTGAGGTTCTCCTGCTCTGCAGCCACCCAGTTCTGGGGGAGGGAAGCTGCATTTTCCCTTCAGCATCCTTCCCCCTGCATCCAGCTGGTGCAGAGGAGCAGCACTAGGGCTCAGCATACAGCCAGCCTTTTCCTCCCTCTGCTCCCCCTCTCCCTGCTGTCCCCTTCCTGCAGGCAGAACAAAGCCTTTGCAGAAGGGGGGTGCCCTTCAGTCCCCAGCCAGGCAGGGAATTGGCACCTTCTTGAGCATGAAAACTGCTCAGAGTCTTGTCTCAGTGCTCTCTGTGCCTGGCCAAATGCCCTTTCTGGAGCAAAAGATGCTAAAAATTCCTGCCTTGGGGTAGAGGAAAATAGCACACACCAACCAACCTTCAGCAAACCAAAATGTTTCTGTGTGATGTGGGACTACACATTTAACATTTTGGGACTGATGACCCTTAAGAGTTTTCTTGATTTACCTTCCCCTCCCACACCTGAACATCTAAAACCAGGATGTGAGACCATACCCACTGCAGAATAAAGAACAAGAGACCTGGGGGGCTGCTTGACCTGATGGAGAGAGTCTGAATCCACTTTTTTCCAGTTATCTTACCTAATAAAAGACACCCCCCCCCACTCCTTACCAGCCTATTTCTCTCACAGGATATTTTATTTGCACTGGCAGAGAATGTCAAATCCCTCTCTGATGTTTGCATTGGGGTTTGTTGTTGTTTTTGCTCCTTTCATCACCTTACAAGGGCCACGTGACGACCGTGTGATGTTGAGACTTTTGACAGATGTAACATATGTGCTACAATATTTATCATTTATTTAGCGTGCTGGCTACAGAGGCTGGCAAGACACTGCCATGCCTGACTTGAAGGCTGCTGGCATTTCCATGAGCTAAAATCCCATCAAGCAGGGGGTTAAGAATTCGGGCATTTCAAATCGCATCAGCCTGAATCATGATTCAAATCAGAAAAGCCAGATTTTGGTCCACCAAGGGCTGACAACGTGGGGGAAGGGAGAGGGTCAGGAGGCAGGTCATGGATACAGTCCTCTTTTGGAGCAGATGACCCTCTATAGCTTATGGTTTTTAATAACTGAGGGAGAAGGGGGGGTTCTGCACAGTTCTGCTGTAGCTCTCAGATGCTCAGCATTTCACAGTGGGATTTTCCAGGTCGTTTGTACCTTGGCCTAGCTGCCTTGCTGCTGCAGACAATTCTGGGGGAAGCAGACACAAGTCAGTAGTCATCTGCTTTGAAAATCCCCCTGCAAAGTGTCTGACAGTTGCATTTTAAGGACCACATGCCTAGCAGGCACAGAAAGCCTCCCGCTAGGTACCGAGGTCCTGCAGCTCTCAAGAACAGAGAGAAACGTCTGTGCTGACCTGTGCTGATGGCAAGATGCAAACAGCCAGAGCCCCAGGTCAAGCTCAGGAGCTCAGCATCCAAATCCTCTGTGCTGTCTCAGTGGCTGTCAGGCGTGACAAACAAATGCACAAATGCTTCAGACCCCTGTTCCTGCTTGAAAGGTCAGCTCAGTGCAAACAACTTTCCTTAAGCCATCCTTCCTAGCAAGATACAGCTTATAGGTTTAGTCATCAATTTAATTTTTTTAAATTATTATTATTATTATTATTATTCATTCACAGGGAAAAAGGAATTAAAAAGATAAAACCAACCAGGGACTGGCAGTTTACCCTGAGTCTGGCTTGCCTGAGGAGGAATAAGAAGAGCCCTTTAACTTCTGCCCACTTGCAGCTCCCTCAGTTCTCATGGAGCAGCAACATACCACACATTTCATAATTAGGGTGAGAGTCAGAGATAAGGCCATCAGTCTGTGCACATGAAAGGAATGTGCTGGGTGTGGGGAGACAGTGCTGAAAGGAAGAGGAGTTTTATATGGGCTGGAAAAGGCTCTGGGGGAGCAGGGTTGGAGAGGGGGAGCTGTGCGTGGCAGTGGGAATGCTCACCCATGATAGGGAAATGTGCAGCTTCCCTCCAAGTCCTCCCTTTACAGGCACTGAAAAGAGGCTGGTAAAAATACTTAAATTCAGATGATGTGTAAGCACAGATATTTGGGACATTTGGCATCCAGGTAAAAGGAACAAGTGCTTTGCAGTGCATGCTGGCTTTGTATGGTTGCTGTCACACAGGTCCCACAAACCAATCCCTTTCTTTTCCTTCCCTGTGAGCATTTTGCACAAATCCACCTCAGAGTAATATTGCTCTGCTTTTTGGAGGGGTTTTTGTTTTTGTTTGTTTAGAATAACCTTGGGTTTGGCATTAGAGCCTAGGAAACCAAGCAGATCTCCAAGCTTCCAAAGCCAAGGGAGACCTTAGTGCCAAGCACAAAAGCAGACTGCTGTGGCAGAGGTAGAAAATGTCCTTATTTGCTAAATAAAGCCAGAGAAAAGTCAGGAAATATGAAGCTGCAGCAACATCCAGAAGCTGCAAATTCTGATATTTATTCTGGTCTCTGCTACCGATGAATTCCACGACCTTTGGTGAGTCACTTGATTTCTTTGTGCCAGTCTTGCCCCTCAGAGCTTGGGTTTGTTTCCTCCAATTAAAACTCTGGGCTCTGAGCCCACAGGACTGGGCCCACTGCACTTCTGACCTTCCTGGGGCCTTACAGCAGCTTCTGAAAACACCAATCCAAGCCCACACTGGGGATTTCACTTCCAGCCCATAACACTCACTGACCAAACAGGAGGCTGAGATACCTCTGAATCCTGCATCCTGAGCTTAATCATCTTAAAATCCATGAGTGTGAGTAAACACATATTAATTATCAGTCTAATAAAACCCTCCCAGCTTGATTTTATTTCTCGTGTCTTGTTTTTAACACTACAATTCAGGTGCTGTAGAAATGCTGGTTTTAATCTGGGCTGCTGTGAGCAGGCTGGCCCAGAGCATCAGGTGTGGGAGCAGCCAGGAGCTCCTTTAATAAAAAAAATCACAGAATCAGCCAGGTTGGAAAGGACCTCAGAGCTCCTCAAGTCCAACCCTTGATCCACTCCCCCTGTGGTTCCCAGCCCATGGCACTGAGTGCCACGTTCAGTCTCTCCTTTAAAACCTCCAGGGATGGAGAATCCACCCCCTCCCTGGGCAGCCCATTCCAATGTTTGATCACCCTCTCTGGAAACATTTTTTTCCTAATATCCCCCCCTAATATTTTTTCCTAACCCTGCCCTGGCAGAGCTGAAGCCCATGGCCTCTTGTCTGACTGATAGAGCCCGACCCCCCCCAGCTCCAACCTCCTTTGTCTCAGCTAACAGCAGCTCTCCTGATTTACACCACTGCAGCACCCCAGGCTTTGTTCAAATGAGCCTCACAGATTTCTGTCAGTGCTAAGAAACGACCTAAAAGTAGTCTGCTGTTCTTCTAATTCTTTTTTTTTTAATATATATTTAAATGGTGTGTTTCTACCTGACAGCCCTTCTGCTGGGTGCTTTCTCCTCTGGGCAAGACAAGAGTGGCAGCAAGACAGCAGCAGCAGCCTGACTACAAAGACCCTTGTACCAAAGCCTCCCATTTTCCTAACAAAAGCAGCACATGAACCCCCCTATATAAATGGCACGGAGCATTTTCCTAAAATCAATCAGGCTCTATTATTCAGTTTAAGCCCAATCTCATTGTCTCCTTCTTCCTCCGGAGGCCGATTTCTGCCAGGTAGAAAATTAAGTTTCCTTTACTTTTCTTCCCTACACAATTTTTCAGTGTTTCAGGGCTGTTGTTCGGTGTGGGAAACCGACTTCCTGTCTCAATAAACAAGTGCACACAAGGCTTTGCTGGACACATAATGGGGTCTTTTTTTTTTTTTTTTTTTTATTTTATACAAAAATCATTCCACACTTAACACATCAATGAAGCCACTTAAGCTCTACTGCATCTGAATTAAAGGGGGAATTGTGTGATCAAAGAGTGTGAAGGAACCACACATGGAGTTCTTCAGACACTTTACTTTTGTTACATTTGATACATAACAAACCCAATAAATATGCTTATCCCAGTAGCCCATTTCATTATCTCATATCCTTATGTTGAAGAGCATTTCCTTCAAGAGCTTTTCTTTCTCCTTTGTTTTACAGCATCATAGTTTTGAGGCAGTTTATTTTAAAGGAAGATGCTAATAAGACAGAGAAAAGCATTTTTTTTTTCTTCTGGGTGTGCTCAAACAAGACCAAAAAAAATCCCTCTACCCTCTGAGTTTTTCACCATGAAAAACTGAGCAGAATACATCTCTTCCATGGTAAAATGCAGCTACGTGTGCAGTAACCTCAGAAAGGGGTTATTAGAGACACAGGACACAGAGGTGGTGAAGAACATTTCCTAAAATTTTTTGCAATGATTCCCTGCATATTCAGCACTCTTCCCTACACCATCCATCAAATTGATTAGAAAAATAAAGATTTCATGTGCCTTCCCTGGTGCTTTCAGTTCTGGAAATCACTGCAGATTTGCAGCTATCAGTATTACTCCAGAATTACATTAAAAAAAAATGAAGATTAGAGTCTTTTTTTTCCCCTGTTGTTTCACATGGAAGTGACCAGTCCCTCCAGCCAACAAAGAAGCTGCAAACTCTGATTTTTGAGAGTTATTGTCATTTGTAGGGAACAGTGATGTCTGGCTGGTCAAAATGCTGTCAGAATAGCTCTGGCTGAGCCAAAGCAGGACCTTGTTCCATCCCTACCAGGAGCAGGAGGTTTTGGACACTGATTTACACCCATGCAGAAAGATGCCCAAATTTACTGCTCCTGTAAGGAACCTGTATTTACACAAGGGGTTTCAATAAGATTTCTGTTGCAAGCTGTGTGTGCTCAAAACTATACAAAATATGGTCTACTACAAATAATCATCATAAAGCACCCACCAGCCCTTTGAGATAATTTATTTGGAAATCAATGACAGGTGTTGTTGAGCAGAGTTGCTCACTAAAAGGCATTTTAAAATGTAATTTTAAAAATTGCTTTTGCATCTTTTTTGGTTTTCCTGTCTTTTCCCCAGGGGGTCTTCAACAGAAAGGCTTGAGACAAGATCTGATATCAATTGGAATACTGAGATCAGAACTCACTTTCTGCCACACAAAACTGGGGTTGTTTTTTTTTTTTTTTTTCTAAATCTGGATGAGAGATTACCCTGCCCTAAAATCATAGATTAAATTGAATACATCTAAATATTTCTCACAGGCTCACGTGCAGCCAAGGCAGTGGGGAAGAAGCACCTGAACTACAAGAAAAACAAACAAAAAAAAAATCTCTTTTCTGCTCTGTTTAATTCCCATCATTACATATTCTGCTTTTGCAATGAGCAGAGGGTTGTGGCTCCCTTTGTTTATCTCCTGTCCCTTCCCAAATCCAAACAGCCAAACAAAATCCAAACAAAACAACCCCCTGCCAACAAGCCAGGGTCTCAACTTCTAAGTAGGACACTTCTTCATCCCTTCCCTCCAGCTGAGCTCCCTCCAAAGGCTGCAGGGACCCAGCTAAGTACAGAGGAGGTCACATTTGAGGCAATATCTATACCCAGCCACAATCTATAGATGCCTTTTCCAGCCCAAGGACATCTAACTCTCTGCTAAAAGAGTTTTCCTGCCACCCTGGTTTTACTACAACTTTAACAAGGTTTTTACAGTGTCTCCCATGAAACACAGCTCCTGAAATCATGGGAAAGCACCAGTGGCCGTGAAAAGGGGGGTAGGTGAAAAGGGAGATGGTCAAAGAGGGAGATCTTGTACATTTGTAAAATTCCAAAAGCTACAAGGCACTAAGTCCCACATATTAACTTTCCTAATCTCATCATTTTAAGACTCATGATGTTAGGCACCTGACACTCAAGTCCTGAATGCTTCACTTGGCACCAACACCTCCTGGCTAGGAAGTGTAAACAGAAAATGCTTGGTGGTGAGGAAGAAAAGGAGGCTCAAACCCACCAGCCTGGCTGACACTAAAAAGTGATGTTAAAATATCAACTGCAACAGCCATGCTCCCCCTTCGTTTGTGGTGGATGGGAAAACATTGATTTATAGTAGGGAATTTTCAGCATTTTTCCTTCCCCCGTGCCTTTTTTTCCTCTGCAAATCCATATTGATCACTAAATAAAAAATGTTAGCAGCCAGCAGCTGGGTGGCAAAAGCCTGCTCTGACTCCTTTAAGCTCCTGCATCCCATTTACTGGTGATGTGAAACACCTACCCTATGCACTCCCGTGTTATCATGTCCAAAATGATCTTGTTTAAACAAATTTTTGACCTTTGTCTCATTTTCTAATCATCTCTGCTTCTGAGAAGATCTGCTTTGTGGAAAGCTAATAGAGGAATAACCAGACACTAGCTTTTAAAACAGCTTGATTACAGGAATTTGAGGGAAAAGGTGGAAAGGCTATAAAACCTTCAGTCCTTGCCAAAATACTTAAATGCTAATGAAACAAAGCAGCATTTAGTTTTTTACAGATTAAATTGAGAAAAGAGACCACAAAGACCCACTGATGCCTCACTAAACCACTGCAGATATTTAGTCTGGCAATCCACTGCACTCAATGATTAAACCAATTCCCTGCTCAGAAATTTGTTATCTAAATTGAGAAGCAAATTTCCAAAAGAAAGAAGTGGCTATTTGAAAAGGGGCCATTTGGTTTGTCCTGCTGTAAGAAAAAGAAGGTTTTCCTAGTTATATTAATTCAATCAATCTTAAAAACTACCCTGGGAGGAATAAAAGAAAAAAAATAATAATTAGAAAGCTGTCTACTCCGTACTTAAGCTAAGGTATTTCTATGGATTTAACAAAATAAAGAAAAAAAAATGCCACACAAAAAAAATAAAATTGCCACAAACCTCAGCCACTTGATGACACACAAAAAGTGCAGCTTCAAGCCACAAAGAAAATTGGGTCCAGAGTGAATTTATCAGTGTGAACCAGAAACCAGTGCATTCCTTTGGTGGGTGGACAGCTCTCCACTTCCACTGGTGGAAAACTTTATTCTGAAATAAATGTAAATCCCTCCCAGCTCTGTGCCATACCCATCCCACAGCACCAGCTGAAAATCAGACCTAAAACTTGGAGGGGATAATGGTAGAGGCTAAAATTATGATGTTGTGCATCAGAGGGAATTACTGAAAATACAAACAAACCACTGGTCCTTGCTTGATGGAAATAATCCCCAGGTGATTCTGGATTGCCCCAAAGGACACTGCTTAGATGGTTCCTACCATTCAGCAGAAGCCACCATCACCACCCTGCCCTGCAGAAATCAACTCTCCAACTACATCTTTCCCTCCCTTACACTCCATTTTAACAAATGAAGCCAAACCAAACCAAAAAGTGCTACATTTCAGTGCCTGCAGAGTGGAAAGGAAGATCCCAGCTCTGACCTCTAAAACAGAACTCAGAGGTGCTGGCACCTGAGTCCCCTCCTCAGCTCTAGACCGTGCCCTTTGGTGGGGCAACTCAGTAATGTGCCAAAACAGCACCAAATCACACACTTTAGATGCACGTGGAGCAAGGAGACAAACAGTATGGGCTTTCCTTTGGCTGTCCCACACCTTCATCCCACTTCCAGACAAGCATCACTGCAAGGGAAGATTTGCAGCACAGGATATAAGTCATCATGAGCCAAAGTGGGGATCTGAGCCATAACGTTTTAATTTCAGATGTATTCAAAAGGCAGGAGAGTCACTGTGTTCTGCCTGAACTTTGGGGAAGCACACACTGTGCCATGGGGTTGGTGAGCTCACAACATTCCTCACATTTTCACTGCAGTAGGAGGAAAGGGAGAAAGAGAAAGAAAGGGCAAGAGAGGGAGAGAAAGAGTTTGGTTTACAGGAGGTGTTTTATTGTGCTGATACCCAAAGGCTGGATTCAATAAAAGCCCCATCTGGCTCTCACACAGAGCAGCTCCTCTAAGACCCTGCAGCAGCCCTCCTCACCTCCAGAGTCAATTTTTGGAGGTCTGTGAGTGTTTGCATGGGTTTCCCTCCTGCCACAGCAGGACAGGGCTTTTTATTGAGTCAGACCCACAGACAGCATCTCTCTGAGTTACACTTCTTTCAGAGATTAAGGGTGACTTCAAACCCAGAGGATGTGCCAAGTGTGCTTTTAAAGCTTGGCTTTAGAGACCCAACAATTCCCCATGTGCCAGAGTACAAAAAAAGCTGAAGTAGCAGCTGAAACATTGTGCACAGGGTTTGCTGAGTGAGGTTCCTTGGAGGGGGGGGGAGAAGCAAACAAGCTGTTCATGAGGGTCTCTTCTGATCTTACTCTTTCCATCCACCCAACTGAAACTTCAGCCAACAACTTTTTTTGTGGCTGAATCAGAACACAGGGCTTAAAATGCTGAGAGATACACCCAGCCCTGTCCTGCTGCCCGTATTTCCTGATCTATTACATACTCAGGTAGCAGGACCATAAGCATAAAAATAAGAGGCTGGAAAGATAAATGATACACACATCAAGAGATAGAACCCATTAACTGGATAGATCTGATAGATGTTTACTCCTTTCTCAAGTAAAATCAGCAGCAACTCCCAGGGACCTACTTTTTTCCCTTGTATTGTAAGATTTGAACAATTAATCTTAGTTAAAAAAAATATATATATATTTTTTAATGATCTTTTAACAAGTTAATTATTAATTGTTAATTCCTACACTTCCTTTTCTCCTCTTGAAGTTCATTTTAGATCTGGCATTTTGGCTCCCATTTTGTTTTGCAGCAAAGACACAGACAAAACCAGAAAAACCTATTCTTTCTTAACAGATAACACTCGTGTCTTGTTACAGGATTTTCAGGCCGTAAATCAGCTTGAAAAGCTAATTTAGGGATATTCACTTGCACTATTCAGGGCTGTATAAACATTCCAAATTCCAATTTTTCATAAAGACATATGCGAATATTTAAAAGGGCTTTAAAGAGCCATTTTGCAGTTAAGAAGGTCTGGATCTAGCATTTTATTTTTCTTCAACGAGATTATCATGTAATATTAATACACAGAAAAAATATTTCCAGTGCTTCTATGTATTTATGAGGTCCTAAGGGACAGCAGAATTCCTTTAGCCAAGAGGAAGGCTGGAAGAAACAGCAAGAAGAGGACCGACTGTGGAAACATCAAATACACGACAGAATCTGTTCATACACTGCAATTTCTGTGAAAAGTGCTGTGGTGTTGGTTTTCACTGTATCTGCTGGTTTAATTGTTTCTGCCTGTTCATTTCTTTGTCCACTGAAACCACTAGCCTAAGGGAGAGTTAAAAATCAAAAGGTAGGACCGAGGTTGAACAGGAAATGAACGCTGGTGTCGCGGCGTTATTAAAGTAAAAAGTAGGAAAAAAAAAGGAAAAAGTAGAAAGTTCAGAAGTGGCTCTAGGAACCAGTGTAGTAGCACAGGGTTTAAGTGCCATCTCCCTCCCTCCCTGATCTTTTTTTGTTGCTGGGTGGCTGCTACAAATTGAACCCAAATCCACCCTGGATGCAGAGCAGGAGGGAGCACCCAGGAGCCCTCCAGGATGTGCCTTTGGTTTGGTGCCTTTGGTTTGGTGCCTTGGGACTCTGGTGTCCCCCTCACCCAGGGGGGTGTTTGGGCAGCCAGAAAGCTTGAGCAGAGAAAGCAAGCAGCACACGGATTGTTGGGTTTGGAAGGAGAAAGGAAACTTCCCAAGTTCAGAGCTCCCCGCCCCGCAGCCGCGTACAACGCCGCTGACACAAAGAAAATAAACAGAGCTGGCACTAGAACCTCTGGGAGGAATTTCCACACACACACACCTTTTTTATTTAAGTGCACTCTATCTTTCTCCTCTGCTATCTCTTTCCTTTTTTTTTGCCCCTCTGATCTCCAGGACAAAAGATTCAACAATGAGAGATTCAGAGCCCAAGCAAGGATATGTACTTAAAATACCACATGGCCAATAAAACCTATTTTACAACATATCTCACCTTTAACAAGCAAATTGACCAATGTAAGCAAAAACTGACCCAAACCCCTTTTATAAAAGAGCCAAAACCACCCAGCCCTCAATTACAGCTGTTTAAACAGCCATACAATTATGAGGAAAGCACTCAGATTTTTTAAAATCACAATCCTGGGAGTTTCACCACATAAACTTGCTCACCAACCAAAAGGTAGGAGGCCAGAGATTTCAGGAATTAATTTGGGTTAATTCAGATGGCAAAGATGAGGTAGGCAAAATAACAAGCAATTACCTTTTCCTGCCTTTGAAAACAATGAATTTGGGATTGGTCCAACTTCACGAAGAGTGATTATAGATTTTATGCTTTGACAAACCTCTACCTTTTAATTCGTACAACATATATATGTGTACATATACTCCCTATACACACCTTTTCTGTTCATACACTTATCTGTATTCCATAACACCCTGCACTTGAAGAATTAATTAAAGCTAAAATTCAATCATTTATTACATACCCTGCTAATTATTTTTGAAGCTCTATAAAGAGGGCAGGAAAGCTAACCAATACAAGGCATAATTAAGCAGAAAGGCAGCACTTGTGTGGTCACTTGGTGAATTCAGCATGCAAAACATTTATCAGTTAACCATTTCCTTTATATTGTGCACCAGGGTGGAAGGGTTTGAAAGCAAGGCAGGATTACAAATTCAATTTAAATATATTTTGGAGGAGGAAATACCTATTTCTGGGAGCATCGACAATCACTTTAGCGGCCAGTAAGCAACGTTAAATAAAACATGTAGCTAAATAGGCATTAAAGGCCTTTTACATACTTGGAAGAAAAGAAAACAGGTTTTTTTTCTTTCTTTCTTTTTTTTTTATGCTGCAGACTGCAGGCATTTTGGTCTATCTCTGTCAAGTGCAATTCTTTCTTGATGAATGACAAGGTACGATAATAGGCTGCCGTTTCCAGGGCAACCAGACAGCAGAGCTGTGTGCCTTGAATTTTGTCATCTGAAAATGAAACCAGAAGCAAAAGAAAAGCTGAGAATCTAGCGACAGATTAACTCGTGGAGGGGGGACTGGAGGGGGGAGAGAGAGAGTGCAGGAGGAAGAAGGAGAGAGCAAGAAGGGGGGAGAAGGGGCTACATTACAAGCAATTAAAACTATTGGAAGGTGTAGTGTATGTGCATGTGTCTGGGGTGCAATTTTAGATAGCATTTGTCAATAGGCTTTTATCCCAATTTTCCCCACCTCTTTCTTTGTTTCAGAGACATACCAGAAGCTTTAAAAAGTACCTTTTAGAGAGGCCTCTTCAGCACATCCACCTTTAGGGTCTGCATCTTTGCAGTGCTGCTCTCCACCCTGCTCCCAGCAGCACCTCACCCAGTTCCACCCAGTTCCTCCCAGTTCCACTCAGCCCCTAAGGCTGCAGCTGGGGACCCAGCACTCATTTCTGCAGGTTCTGCTCAACAGCTGCTGTGGGACCTCACCATAAGTAGAATTATTGAACCCCTTGCTAAGTAAGACCCCCTCAAAACAAGGATCTCCCCAAGGCTACATCCAGGGGTTTCACCTTGGCCTGGGAAAGTCTCTGAGATGTCAGATCCAGCCACACAGGGACCAGTTTTGCTTCACACTGAGTTTCACACACACAAAGTTAGAGGGCATCCAGCAAAGGGTTGAAAGCAGAGAGAACTGAAAAGGAATCAGCTGCTAAACTTCACCCTGAAATCAACTTTTAAAGAGGAGATTGCCTGAACCTGGGTTTAGTTCAGGCTTGGACCTTTTGGAAATGAGCTGTAATTGTAGTAATTGTAGTAGTCTGTCTTCTCCTTTGTACCCCAAAATATGAATAAAATAGAATCAAACACACATAAGCCTTGGTTTAATAAAAATACCTAACCTGCAAAGCTCAGGCTCCTGATGCAGAGTGTAACATAGCTCCTGGCCTTCAGAAACACACAAAATTGTTCACAGCTGAGACAAAAACTGCCCACTCAAGCTGTATTAACTAAACCTGTAGCACATTTCCTCAGCAATGTAACTTGAAACCTCATAATATTCCCAGTTCAGAGCCACCATCTTCCATAACCTTCCCATGGATGGAGGAGGAGACATGGATGTCTTCTCCTAACCTCTTGGGCTATCAGATAAAAACCTCCCTCCTCCCATTTTGCAGAACAAACTGCTGGTAAAATAACCCTTCTGTAACTCCTCTGCTGCCCCTCAGGCAAAATTCAGGGATTCTTGCACAGTGTGGGTGAATCATTAGGCTCCCAGACCTAAGAAATTGATATTTCTGCCAACTTCAAAGATGAGGAAACTGACACAGAGGAAAGCTGTCTGAGTCAGACCCTTTGAAGTCAATGGGACTCTCTGGTTGTACTTCTGCTGGTTTTGGATAAATTTCTTCCCAAGGAGCTTTCTCTCAACATCCTGATTTAAAATGTATTTAATTCAATTAAATAAGAATGCAATGCAATAAATGTTGCTTAACCAAAATTACTCCACCTTTGCACAGGAAAATTAAGCTGTGAGCACGTCAGTCAGAAAGATGACATGTTCTTGAAATAAAACTTCATAACCTATGCATGTCTTTACATGGGGAAATCAGTTACCTGATTTTTAAGGTATCTAAAGGATGTGTTCACCCCTAAGGTTCCTCTATGTACACCCAGTAGAGTGGATTATACAAGAATGACCTAATTTTTTTGGCATCTTGACCATCCTTGAATATATTCCATGGAAAAAAGAAGTGATTTTTCTCAATATCATCACTTGCATGATTGACTTTTTTGCCAAGACAAGTCCATTTCAGTTTTCCCCAATTTATTTTTGCTTGAGTAGTATCCTAGAACTGTGTCTACATGGCACTGTGTGGAGAGGAACCCCTGCTACCTCTGGCATCAGCAGATTCAGTTCACATGGAGTAAATAACTTCTGTTTTCAGGGAAGAATGTTGCATTATGCTAAATTTTGAAGCCAGATTAATATCATCTACATGTTAGCTATAGATTTAACTGATACAGGTACGAGGCAGCCAGTGGCTGCTTTTTCAGGCTGAAGGAGTTTTCTGGATACCTCATTTGCCAGTCTCTGTTCAAGCAAATTGTCACCAGGGCAATTAGAAACTTGTCTTTCCAAACCCTTCATTTGAAAGTTGGCTCGTTCCTCCTGCACATCTTTTCCATTCAGCTTTCAAGAGGTCACAGGAATCTTCATTAGAATTTTTCTCTTACCAGCTGGATTTCAAAAATGTGAAAGTCTTACTCTTGTTGATGTTATCTTGCAATTCCCAAATGGATTTAATCCAATGCAAAAAACAGTATTTAGATGTTTTAATTTCCTGCTTTTCCCACCCTTTTTGCATTCTCCTCTTTCTACAGTGTAAGAAAAGGAGGAAAAAAGTTCTGCTTGACCTAGACTCATTAATTCCCCCAACCCAGGAGATGACAGTAAAATACAGCCCTTCTCCAGCTACCATGTCTCAATTCCTCTTCTCCCCTAATACCCACCAAAATGCAGCAGCATTGGTGTCTTCTGCATGTGGGAGATCCCACAGCTGAATGGCAGAACCACAAAAACTAAACTTTGGGAATTCCTTCTTTAAAACTCGTGCACTCCTTATACCCACCTTGGTTAAATGGAAAAGCAATGATGTTAAAAGAAAATAGCTTCATATTGGCCATATTGACTGATTCTAAACTGTTTTTTCTAGCTCTGCCTAAGCCCACAGCTGGGAAAGGCAGTATAGAATATAACTGTATTACTGTAAAGATGAGAATTGAATTAAGACCTCCTTAGCTGCAGAGCCATGTCTTAACCATCCTACTGCTGCTCCATCATCTTCCTTCTGTGCACCTCTGTCTTACCTCAAATTGAAGCTGAATTATGGCTTTTCTTATCCCTGATAAGAGCTGTGGAAGAGCAAGCTCGAGTTTACTCGGGCTCATGCATCCATCAGCAAGATGTCAGCTCTTTTCCAGTTGTGGAATCCTTATTAGCAGTGATGATGGAAGAGCCACATGGAAAGGGTGGGGGCTTCCAAACCCTCCAGTGAGCACAGAGAGAGGTGACAGCTCGACAAATCACCTTTAGATTTCTGAACTCAGCAGATTGTTTCTGGAAGTTGTTGAGAGAAAATAAATATGGAAAACCACAATGTCATTTCTAAGAGTCACTTTTCAGGGCCTGACCACATTTTAAGTATCTGCTAAGTGATGTCCTTTCTCCTACCATGCTGCTCGCCAAAACCAACATCGTATCAATCTCCTGACAAAGACAAGTTTGACATTGGGATTCCAGACACCAAAACAAATAATACCACCTACAGGCCTTGTGAGTCACAGAACTCATGGGATTTTTCAAAAAAAAAAAAAAAAATACACACCAAAAAACAAAAAGCAACAACCCAACTAATTTTTAGTGTAAGAGGCTCAAAAAGGAAATAACTGGGTTAACAAGGCTTTTCCTCTTTGTGAATGATCTCGTGTTCAAAGAAGAGAGAATGATTTATAAATATCCTGGAATACCACAAAGAACACATCTTTATCTACTTCATGAATTTTGGATCTGGACCCAAAACCACCCTCCATGGTTTGGCCTCATGAAAAACCCCTTAGGAGAGGCATTTTCTTGTAGCAAGGTGCATATCTTCCTTCTGAATTTCCATGGCACTTGATGGTCCTGCATTGATGGATGTGAACCAGTTCCAGCTTCTATTTCATACACCCTGACATGTTACCATGGCTTCCAGACCACAGTCAGCTTGGTTTGGCCACTTCTGGACAGAGGCAAGAGAAGCTTTAATCTCTTTGCACCTGCCTGTCTATAAAAATCCTCTTCTGCTGCATCCCCAGGCAAGGCTTCCCCAAAAATCCTCCCTAAAAACTACCTCAGGGATGAACATCACATTCCTAAAAGGACCAGAGAAAGCTGTTCTTTTAGACACACAGAATACTGCATTCACATACGTGGATACTCTGGCTATGGGAACATTAAAATGTATTTAAATGCTGGTATTAAATGAGAGCTTTCTTAGTGCTTCTTACTCAGAGTGCAGATGTCCAATAAATTATTTTGGAAATGGCTTTAGACTTTTGCAATAATGGGCTTTTGGCAAGCAACAGGTCTCTTAAAAGAACCACTTTATCATTATGAGAAGGTCATAAATGAGAGTTAACTCATAGATACAGTCATTTACTGACCATCAGGGGTAATAACAAAATATGAGCCACTTTTAAATGGACTGCCAAGGAGGAAGTTAGGGGGGAAAAACCCTGTCCCAAACCCACAGCAGACCAGCAAATGCAGGCAAGATGTATTACACCCTGCAGTCCCCTCTCTGTCAGATTTATTGGCACAATACTTTTTTTTTTTTTCCTTGAGAAGAACCACAGGCAGACAGAACTGTCCTGTGGGCCTCGTCTCCAGTGGACATGGAGAACAATGCACCCCCTTCTCTGCTGCTTTCATGTATTCAAAGGCAATTTTCAAGTTTCACTTTCAGCCTTAAGTGAAAAAAAAAAACAACCAACAACCCAGTCCTGTCAGATTTCTTTTTTTTTCCCCCCCCTTCAGAAAAGTTCATTGCTCAGAAACTTCTGACCATTCTTGCTGAGCAATTGCTTCACAGACCAAAGGGAAGACACCGTCCTGCACCCAAGGAGCAAGAATAAAGCAACGTCCAGCAAAGTGGTGAAGAAAAAATGTGAATTCCTCCCTGGAAACTTGCGGCCCTCCAAAAAACAACCCTCAAGTGATGGAGAACTGAGGGACCCGAGCTGCAGTGGCCAAGGAGACAAAGTGGCAAAGGCTTTGGGGTATGACAAGAAGTCTGGGCAGTTGCCTTACCTGTTTTTTTGTGACATTTGGAGAGTCTCCCCAGCACTGAGGT
Organism: Heliangelus exortis; assembly: GCF_036169615.1. NCBI lineage: Eukaryota > Metazoa > Chordata > Aves > Apodiformes > Trochilidae > Heliangelus > Heliangelus exortis. Next base: position 2,820,114 of record NC_092447.1, read on the forward strand.
AGCTGCCATGGTTTTCCAAGAAAGCCACAGGGCTCCCGAGGATGAGGGACGGAGCTGCGGATGCAGCCGGGTGCGAACGAGAAGCCCAGGACTGAAGATCAAAGTTTTCAGGAAAAAAGCCATAGTAAAGCTCAAAACCCCAAACTTCCTAGCAGGAACTGCAACATGAAAGGGCCACGGAGACTTTTCAGTGTCAAGGCCAGAGGGTGCCAGGCTGAGCCACCGCAAGGGGAAGAGGAGCTTCCCTCCAGTGCAAATTGTTGCCATTCCCAATAGGTCTCCCTCCAACCCTGATGGAGTAGCAGCATTAAACACCAGCCAGGCAGGCTGGCAGCAAAGTCTTGTGGCTTTTTTTTTGTTTTATTTTGTTTTTTAAGTTGGCTGGAAACAGAAGTGCTGAGGTACTAACAGGCTGACTCCTGTTCTTACCTCTGCTGTCGGAGTGGTTCCAAAGAATGCTCATCAATATGGTGATAGGTGCTTTTTATATATAAATATAAATATAAATATAAATATAAATATAAATATAAATATAAATATAAATATAAATATAAATATAAATATACAAGAGGCAGCTTTGCAGGCTGGGTTAAGTCGTGCTAAGAGACTCAGACATGATACAGCTTTGATTTTTCTTGGCATTTTTTGCCTTTCTGAAATATGAAGCCCGCAAGAGTTTAAAAAGGCCCAGAGGGCTCTTGTCTGTTTGTAGTCATGTCAAGTGCTGCTCATCAGCAAGGCTTCCTGGCCAAAGAATTAAAGCTGTTTCCTTCCTGGCCCCGTTTGTTAAAAGATTTTTGTCTCTTCTCCTTTCACTACAACTGCCTGGGACTTTGTGGGCTGTGAGAGGTGTTGGAAATCTCTCACACAGCAGTGCTATTGATGCCCTTTCAGGTGCAGCCTCCTCTGCTGCTCATTGCTGTCACATCCACTGCTCAGCTGGGGGAGCCTACAGGTACCTGACCAAATCCCTCAAGTTTTCTCCCTCCTGCCTATTATTACTTCGTATTATTACTATTACATCCCTATTATTACTTCAGCCATTTCCCTCACCCTATGGATGACTTCGGATGAAATTCGGGGCAAATCCTTCAATTTTGCCCTGCCTGGAGAGTGGGGGTTTTAGTAAATGATGTCTTTACCCTACAACCTGTGACTCAGCCATTGGGTCCTTCTTATCTGAACATCTGATAACCTCTTGCTCATCACCACATTGTAACCATTGAATTTGTGGCAATCTGGTATGTAAGTATTAGGAGTGAGGTCTGTGCTGATGCTCTGGTGAAAAGGGACAAAAAAGGGGACACTGAAGAGCTGGTTTGGCAATGGTACTTCTCACTTTTCAAATCCCATCTTCCTTTAATTAATTTTTCTAAGGCATGTGAAGAGGGAAGTGCAGAACATGAAGCTCTGCTCACAGATGCTCGTGCACTCCAGGACACATAGGCAGCCTTGAAGTAGTTAAACTCAGCAACAATTTAGCCAAAACATATATATAATATACACTTCACCATCACCTAGCCCAGTAAAGGCTCTGCATATTATTCAGGTGACTGTGGGCACAAAAAGATTTCATCAGAAACTTTCAGGAGAGCTGGAATGGTTTACATCAGCCAGGGACTCAACCAGATTATGTTTAGCTTTAGTCCCTTGTTTTAGAAACAACAATGTTATAAATAATCCTTCTATGTTCATACATCTTGTATAAATATCTGAAAGCTGTATAAAACCAAGGAGAAGAGGGAATTTGTTAAGGTGGTGCAGGGGAATATTGCTCTGAGAAATCATGGGCTGCTTGGGGGAGAGGGAAAGTGATTTCATCCCATTAATTTTCCATCAGAAAGGGGATATAAGGACATTTTTCCAGACCACAGTAGGTTTGTGGAAGCATCTTCCTGGGAGCATTAGTCCAGCTGTCCTAAAATGTGCACCATGGTGATTCTTCTTTATTTTGCTGCAAAGTTTCCCATTGGCCAGGTCCAAAATCTGGAATCAATGGGAATATTTCAGTAGAGTTCAGTGGGCTTAAGGGCAGGCCCCATGTGCTCAGTATTGAAAGGAAATCAAGGGGAGAAACAAGGAGTCAAAATTTGACACCAGCAGTAGTTTTAAGAAAAAAAAAAAATTAAGAGACCTATTTTAGCCAAGTTTTTAAGACAAAGCAGTGCATGCACTGAATTTGCAGTTCCATGACATCATGTCACACTGATTTCATCTGGTTACCGTATGTTATTGGGGGAATGTAACTTGATGCAGCTCAATCCAGCTTGTGCCATACTGTGATTTATTACAATTTAAATGATAAAGCACTCAAGAATGTTCAGGCAATTGGATTACTCCATTGACTGACTGCTCAGATATCTATTTTTAGAGAAGAGATGCCAGCTTGGGCAATATTAGATGTACTGATGCCTTGTTACTGAAGGGGCAGGGGAATTTCCCTTATCACACAATACTACTTTATGTTACCTCTGTGTTTTACTCTTTTTAAGTGGTTTGTGTAGACCTGGATATGACAGAATTTTATTCATTAGAGGTAGGACCAAGGTCTCAACACTGGGTCTCCTTCTGAAGAAAGAAAAGGCTGACTGGCAGGATATATCAAGCCCAAGTCCAAATCCAAATGTTGCCTGCAGGAGACATGGGATTTTGGTTTCATTCCTTTTTTTCCTATGGGTGGGTCAGGAATGATCATTGCTGAGGAGCAGGAGTGGGACTAGAACTTGCCTAGAACAAATGCAAATCTACAGATGTCAACTTCTTGGTTCACATCACCCCATACTCATAAATTACCAACTAGATGCCCATAGCTGGAAAATTTTTGCACCCACAGCTCTAGACAAGACAGACAGGAAGTGGAAAAACTATGTTCCTTTCTTTTGTTTGACAAATATTTAAAAACAGGCTAGATGCCAGAACAAAAATAACCATGGAACTGGAATAATTCATGAATAACATGGCACAACAATAAAAGGTTGGGCATTACTGCAGTGGATTATTTAATTCAGCCAAGAAGAGAAAGTGCTAAAATCAACACAAAGGGATCCCATTAGACCATTAGTAGATGAAAGGCTGGTTCCAATCACATTGGTTTGCTCAGCTGGATCTCTTTAGAACACTGAATGGTGAGGTGGGGCCTAATTCTCCATTTTTTGTGTTCCTAAGCATGGGAGAAGGGCTGTGGGTATGTGAAGGTAGAAAAGGATTTTTATGTGTGTGTTTGGAGAAGTAGAAATAAATATTATGGCCTTCATATATGAAATTAACCTCTCTGATGCACCAATTGCATGAAGTCTTGTGATGACTCCAGAATTTCATTCCTGTCTCAACAACAAACTCCTCATTTTACATGAAAGCCTCAGCAAATGCTGGGAAATAGATTAAATCTAATTCCAAACTTCCTCTTGATATAGATAAAAAATGTCCAGTAGAACAGGCTTGACTGATCTCAGCAGGAACAAGACCTCCTGCTGATGAGCTCTCGATTCAGTGTTTTAACACCTGATCTTACTGTCTTTGGGTCAAAATTGTGCCTGGTACAATTGTGACAATAACATTAGAGGCAGCTTCAGAAAGAAGTTATCCCATTGCATGTGTGGTTTTTGCATAACCCAAAATCCAGCTCTTAGGAAAGAGGCAAGGCTCTAAAGGTAGCAGATACAGATAAAAAAGAAATAAATACATAGAAAGTTAAAAAAAAAAAAAAAAAAAGAGGTCATTTAAGTGCTCAGTCCTTTGAATATCTCTACTTCTGCATGTCCTCTAGCAATAGAAATGTTTAGTTTTATAGAACAACCATAGAGACACCAACAATGCTGAAGATTTCTAGAAAGAGTTGCCTAGAGATGGTCAGGAGGATCACTAGAAAACTTATTACCTTTGTCTTCTGTTTTAGCAGTTAGCAGGAGAAAGCTGAGCTCCATATGAAAGTGTCTTCTGGTCCAGGTGAAGTAAAAAGGAGAGGCAAGCTACTAAAATCAAAAGATAGGTTCTCCAGAGGAACACCACCCCTCCCACATAACCCTCCAATCCCAGCTTTCAAACCTTCTGGGCTTGGTTATTTCAGACCACCTGGAAAAGTTGCCATCAATGTCACCTTGCAAGAGCTGCTGAAGTGCAAGGGACCCCACCATGCAAATGCTCCACATGGCAAAAAAAAAAAAAAAAAAGCTTTATTTTTCATCTACCTCTTAGCTAGGGTATTCCCTGCTCTGCATGCTTCTCACAGATCTAACTTATTCTTGTTATAATTATCTAAAACCAATCAACCTACCCTGGAAGGCAACGTGTGAAGACAGAGGAGAAGTTGTGCAGTCAGTGAGGTTTTTATCATAAGCTGTCTAAAAAAAAAAAAATAATAAAAAAATACCCAAACCAAACCAAACCCAGCAACAAAACAGGACTTGACATGTATTTTGATAGCAGCATTTTGGTCTTGGATAATGGTGCAAATTAGTAGTGAGTTTGCTTTGAAATTAGCCTGATATGACTCATTAAGTTAATAAAGTAGATTCTCCTGACTAGGGTATAAAATCCTAGGGTGTAAAAGCTGTTCAGGCTGTCAAATGTAGCACACTGAATTCTGACCACCCAAAACTGTTTTATGGAGAGAGAAAATGCTGGGTAGGAGTCAACAAGTTACAGGGCACTGCACTAAGAGCTCCTGAAGGCTCAGCTTGATCCCTTCACTGCAATTTTACCCACATTGGAGGTGTCTTCATAGGCACAGATGGAAAAGGCTGCAAAGGAAACATTTTAAAACTAAGAGTGCATTAGACAAGGGATTTCAGGCACTGTGATTTATAGCTGTCCATTTATAGTAATGGACTGGATCTCAGAAAACTGAAATCCAATTATCAGCTCTGCCATCTCAGGGAAAAATGCTTAAGCCAAACTTTCTCATCAGGGCTTTTAGGTTAGGTTGAGTTTCAAGAGTGCTAAGCACCTCCCAACCCCACAAACTCTGTGTAGAAGAACAGATCCCCAGCCTTCTGAAAAGCAAAACCTCTGTATTGCAAGCCAGACTACCCTCCCCTATCCCAGAGGAAAAAAAATCCAAGCAAACAAATCAGATTTACTTGATGCTACTGTGCTTGGTCTATTTTTTTTTTAACTAGTTGGGTTGAAAATTAATATTCTTACTCCATGTTATCAAGAAAATGAAAGCTTGGAAAGGAAGACACAAGGTGAAAAATCCTGAAAATAAGACTTGATTCTTTGCTTGTGGTTTCCCCTCATGTGAATGAGGAACAGGAACATTTCCATACCCACCTCACAAAGGGACTTGGGAGAGTTAACTTGGCTCTCTACAGAAAGTGCCTCCAGATCCTCAGATGGAACTTGCTGTAGAAGTGCTGCATTACTAAGCCATAAGGAATGGTCATATGTGAACAAAACACATATATTGCTCCAGAAGTTTTATAACATTAAGCCCTGTGTTGTTTTCCAACAAAAACATTTCCAACATTCTCACCTGGAGAGGATCGAACACATCCCAGAATTTTTTATCTTTTTATTTCTGAGGGTGATGAGAGACTACCAACAACATTGTTGTCTCTTTTGGGATATTGAGACCAAAACAGGAATAGTTTTAATATTTTTTTTAAAGAGGAGAAAGGAAAAAAAAAAAAAAAAAGAAGGAAAGGTTTCAATCAGCAAATCAACATGTGCTGAAGAAACAACTTCTCCCTGGACATCTGTCCCTGAACAAGAGAGGAGACCTTGGGCTTTATATCTCAACTGAGAAAATCAGTGTGGAAAGACACCTCCCCCACTACCCCACTGTAGTTTCACATATGGACTTGGAGAGATCCCTCAGGAGAAATATTAATTTAAGCTTTGACTCTGCCACTGGAGCCTCCCTTTGCCTATCTCCAGCTCCCAAAGAATTCACCCCAACTACACACACTCTAATAGAGTCCTCCATGCAAGCACAATAGACAAAGGCTTGTGCTTTTGGCAGCTGGAATTTGGGGGAAATTGTACTTAAAATAGGGAGCGAGTTAAAAAAAACAAAAAAAGAAGCAATTTTATTTGTCTTTGCAATGCCAGTTTGTATGCTGTAATTGTAAGAAAAAGAAGCATTTGGCTGCCTGAGGAATATGGGGACTTGAGATCCTTATTGAATATTTTTGGCAATTGTACCAAAATGTCATGTTTTCACTGGGCTTTGATCACTATTTTTAACTCTTCTATTCACATATTCCAAAAGGAACTGAATGCTGACGTAAAGACAGCAAGCAGAATACCACTAATTCAAAACCAGAGCTTCCCTCCTCCTCCTCCAGTTCTGCTTCAGCATCTTTAAAAATCCACATTATACCTCAAAACTACACATGGGATGTTAGGCCACATGAACAAGACCAAAGAGGGATGAAGGAGAACAGGAATCATGCCACAGCTGCACTGTTAGTTCTGAATTACCTATGGAACATAAGAGAGAGAAATACAGATTTAATGAGCTTACAGAGTATTTGGGCCCTCAACAGTGAGATGCAACACATCTTTTAAACGCCCTTACCCATTTGTGAAGTGAAAACACATCCAACAAAATATTTAAAGGGAAATTTTGATCCACCTGTGTGTGAGGTGCTCCAAGGGCCCACCACCAACCCTCTTCCCAAAATAGTTTTCTCCTCCCGTTCAAGCCCTGGGAAGAACCCACTCCCAACCTCTCCTTAAGGAGAACAAGATGCTCTAAAAGCAAGGGGGTACCCTGGGGGGGAAGGGGAGAAAGGGGTGATCAAATGAGACAAGCACACTTAGAGTGACTGATTTACAGATTCACCATTTACTGGATTCCTTGTGAATAACCAAGTATATTCTTTGCAAGTTCAGACATGATACAAGCACACATGCAACAGAAAACCAAAGTCTACTGATTATTTTTTTTTAACCTTTCCACTTTTTGTCCTTTCTGGAGAAGCTGGAATCCAGGTGAGTCTCAGATTTTATCCAGAAGTTAGTTCATACTCTGAGAGAGGACTCTTCCCAGTCCTCAGCTCCTGAGTGTCTGATGCTTCACAACATTTCTTGCATAATTCATCTTAAAAGTGGAGTTAGCAGCCAGGGCAGTCAAGTGAGAAGGAAATGATGGTCTGTGATCATCAGACACAGCTTCCAGGAACAGAAGCCATCGGTTCAGCTTCTTGTAGTAGCCAGAGGGAGCTCTTTGGAGACTTCTCTCAGGAGCTGACTGAGTTTATCCTCCTCTTTAGCACCTTGGACACCAAGGGGCGCCCCTTCTGTCCTGTCTTCCAAAGGTACAGAAAAGCAAATAGCACCAAGGTTTGGTCAGCACCTGGGCTGGTTGACACGAGTAGCAGTGACAAATCAATCCTGCCAGAGCTAAACTACTCCTTGTCACTCACAAGTCCAAGCCATCCTTCAGCAGCTGCTGCTGGGGACTTGCCCTTAATTCAAGGATGGCATGAGAAGCACATACTGCCCAGCAAAGCCTATGTTCATCCTTTTATGCCCCCTCACTCCTTAAAGAACACCAATTTTCTATCCACTGTGCCATCACATGTTAAGGCACTGCTGTCCATGGAGCTCTATAAGCACAGCACAGCCAGGACCAGCAAATAAATGATTCTGGAAGTGTCAGACATTACAGTCCTGGACATTAGAGATTTACTAACTATGGTGTGGGAAGAGCTGTTAAATAAAACCAATTGCAGTAGTTTCAGCCTTCCACAGTCACTCTGACTACCATGCAAATCAGAAATCCATCTTTCACCTTGAAAAATATCTTCTTTTTTAATTGGTTCTAATGTCCTCATATATTAAATACAGTTGCCAGAGCACTGAGTGAATGACAGAAAAACAAAAGAGAAAAAACACGACTTGCTTACAGAAACAACATGTTATTTTTACATCTGGGGGTACACAAGAGGGTCCCCTGGCACATCAGTGACCTTATTCACAGCCTGGAAAGTTCCTGGAAAGAGGAAGAATGTCTAATGTTAAGTACCACAGCCCTGTAAACCAGGAGACATGAATTACTGGTTTGCTACTAACATTGTGCAAATCACTTTCTGGTGCCTTTTCCCTTCACCTTCCCTTCATCTACCTTTCAGTCTCCAAGTCTTTGGAGCAAGGAAAAGTCTCTTCCCATGTACCAGGGACACTGCTCTGTTTCACACTGTGCCATTTCAGAGTTAAGACTCCAAGTTCCACCTTACTTACGTGTAACAAATAATTACAAACTGCAGCATCTTACCCCAGAGCATGTCAGTGGGGTAGGAGTAACACAGAGTAAAAGCAAGACCTGAGGCTGATGCACATCCCCTTCCATTATTTAAAGGATGAGCTGCATGCTGACCTTTGATTTGAACCAGAAGATGTCCAACTAACTGGCAAAGTAAAATTTTCAAACACGGCTTGGCTTGGCAGAGGAAAAAGTAACCTTGATCATATCAAATATAGAGGTAGTAAATTATACTTTTAAAATGCATCACATGAACTTGTGAATAGATTCAGATCTAAGGGAGCCTAATGAGATATTCTGAATAATAAAATGAGATATTCTGAGTAGTATTTGATGCACCTATCAGAGTTTTCCAGTAGCAGTATTAATGCTCTGCAGGTACTTGTCCCTGCAGCCTGCTCCCTTGTATAGGATCTGTACATTGCCAGCCTGGATTGCACTTGTGAGCATATAGACTCACTGATTCCAGCCAAAAAAACCCTCATGCACCTAGAGGAGACAGTGTTCACATGGCATGGCAGCTACAGCCATCCCAGGGAAGACTTACAACCACTCCACTGAGGAGAAGGGAATTCTTCCCAGTCTGTAGCACTAAAACAAGGCTCTGGCCTCAAAAGTGGAGTCCATGTAAAACCAGAGGACTCAGACTCTTCATAGCCTCTGCCACACACTTGTCAATGCTGAAAAAAGATGAAAAAAAGGCAATCTAGGTCCCCAATTAACTCTATAAAAAGATCTTGGACTCCAGCACTCATTCACTAACTCCAAGTCCAAATGAGTCAGCCCCATGACAATCAACCCAAGAAAGGCTCCTGGCTGATAATTTAATCTTTTTAATGGATCAGTTATAATTGATGTGGTTTTTCTGAAGCTATAATCTCTGTATTATTGACTAATATTGAAAATCCCAGCTCTACATATTCCCTTCTTCTAAAAACCTCATCACCTGATGCAGAAAATATAATCTTGAGGAACAGCCCAATTAAATGTGCAACAATTTGTAACCTTTTGTGTTATTGTACCAGGTGGTGAAGCAGCAGCAACATTGGAAAATACAGGATCTTTGGGAAATGTAGCATATTATTAGATTTGATGAGATCCATTTTCTTGATGGCTTCTGAAAGATCTTTGTGCTAATTAGCTAAGAATACCACTGAATTATTTAATTATCTCTACTTTTGTGCAATAAAATATGTTGTCATATCACACACTCTATCTTGCTGTTGCTGCTCATACTTAATGATGCCTTTATAGTTAGCAATTTCCTTTGTTCTCCCTCTGCAAGTGGCTTTTGGTGGTGCTGGAGGAAGGGGAGCAGAGAGGGAAGGCAAAGGCAAAATACAGGATTTAAAATAATTTTTTACATGTGGGAAAGCCTTTACAGACATTGAGCTCCAGTTCCCTATGCAACCTGCAAAGGGTTTCAGTGCAGCAGACCCACAGATTTACTGCTCATGCAACAAGGAAAGCTTTCCAAAGGAAGAGGAAAGCTTTCCAAAGGAATAGGAAAGAAACCATCCCTCCAAAAAAAAATTTTAAATCAGCGAGGAATGTTTTTAACAAGGAAGAGGTAAATTATGATAATTACTCTGACTGGTAGGGTCCTTAAGCATTACTAATGAGCATTTATTGCCTGGATTATTGGAACAATGTGTGTGTTCCCAAGAGTGAAGAAGAACTGGGATGCTCTTTCCTTCTGAGTCCTGAGAAAAAGGCAGGGCAGCAGGAATGCAGAGCAGTTGGCAGAGGGGCTGTGCCAAGCCTGGGGAGCAGCAGCTTTGTGCTGGGCTGCACCCAGGCACAGGGAGACTCAGGTCTTTTGGAAGCCCATGCTTTGAGCATCTTCTCTCCATGCTTATATTCCACCTTTCTCACAGCAAAGTGGAGAAAAAAGTGGGGCGGCACAAAAAAGTGGCCACTGAAAAGAGAAAAAAATCATGTGGGAAGGGTTAGAGGTGCAGGTGATCCTTTCCCTGATGCTCTGGGTAGTGCTGTGTCTTCTATTCTTATTGGGGCTGTGCACAAAATTCCTCTAAATAAACATTTCAGTGCTTTAAAGGACCAAACTATGGCCAGAGACTTCATCCCAGAGAAAGCAAAGGGTTAACAAATTCAACCTACAAACTGTGTATTATGCCATTTTCAACCAGCATTTTGGCTGGGTTGCTATGACTTTGTCTGTGAAAAGTCTACAATCAGATTCCAACCTAAACCTCATTTTAATAGCAAGGATTTATAATCTGCATGAAGTTTTGAATTAGAAATCAATTAGAAATTACTCAAACATCTAATCAGCCCTACCCACTATGTAGTATCTCAACTATAATTCGGTATCTAGAACAAAAAATCCTGAAGAAATTTAGAAATTACTCAACAGAGAAACACAGCAAAGCATTCTCCATTTCTTGAGCTGCAATACCATGCAAGGTTAGGTACTATTAAAACCCTCGATATAAAAGAGCAACAATGGGAAACTGCAGAATGCCTTGAACCTTTTTTACCTTTTACTGCCACAAAGCTCCTGTCTTTCAACTTGGGAAAGCAAGTTCCAACTAAGCTACAACGAGGTCAAAGTCACAGAGCTAAATGCTACAGCTGCTGCTCAGACAAAACTCCTAGATGCCTGAGTTTTGCAAAATTTCCATTATCTTTTTAGAAAACCATTATTTAAAAAAAAAAAAGTCTTGCTTTGTTTATCTCCCCCTTTTTATTTATTTATTTTTAATTACATATTGCACAGAATAGTTGGGAATGTGATATATTAGATGTCATGGTAAAATATTAGATATACTTTTAATTGAAATTAGTCCCAGCCTAGTATTTTATATTTTTTTCTAATGCTGAATAAGATATTCAGTCTTTACTAAACCTGACTTGCTTATTCTATTTGTTAACTAAATTAAAGGTTAATATTTCTTAATTTTCCTATTAAGATAAAAACCTGTTGGGTTTTATTTTTTTTGCCAGATCCACCTTTTATTCCAGTCAAAATGCCCAACCTCAAACTGATTAATCTATCACTAAAGGAACTCTGCAATGCCAAGCAAGCCTTCCAGCTATAGGCAGAAAGCAAAAACAAAACCAACACACAATATCCCTTTTGTCTGCAGAAGGTAAAAACGTTGGAGGAGCAGCTCTGGATTGCTTTATATTCGCTTGCAAAGAAACCATTCCAATTCGAGATTTACAAGAAAACTGAGTCGCAAGAGAAAAACCCCACTGAACCTGCCTGCCCTGCCCACGAATGATGGAGTATTCCCTCTTTTGCTGCTCGCCTCGCCTTTTCCCTTAGGAAAAAAAAAAAAAAAAAAAAGAGAAAAAAAGGGGGAGGGGGAGGAGGGGGGGGGGGGGGAGTCCAGTTTTTGGTCTTCCTCCTGATTTTAATTCCTGCCGACTGTTTTTCAGGTCATTTTCGGGGATCTGTCGGCCGCCCAGGCCGCGGCCCCTGCCCGCCGCGCTGCCTTGAAGCCGCCAGCGCCGCTAATTGATGTGTCTGGGCGAGTCTAGACGGGGAGTGATTGAACCGGCTCCCAATTATGCTCCTCACTGCGCCGGAGCGGAGCGGTGCGGAGCGCGGCCGCGGGGCGGGGAGGGGAGCGGGGCCCGGCCCCCGCAGGACCCACCGCCCACCCACCCACCCACCCACCCCCCCATCCCCCCCCCGGCCATTGTTTTGCCGCAGCCCCGCGCAATTCCCGCTCCGCACCGCGGAGACAATAGCGGTTCTGCAGCCCGCGGGGAGGGCGTGGGGGGGGATTCCGCAGCCGCGGTTCCCCCCCCCCCCCCCCCCCCCAAAAACTCCGCGCGGTGCCAGCAAAGAGGGATGGGGGTGAAGGGGAAAGGTACCCCCGGCCTGCAGAGAGCCCCCGGCAGACAAAAGCGGTCGCCCCTGCCCTTCTCGGGGGAAAAAAAACCGATTAAAAGCTCCTTCAGGAGGAAAAAAAAACCCAACTATACTTTTTTGCATGTCTCGGAGGTGGAGGGAATAGCTGGACAAAGGTGGAAGGGGAGAGGGGGGGGTCTGGAGGATCGTATTCTGATTTCTCGGTCACAGAGAATAAATGCAACTCAGAATTAAGTTTCTCGCTTTGGAATTGAAGGACGTGGGGAATAATATACAAATTTAGAAGTAAAAGGCTTTGTTGGCATTTTTTTTTCCATGGAGGTAAAATACTCAATGAAATTACAGTGTCAGTAAAAAGAAGCTAAAAAAAATTTAAAAGTCGACCAACCATCCTTTTCCAGCTCAATAACTATTAAACAACGTGAACCATCAAACATATCCTATGCTATTAAATATCAAAATGTTACACCATCAATTAATCTTTGGTGCATTGTGTTTTAAGTTAAAGCATTTGCATTCAAATATCAAACAATAATTCGGTGCCATAAAAAGGTACAGTAACTTTATCATAAATTGCCTTGCAGAACAGAGATAAGAAATACAGTTCCAACCATAATTAATTTTACAGCAATGTAAAAATCTAATAAAGAAGAACAGCAATGGGAAACATTTTTTAACATTTCTGTTTTGTCATTTACATATAATTTTGACTGGAAAAGCAGGAAAGTTTTAAGTTCTCGAAAAAGACTAAAACAAAACTTCAGCATTTGCTCAGAATTTCTTTTTAAGTAGTTTCAAACCACTGGTACACGCAACCATTTTTATTCTGGAGTTTATTTTTTTTTTTTTTTTTTTACCTAACAGATCCAAACCGTCTCCTGGCTTTTCCACTTTTTTTTTTTTTTTTTTTTTTTTTTTTTTTTTTTTTTTTTTTTTTTTTTTTTTTTTTTTTTTTTGTCTGTGTGTCCATGGAGCACATTTCTAAGATTAATCGTTCAGTTTTAAACTCGGAAGCATGAGGCATGCTGGGATTTCAGCTGAGGTCAAGCACCAATGTACCGAGCTGTTACTGTTACGCTCTCAGGGTACTCTGTGTTGCTCTCAAGAAAAGGGGAGGGGGGGGGGAAAAGGAAAAAAAAAAAAAAAAAAAAAAAAAAAGAGAGATCTGCTCTATGCAGTGGCCTGCAGCAAGGCAACTCTCTCAATATGAAAACACAGGCATGTATATTAATATACCTCCATATGTAAAAATATATATACATATCTAGGGTTTTATTTACCTACATACATATTCATACACACGTATCATCCATATGTGTATCTATACACACACCTCAATAGCTCTATTTGCATGCATCCATATCATGTATATCTTATCTACACAAGCATATATAATCAGCACTGTATGTGTACACACATACACCCCCATATCTGTATCAGCTGTAAAATTATCTCTTGAATATACACACACAGGAAAAAAAAAAAAAAATCTGTCATACAAACGCTAGTTTTAATTTGAGATTTACAGTAAATGGCCATAACCACCGCCCTGCTATTAGCGATCAGCCCTAAGGAGGAGAGATACACTTTTTCTTTTTTTTTTTTCCCCTTAAAAGGTCTGCTAACCACTATTTATGTGTGTGTATACGTCTACATATATACACACATGCGCGCACACATATACATGTATATATAGGAGATATTTATAAAATAAAACAAAGATGTCAAAGCACAACTCACAGCTCCCAAGAGCCTAACCCGTGGATTTAAAAGCTAAACATCACAAGTTAGGGTCTCAGGGATTGAGAGGGGCGCAACAAACTACTTCTTGCAAAAAAAACAAAAAAAAAAAAAAACCAGAAAAAAAAAACCAAACCAGGGATCAAAAATTAAAGATAAAAAGGAGAAAGACGAAAAGAATAGCAGACAAGTTCAATTCATGGCTCAAGATTACAAAACAGGACACACAGGTGGAAGGAAAGAGCTTCTCTAAGGACGCTCTGTTGAGAGAATACATTCCAATTTTAATCGTTTATACAAAAATGACAAGACGCGGCAGGTTCCTTACAGCTTCCAACAAGGTCGCTTGCGACAAATAACATAAAAAGTCTCCGCATTTAAATAACGAAGAGGAAGAAAGAAAGGGAAGTTTGGGGCAGTGACGGAATTATTTTCATTGTTTCAACGAAAAGGAATGCAGAAATAAGAGCAGGAATATGCAGGCTCTCCCTCCAGCCGCCTGGCACAAAGCATGCAGCAGCATAAAGGCGCTGCCTCCCCGCCCCCTCCGCCAGCCCCGCGGCCGGCAGGGATGGAGAAAAAACCCGAGTTGCGAGAAAATCAGGTAGAAACTCACCATTTGGAAGCGGGGGAGGCTCCGATCTTCAGCGCCAAGAGCAGGGGGGAAAAGCCCGGCGGTGGGGAGGGAGGGAGGGAAAGGGGGGGTGGAAGAAGAAGGGGGTGGGGGGTGGGGGGGCGGGCGGGACCCCCGGGCGGGCTCGGGGCAGGGGCTGGGGCAGGGGCAGTGCCCGGACCAGGCTGGGTGCCCGGCGGGTTTTGACACCCGAGCGAACGCGGGCGAGCGAGCGAGTGCGAGCGTGCGGTGTGCGCAAGCCGGGGGAGGGAGGCGAGGGGTGGGTGTGTGCAGCTGGGCAAGCCGCTTGCATTTTTAAAACAATTTTTTTTTTTTTTTTTTTTTTTTTTTTTTTTTTTTAAGGGAATATATCAAGGAAAAGAAAAGGGGGAAAAGGAAAAGGAACCGAATTCCTCCGCAGGTCCTCGCCTGCCGCCCTCCTCCCTCCGCGCTCCCACCAATGCTGCTGTTCTTGTTGTTGTTGTTATTATTATTATTATTGTTATTAATAAGAGACGAGGCTGGGGGGTCTGCAAGCTGCGGGCCGCTCCTAACTCCCGCATCAGCTGGGGGCGGCGGGAGCCAGGGCCAGCCCGATGCCGGAGCCAGCCCCGGGCTGTCAGCGGGGAGAAGGCGCGGGCAGCGCCCCGCAGCCCCGGCCGCCCTCCTCCCCTGCCAGCCGGGGCTTCAAAGGAAAACCTGGAGAAAAACCCGCTTCCCAGGGAGAGGAGGGTCCCCGAGCACCGTGCACACACACACACACGTACACACACACACACACACACACACACAAAAGGGACTCCATCCTGCACCGACTCTTCTCCAAGCACCTTGTGCAACCCCAGCCAATGGAAATTTACGCCGGCCATAACCCAGAGAAGGATTTCGTCCCCAGCTTGCCACCTCCTTCTCCGCTCTTCTCCCCTTCCCTCCCTTTCCTCCCTCTTCTCTCCCCCCCCCCCCTTTTCTCTCCCAACCCCCGCCCCCCCCACCCCCAAATAAATAATATGGATCTGCACCCTCCACCCATCTCTGGAACCGCTTTAGGCCCAGAGCGGCATAAGCGGGGAGAAACCGAAACATACCGGAGGCCCCGAGTTTAAAAATGCAAAATATCCGCCGCTCCTCGCCCGGCGCTGCCGAGAGCGGGTCCCCCCCAGCCCGGCCCCGGCCCCGCACGGCCGCCAGCCCGGCCCCGCTCCCCGCCACCGCACGGCCGGGGGCAGCGGTAACAGGCACCATTACGGAATCATCATAATTCACTCCGTCCTTTTCTCACCTCAGGAGTCTCAGCCCATTCACCAAAGTCCTTCCTCGTCCAGGATCTCAAATATTTTCCTTTTTTTTTTTTTTTTTTTTTTTTTTTCCTCCTTCTGGATCAGCCAGTCCCGACATCATTAAACTATAGTCCTCCTCCTTCCTTCTCCCCCTCTCTGTCTCCCCCTCTCTCTCTCTCTTTTTTTTTTTTTTTTTTTTTTTTTTTTTTTTAATTTCAAAAAGGGGGAGTAGGGGAGGGTAGCTGAGGGGGGAGTAGACATAGCTGCATGAAGTGGCTGCCTTTTAGAAAGCACATTTAATCTTTACTGGCTCCCCTAGGCTTCGATGAAGTAGAAGGGAAAGGAGAGGAGAGGGGGAAAGAAAAAATACAGGCAAGGGAGGCTGTTGAGGGACAGCAAGCATCAGGCTCAAATCAACGACCAGATGAAAATGTACTAGACCACACTGCCCCCTCTCTTCCTCTCGCTCTGTCTCCGTCTCTCTCACACACTCTCACTCCTGGAAAGCTTCAGTGTCTGGTTACAGACTCTTTTGGATCTTTCCCCCCCCCTCCCCACCCTCGCCCTTTGCCAACTATCCTAGAGATTCCTTGCATGCCTACTTAAATCTTTAACAGAATAAGGACTCGGCTCCCCCCGCCGCCTCCAGCCTCACACACACAGACACACACACACACCAGCCCCACTCACCCCTCCCCAATAATCTCTTAAACTCCCAGGAGGATGAAACCCGTCTCCGCGGCCACCGGCGCATCCTCGTCCCCGTCCCCGGGCAGCCCCTGCCCGGGCACCGGCCCCGGGAGCTTGCGGGGCAACCGCGCCCGCCCCACGCCGCTTTCCCGAGGGGTTTGAGAGGGAAAGGAGAGGTAGGGGCAGGGTAGGTGGTGGTGGTGGTAAGGTAGCCCCTTCTCCTAGCATCCCTCTGGCTGGATCTGGATTTTTAAAACAATAAAATCCACCGCTGCTATCTCGGTTTCCCCCCCCCCCACCCCCCCCGCTGCCCCCCTCCGCCACACTGCAGCCCGCAGCCGCCCGTGGAAATCGCACGCCCCACGTCTGCATTGAGGCAGGCAGACTGCCTGGCTCATGCCCGTGATGACTTTAGAGCTGACAATCTCCTCTCCTCGACCCCCCCAACTCCCCCCTCCACACCCACCCCTCTGCTCAATGGCAGCACTGCTGCCTCTCGCACCAGACTATATTTGCAATATGTGCTAATTTACCAGCTATATGCCCTTGGATTTTAAAATGAACTCATCAGTCAATGTTTCTAGTGCCGATGCTCCCTCTCTCTCCCTCACACACACCCTTCACTGCAGACATGTTACTCATTCTCCAAGCATTTCCTCCCCGAATGTCCGTCAGACGCATATACACTTCATTGATCAAACCAAATCCCTTGATAACAATAAATAATAATACAGACAGTTAACATCAGCGGGGAGTGGAGCAGGGGAGGCGGGGGGTTGGGGGGGAGAGAAGAGACAAAGATGACGACTAAATCTGCATTGTGCTTTCTGAGGCTGCAACCTGCATTTTCCAGAGCTGGGCTACACAGCGTTCAGCACAGGTAGACAGAGCACACACCTGGCTGTGGGGTGTCCTACCTGAGACCCCACATTTGCCCCAGCAATGAGGCTGGGGGGTGAGGATGTTAATGCTTAGTACCTGACTCCACACAGGCTTCAAAAGGTGCCCGTGGGAACAGAGAGTGTTACTTGCCATAAAGGAGAGGAAACACCTAATGCAGAACACAGAAAAAAATTTAAAAAAAAAAGGCAGTTTCTTTGTTACGCTGTGCAGTGCACAGGTGCTTAGGACTTAAGGGTGCATCTGGGTATCCAAAGACCCTCATGGGTGCACAGTGGGATTTTCAGAACACCCTCTTAGCTCCCACTAAAGTTTTCCTTTGTATTGAAGACAGCACCTACGCAAGAAACCAGGTTAGGAAGAAGGTCTTTTTAAAATCCCTCTGTTACCCATGCTGGGTATTTCAAGGGTTTTAGGGCTTCCGTGGCTTTATTTCCTAAAATATCTGGGGCTAAAATTTCTGGGGCTAAAATGGGGGAGGCAGGAGAAGCTGCCTCTTGGGATTTTTGGCTAGTTAGACATCTTGTGTGGGGCTGGCAAAGAGAAAGTGACTGCAGTGTAAGAGTTCGGGAAGTTGGGGAGGGTGGGGCTATCTAGAAATCTTTGACTCACTGGGGTAACTCCCTGAACACAGGAATTAAATTATTACTCAAAGCCAGCTACATTTTATGAGCAGCAGCCTTAGAATGACATTCTGCATGCATGCAGTGCTTGAAACAACTAAAAGAAACATATGGAAATATATATATGATACATAATTAAATTACTGGGTGCAACGCACAAGTCCCTGGGTGATAGAAGAGGTGGGATTATATAGTGAAGTCAGTTCAGGAATCCATGGATACAAATTTTCTTATTTATACAGACATAATCCTGATTGACATCAGCCTAGATAGGGGAAGAATCAAACCCTATGTACTGAAGAATCTAATCTTTGGGAAAAGTAGACTGGATTAGAGAGACTGTAGCTGCCAACCATCCTTCCACTCCCCTTATAGACTCCCCAACCATCACAGTAGTGTGCAAGATTTTGTCATCACCCAGAACAATTTACACCCATTGTCTTTTTTTGTGTTTCATTATCTTCCTTCCAAAAAGAAGAAAAAAAAAGTTTGATTTTTTTTTTTTTAAAGTTTTGCTGCAAACACATAATTTCTTTATACAATTTAACCAAGTCTTTGGAGGATACTTATTTCAAGCAGTTAACACCTGACCCCAATTTTTGTGGGTAATTAGTGAGCTAGATAACCACACAAAGTGGGTAATTATTTAGTACCCAAGGGTACTGTACAAGAGGGTAGAGGCTGGCAATGTTAACAAAAAGCACATCTCTAATTATTGTATCTATACTGGTGATGTTTTAAGAATAGTTCCTCCATCTAATGATCCCTGATAAACCAGTCAACTATTTTGCTTCCCTTAGCAAACACGCAGGAGCTGACCAAGTGCAGCAAAGCAAACTGATGACCCAACTTTGGAATACACACAGGTCCCAAGAGAAGTGAGAGGCATCCACCTGGAAAGCTGGGAAGCTGGGAAAAGTCTGGCCTGGAAGAGCAGCAGCCATCAGGAATAGCTAACAGGTTGCTTGAGATGACTTGAAAAGCCATGGAGGAAGAAGCTCATAGAGTGCCTCAGGGTCTACTTCTTGCTTAGGTAATGTGGCTGTGCTGATGGATCTTTGTATCCAACAATAACCCTAATCATGTTTTAACCAAGTTGAGTCTTGCTCATTGAAAATCTGTACAAATGAGGCATTTTGTGTTTGTGGAAGGTCAGGGCTGAAAGGCAAGAGAGTAGCACTGGGGGAAAAAAACCAAAACAAGACATCGTATTTGATGAATTTCAATTATCTGCCAACTTCAATATTTACGTTTCAAAAAACACATTTCTTCCATGGAAAATATTACATCCTCAGGAGATTTTTTTTTTTTTTCCACGATTTTAGGAAGGAAGAGATGGGAACCATTTTGAAACAGAAGCCAAATAAGAGAGATTTAGCTACCGAAAAAAATGTTTTTGTTCATCAGACCCGAGTGAAAAGAAGTGTTATCCTGGAAAGAAATCCATAATCTTAAACACAGCAGTCACTGACCACTATTTGCAGCACTACACACACACTTGAGGACATCTTCAAACCAAGACATTACGCTCAGTGGAAAAGCACTTTCCTTTTTTAATTGCTTTTATGAATCATCACTAACATCCGGACACTTCATTTACTAGAGTCCAGTAACCTTGTTTTTCAAAGACTCAAATTCCAAACCTAAGGGCCTCGAGCCTGGCACAAAAAAAAAATAGAGGTGTCATTCTCTTTTGATCATAGCCATCTATTTAACTTAGCTTGTTGCTTTGGGATCACTCAAGCCAGGCACTACAGAAGCAAACACAAAGGGCAGCATCACCTGGCACTCTGACTACCAGGAATTTGGAATTTAAACAGAGAAAGATGGAGGGGTTTCCACAACTCCTCAGATTTCTCTTTTGTTCCATGGTGTGGGGTGTTTTGGGGTTTTTTTGGTTGGTTTTGGTTGGTTGTTTTGGTTGTGGATTTTTTGTTTTGTTGGGTTTTTTGGGGGGGGAGTGTTTTTTGTTTTGTTTTGTTTTGTTTTAGTGAAATAAGTGCAAGTGAAAGAGGCCTAAAAGTTGTTCTCCTGCTTAAAAAGGGGCCAAGTCTCTGGATCCCACTTAATCCCAAATATGCCTTACAGCAACTTACAGTGTTTGGCTGCTACCATGCTGAGGTGGGTATCAATAAATTGGGATCCCCTTCACTAATCCTCTCAGGGACCTGGTTTGCAGGAAAAGTTCTTGTAGAAATGGAGAGAGAGAAAGTTTGCAGAGAGAAGCTGGAAAACAGAAAGGAAGAACGAATTTAATCATGGAGACAGGATCAAAGAAGAAGAGACCTTGGTAAGTGCATAGTTATAGAAGAAAGCAGAGTAAAGACAAACTATTAATATGTTTTTCTGTGTTTCTAAGGGGAAGGCACACAGAAGGGATGGTGTCAGAGAGGATTCTTTAGAGACTTGGGTATTAACTACAGAATCTTAAGGCCTTTTTGAGACAAGTCAATGATTTCACTCGACAAACTACACAGAGATCATTTAGGAAATATCTTTAAAATAACAGTTCTGTCTTAGCTGTATGGACAGCATGTATGATAATATACAAGAATAGTTTACAAATGAATGAAATGTCTCCAGATGAGAAAAAAGTTTTTACTAACACAAATTAAGAACTCCAGTGATGTGAGAAAAGAAAGCAAAGTTGGGCAAAGTCATAATGATTTGGACATAACAAGTAGGGAGTTTGACAACCAAAAGCTTCCAATTTGAGCCTTGCTATTTAATATGCCACTTTCCAATTCCACTTCAAGTCAGTAATAAAAACATTTCACCTCTTCCTACCTTGATTCCCCATGTTATGAACCATTGCAACAGTGCTTACCATGTTCTTGGAGTGTTTAGAAGTCCTTGGAAGAAAGCTGCTCTGTCCAAATTACTTCTGTTATCCTCATCTGGTACCCTGTCAGTCAACAGAGAGGATGGAGTGTGGTTCAGGATCATGGAAATTCCCTTTCAACACCAACAATTCCCTTTAACCTGACTCACCCACTGATTTTCACCTCCAAACCCAACCAGGGACACGTTAGCCAAGCACCTCACCCAAGCACTATTCTTACAGCAGCACAGCTTAAAAAGGGCTTCTTGTATTTTCCCTCCATCCCCCAATTCTAAAGGGCTTCTCAGAGATCTTTGAGCTTCAACTGTATCAATCCTGGACAAGAGAGAGCAATTAGAATAATAAGGTGAGAAATCTGTGAAACAACTGAAACCCAAGGTGAATAAAGTGAGCAAAAAGCAAACTGAGGCAGTGCTGTTCCCTCCTGCTGAACAGGGGCTGGAATTCTGCACCATTCCTGCAAACCAGGTTTGGGGAAATGGGAAGAGTTCAGCAAAAGGTCAGTGGCTGTACCAGGGATTTGAAAAGAAGGTTACAGAGAGGGATTCATCTGATATCAAAGAAAGAGTATGAGAAGTGGGCACACTGTTCCTTGAGTTATCTGACTTCTGTCTGCAGGGAGTTAACTACCTGCTCTTATCTGTGAGTTCTCCTTAAATACCAGATTTAACCCAGCCCTGAAACTCAAACTGCAGCTTGAATTTATGTGGATGAAGTCACGCAAAAAAGTTTTACATCTCCTCTGGCATGATTTTCCATTTCACAGAAAGCACCCGAAAACCCTCATTTTTCAGGTCCACCAAAAATTTCATATAAGGCTCAATTTCATATAAGGCTCAAAAGCTCCAAGAACCTCACTAAAATTACAGATAAATCTAACCTGTTTTGAGCTGGTGCCATAATTTCTTAAGGTCTGAGGCTTTATTTTGAAAGCCTGACTAATTTTGAAATTTTTCAGTTACCAAGTGATGGAGCTATGTTAATATGTCAACCTACAAGGCTGCTACAAAAACTTTGGTCAATATTTAGTGCTTTTTTTTTAATTCACTTGAAATTTCAACAAGACCATTGCATGAAAAAGATGGTATCCCTCAATTAACAAAAAAATCAGAGGCTTGGGGCACCCTGGCACGGGGGGAGTCTGATGGCAAGTCCAGCTCCTCTTACCCCTTGTGAAACCAGACACAGAGGTCTTCACATACAGTAACTTGTTTCCAGTTGCTTCACTGGTATTAAAAATTAGAAAGCTCTGTATCAAGAGACGTGTGGCAGGCAGAATGAATGTCAGGATGTGAGGAAGAGGCAGCAGCCTCTGAGGACTTACATTTGGCCCATCAGGCACTGCTCAGTCTCTGTGTGCCAGAAATAGCAGCAGCCCAGCTCCCCACTCCTGCTGCCCATCCTTCTGCATCACTTCACGTTGCAGTGCAGGCTCTAGTTTGCCCTAAACTTAAATTTACTTGGCTTTATGATGCAAAGGACAGTGTCAAGTTTTCATGAGATGCAACATTAAGAAACCAAACAGAACAATCTAAATATCAGGTCATTTAATCTATGATAATGAATGACATTCTTTAATTCGGATTTTTCAAGTGTAATAATAACAGTTGCAGGTCGATTTTGTTTGTGTAAAACTAGCATTGGATTATGAGTATTGTCAATTTTAACTCTGTACAGCTAACAAATGTATTTTTGAGTGTGGAGGTAGTCCATAGGAAACATTTTTTTCATATGCAGTATGCTCACTTGCAATCCCAGTATGACATGCAACATGCTTGCCTCTGAACAATTCACATATGATCATTTCCTCAGCCTTTACAATATTCTTTATGAGGAATAAGGACCTCTGTTTTACAGACAGTGACTCAAAACACTAAAACCCCCTAAGTGATTCATCTAAGATCCCTTTGGGAGTCTAACAGAACTTCAGAGTTTGCACCAACGGCTTAATAAAAAAAAATAAATTGTTCCACTATAATGGCAGAGGCTGTTCATAGCCTTCACCCCATTAATAATAAACCAAGACAGGCCCCACGAGCTGAATATCAACAAGAATCCCTCCCAGTGGAGACAATTTGAAAATTACAAAGCTAATTCACCTGGTGTCTTGGAGAAATCTGAACTCGTGTTTCCCAGGAACAGCTCCTGGCAGTCACCTATATCCTGACTGCAGAGAACCATGACCCTGGTGCACAGAGAAACCCCTCCCAAACCAGCCTGTACCTGGGATGATTCAGTAGCAATATTTAATTTTTATGATTTGATCTGCACGGGTGGCCTCATGCTTCCTGCCAGCCCAGGCTGTCCATGTGTAATCAGCTCCAGCAGCAGGTCCCAAGTCATCACTTGATCACTTTCTTGCTTAATTGCCATTTTGACTGACTTGCATGGTAACAACAAAAAGGTAAATCTAGCAATGGAAATCTATTCTTTGAGCAGCTTCTGCCTTTTTTCTTAGATGCAAACTAGTGCTGTGTAAGCTATTCCTGATTAATGTGGGGCCCTCGTGGGAAAGCTACTGCCTGCCTCCTGATTTCATTGCCTACCTCTTCCTCCCCTTCCATCGACAGTTCAAGTCCCTAAAAAGTAAGGGCAAAAGATCCCTTATTTTATTGTTACAACCTGACAGTGTTTTTTCCCTTGTTAGTTTCTTTCAGGAAGATAGATTAACACTGCATTTGCTCCTCCACGAGGTGGGATTTCTTAAATAAAAACGTATGTTATATACGTATGGACTTGGAAGCAGAGCTGCATTAGCCTGTTAACTATCTGCATTTGCTTCAGACTTGGCCAGCCACCTAGAAAACCTGCCAAGACCTTTCTGGCAGCCTTTTCCCAACAGTTCCAGGAAAACATGGAATATTCAAAGAATTTTAGGGCCTCCCAGCTTCGTTTGTCACCACTCTCCTTGTCCACTTAAAACTAAATCACAGGCAAATTGCTCTAATGCCCTATTAAAGATTTAAAAAGGGCCTTCTCCACAGCAGGGTATCTGAGGACAAATCTGCTTTAATATATAATGCAAAGCCTGTGTTAATATGTAATGCAATGTGGCACGAGGCAGAGCAAAAGCTTCACAACAAGTAAGGGGGAGTTGCTTTAAAAACTTTGAACTTCCCAAGTGAAATCTGTCCCGTTCAGAGTTTTTAAACCTCCCTCAGTTACCCAGGCAAAGGAAAGATTCGTTTTGTCCTTGTTGCTCCTCTTGCAAATGATCATCGAGGTTTCCACAAAAAATGTGAGCAGTTCCATCAGAATTTGCTGCTTCTCGGGGTCTCAAGGCACTTTTTGAGCAAAGCTGTTAAAGATATGCCTTGGTTCCCAAGCCTGGAGCTTTTCCATAAGCTAACTACAGGCTTCAAGATGGTCAAATGACACAATTCCATAACTGGGGTTCAGAGTAGGATTCAAGGAAATGGCAACTGGAAGCAATCTAACCCAGAATCTGAGTCTTTTTAAAGCCATGGCAGGAAAAAGAGAAAAAATCCTGCTGCCATTTGTGTGAACTAATTTATCACTAACCAAGAGCAAAAACTGGCCCATCTCACTCGCACAGCTCCTCCAGTTTTAAAAGGAGAAGCATGCTTTAAATAACCCAAAGAGGCTTTTTTTATTACACAGAAAAAGCCTCCCTGTGATTTCAGATGTCAAGGAGCCTTTCTTAATTCCTAGCACTAATTTATGGATTAAACATTTAACCCTTGATTTCAATATGGATTGGAGAGCTCTTTATTCCCAAGAGCTGTCCCACTGAGCACCCCCCATCCCTGCTCTCATGCTCCACTGGACCATTTCTGGGCATCCCTCAGCACCTCTTGGCTCAGTTTGGGTGCAGGATTGGCTCACTGCCCACACACAACCTGTTGAGCTTTCACCTTGCATTCTATTACTCTAAAAAGTTACCACACATTTCTCTTTGCTCCAGGTGACCTTTTCTACCTCTTCCACTCAGCAGTCAGACTGTTGGTTTGCAATTTGCTCCTGCACAGGCACATGGCAAACAAGTATAAAAATACATATATAAAATGTTAGGCAGCACCAAGACATAATGTCTGATGAGTTCCCCACCTCTTCTAAAACACACAGCAGTGAGATTCCTCCTGAGAGGAGGAATGCACCATATGATGAGGCTCTGGATCCATATTTTGCAATTAAAAATTGTCCCTCTGTTGGGTTAGATCAGAGCATCACACTAAAAGCAGACTGGGGAAATCCTCCTCTTCTATTGCAGCAGGCAGAGGCTACAACTCTTTGGTTCTCATACAGTCACTTCCCATGACACAGGCACCAAGCACAGGGCTCTTGTGAATTTATCTCAGCACCAGGGTTCCAGGTTGCTGCCCAGTGACTTCTATCCTGAAACCCAACAGTCAGACATGATTCAGCTGTCCAACTACATCATTACTAACATAGTAAGTAGTGGACACTGGTTTTACTCTTTCCACTGAGACCTAGAGTGTCTAACTTCTCATTCAATAACTATTCTCACACACAAATGAAGAGGAACACGTGACTGAAATATCTTAGGGCTCTTATTTTACAAGTTCCCCTTTCCCAAGCTATTAGAAAGGCAACTTCCAAAACCAACTTAAACCACAAGATCTGTAGCAGTGAGCAATTGTGTCTTGCTTTCTTCCCTTCCTACTTCCTTCCTGTTTTTAGTTCTCTTCCTCACTTTTTTTTTTTTTTTTTTTTCTTTAAATCCTGTCCTCCAAATCTAACAACCTCATTTACAAGAGGAAAGGGAAAGCCAAGGGGAAGCAGTGGCATCCGACAGACTGCAAACACCACTACTGCAAACCACACACTGATGCCACAACTGCTACTCCTTGTCACAGGAGATGAGAGGCCACTTCAAACACAGGAAAAACAAACTTGAAAACAAACTCACATCAGTGGCATTAATCCGGGAATGAGTTTGACCTGCTCTTTGCAACAATCCCCTAAATCTCACTTAAGCCAAGGAATACAAAGGCTCTGCCTACAGTCTGCAGGGGGATGGACTGCAGTGACCACAAATACAGCATCAACCTGAGCTGTTGCAACCAGAGATCTCCAGCCAGTTCCACTTGGAAGTGCCACCACACCAGAGCTCATCACATCCCCTGCTCTCACTGGGGGCTTCCCCATACCTGAATGACATCCTCTTGCAGGGGGAAAACCAGCCCTAAGCTCATCCTGCAAACCTGGGTGTGAAAGCAGAGCCAGGTGTCACCCTCCTCACTGTTTCTCAAACTTAGAGCACTTCTGGTGATGCCAGGGCTTCTAAGAAATATATTTAATGAGGAAGGAAAAGGTCACAGCATGTGTTTGGATGGAGATCTGCAATCCAACTCACCTGGCTTTTGTACACAGCAAGATGCTGCCTGGATCAGTCCCTCACCTTCCTCTGCTTTCATTTCTGGGCAGTGGCCACAAAAACCTTTCCCATTGCCTGTGCTGGCTGTAGGGAACTGGAGGGGGATAACTTTTATTCTGCTGCATTGCAGTTGTTCAATATTCAAGCCCAAGGGAAGGCCAAACATCTATCAGCCCTCCCCTTCTATTTGTCAGTGTCAAAGCAGGAGCTTGTGCCTTTGCAGGAGACAGACACAGCCTGGGTCAGAATCCAGACTTCTCTACCATACCTTTGCCAATGGTGACAAGTCTTGGCAGCTTTGGACAATCAAGAGCTGTCCTTCCCTCTGGTTTTTCCCTGGTCCTGAATTGCTGCACTTCATCCTAAAGCTTGAGACATGAAGCCTAAGTTCAGTTCTAAAGTTATTGTAATGAATTACCATAATTCTGTGTATGGTTGTTAAAAACGTAAGGATCTAATCTGTTTTAGACTTGCAAACTTCTCATTAACTTCTAAAAGCAATTAGGTTCATTTTTTTTATTAAATAGTGGTGGAAAAGAATTGCTTTTAAAAACATTTTCAATTTGTCACCAGTTAATTTCATTGCCCTGTGTTCACTTTGTGAAACCATGAGAATTTCTCAGCCTACCTCCTCATTCTTTATTTTCTTTTTATTGTAACATCAATTTGGTTTTTTCCCTTTCTAATGGGAATGGTTCCAGTGTATCAGTTTCTGATATCTCCCTGGTTGGGATCATTTTTGCTGCCACCTTTTTGGAAGTAGAGGTCCTATCCTGTAAACTTTACTGTCTTTGGTCCCAAATAGACAGACAGTGCTCATACAAACTTCACATTGATATTGTGCAGGGGTTTATCCACTCCACATTTATAATGGGATCAAGCCCTAAAATGTTCATAAAACCTTCTGTGGCTTGAGCTTTGTATCTGTATTGGATCAAGGAATAACAGGCAGCAAGGTCTAGTTGCCTATCAAGAATTAAATGAGGAATAAACAAAAGAAAAAAATACATCTGTATTTATAGACCCTTTGCCTGACTGGTTATGGCTTTTTATTTTTTTTTTGGACATTGACAGCTGCATGTGTTAAAAAAAAAAAGGCCCATTCACAAAAATATTCTTACCCTACAGTTGTTAGACATGACATTTACACATCACTGTTAATTATAAATGACTTGATCCTGACATTTCATTAATACATTATGAAAGCCATAATGAAACCCTGTGTCACACCTGTAACAAAGACAAGCTTAGAGGAATCCCAGCCTTGTCACCAGACCTTGGGAAAGGCTGGAAGGAGAAATGGCAGGAAGGGGACTCACACTTGAAGGGAACTTTTCCTCACTGACACGAGAGGGGAAGGGAGAACCCAGCACCACAGCACGTGGGAACCTGCAGGAATGGAGATGGAAAGCAGAAATCAAGCACTCCTTCTTGGCTCTACCTGCTCTGAAGAAAATAACTGCTTGGAATATTCTCTAGGCAGTGGTATTTCATTTGCAGTGCACCTCAGGCAGTCTTGGATCACCTCACTGGAAAGGAAACTGTGCCTATGAATTTGAGAAGGAAGCAGGGAGGAGCCACTGCATAGAATACAGAATGCAGGATTTCAATCCCTTTCCATGTCTGCCCCAGAAACCTGATTCTTGAACTTATTTAACCAAGAAACAGGGCCATGACATTGCACAAAGAGCCTGATTTCACCCTATGGCATGTAAAAAAAAAAATGCTCAGGGAGTATATATTATATATATTGAACAGATAAATCTAAATATAGGCAACTGGGTCTGCCTGAAGCATCAGCAGAGTCAGGGCTACCAGAAGTTTCATCTTGTTTCAAAGATATTGAGCTGGTCTCTGCCAGTTGGTTCATTTCCTTCCCAATTGCACGTGCTCTGTCATTGCTACCTGTGTGCAATGCAAGCACATCATTTGCTTCCCTTCCAGGTTAGACTTTTTGACTCTGACACACACAAAAAAACATCCTTCTTCAGTAATTTACAATTTCCAAAGGAAAGGGTAGCAGCATTTCTGAGGCCAGGGCTTTGAAATTTTCTAATGAAATTGTCTTATTTTTAACTGTCTGAGCAGCTTTCAAGCAGAAGCGTGTTAGAATTCATATTAATTTGTGCAGTACCCTATCATCACCATAATTTAGCTCACAAGGTTGCTGTGCTTGGAATTCCAGTTATGACATGAATTCTATACATTTTATACAGATTTATAAATGGCATCAATAGAACACTTAGGGCCTTATTCATTAAACAATGAGTCATTCTGGCATTCCATTCTATTTCATCCCAGCTCTTACAAAACTTTTATGTACAAATTTGACTCTACTTAATGCATCTGATTTAGCAGCAGAAGTATTGCAGCATAGTTTCGGCTGGGTGTGGAAATAGATGAAAAGCACTGTTAAAAAAAAATTATTTAAAAAAAAAAAAAAAAAAAAAAAAAAAATCCCTCCAATGGTGAAAGCTTCTGGGTTTCTGTCTCCTTCCCAAAGGAACAGCACTCAGAGCCCAGCAAACAGCCCTGGCTTCAGCTTTCTCACCATCCCAAGTTGGCCCTTTCCAAGGAGAGCTGTGAGGCAGCACCACAGGATGCTCAGAAGGTGCCTGTGGGGCCTCCAGCAACCAAGGGTTCATTTTATGGACAAGCAGAGTTCCTCCTCCTTCAGGCTGCCACCTTTCAAAAGTACCAGAGCTATGCCAAGAAATAAAAGCAAAAGAAAATCTGCCATAGTGCAAACCCGCAAGTATTTTCTTGCTGCCCAGCAAACCAGAAAAAAAAATTAAATTCTGAATGCAATGCTTGAATAGTTATTTTTGACAGATAATTTTGGCAGTTTACTACAAAGAGGCTTAAAGGCTTCTCTTAGTGTACAGCTTATGGCTGTGGCACCAGCAAACTCATGAACGTGCAGGTTCACAACAGGAATTTTCAAAATCATTTCCCTAATGACCTAGAGCTTTCATGTGGACTGGTTATAATTTGTGTGTGTGTGTGTGTTTTAAATGAGAATTGAGCAAAAACTAGACAGATTAATCCCAAATAAGACCTGTCACCTATTTTTGAGGAATTGGATGTATATTACAAATGGTGGCTAGCAGTATGCCTACACAGCAAAATACAGGACCATTGTTCAGTAAATTCTAGCTTAATCTAGGCAGAACACATAAAAATAGCAGTGAAGTCATAGGGTATGGGTTTTAGCATGCTCTAGCAACTACAGAACAAAGTCTTCAGGGACATGTTGGTTACTAGCCAGTGGGAATCTCTTTCAACTCTTCTCATTACTTCATTCAATCCAGAAATTCCAGGTAAACTGGCACAGGCTGCAAACTGCTCTGCAGTTTATAGGATGGACACCTCAGCACGGATCACTCTGCTTCACCTTCTCTTTGACCCTTCAACCTTCCTCCTGACTGGTGGATTTCTGTGAGTTCTGTGATTTCTGTGAAGCTTGCTGGAGCAGAACCACCCGGGAAGTCACTGCTCCTCCATCAAATCTGAGTGGAACTGAGAGTTTCAAAAGTTGTTCAGAAGAAAGAAGGCACAGATACACAAATCTACATAAGAAAATGAGCACACTGGCTGTCTTTTCACTGGAAACCATTCCAAGACCTCATCACTCTCTACAACTCCCTGAAAGGAGGTTGGAGCCAGGGGGGGGTTGGGCTCTTTTCCCAGGCAACTCTCAGCAAGACAAGAGGGCACAAGAGGTCTCAAGTTGTGCCAGGGGAGGTTTAGGTTGGACATCAGAAAGAATTTCTTTCTGGAGAGGGTGATCAGGCATTGGAATGGGCTGCCCAGGGAAGGGGTGGATTCTCCATCCCTGGAGATATTTCAAAAGAGCCTGGATGTGGCACTCAGTGCCATGGGCTGGGAACCACGGGGGGAGTGGAGCAAGGGTTGGACTTGAGGAGCTCTGAGGTCCCTTCCAACCCAGCCCATTCTAGGATTCTAGGATTCCTTGGGTGCTTGCAGTTTTCTTCATTACATACAGAAGCATCAGTGGCTATTATCAGCCTTTATCCTTAATAAATCACAGTAAATTTGGAATCCATTTCACTACATGTTCCTGGACATGAGGACACATTCTACCAAGCAATCACCCTGCCAAGAAAAGCACAGCACTATCTGCACCCATTGTTCATAAAGGAGAACAGGGATGCCTGCTTAACTCCAGTGTCCTGTCCCGTTCTCATTAGTTCTCTCACCATGACATTTCCAGTGCTTCACTTTTTTGGTGCAGACTTAAAGGCACAAAAACAAGACCAACGTTTACATTTCATTATCGTAGGACAAACAATTTGCTGGGAGGTGGCCTGTTTCTTTTTCATTTTACATTCCAGTGGAAATGTTCCCCGACAAACAGTTGCTATCTCTCCAACTGTTCACAGGCTTCACTGAAGAAAAGCTGGGAATGGAACAGTAATGGAAAACAGGACGTTTTTGGCCATTGCCTGAGCTGAGAGAAACAAAACTGGCGATTAAATGAACATTTCAGGAGGAGCCACCTTCCATTTGTTTTCTCCTCTTTTAATGTGCAGCTCGTGAGCTGTTCTTTACTCATTGCAAGAGGTCTGCAATTGTAACACTGCCATATTCTCCTGGAAATCTATTTAAATGGCATATGATAGAAGCCATATGATAGAAGCTTAATTACATAGAGGGCATATGGAAGGCATATGACATAAGGGCATATGGAAGGCATATGATAGAAGGGCATCCGAGGACATATGATGGAAGTCTAATTAATTGACAATACATTCCTCTCATCAGGGGGAGAGCTGGAATGCTATTTTGTTCAGAAGAAAAATATGCACATTGAATTATGCCTATTGTCAACTTCAACATACCATTGACCAGTCTCCTTCTTAAATATTGCTCCGTGTTCTTTGAAGCAAGATAGAGCATCTGATTTGCATACCATATGATTAACATACTTAACATAAAGTTAAATTTGATAGCCACAAATGTCTCTGTTAGTATAAATAACCAGTATCTTTGAACCTGGCAAAGTTGCCCTATATGTACCTGGAACAGATCTAAAATCTTACCACCAAAAAAGAGGAGCCTGTTCTTATTTGGGAGTTATTACCACCCATTTGTAAAGCTATTCCTAGAGATGTACCAAGCAGGTGAAAAAAAAAAAAAAATCAACCCTTATGGAACAGCTCTACATTGAGTCAAGGCAGCTTGTGGATTTACAGCTGAAAATTTACACTTCCATGTGCAAAAAAGATTTATGGGGGGCAAAATAAGGTACTGCCTAAAATCTGCCAAAAAGATTCTTCTTCTTTAACTACCTGCATGTGTTTAATGCATGTGCCTTCATGAAACACAGAAGCAGTGTTGTGTTAGCCTGGATCCTTGCCTTGTCCTAAGGAACTGCAGAGTTATAAACCATGGTAGTGACATCTGTAATATCTCTGAAAACAAGATGAAATAAAATCCCTGCAATCCACTCTTTGAGTAACTCATAACTGAGAGCTGGGTAACACTCAAAAAACCAGCAGCTTCTCTTTGCATTCACTAAATGAGGATTTGCAGATATTAAAGTATTTTAAGTGCCATTTTACAAAAATAAATGAATTTCTGGGCTATTTAGGTAGCTTGAAACAGGGTTATTATCATTTTCACACTTTTACATTAGCCTAGCGAAATGTAATGAATGTGCCTGCCCCTTACTTATTCACTTAGAAAGTTTGTCCACCAGCAAACAGTCTCATTTCTGGGAACTGAAAAACTGCTGCCAAAAATTAGGCACATACAGAGTCAAAAGATGCAACCCAGCTCATACCCTGGGCCCTGATCAAGCATTAGGGCCCCCATCTTCACCCAGGCTGCCAGGAGACCTGAACACTGCCAACACGAAGCTCTCTTGTGTTCAAACATTATATAAGATAAATGCCAGAATTTTAGAGAGATTTTGAGGCCTCAAATTGTCAGGTATATAAAACTGTGGTTTTCAATAGCAGCTGGGTGTGTTTGGTGCATTCCCTGCATTTTAGACACGTAAGATACAATAGAAATGTGAGTTTTGCCCAGAACTGCTGGCTCACCATGTGTCCAGCTCCTTTTACAAAATTTGGGATGGCTCCACAGCTCCTTAATCCAAACAGCTGTGCAAGAGAAGCAAACCACCTCTATTGGATGTGTCCAGAAGCATCAGCCTTGGAAACACCTGATGTAACTGTAACACCCCTATAAAAAAAAAACAAAAAAAACAACAAAAGAAAACCCTGAAGAATCACCATTTTAGCCGAGTGGAATCACTGGTGGATATTTCCTAAGAACAGCTCTCCTGAGGGCTCTGTGGATTTAGGGACTTTCACAAAACCCCTCACAGGCTTTATCTGGAAGCATCAGCACCAACCTCCTACATTTCCTGAGAGACAAGGAGGGTGCCAGGTCTCATGGTGCTCCAGGGCACAGCCTTCTTTTAACTCCTGGGCTAGGACCAACTGAACCAAAGACTACTGGGGATAGGGAAACCTGCTTACACATCCCAGAAACAGATACAAGGCAGGATATTTTGTGTTACCTTTGGAGACTTCTGATTGCTGACCTTGAAGGCAGTAACACTGCCATGTTGCCATGGTGCTTTTTAGGAAGGTTAATAAAGGAAGACAAGCATCACCAGTCCACTGAGTTTGCTAAAAACCCAACAACACAGCACCGGGAGGTTAAAAAATTGCTGAGTGAATGAACATTTCTGAAGTTGTGAGGCAAAAGAAAAAGTTTTTCCAGCTCATCTTACCTGCTCTTTCCAGTTCCATGTGTCCAGAGCAAACACTGCTGGGGAATTATGGTCGCTCATCCCGCCGTTCTGTGCAAGACCCAAGGAAAGCTAGGAGGTTGTACAGTTATCTCCCTTGGTGTAATTCTAAACTATACAACCTACTACCTCAACCTGGATGCATGCAGTCAAAAATGCTGACAGCTACCCACCTCTCCACAGCCACCATAATGTCAGGGCTTCTAGTTCAAAAAAGTCCTCAAAATCCTCAGTTCACTAATTCACAAGTAAGAAATGCTTTGCTGGGGAAAAGACACCAAAACCACAGGCAGCTCCCCACACTGCTTATGTTCAGAGATAAGACATGATAAGCCATGGTTATCATTGCTGGAGATAGACAAGATCACAGTACTTTTTTTTAACCAAGAAGGACTTCTGTCCCTGGCCAGAATACTTTTCCCTCTCCACACCAGATGCATCTGGAGTATGGCAGAGAACATGTATATACAATTTTTTTAAGTGCTTAAAGAAGGTTTAGGAATAAATTTGTCCTAACGTGTCTTTTTCTTTTTGGACACAGAGAATGTTGACCTTAAAACTTGCTCCTGAATGTTAAAAGGGTGATAGCAGAAGTGGGTTTAGGAAGAGAACTGCAAAAGGGGTAGAAAGTTTAAAGTCAATTTTACCCCTCATACCCATCCCTCGTGGAAACCAATGAATTTAGAAATGCAACAGCCTCTCTCAGCAGTCAGAACAAGACTGTGTTCCCTTAACAAGAAACACATTACATTTTTAACTTGTATTAGTTCACAAACAATCAGGATGTTATCATTGTGACTCATTCCCATTACCCACCAAGGTAGTACTTAAAGCAATATGCTGCCTGTTTATTATGGCTTACAAACAGGGATTAGCATCTTAAAATATGCTGGTGCAGGCAGTGGAACTGGATCAGTCCTGAGCTGCTGCCTCTCAGGTGAATGCATCCTCAGGCACAGGAACTCTGTGTTGGGAGGGGATAACAAGGGAATCAGAACCTCCAAATGAATGTTGATCCATATTGAATAGATGGCACCTTGGTTGTTTCTCTTTTCTTATGACAAAAGAGACAAAAAGCCTGTGCTCTACCTTTCCATTCAAAGCCTGACCAGAAATAAGGGAGGAAGGTGAGAAATAATTTCACTCTTCAGGATTCAGCTTGCAAGAGCAGAACTTTTGACAAAAATCATCTTTCTGCAAGGTTGAAGTGTACATGATGTTGATAATGTCAGTGGAGTTTCTAATGACTCCTTTTTTGGTAAAGTTTACTTGGACCTGATAGGCTCTGTGGAAACACAAGATATACTTCTAGTTCCCAGCACAGCACAGTACCCAAAGAGCAGAGTCCCTGTTAACCATTTTATTAATTAGAACAGGGATCCAACCACAAATCTGGATAAGGAAATGATGACTCTCTGGCCCTCTACTCTTACCAGAAGCTTTATTGCTGTCTAAAAGCATCCTGAATCCATCCCAATTCCTTGATGCAACATCATCATTTTTGAGCTCTGAACATCTGTCCTCAATGATGTAACCAATGAAACTCTGTGCTTGTTTAGGGTGATGGAAGATATCAACTCTCACCCACTTTCTATGTGACACAGGAGACATAACTCCCCTTCAGACTTTTGAAAACACCCTACTTCATGTTCTGCAGTTATAAACCAAACCATTTCAGTATCACACAGCTAGGCTACTAACTTTGTCTACAACTTAACCTTGG
This sequence comes from Heliangelus exortis, assembly GCF_036169615.1. NCBI lineage: Eukaryota > Metazoa > Chordata > Aves > Apodiformes > Trochilidae > Heliangelus > Heliangelus exortis. The sequence continues at coordinate 2,854,718 of NC_092447.1, forward strand.
CAAGTATTTTCCTGTATCTCAATCTTGCCATGAATATTAGATATACATAATTTAATTTAAAATATAATATTAATTTAAAATAATACATAATTTAAAACATTTAAAAATTATTATCTAAACCTGATCAGTTTAATTAAGGGAAGTACTGTTAACATCACCACTGAGGCTGACACCTTGCAGACCAGGAAATACTATATCCACCTTGCAAAGCTGAGCAAAAAAGAACTCTCCAATAATTTGCTCTAAAAAAGCAGGTAGAGAAAAAGTGGGTTTTGTTTGTTTTGGGTTTTTTTTTCATTGATATTCTCAACCCAGTAGATATATTCCTTATGAAAAAATTCCTTACTCTCAATTTGTGCCTAAATAACCTGAATTCTTCCCAGGCTGGCAAATGCCACTGTGATGTTTTGTTCAGGACTCACCCACCTCTCTTTGCTGCTCTTCCATTGCAACTTCAGCTTCATCACCACCTTTACAAACCACCTTTTGAGCTCTCAGCTCCGTGCTGGCACTCACCCAAAGAGTATTCTCATCACTGTATTGAGCTGGGGAGCTGTGCCCTGCTTGGCACCCACACTTCAATACCAGCACCATGACCTCCCCCAAGGTACCACAGCAGTGCCCAAGCTTGAACAGTCAGGAGAAAGAAATCACTGAGGAAATATTCTCATCCAAGTTCCCACAAAAGCCATAACCCCTCTACCTAAATGTGGTAGCAATAAGAAAGTCTTCATGTAGAGCAATGTGCAGCCTGTGCTCTCTTTACAGAGCAATATAAAGAGACTTTAAAATAAAGGATTTTCTAAACACTAATAAAGTTTCTGTCCCCAGGCCTGTTACCTAACTCACCTGCTGGTCAGTTTTCAGACACCTCTGCAGCCTGATGCAGATTAACCCAGGAAATTTTCCCCTTTTATGAGAGTTTGGCTTCAGAATTACAGGTATTGTGTTCCCACTGCTTTAAGCTCAGAGGAAGTGTATTTACATCCCAGAGGAGCTGCAATTCCAAGCAGCAAAAAGTGTCATTCCATAGTTAGAATATCTGCTGCTATTGCTGACATCAAGTATTGAGTTTAGGAACTGAGTTCAAATATTAAACCAAAAGTCATTTAATGCCCATGACTTCTGCACCTCCACAGCACCCATCAGTGCTCAGCTCTTTGCTAACAACCTCTCTACCATAAACATTCTTCTTCTGGAAGAAGTGTCTATTCAGACCCTTTCTTTTGGTGGCACGAATCTTCACGTTTGTTTTCTGACAATTTTTGTCAATTATGTCTTTACCCAATTAGCACAATCATACTTAATGAGGTAATTAGGGTAAATATGTAATTTAATGACAATGTTCAATTACAATGTGTATCAATGTCATAGAAGTTCCTATTAAATATTGGGGGAGGGACAACTGCATTTCACTCAGAGCTGTGCATTCCCATGCAAGTTCCTTTGCCCCAGCACCCACCCTCCAGGAACCCTTTTAGGCCTCTTGCTTTCTCAGAATCCCAGCAATGATTTCACACTTCTGTGGACAGAAGGAAATCTCTGTCCCAGCCCAGCTAGTTTCATTTTAAAGCAACAGTGTAACCAAAAAACCATGTCCTTTTCTTCAGTGTAACCCTCTGCTTTCTGAAACACAGCAGCTGAAGTAAACATGAAAAAGACTCCTGGCTTGTCCCAGAAAAGAAAGAATTCATGTTCAGGGAATGCTTATTTTTAATAGCAGAGGAAATGTCATTGTAGCAGTTCTTCCCAGACAGAGCAAGGGGTTTCTGTCTCTGAAGTTCACCACCACTGACCTCAGAAGGCAGCAGATCAAGGTGTGAGCTTTAGTCTGGACCAGGGAGTTCTGCAGAAGCATCACTCATTTTACTGCCCTTCCCCTTCATGGACCCTGGGTTAGAGAAGGATTCAGGAACCCTCCCCTACTCTGCATGAACCCGAATTTTATATTTTATTTCCCCAAGAACAAGGAGATAATGCAAATCCAGAAATTATTTCTGAGGACTTAATGTCTGGGATATTTCACTCTTTTAAGCTGTGTTTCAATGCAAAGCAGCAACTTGGTCATGAAAAGCAAAGTTTCAGAGAGCAGAATATTCCCAAATAATGACACAGAAAACAGTGCCTCATCTATTTCTACCTGTACTATTTCTACATCTATTTACACATATTTCTACACTGTATCTACATGTAGTATTTCTCATGTATTTCTACCACTCTTGGTGTGAATTTACAGACCACTCCTCTGACTCTAAAGATATGCAGTAAGCACACCAGCAATGGAAATTCAGGACAGATGTGCTCAAGAAAGCTGAGTTCTACTTTGTTATCATCAGCAGCAAAATAATCAGCTGAGGTTTGTTCCTTTGAACCTTTATGGATATGAAGGGTGTAGAAGGAAGAATCCACCTTCACTTTCAGATCCCAGGCAGGCTATTGCAGAGCTAGCCAGGGAGGGGGTGGAAAGCAGAAAACACTGGTGAAGCACAGATATTTCCTGAAGTCACTGAGAAAAAGAAATAAATATCAAAAACCCACAAATGACATTGTTCCAGTCTGAGGTCTGAAATCTTGTTTGCTAAATTTCAGCCTGGAGTGATCTTTTTTACAGCTGACTTTCATAAACCTCAGACAGAGGAGGTTTTACAATGGAAATGCTGACATGATTCCTACTGGTCATCTCCCCCATTCAGCTTTACTTGATGAAACTTTGTTATTAGAACTCAGTTGTGCTGAGGAACCTCAAGAGGTTCAAGGGTTTACTCAAGCTCAGAGAGCTCTCCTAGAAGTCTGGCAGACACTAAACAGGGCTGGAACTTCACAAGTCTGCAGAATAAGGAAAGAAATCTCATCTGGGCTCAGCTGAAATCTAGTGCAAGTAAATATTTTGAAAGCTATGCAAAATTATTCAACACATGACAAAAACGGTCTCTGCCTCAACTTTTAGCAAGACTTACAGCAATCTGAAGGCTTAGGCAACTTCACATTTCAATATCTGGGACTTTCTAGGGGAAGGGTAGCCACTCTCTTTCTCCTGAACCATTTACAGCTTTTTTTCAGCAGCTGTGCATCAGTCCTGGGGCAAACAGTGCAGGACAGGGATGCTCCAGGCTGGGCCTGAGGCTGGATCAGGGATGCTGGTGGGAAAGGTGGCACAAGCCAGCAAGGGCTGCAAGGCTGATGACTCCAAATAACCCCAAAACCTTGGGTTTGTTGTTTGTTTTTTTTTTTTCTTGGTAAGCCTGTGCCTACCCTGTGACTGAGCTGCCCTGTTTTGTTTGAGATTCTGCACAGCACAAGGACCCAGAGGCAAGGCTGGTTTCAGATGCCCACTGAAAAGCAAAGAAACTCCCAGCTGACTGCCAGGAAGCTGTACCAAAACTTGGTGCCACTTCCAGGAGAGGCTGTGTTTCATTCTGATACTGCACAGCTCAAACAAAGGCTCCACAGTCTGCCTGGAACACATCTCTTCTCCTCCTTCAGATTGCTGGGGCTTGTGAGATGCTCCTAAGTTATGGAGACTTCCTGGCTCAAGGGCAGGTGCCTCTCTTAGTCTCAGATTCCTCCCCTAAGAACATTCTCTCCTTATTTTTTCCCTTACTGATTAAAAGCAAGCAAACAAAGAGAGAGAGAGAAAAAAAACAAACAAACAAAAAATCAGATTACTGAAATAGTTATTTATCTGCCTCTTAAGAGTTTAACCAGATTTGATTCTCTGAATAAGAGTATTTGGATATGGTTCAAACTCCAGGGTACACAATTACATTCTGCTTATCAGGAATCCCATTTGCCACTGCATATGGTTATTTTAATTACCCAAATTCTATGTTGTGCTCCTCTCCTGACAAGGGCTCCACACCAAACCAGACTGGGAAAAGGGGGAGCACAAAAATGTCATCATTTCCACACCCCAGTGGGTACCACACAACACACCCCTCTGCAAGGGACCTCCTAGTATCAGAAATTAAAAATACTCTTACTGCTTTGAGGGAGAAAGGTGTGATTTACCAAATCAGGAAAAAAAAAAGAGGAGTTTGCTTTTGGAAAAGTTTTGGTTTGTTTCTTCAGACAAGAACTACTGCTTCTGTACCTCTGGCCAAAGGAAGCACAAGTGTATTAAACCTCCCCAGATGCAGGTATAGCCACGTTTCAACACAAAGCATTTTTTTTTTTTTTTTTCCTCTTGGGAAGTTCTCAAGCAACCACTCTGCCTGTTGCTTGAGAAAGGGACTGCAGCATGAATTAAAGTACCAATTTTTTGAGAGGATATTGGAACTTTTTCTTGTCCCCACAGCCTTCCTGGTACTTTCTATGTGCAGGTGGCTCTGATTTGCTTCCAACACAAGACAAGATAAGACAAGACAAGACAAGAACTACTGCTTCTGCTTTCAGCTGTACCTCTGGCCAAAGGAAGCACAAGTGTATTAAACCTCCCCAGATGCAGGTATAGCCACGTTGTTCAACACAAAGCTTTTTTTTTTTTTTTTTTTCCTCTTGGGAGGTTCTCAAGCAACCACTCTGCCTGTTGCTTGAGAAAGGGACTGCAGCATGAATTAAAGTACCAATTTTTTGAGAGTTTAGTGGAACTTTTTCTTGTCCCCACGGCCTTCCTGGTACTTTCTATGTGCAGGTGGCTCTGATTTGCTTCCAACACAAGATAAGACAAGAACTACTGCTTCTGCTTTCAGCTGTACCTCTGGCCAAAGGAAGCACAAGTGTAGTAAAACCTTCCCAGATGCAGGTATAGCCACGTTATTCAACACAAAGCATTTTATTATTTTTTTTTCTCTTGGGAAGTTCTCAAGCAACCACTCTGCCTGTTGCTTGAGAAAGGGACTGCAGCATGAATTAAAGTACCAATTTTTTGAGAGTTTAGTGGAACTTTTTCTTGTCCCCATGGCCTTCCTAGTACTTTCTATGTGCAGGTGGCTTCCAGCTACAGCAACTGCCTGCTATTTCTCTTAAGTTTTCCTGCAACATCAAAGTGGGTGAGGTATTCAGTGCTTCCTGCCCTAAGCAGTTTTGCAGCACATCTGTGCACTGTGACTCTGTCGTTGTGCTCAGTGACAGATGAAGAGATCTCTGTGTACTCTGTATGGCACTTGGATCAAAGCTGCTGCATTAATGTGAACTCCTTATCAACAAAGTGAGGGAAAAAAAAACTCCTAAGAAGTGTACAGGTAGAAGCTCCACAGCCTCCAATTAGTTTTTTCCATCCTAAAGAGAAGACACATTTCAAGGTTCTTCACATCATTTTGTCAGACTTCAGTTTCACTCTGAAACTTAATGAAGTGCAGTGAAACACAACCAACAGAAAAGAAATACAAATTAATGTTGAAAACACAGGGCAGTTCTTTTCCAAATGGCTGAGCTGAAAAACAAAGGGGTGGAGAAGAAGAATATTGAAGGATACACCTAAAAAAACCAGGGGATAGCTTAACAAGGAACAAGCTCAACTAAATTTAAAAATTTTGTAAAATGTAAGAGGAGAAGGAGGGGAGGGGAAAAGGCAGAGGAGGCAGTGGCAGGGAGGCAGAAGTTGAGGCTTTCTCACAGCAGCACAGGACCTGCATCTCAGCTCCACTCCTCATGGCACATTTCTAAAGTTTGCTTCCTAAGCATCCAGGCATGTTTAGATCAAGTCTCATTCCAAAAGGAAAAAAAAAATTAAAAATTGGGTATTGATCAGCAGGTCCCAATATAGCCAGTGAGAAACTAGATTAAAATGTGACCAAAAAAAAAAAAAATTAAAAAAAAAAAATCTGTTTCCTCTTTCCTTTTCTTTTTCTAACCCAAAAATATGCTTTCAAACCCAACTGTGGTGTCTCATTTTGAGACACATCTGCCCAATTCCCCTGCCATGGGCTTTTGGCACTCTCAAAGCAATGTCACCTGAAGTGCCAGCCTCTACAAACATCCCTGAGAAATTCCAGGCTTTTAACAGCATATTCTGCCAGAAGCCTGATGCTTCCAAAAGGCTTCACAGAGATCACCACACAGAAATATTTATTATACTGGGACCTGGGTTTGACCAGCTCATTTCTCTTTGGAGGTTAGACTAAAGGAGCCAATGCTTCTTTTATAGCCATAAACAGAGGAATCTAATGCAAGGAATTTTACAGCATCTATGAAGAAAAAAAAAAAAAACCAAAAAAGAAAAAAAGACAAAAATCCCCCCTACAAAAAAAAAAACAAAAAAACCACAATACAATGCAAAACAACAACAAAAAATCCCAGCATATTAACAGTCCCTCTAGGAAAAACTTTACTGCTACAATTAGATGGAATCTCATCCTGCTTCTCTCCCAGCCCATGATGATACCCTCCTATTCATTCCACTAGGGATGAAACAAAGCTGAAGAGGAAGGAGGAACCAGCACCATGTGCCAAAGGAGATCTTGACTCAAGGTGAACACTCCAGAAAGTGTCCCCCAAGGAGGCTTTGCAAGAGCTTCTCCTGAAAGAGATTTATCCTCCCCTCTATGTCCTACACATGTAGGAGGGGACTCCTGACCACCATATCCAAATGCATGGTCACATAAAATGTCAATCTGTGCATTTTGTTTGCTTTTTTAAAAGCCACTTTCAGTCCACTGGGAGAAAGAAGAGCAGATGAACTGAAATTTTATTAGCAGAAGCTGTCTTTGACGTCGTTTTTATGCTTCTATAATAAATAGAAAACACATAGAAAACCCTGGAAATTCAGCAAAAAATTAAAAAAAAAACTTCTTTGGACTGCAGCACTGTGCATCAAACCAGCCAAGTTCACAACCAGAGAGACCCAAAAGTGGAAATGCAGACCAAATCTTTGGAAGAATTAACACTGAAAGCTGCTGGAAAGATATAGTCAGACTTTATTTTAAGTTTACAGTCTAATAATTTTCATATAGAATCTGTATATTGGGTTTTTTTTTTTTAAATGACCTCGAAATTAATCATTCCACTTTCACAACTTCAAAATGTTCATTTTACACAGCAGGTTTTATGCTGCCTGCTCACATGGTGAGGTTTTTTTCCTGCTCCACTAGTTTTTTTTGGAGTTTACAGCATGATTAGTTTCCCCTAAAAGCTGTTTAAAAGACAGAAATACCATGAAATTGGAAGGAATGGCATTCTACAGTAAACTAATTTTTGAGAGAGAATAGAAGTTGGAGGGCCAATACCCTCCTCTGTTTCAGAGCCTGCAGTATATCCATGACTCCAAGTTACTTGATATAGAAGGCAAACAGAAGTGTCTTTTCCTTTCACAAACTGCACTAAGAATGGCTCCACGTTATTTTATAAATGAAACAATTTTATCTGCTTCCCAGCACCCTCAGAATTCCAGTCCCTCCCGTGTCCCCCAGCCAGACCTCCGCACGATGCGTCCGAGATTTTTATGTCTTCAGCCTGATGTCAAATAACTCCCCTGCCCCTTTTTTATTCAGGCACAAAAAAGTGGCTGGGTTGCACGGGTGTATTTTAACCAAAGCAGGAAACTGTTGTGGTAATTGCAGAAGAAGACTTGCAGCTCTGATTTTTCTATTTTTTTTCAGACAAAAAAAAAAAAAAAAAAGCAGGGAGGAGGGAAGAAGGCGTTAGGGGGAAGGTACAAACAGGTCAGACTCAAGGAACCCTCTGTGCACTTGCCAGACAGACACATACCTATAGATACAAGCTTGTGTGGAATATGACCACAAGTTCGGATCTACGGGTTTGTGGCAACAGGCAGGGATCTCTCCTGTAATTTGCAAGCTTTGGGTTTTGTTTTTAAAGAGGAAAACCATGTCTGCAAATGATACTTCGGAGCGGGTAGTATGGAGCAGCCATAGCACCTTAAGCCCCCTCCTTTTGAGGGTGAGGGGAGAATTGCTTCTTGACTGTGTTATAATGTGAGAACTGTTGCTACAGTTTCCTTAATTCTCATAAAAACCTTTGGAAAAAAATCAACACAATAAACCAAATTTGCAAAGAAACAAAATAAAGCAGGTCTGCGTTTCTTTCTCAGGAATCCTTTGCTGGGCAGAATCACTCAGCACTGGGTGAGCCAACATGGGAGGTATATCCCTGAAGTGTAGTAAATTCTCAAACAGCAAAGTTTTTGTATGTAGACAGAGTTGCAATACACAAGCATACTCCCACCCCCAGATAGTTTTCTTCTTTCCATTCTGGCAACCCAGTTAAAACAGACAGGAGCAGCAACTGCGTAAGAGTTGTTTTAACTTTCAGAGAAGTCATTACTGGTCTGGGGTTCTATTTTAATTCTATTTTTAAAGAAAAAAGAATCCTTTCACTCTGCTAACCAATCTAGAAAATTCCCCTAGCTCCAGCTCAACTCTCTCACTCCATTTCTTCCTAAGACATGAGACAGATATAAAATTTCTTTAGGATCTTCCAAGTAAGCCTTGAAAAACAGTCGTGGAGCGAAGTTTTGCCACTGCAAGCAAGAAGCATTCCCTCCCTCCTGCAAAGTTTCCAAGTTTTCTTTCCTGCGTAACTAACTTTTCCCATTATTGAAATTTTATTGGGTGGGCAACTGGTGGGGAATCAGCCTGAAAAGCAGCCTGGCTGTAAGCTCCCCACAGAAGTGGTGAACAAAATCCGTGAGCTTAATTGTTGCTTAAAGTCTCTCAAAATTGTTCACTTTCTCCTTCCCCTCCTTTTTTTTCAGAAGATAAACTGTATTAATGCCAGCTAATGCTCCTCTTTATGAAATGATACAGCCAACACTTGGAAAATAATTTTGCTATTTGGATGCCTTTAGCAAGTCCCTCCGCTTCTTGTCTAGGTTCTTAAAATAAATCACTCCAACCTTTCCAGCCTGGTAAGTATGAAACTAAAACACAGTTTTCCCTAATGGAATTACTGCTTGGGCTGGGTTACAAGAAACTCCTGTTCCATCCAGCAATAGAGATAGTTAAACTTTTGCCATCTGTCCAAAGGTTATCTAAATTGATCAACTAAATTTAGATTCCTACGCTTCTACTCTGACACCTACCTTAAAAGAGCCAGGCTTCTCCCAAGTTTTCAGCACCCAAAATTCATCTCAAGGAGAGGAGCTGCAGGGGTTCAGTGTCTTTGAAAAAAAAAAAAAATCAGGAGAACTTGGACGTTGGCTCCTAAATGCAATTTAGGAGCAGGCAGAACAGAGAAGGCTCCAGCCCTGCAATAACTGTGCAGCGGTCAAGGCAATGGGTCAGGGAGCACGTGGTCCTGCAGACAGAACAGAGTCACATCATGCACAAACACACGTATTGTGCCCTGCTTTGGAACCAAACTGCAAACGGAATATAACAAATGTTGCCCTCCCAAAAATAACCCCGGCCTTCCAGCTACAAAGCTCATTTATTTCGGGGGACCGAAGATTAAAATTCATATTTTCTTTTCAGCCTTCTAACAGGGCCAGGCAGGCACGGGGTTAGGAGTGGGTAGGACTGCTGCTGGAGGTGCTGGTATTGCTTAGAGTGGCAAGGAATTTTTTTCTGTCAGGTTTTTGCATTCACAACACAACCCTGCATATGACAGAGTATTTTCTTTATCTTTGTGTTGTTCCTAATAGTCTTTACATTCGTGTATGCACGTGGAGGTAAGCTAATGTGCAAGTCTCTCTGCTGGCAAATAAATCCTTTATGTTTCCATATGAGTAAGGAAAAAGTAATGATCTCACTGAGGCACACATACTACATGGAGGTTAAAGTTTTACTACATTTTCCTAGTTCTTAACCATTTTTTTATTTTTTATTTTTTTTCCCTTGCTCACAAGCTCATATCCTCACCACTGGGATACTTCAAGTCCTTGAAGGAAACTAAGATGCACCATTTGGGTGGCCTGTACATCCCTCCTTGTGGCACAGGACTTGTGTCCCCAATCCTGAGTGGTCTCCACAGAGGCTGCAGGCACCCAAAGCACTTCAGCAACTGCTTTTTATTATTGAATTATTGCAGCTCTCCTCAGAGACAGCACTGAACCAGACCTTCTAAGAGCCTTGGAAGGGCAGCTGGTAGGTGTTGACCCCCCCAGAAAGTGCCCCCTTTATTTAGTTGCCTAAAGGAGGGGCTGATCTCTGCTGCAGTTCCAGCCAACCTCCTGCTCCCTTCCTACCTGATTGGCTTTCAGAAAACAAAAGGGGAGAACAAGTGTTGGGATCCATCTCCCTACCTTCAGCTGTTAAAAAAAAGGGGGGAAGAGAGAAAAAGAGAAAGCAGCAAGAGCTGCCTCTGAAAAAACCCCTCATGTATGCTGAATAAATCACTGGAGCCAGGACCCCACTATAAATCTGATCGACCTCTTCTGCATTCCTGGGAGCCCCAGAGAAAGGCAGCTCAGTGGCACAGAGATTGCATTTACTGGCACCTGTATGCTGTAAATTACAAGTATCCAGGCACCAACCTACTCCTTTTCCTACATTTTGCTAAGCAAACTCAGGGACAATTTTTGAGGCAGTGAGCTGATAAAGGCAGTGACTCCATCTTCGGTTTGGAGAGCTGTATCAATGGATTTTTCTACTTCAAATACTTATAAGAAATTATAAAGAAAAGGAAGATACAGGCTGGAGAATGAAGGTGAAACCAAATTACCTCAATATGGGTTTGGGGTTTTTTTGACTCAGTGATCTTAAAGGTCTTTTCCAACCAGAACAATCCTGTGATTCAATGATATGGATTTCTTTTTAATTTATTTTTTGTTTCATGGGCACTGTTTTTTAACGCTGAATTTCACTTGTATCAAATATATTCAGGGAGACTGAAGGAGAGCCATAGATTTTACACAACCTGGGTTTGGAAAGATTTCCCTACATTGATTAATCATGCAGCTATTGTACCTTTTGAAAACCTGATGAACATATACACAGTGGCAGAAAATCCATGACAGGCAAACAAATCAATCATCTTCACACTATATTTGTCTAGAATGCTAAGATTGCAAATAAAAAGTTTCAACATGGTATTATTTATATTACAGATTGTGATAACCTTGCACTAAGGATCCTTTGCTTCACTATCAATTTTGTGATGTGTCAGTGATCACAGGATCACCAAGGCTTTTCCACGAGAACCTGGGACAGCCAAAAGAGTCATCCACTTCTCTAAGTATTAACCCAGTCCAAGGCAGGCATTTTATAGATTTATAGCCAAAGGAACACAGAAGAAAACATGTAGAAATCAAGTCTCTAAAGAAATAACATTGGGTTTGGTCTGTGGGTGGTATTCTTGCAAACCACAAAGCATAAATGCCCTGTCCAGGAAAATCGATCATTATGGAATGCATTGTGTGCCTGAGTAAAAAGCTGTTTGCAGCCATTTCGTATTTCTGCCATAAAAATAAGACAAATAAGAAACATTCCTATTCTTTTCCCCCACTTTTTCCCCCCAGTTTTAACCCAAATCCATTTAGGCCTATAAATACATACATATATATTTATATATACACACACACATAGACTCCATCTTCGGTTTGGAGAGCTCTATCCATAGATTTTTCTACTTCAAATACTTTTAAGAAATTCTAAAGAAAAGGAAGATACGGGCTGGAGAATGAAGGAGAAACCAAATTACCTCAAGAGCAGCATTTTACAAGATTTCTTGTCGAATGTGTGCTGCCATATTGCTAGGCCCAACTCTTCAAAGAACGTATTCTGGAAGACAAAAACATTTATAGGTATTTCATGGCATATTTTCAAGAAATGGATTCTACCTTTATATAGAGGTACAGTTTTAGAAGCAGAGGCTACAGTTTTAGAAGCAAAAGGAACAGAAAAGTTTCTAAGAGAGAAATTACTCCCCCCTTCCGATATCTCAATTTTTAATTGAATTTTTTTTTTTAACATTATTTTCCACGTTATACCTTGGATCAATCCACTCCTGCCCACCCCCCACACCGTGAGCTCAATCTGTGGAAATCAAACCCCAAACATTTCAGAAGTTCCCCCATCCTATTCACCACCAAAGCGAGAAAGAAAAATAAAGCAGCGTGGAGGCTGCAGCAGCAACTGCATTCCCTGCTAGTTAGTAACACGCACCAACTTCTCACACTGCTCCCTTATCATCCAGAGATCCTGAGCCAATTAAAGTTGGATAAAACAGAATCAAAGAGGAGGATCGTTACCTGCTTTGGAGAAGGTGCACCAAGCAAGCATTTTAAGCTTTTTGACTCTTTTAACACTGATACAAGGAATAATTATTGCTCTCTGCCGATGCGATTGTTAAAAGAAGAGAAACCCTGGATTGTGGTGGCTTCGTGGATGCTATTCTTTTTGCACCACAGCAGGATTCTTGGCTGCCAGTCCAAGCTGCTTTCACTTGCCAAGTTTTAAGATGCCGGTTTTGCCTTTCATTTTATTGTTCCTTTCGCAACGTTAAAGACCGACTTAAAAAACCATGCACAGCTGCTATCGGGGAGGGGGGGTGGGGGGGGAATTATTTGAATTTTGCACAAGAATGGAGATGAGGAAGGAGAGCGCTGTGATGTAACCACAACGACACCCACAGAAATATTTCTGATATTGGGGGGGACGGACTCGTGCTCGGAATCCTGGCGTTTCCCTCCAACACAGTTGGGATCTGGGCTGAGAGAAGGAAAGAATAAAAACCTCCAGATCTACAACCAACCCCAGTTACACATTAAAGGTGGAAGGTTGATACTTCTCCCCCTCCCACACCACCTTTTTTTTTTTTTATTATTTTTTTAAATTTTTTTTTTTTTTTAAATCCACTTTCTACGGCTTAAGAGCATTCTGGTTCATTGAGGATTTCTTCCGGGGGGTGCAGAGGTTGGGGAGCAGCCTGACAAAAGGATTCCCCCCACCCAGTGACTCCCACCCTGCTGCTGCTTCCCTCTGATAGGAGTTCACCCGTGCCCAAACATCCCGGCCTCTCTTTTGACGCCACCCTGAAGAGACTCAGCACCAAAAGCTGCCATCAAAATTCATGTGCAGGGCTGCAAACTCCCTCATCAAACACATTCATTCAGCGTAAGCAACTGATTTCATTTTTTATTCTTCTTTTTTTTTTTTTTTTTTTTTTTTTTCCATTGCTTTTAAGGGACTATGCAAAAGGAAAGTGGGGATAAGCTTGTGGGTTTGGGTTTTTTTTAACCCCCTGACTTCACCGTGTGCCAGTGGACTAATTTTATAATTTTATTTTCTTTAGTAGCAACAAAACTAATGGGCTGGTACCGAATGCACTGAAAGGAACCAAGAGCAACAAGAAGTTGTGTGTGATCTTTCCCAGGCTTTAAGCAGCTCTTAAAAGTGTTGCAGATGCTCAATATACGTGATGGAGCACAGAGGGATGCAGCTCTTCCATCAGGCACACACACAGGCTGAGTAACTACTCTGAGTAACCACTCTGAGTAACCACTCTGAGTAACTACTCCTTGATACAGGTGTTGGAGGGACACGTATTTCATATCTGTGTAAAGAAAATGCCCTCTTGGGCAACTCAGCCTGGCTGGGGACAAGTGGTTTCCCACAGCTCATAGGTGAGTGTTTATACAGCCTGCAAGCCAGAAAATGGAAGCTGTTTCAAACACAGAGTAAGTGAGGGTGAAAGCAGCTCTGACACCAGCTGTTCTGTGTGCAGAGGTTTAGGGCTGGAACTAACTGCAACTCAGAGATGGAGACACCCCCCCTACTTTGTATTTTAAGAATAAAGCAAAAAAAAAAAAACAGGAAAAAAAAAAAAAAGACAGAGAGGCAGACTACAGACAACTTAAAGATCCTGTGAAAAGCAACAACATCAAGCAGAGTGGGTTAACAAGGGGGAAAGAAAAACAGAAGCTTTGTTCTAAAGTGGAAGCATAAGATGTGAAATTTCAAAATCAGATGGCTGGGGCTGTGATTTCTTTCATTTAAATGAATTGATCTGTTGCTAAACTGCTGCTCTGGTGCCAAGAAACTTTTAACTCTTTCGGCTCAACACTCCCCATGTTTTGCTATTTTTTTTCCTCTCCTCCCAAGCGTACTACAGTTGAATCAGAAAGCAGAAATTAAAAGCAAAGTGAGAAATAAAAACACAAGAGCATGGAAAGAAGAGGGGAATTAAACCCACGAGCACATGCAGAACACAAAAGAGCCACGATATGGAGCAGATCAGTGCTTGACTACAACTTCTACTGTATAAACAGCAGGATTCTTGTTCTTACAACGTTGCTAAGACTTGGAAAGGAGACAGAAAGGCCTTCAACCTTCATAATTCCACCTCCAGCAAGAACTCCAGGGCAAACCCAACAGAAACAGGGAGAGCAGTAAGGAAAAGAGCAGAATCCCTGACCTAATTTATTGCAAATATTCACTTACCGAGAATGCCTTAAGCATTTCCAATAGAACCCCCTTTCCTACACATGTTCACCTATCTGGAAAAGAACAAAAAAAAAAAAAAGCAAACTGAAAAGCTCTCAAAAACAACCACAACAACAACGACAACAAAAAAAGCTGTTTTGGTAAAATTTGGGTGCCTTTCCATTTTGTTTCGGATTTGTTTTGCCCACTTTAAAAAAAAAAAAAAAAGAAAACAGACATGTTGTAATTTTGTAATTAGAGATAATTCCAGGGCAAAAATATTTATGTGTAGAAAAAAAAAACCAAAAAATCAAAAAACCCAAACAACAAATACAAAGAAAAAAAAATCTTTATATATATATATATATATATATGTATCCCACTTTCCAGTTCTGCTGCAGTTCCCCCTAAACTGCTGCTGCTTGCTCCAATCTGCTGCCTGCTTAACAACGGAATGACAGGCAACATCTGTTTGTATAGAAGCCAAGATCAAGCCTTCAAAATTTTTTTGGCTCGTTTTCTTTTTTTTCCCTTCTTTCTTTTCTTTTTTTTTTTTTTTCTCCTTCCCTGCCCCTCCCCCCGGAAAGCTTTTTTTTTTTTTAAAAAAAAATAAAAAAAAATAAAAAGAAAAAGTAAAAGTGCCCAGCAAGATTTTGAAAGCAACTCAAGTGAGGCAGCAACTATTTTCTCTTGAGTTATTTCAAGGTACAGTACTTCAAGGATGACTCTTTCCTCTCTCTCTCTCCACCCGCTGCCACCTCCTCCCCTGCTCTCCCCACCCTGTATCCTCTCTCTTGCCCCATGCTATTAATAAAGTATCTCAGAAACTGAGAAAAAAAACCCACAAAATAAAAAAACCCAAACCCAAACCAACAATCCAACCTACCTTTATCACTAAAAGGCCACTCCCTCCTACAAGGAGGGAGGGGGGGTTCTTCAGAAGGCAACTACAAAACTGGATGGGGAGGGGAATACTGGGGTGGTTCAGGGAATAGTCTTGCCACAATCCTCTCACCATCTTTATTTTTTTTTGTTTTCTTTCCTCCATTCTACAGACTGTAAAATATATCTCGCATATTTTCAAAATAAAAGAAATTGTTTTGAAATAAATAAATACACGGGGAAAAAAAAGAAAAAAAAAAAAAAAAAAAAAAGAAAAAAAATCAGCCCAGATCCAAATACAATTCAAGTGACTAACAATGTCAGTCCACTGCCAATTCTGTGGCAAATCGGGAGAAAGCACAATAATTCCACATGCTGAGATGTGAACAACTGGAAAGAAACCAACTCTCTGGAAGTCACAATGAAAACTATTACAGTGCCCCCAGCCCCATCCCTTTTGGAGTCTCCCCCTGCACCCTCCTCCTGCTGAGGGGAAAAAAAAAAAACAAACCAAAAATAAAAATAAAAAATAAAAATAAATACATTAAAAAGCCACTAATTGAACAAAAGGAAAAGAAAAACCAACAACAACAAAAAATCCAACAACAAGCCTCAGCTATTTAAGAACTCGGGGCAGGTTTTATTCACTGGTGATTTGGGACAAGGCTCCATCGTGCACTCGCACAGACACACACACACTCTCCCCCCCCACGAGAAGCAAAAAAATAATAAAATCAGACAAGTTGCTAAGGCGACTTGTGTAAACTCAGAATCCAGGCACATTTCTGGCCTTTCCCCCTATATTCCATCTCGTATTCCGATCACGCACCACTGCGGCACGATTGCACCAATGCACTGCATTAATCTTGGCCTTAAACGGGCTGACTGGCAAAGCAAACTCTGTGTATATATCATCTTTCAAACTTAACAAGTTAAAGGGAAAGAGGGTGGTGGTGGGTGGGGAGGGCTGGGGGGGGATGGGGCGGGAACCTTGGTGCTGAATATAAAATCTGGGAGCTGAGCTTAGTAAGGGAATTTTAAAGAGGACGTGTTATCCAGGGGTATATATAGAGCTGCAAACCTCCCCGAGCCTTCCTGCAGTGTCTCCCACTCCTCTCCCTCTCTCCCACCTCTCCTGCCCAAATCCTCATCCCCTGGCAGATGTCTGAATCCCTGCCAGACCCAACAATGTCGGACCCACTCGGTGCCACCAGGCTCTGGGGTTGCAGCCTGGCTCATTCTCTCAGCACAGTGGGGTCATATATACATATTAAACAACCATTTTCTTCTTTTTTTTTTTTTTTTTTTTTTCCATGTTCCCAAACGATGTATTCACAGGCAATATTTTCACCTTTGACATCTAGGAAGGGGCAGATTAAATCAAAGCTTGAGCTGTTTGTGACTGTGGCTGCACAGCACAATCCTTTCCTCTGTAGATGACAATGGACCAGCCCTTGGCTGGGACAAAATTAAACTCTATTTTTTGGTTTTGTTTTTTTTTTTTCTGTTCCTTGTTATTTGGGAATAACACACCTCTTTCCTCAATCCCTCCCTTCCATCTCTCCCAATCTCAAACCTCTCCCACTGACAGCTCAGCACAATCACCCAGCACCTGCCTTTCCCTGGGTCTGTACACTGCATTTCACATGATGAGGACTGAAATCCTCAGATGAGGAATCCAATAATCTACACATTCAACAGGGGCACGTACAGGAAAAGCCAATTTCATGGGCTGTGCCTTGGAGCTGGGCCTAGAGCATTACCCCACTCTCAGCTCCAACTAAGGGCTTGTTCTGAAGGCAGCATATTCCAGAAGGGGAATCCAAGCTGCCCTAATGAGCATCATCTTCACTTTATACCCAGGCCAGCAAAACCAGGAGGGAGGAGTGAGTCCATTTGCTCAGCCACAGATAGTTCCACAGAGCTGAGAGGGGTTCCTGCCTTCATTTCAGCATGGTCAGTGTCAGGTCACTGTGTCACCCCATCCAGGAGAAGCAGCATCATGTGCTGGGCACATGGGACCAAATCTCCTTCCCTGCCCCAGCCTTTGCTCCACACGTGAGGGACTTGAACCCTGGGCAGGAGTGAGGGTGCTGAGCAGCCACACATCCCCTGGGCTTTGTCTCAGCTGCAATGGAAGATGCAAATGGATAACTGTGACTAATGCTCTTGACAAGGCAGAAAGGCAGGACAATATGGAAATCTGAAAGAAGAAGTCGAGCTGGACTCGGAGCATCACGTGGAGCAAGGATGTGGCCATCAGGAACAGCTCCCTTGGTCTCCTCCACTTAATCTGATGACAGTCTCACTCATAAGACTATTATCAACGCACCCAGTGGGGCCAATTGTGGCAATGTGCTTTCCTTTCAGCTCCAAATGACAGTGTGAGGGCATTACTAAGAGAGGAGGAATTGAAAAAGATCTAATCACTAAATTTGGGCTCCAAGGCAAAGGAATCTGTGGCACTATGCAGAAGGTAAAGGATGAAATATGTATTTGAAGACTGCCTTTCAGTGGGTCAGTGCTCAGGTGACATGCTTCAGGCCTTGGATGGACTTGCAAAAAGGTGCTGCTGGCTCTGACAGAGGATAGAGCATAATTTTTAATGCTTAAGCTGTGTACGAAGAGTGAATGTGTATGGATTGAGCTTGCAATACCAAAAAAAAAAAAAAAAAACCCCAAAAAACCTCCAGAGGATGACTGCTAACTTGATGGTCCCTGAAGCTGGTGCTACCTGTGGTGTCTTATGGGATTCTTTTGCACTCCTTGCCCTTAAATGTCTAAATTGGTCTATTGAGCCATCCCAAACCTGACTCCCTGAAAGTCAGGGCATTGCCTCCACTTGTCATTTTTCACTCCTTTTCCACAGATCTACTGGAAAATGGAACATTTGACTCACCTGACTGCTTATCTTTGTTGGGGAGGGACCACCTGAAACAAAAACACCAAATGAACAAGTTAGAACTATTCATTTAAAAGAAAAAGCAGAAACCTCCAGCTCTGCCAAGGCTGATTTAGTCCTTCATTACTGAGGGAGGTAATGGAGCCCCAAGCAGCCCTGCCTGAAGGAATACATTAAAAAATGGGCAAAGATCTGAGTGCTCTGAGAGCACCTGCCTCACCTCTCCAAATCCATGCTGACCACAGAGCATCCCTGTGCCTGCAGAGACTCAGCTGGAGCATTTTTCCAAGGAAAAAGGAACCACTGGGTCTGAGACCATTAAATAAACAATGAGGCCCAGTAAGAGAGGGTATTTCCCAGGCACCCATAGGGATAGCAAACTGCAAAGGAGTAAGGCAAGGCAAAAGAGGCAAAAATATGCTCAAAGCACAGCAGATGCAGCAGCCAATACATTACATCCTTGCCCAGTTCTGGGCCCTAAGGTATTCAGAGGAATCTCTGGTGTTGAGGTTGGCTAAGAGGGGCTACATTTTTGTTTTGGTTGCAAATTGCAAGCCACTATTTTTATCCACAAGTCCCCCAAAGCATCTGTTTCTCTGCAGCTATTTAAGACTTCTTTTTATAAGACCTAGTTAGAGGTATATCATTATTTTTAAATGTTACTCCTTGCAGTCACACTTCCATTTTATCATCATTACATGTGTCATTATCTGTCTGTTTGAACCGTGTCATTTGAAGATGAGGAGATAAAATCCTTGCAGGGGGTCTGAGAGTTACTTCCCCTTGAGCAAATATTTGGGGATAATACCTACCATTTGGTACAAGCTAGTGCATCCTCAATGAAAGGCAAAGCAATCCTTTTACAGGTCATGCTTTAAAGTCACCTAGAGAAAGAAAGTGTTTGGCAGCATCCAAAGAGTAGGCTAAATCCCCAGCAGAGAAGGAGAATACCTCACTTGCTTGCAGCTTGTAGCCAAGGCACAAACATCTAGAAAAATCTGTACAAATATCATTTGCTTTCACTGGAAACACCACGTTCTCAGCGAGTTCTGTTTCTCCCAAAGAGGAAAAGATGGGGATGTATCAAACGGGTTGCTGGTTGGATTTTAAGACAGAGACAATGTGTCTTCTTTAACGAGCTACATGGAGTCACAATTAGAAGAGATCTGACAGAGCAGTAGTTTTGGACCACTTAAGGGTTCATAGAATGCAATGGAAACACAACTCAGGTCATTTAATTTAGGAGGCCACTTTCATCTTGCTGTTTCTGTAACAGATCTCCCTTGCTGCTACTAATGGCTATGGAGATTTTTTTATTGCCTCATCACCCCTGTCCCCAGGTGACACTGAAGCAAATGAGATCTACTCCAACCTCTTCCTCTAGCAGGCAAAACACTTTCCTGTTACTCAGCAGCCTGGGTGCATCATCAGGTCCTGGGAGACTGTAAGAGCACAGCAGTGGGATGCTACCACAACAGAGACCAAGCAACAGGAGACCAGAACTCTCAGCCTCTGGGTCTAATCTGTAAAAACAGATGCACACAGGAGTGATGTCTAAAACTGTGTTTCAAAGGGGACAGTCAGATGTGTCAAGCAACCAGCAACAAGATATGCAGGGTTTCAGTTCCTGACAAGCAACAGTCTGACCTAAGACCGTGTTGGACTTGATATTGTACTTGGAGCAAAATGCTTCACTGTCCAAGAGTGGGTAAAGTTCATGAAGTAGTGAGCAGTCACACGTTACAAACTGTTAGGGTTACATTTTTCACACCTGTCAAGGTTTTCTAGCAAGAAATTTTGTCCTCTGTCTACCTTGTCCTGGAAATCCTACAGAGAAAAATAAATCTCCCTCCTTTCACCTTGAAGTCAAAGCTGCAACGAAGAGACCAAGATAAGCAATAGCAATGAGAGTGGCAACAACCTTACACAGTTTGTGGGGGGAGAGTAAGGGATCTTTTCCTCAACTTCTACTATCCAAACCCAGTCCCCAGCTGCTGATTCAAGAAGCACCTGCCACGTGAAAGTTCAGGACAGACAAACCGACTCCAGAGACGTCGGGAAAGGCACCCAAGGATTTGCCATTTTGTTTTCCTTACCCCAGTGCCACATCACGTCAAGGGAACACTTTTTCCAAAAGTGTGGGAGAGTGGGGAGGCGTGTGAAGCCTTTGGACAAGCCCCTGGAGTCAGAGCAGGAGGCGTGCTGGGGGTGCTGAGCCCAGGGTGGGTGCAGAGGAGCTGACCCAGCCCTCCCCGGCACTGCCACTGCCTGCCACGGGTGCCCCAGGGAGAACATGTGCACACACCTCCACATTCCTTCTGCATTATCCCATGGGAGATTCATTCCTCTGGCCCCTGATTCACTGAGCTCCTCTGGGAGTCAGTGCAAAGACAAAAAGCTTGAGTGGCATCTCGTTAGATTTGAAAGTCAAATATAAACCCTGCCAGACACACGTTCCATTAAGGGCTCTTGTGGTGTTTGGAGCAACCCAAAACCTTCAAAAGAGAAGCACTACACCCCAAAATGGGACAACTGGCTCTGTATACTACTCCAGACACACAGACCTACAAGTAGGGGTGGAAGAGGAAGCTGGCAAGTGTTCACATCAGGTGGCAGGGAGACAAACCTACACCCCAGACTGGGACTCTGATATGCAAAGTCCTTCTCCCAGTAAGTGGATTCCAACAACCAGAACTGCTGCACTTAAAACTTATTAAAATACAGCTATGTGGGCATACAAAATGGACTCTTCTTGACCAGCCTCTTAGGGTTGCTCATGGACACTCCTTGGGCTTGGATCTGAACCCAGAGGTATCCTACCCTCATTTCCCAGTGGTGTCACCTCCCATCCACTCTGAACCAGGCTGTTTCTCCCTGTCCCCAAGCTGAGTAAATAACATTCATCATTGTGCCCTTCAAACTTGTCAGAGCTTTTCTGCCCCTTACTTTCTAATTTTCAACATTTTCCCCCTTGTAAATGCACGGGGCTAGAGGACTATTTTCACTCTAACATTAAGACTGTTGGAAAATTACCTGTGGCATTGATCAGGAGCTTTCAGTATGGCAAGTTTAGTGCAGAAATTGTGAGAGCAGAGCATAAGTTTCACAGGCAGAGACTGGAAGCACAGAGAGATGGAGCAATTTTCAGAAGCTGAGAGAGGAAGTGCACAACAGAGCCTGGAATTTATCTCACATCTCTTGGTTCCAGTCCAAATGCTTAAACCACAAGATCATCCTTCAGGCCCAGGACACCAAGGAAATCTTTTAACTCTCATGCTGTAAGATCCTGGAGGATTTTCAATGATTGTTTTGTAGCAGAGGTGGACTCCAGCCTTGGACAGGATCCTGATCTGTCTGCCCAGTGTTCAAAGAGATAGAGTTTGGGATCTGTCTGTTGGAAGAGAGCCCAGGCAGTTTTTAATACCTGATTTGGGCATTTCACACCCCGGACATGATGTAGCATTCCACAGATTTCTGTCTCAGGCTCTGCTACAACAGTTTGCTGGGATGTGAAAATGGTGCAAGAGATTTTTCCAGAGAGAATATCTTCCTGAGAGAGTGTCCCTCACCAATCCTGCCCTGTACAACATCAAAGGGGGAAAAATTAAACAACCAGAACTCCAGAACAATTGTAAAGTAGTGAATAGGATTTCAAATTAACTTGGGGAAAGAATAAGCACAAACCAACAAGTTTTCTTGGACAACATCAGTGGGGAGGAAGAAGGGAAGTCTTCTGCTGTCCAAAACATTGCTTTTCAGTTGGTATAAAAAAACCATTTCTTTTCAACAGAGAACCAGTCAGAAAATAAAGTGAAACATGTTGATTATCACAGCAAGTGATGGCTAGGAAGGGAAAGAAGGAGGGGTGAGAGACGTGTCTCTACATGCTCAATACCAAAGCAAGGAGGGTTGAAGTGAAGCAAATGTGTATCTGAAAGCAAATGTGTCTCCCAGTCTCACTGGGAGTGGGGAGGGAACCTCGTGGCCATTTGGCCTGAGACCAGAGGAAGGACGAGTGCCATAACTGGGGTCACAACTCAGCATATATCATAAAACCACCTAACAGGGAAAAAACCTGCCTCTTTCAGCTTCAAATAACTCAAAGAAAAAATTGTTCCACCCCTTCAGCTTTTTGGCTGCAGGTCCCCCTAGAACAGAGTGCAGTGAGCATTTTATCTCATTTCCATTTGCTGAATCTAGGTCACCTCAATCCATGACTGAGCTGCTAGTGATACCTCTATGATCTGCCACAGCCCTGGCTTGAAGGAAATCAGCAGCAAGTTAGGAAATGCTAAACAGCAGAGCAGGTTTTTTTGTCTAATCTAACTAGCAAATACAGGGGGCTTCTTGTAACCCACAGACACTGAGGGAGATGGATCACCCAAAAAAGCCTTTGGGCTCACAGTCAAAAGCCAAGAAAATCCACCTCTTCAGGTGTTGGACAACAGGAGAATACATCATTGATTATCACTATGCTGTTCCAGCATGGAGAGAAAAGAGGGATGGAACAGACTGAGAAAGTGGCTCATGCACTGGTGTCAAACTTCCTGGAGACACCCTGATGTCAGCTGCAGATCTCAGCCCAGCACAATTGAAATAAAACAGTGAAATCTGAAACCAAGCCCTGGCAGTTCAAGAAATACAGTCTTTTCCTTTTCCTTGCTCGTGTGGGATTGTCCCTTAAAAAGGCCTAAAGGGTGACCATGTAGACAATGGCCTCATTTGTCACAGCAATGTCAAGTGCTGCACGCTGGCGGAGGGAGCAATGCTTCAGACCTGCATTAGATTAGGAAGAGACAGGAGAAATAAAAAGAGCATCTGACACCAAAATAAAACTATTTTGGTCACTGCCATCTCCCTTACTCTAAATGAAGCAATTGTGGACTACGTTTGTTTTGCATTCATAATTAGCAGACAGAACAGATGGCAAAGGCGTCACTTAAAGCCACACGTCCGACAAAATAACCCAGGCTGCCAGTGCAGTTTTTCACCAGGAACAAGGAATACTTTCCCCTCTTCTTCCCATTGAAATGTATCCCAAAGAAATGAGGCCAGCAAATGTTTGCATCAAGCAGGGGATTCACCACAAAAAGGAATCCATTGTGTTTTGGAGTGTGTTGATTACTGCCTGAGCGAGGAAGAAAAGGGCAACGGCAAAGGGAGTGCTAAGAGAACAAAAAATAGGAATGGAAACTAGTGATACATTGCCAGCAACATAACATGGGGTTCAAATAAACATATACTCCTTTTAGTTTTGTGGTTCAGGCACAGACTGGAACTCAGGACATCTGTATTTCATTTCAAAGACAGATGAATAGGAGAATCTTTATCAGTGAAGGTATCCCTTGTCCCACACCTGACTGCATTAAATACAGCTTTACCCCTCCAGTACCTATCTCAGTTGAAGGATACTGGAAAACTCACTGACTAAAAAGCACACCACTAAGTTTAAAGTGCCTATGGAGAGTTCAAAACCACAGGCAGGAGAGACCATTTCACTGGAAATCTGGAGTGTGAAACACATGTGGCACCCCTTCCTATTTCCTCTGCCACTATCACAGGCAAGGCATGAGATAAAACCAGCCCAAACCTTGCTGAAAAGACTAAAGCACTGTTCCTTGATCTACTGGATAGTTCTGGGCTGTGTTTGGCTCATGACACACAGAATACAGGTATGTGAACATCACAGAGGAAGAACATCTCTGGGGAATCTCCTGAAAGCCCATCTTGTGTGACAAAATCCCTTTTTTAAGTTCTCCAACAAAGCCCCGACAGTTTAATCATGGTGAATATCCCTGCTCGTTGGAAATAAAAAGGACAGACAGATACCAATATAGTTTCATTCCTTTTATAGCCTTGTGAGGTCTTCCAACAGCCTTGCTGAGGGACTACCAGAGGATTTTGGGATGGTGTTCTCTGAGCACTATGGATAAGCTGTTCCTAGCATGCATGACTGAGCAGTAGCAGGACACAGAGTGATGGGCAATATAATAAACACCACTCATATTGCCTCTGTGCCAGCAATCATGAGCTTCCACACCTACTGCAACCATGAAACCTCCTTTCTAGTACTACTGAGATGCTAAGAACTGAGTCTTGTCCAGTCACATCTCCTCTGTCAGATTCATGGTTGTAACTGTGAGCCTCAAAAGCTGCTGCAGTGGAGAACTCTGCTCCCTCTGATGCTGTAAATACAGAATAAAAATGGGGCTCAGGTCTCCTGTAGCCTGCCCAGCTGATCCTCAGCAAAAGAACAATGCTTAGAGGAAGCACAGAGATCTCTGGGAAAGAGCACAGGCTTAGGGGAAAAGGATAGGTGTCTAGGAAAGGGTGTAGAGCTCCAGACCTATTTCATTTATAGCATTCAGAACATTCAACTTCAAACAGAGAAAGCACACTCGCAGTATTTTATGGGTGAAAGGACTTAATACAAAGCAGCTCTATTAATGCAAGATACAGTTAATTCATCTTCCTAGACCAGATGGTTCTAACATTTCTGGACACCTTGTTCCTATTTCCTCTCTGTTGTATACTGGAGACTTGACTTTGTTTTTACTTCTTTCTGCACTTCATCTGAACAGTCATAAGCAGAGAGCACTGTGCAAGAAACAGGCTCATCCAAAGCATCAGTGGCACTTCCCCTCAGCCTTTAATGACATTTCTTTTTGTTACCTCCACCAGCTCTAAGTTTCAAAACCTCCCTGCATTTTTGCAGGCAGCAAGTAGAGCAATATTTGCCAGCTGCTCCATGAGAAGGATCCCTGTATCCTAAACCATCGGGACACAGAGCCCAGGGGCACAGCTTAATACCCTCCAAATTTAGAGCTGGACATGGGTCCACTGGCAGAACTTCTAAACATTCAGCAACAAATTAGGAAACCACTCCACAAATGCCCCCAGAACTGTTTTGCATTTACTGGGAATTCCCTTTGGTTTTCCAAGAGATGGAATAGTTGCTACCAGGATAGTGCACTTCCCAATTCTGTGGCTTTCAAAGAGGTGCAGGAGAACTTCACAGCAACTCTGGCAAGGTAAAATTTCACACTGCAAGAAATCTGCCCCAAAGACCTTGGGCTCTTTCCCCAAAATTACTGAGATACTTTACACAGAATTCTGGGGATCTGAGACACCCTAGAGAGGGGTTCTCGAAGTAATCAGACTCGGTTCTGATTTTAAAAAATGGCATTTGGACCCAGAATCCAACAGCAGCAGAACAAAACCAGTGTGCCTGTTCTGTAAGCTTGCACAGACATTATTCACCAGTTCACAAGCCACATTATCATGCTGGCTACACCCATATGTGTTCTTCACTAGGTTACACTGTAAGCAGATGTACATTCAGTGTCTAATGTGCGACAGCACTTGGGGAGACCAATAGTCCAATAAAAGCTATGTCAGAGCTTCTAGATCATAGGGAAGTAGAAAGAGCTGAACCTCAATCCACAGACAGGTATTTCAAACCTCCAAAGATGAGGCCTTTTACAAACGGATTGACTGGATGAATTCACCTTTAGGTGCAGTCACCTTTACTCCTGGGAGTTGGAAGCACATTACACGGTGTCCTCCAATTTCTTCCTGCTAGGAATTTTACCTGGCATGTATAACACCTCTCACTTCCACAGCATTAATTTTTTGCCCATAGGCAAGATCCTCAGAAGTGCCATAAAGAATGCAGTTACCTCACTCCTAATGTGTAACCATCATTTCAAGAGAATGAGGTAGCCAGCCTCACCACCAGTAAATTTATTATCATTGTTAGCCCAGTTTTCCTCCTTTCTTTCCATTTCTTCAGTTAAACATCTCTGGTCTTGTATTCCTGGTGTGCATTTATGACACTTTGAATAATGATTCCCATGGGAAGAGGCAGCTCTGAACTCCATCCTGAATTCCAGAGCTGCTGGAAAGGCAGTAACTTGAGGTGTGAGATGCCTGCAGCCAGGTACCAGCTCACAGAAGGGATGGAACCCTCCATGGGCTGTGCAGAACCTCCTGGTAACTTCTGCAGAGCTCCATAAAGCACCTTCAGGGCAGAGCTCAGGTAGGATGGAAGACTCCCAGGTTTCTTTTTTTCCACAGCTTCTTTCCAAGCTTGGATAACTAGGCTGAGATACCTCAGGAAAGCTTTTTACTGATTTTTGTATTTCCGAGCGTGCCAGAAAGCCTCAGAACTGGGGATTATCACTCACTTTTGACAGGGAGACTGTGATACTGCTCAGGGCTTGAAAACTACAGATAAATACTATGCCAACATGAAGACATACCTCCTGATAACAAGTTTAAGGTTCTTTTAGCTTTCTTTCATCCTTCTACCATAATTCTTGCCCAAGTTTCTCAGGAGGGCAGAACTCAAAACCATTTAGATGTACCCATGCAGTACTAAATAAAATAATAATTAATAGGTTGCTTAGATAAAGGCTTTCCATCTTAGGGCAGAGGAAAGTATTAGTTAATTAATCATCAAGTTGGCATTAACTTATCTTTTGGCACCTACAATAAAATGTAAATCTAAAATGAGCAGTAAGGGGGGAACAAAGAAATAAGAAGCCAACAATAGTTTTGGAAATGGATGACAAAATCCAAATGTTCTGCCTCACTGCTGCTAAATTAAGTGCAGTGTTATCAGTGCAAAGATTAAAAAAAGGGAGATTTTCCTCTGAACCCTAAGTCACACTTCTTGGCTGCACAGGACATGACAACAGGAGTGAAGACAAGAGAATTCACTCACCCTGAAAATGAGTGGGGAAAAAAAAAAAAAAAAAAAAAGGATCTGTTCAGTTTTTGATTTTCCCAAACACAGCTCTATAGAGTAGAAAAAGAAAGGCCACCAGTTTCTTAGATGAACAAGTGATACCCCTCACTCCCTCCCTTTCTAGGCACCATCCCACCCACCTTTGCCTTGCTCTGCCATCAGATTTTTCCCCTGCAGGACCCCAGGAGTTTGTAGCCAGTCTGCCCCTTTTTTTTTATACTGCTAAGTGGAAAGGGCTTTAGCTGTATCTTGTTGTGAGAATTATTTTGGTGCAAGAAGGATGAGAAAAGTTGTTTTCCCACCTTCCATCAGAGGCTCTCAGCTGCTGAGCAAGGATGGAAGATCCTCCCATGGAATTGACTTTTCTCCGATTGATTTTGTTTTGCTTCCTTTGGAGCAAAACTCCCTCTTTTTAGAGAGAGGTCGAGTTGAGAAACACAGGAATTATGTTCAATATATGCATCAATTTCAGTATGCAGGGATGCAAGGTTTTTTCTGTGACTCCTCTACCTACAGCCAAACATCACCTCCTCTGCCTCCTGCTCTGTTTGCAGAATAAAGCCAGTTCTGTCCTTCTTTGTTCTGTTACCATTTTTTTGGATTTTGCAACAGCAGAAGAGGCATCTCAGCATCTCTGTCCATGTGCCCCAGCAATGACAGCAGAGGAGACACCAAAAGGGCCATAACACTCCCCTAAACTTCTTGAAAAATCATTTATTCTCCAATGAAATTTAAAGTGGGGGAAACCTAGGCCATAATTTTTAAGCTGCTCCAGTGCTTTCCTATTGTTTGCCACTGCTGTGAATTTTTAATAGCATTACTAATATCTTTTCTCCTGCCTTTAATTCCAGATATCCTAAACCACATTTACCTCCCAGGAGTCCTACTATCAACCAGGACTCCCCAGAGCCTATAAACCCAGCATTGCCAGAAGGCACAAAGGCACCTGACACAGCACAACACCTGGGGAAATCGTGATATTCCACAAAGCCAGGTTCAGTAAGCAAAAATCAATGTATTTCTAATCAGCAGGGTTACATAGGCTCAGCTTAGAGCCCACAGCTTCCCAAAGGGCTCCTACAACCCCATCCAAATGAAAATTTATTACTTCCACGGATCCATATACTACTCCTAATACTCTCTTTTTTTTTCCCTCTCGCCACCAAAATGAGAAGAAACCCAGGAATTCAGCATGTTCTGCTCAAATGCACAAAACCTTCCAAGACCTGATCTTAGCTGCATCAAAGTCTGTCCACAGATTGTGATTTCCCCCCCAACTTTTCCAGCCACAGCAACCCTCAAACCCAGAGCAAGAAGAGACAAAATATTTCTGCATCTCTAAGGAAAGCGAGGATGCAGCTTTAGGTGTTGGGTTCATTTTTTTTTCCCACTGAATCCTGCATTCATTAATTTCATTTCAAGAATGAAGTCAGATTTTCTTCTTTTTTTTTTTTTTTAATGTGGCTGGTTATTTGATGAGTGAAGCATTAGATTTGTGAGTTGTTCTGCAAGCCAAAACATGCTCCCTTTCATTCATAACACTGAGCTGCTCTGCGTTAAACAGCCGATTATCATGAATGAAGTGGGTGTAACTTCCTTGAAATCCTCCAAAGACCTGTCAAAGCAGAGCTACTGCAGCTCAGTTTTCTCCTTGAAGCATACAGATCATTGGTTTAATTGTTCCACACTGATCTTGAAATATGCTTTCTTGGTTCAAAGCATCAGGCTGTAGCGTTTTGGAGGAGGAAAAGGGAAGGGTGGAGAACGGTGCCTGAGGATAAGAGAGAAGAGTGGGCATATGCCTCAACCATCAAATTCAGATTTTCTTTTGGAATCCAAATTGAGCTTCATCCATTTAGAAGTGTGTCAGACAAAACCTTACAAATCAAAGCCCTGGCCTGCTTTGCATGGATAATCAAGAGCCTCTGGCTTTTTTTCTAAGAGTTTAACCCTAAAGAGAAGAGAACTGATCTTACAGGTAAAGTGCTGGCCACTGACTTAGAAAATTTAAATCTGACTCCAGGTCTGCCATTCTCCATCTCATTTCAAACCCTTTGGTGCTGCCCCAGTTTTATCACTTTTACAAAGGAACATGCTGATATTTACAAACTTATTTCAACTTAGAGACTGAAAGACTCCACATGCACTAATAAGCTCATGTGCTGCAATCTGTGTTCTATGAAATATAAAAATCATTCCAGGATGGCCATTATCCCTAAGAAAGAGACCTGCAGCATCTCAGCTACTCATCTTATCACACTTTAGGACACCAGTGGAAGTATCTGGGCCAGCCAGAAATTGTGACATTGACTCTGGCAGACTTCATATCTGATCCATGTCTGATCTCTTGCCTAACATTTCTGGAGCCTGGCAAGCTAGAGATGACTAAAGAAATCTCAGAGAAGAAAAACAAAAACAAGAACACTGACACAGGGTTAGTCTCAGAAAACACTGGGGAAAGTGACACAAGTGAAAACCATTACAGTTTTTGTATTTCAGCTCAGATGTTCTGTTAAATTTTATTATCTCTCCCACGACAGAAAGGACAATTCTTGATGGTAGTTTCCTGACAACAGTTTCTACACATCTCTTAACATCTATAAAATTAACAAAGGTTGGGGCTGTTGTAAAAATAAGATCAATTTACGTCCAACATTTGGGAAAACTCAAAACTAGTAACACATTGCTGCCAGCCCCAGAGACAGTGCTGCTCCCCACCTTCTCCTGAATCCTTTCTCACCTCCCTGCAATGAGCTGATGGCCACCTGGGAGCATCCCCACTTCTCTGGGGTTTGTACCCTATTGAAACACCAGTCCAGACAGCTAAAGGTGCCCATAGCAGGGCAGATACTCTGCCAGCTCCACCTCGTAAAAATCCACATCTCTTCCTTCCTCATCAGCAAATGGAAATCATCAGACCATGTCCCAAGGGATTATTCTGCTCCCATCAAAGTGTGTGAGAATTTTGACACTGGTTTAAAAAGCAGCAAGTGCTGGCTGACATACCAGCAGGTCTGACAGGTTGCATTTTCCTTCTCATTACTATAACAGGCAGGAGGATTCATTTCTATTTATCTTTAGCTGGCATTCAGTCCTGGATTTAAACTGCATCTGTGGTTGCATTGCTGTGAAATGTATCACTGCTTATGACTCACACAGCAAAGGACACATTTGTAAACTGAGCCACCACTGAAAAATCCTCTCTTGCTTCATTTGTCAGAGGTGAGATGAGGCATAGGTTCCTTGTCCGATTCCTTTCCTGAGGAAATTTTGACTCTGTGCATCTTTTTTCAGTCCTTATTCAGTCAGAGAGTAGGGAAGTGATTAATACAAAATCCACGCTTGACACAGAGTGGAAGGAGGATTCAAATTCTTTAAAAATAAATGTTTAATTAGTTGCTTAGAAAAACATCCCCTCGCCAAAAATGTGTGGGGTTGTATTTTGGTTTTTTTTTTTCCCCCTCCCTTTTTTTTTTTCTTTTTTTTTTTTTTTTTTTCCTCTTTCCAGTTGAGAAACCTTTTTCAGTTGAGTAACTAATTACAGGCAGCAGCACACAGCGAAATGCACGAAGGACAAATCTGGCACCTTCTGAAATCAGCCCCTTGGAAGGAAGAATTAGCAACCTGGCCAGAGCCCCAGGCAGCTCCTGGTGCTCAGTTTAATTCACTTACAGCCAGCTCTGGTCTTTTCCCACAACCCGGCAGAAATCCCAGGAGAGCTGGACATCTAACACCTCTGACAAACGCAGACAATGATCCGAAAATTGCCAGAAATATAAAAATAACACAAGAGCGAGCCCTGAGGAATCTGCAGTAAGTTGCTTTGATTATTTTTATCTACCTGATTATTCATATCAAGACAGTACTAACCAAGTCCAGATCGGGACAGGGTTGTGAACAATCCCCGGGGCTTGGAAGGCTGCTCAGAACTTGGCACTCGGGATCAGGCTCATTTCTCCATCCTATTGGGGTGGACAGTGTAAGGCTACAGAATTAGGGAGAAAATGAGCGGGTCCTTTCCCTTCCTTTCTTCACCCTCTCTCTCCCTCTCTCTCTCCACGTTCTTCTCCTCTTGTCTTTTCCACGGCGAGCACTGAATGATGGGATTTTTGACATCAGAGGAAAGTCATCCTTTCTCCACTCCCCCAGCTCCTGCCTGCTTCCTCCTTAGAGGCGGCTGCCTCTTCGTTTGCATACTACATCCCCACTCCAAAACTGGGATCAGCTGATCTGGCCACAGCTCCATCTAACTAAGCATCCTAAATCCTGCCCAAAGGATCCTGCCCAAAATCCTGCCCAGACCGACTGGTTCATTCACCCTGGCAGCCTGCTCCCAACAAGCCTTTAAAGCACATTTTGTAACTGCGACAGAGCTGGCACCGACTATAGCAAAGTCATTGTTTAGTCAAGGTAAAGTGACCTCTATTTACTCAGACAACTCAGCTGCCTCCAGGGAATAACTGGATTGGAGATAAGTGAAAATGTGCTGGGAAAGTTTCACTTTGGCCGGGCTGAGGCTTACTACAATAAGCTAAATGTTTGGTCAGTTCATGCCCTTTCTCCTGCAGTTTCTTCAGCCTTTTGATTTATTATCTGTGACTAGACAGCAAATGACCCCATCCAATATCAGTGAGTCTGTGGTAAGCCAAAAACAGAAGGGAGACTTGTTCAACTAAGTATATTTTCTGATCTCCACTAAATACCTCCCTGATTACCATAAGCTGCAGGCACCTGCCCTGAGTTGTTTATTCACGTTTCAAAAGGATAACATGAACTGAATCACATCTTTTTTCCATGTGCAGCTTCCCATTTTCCCCCTCAAATAACTTCAGGCAGGAGTGCAAGTTAATTCCATCTCCACTTTAGGGGCTGATGACCAGGACAGGGTCAGGGCAGCAGCTGGTGGGAGCCCAGCACCACCCCAAAACCTCATCAGCAGTGACTCAGGCAGGACTCTGAGTCATGGAGCTTCTCCTGCTTCCTCCTTTCTCTGGGGGGTGGAGGTAGGAATTTCCTGCTGGCCCAGCCTTGTAAATCACAACGTCCTGTTGCAGCAATGCTGCTGGGAGGGTGGGTGAGTGGGAGAACTGGAGCTGCTGCCCATCCCACCTGCTCTGGAGAAGGAGAGATGGAGCACACAGCCAGTTCCACTCAGGCCTCTTGTCCTGGGAAGATGGCAGAGATGAAATACATAATCAGGAAAAAAAAGAAACGTTATGAAGATCACCTCCCAGTGCAGACCTAACCTGCCTGCTGATGAAAATTAGTGCTTGGAGTAAGACAGTGAATGGTGGAAAGGAAAAGAGGGATGCTGGTACAGATGGTAGTAAGTAGAATTCCAGGTCATACTCCAGGCATGGTGAGACAGGACCAAGTTTAGCTTGCATACATGTGCAAGAGGAAAAATCTGCTTGGTACACCATGGCAATCATTCCTTCAGACTCCACATGAAGAACTGGACTGCCAGACCTCACTGAGTTACTCCACAGGCTCACCTGATACACAGCCATGATGTACAGTGCTTAATCACTTCACTCAGAGTAACTCTTAAGTACCACAGGGTGACAAATAACACTACACAACAACATTAACAGCACCTACCACAACAGGATTATATCCCTTCAGCTCTGCTGGTATAGTTACATGACTTGCCTCCAAGTGTGGGCACAGTGGGTGGGACTTTTCAGCCTCTCTATATATTTCAGTCATGTATCTTTACACTGGTTTAAGCTCAATCCCTTCTAGGGCTAATTTTCCTTTAGCTGTTACGGGGAAAACCATCCCAGTGTTCAGCCAATGGGGACACAAAGGCACAAGAATGCATGGAGGTCACCACTTCAGACCAGGGCTGTCAAAAGCATTTAATGACACTGATACTGGAGGGGGAGGTTGTGGATAGTCAAACCTGAATGGATTTTGGTGCATTTTTTCAAAAGCATAGGTTTTGAGAAAGATCAAATGGTTCCAATGTGACTTTCACATCTTATCTGGAAGATGATGGCTCTTGGAGCATCTTTTGGAGCATCTCATATCTGGGCATCAAAGGCTTCTACAAAAAATATTTCACAAGAGCTCTTTTGTCAAGAGGTAGAGGTATACACAAAAGCAATGGCAAAAAAAAAAAAAAAAAAAAAAAAAAAAAAGTAGACTTTGACCAAAAATAAGACAGTAATTTTTAACAGCCAAAGGCAATTAACCCCTGGAAGTGCTTCTGAAGGACAGTGGGTGGTTTTCCATCACCCAGTGTTTTAAAATCAAAAATAGATGAGATATTCTTTATCTAGACAGCTGCAGTTCAGACAGGGAAGTCTTATGGCCAGCATTACACAGAAGGTCAGAGCAAACCCTGGTGAGGATCCTGGCTGCCTCCATAACCTACCCAGCCATTCACCTCCTGACTCCCCAGCACTGTATTTGCAGTACGTGGCCTT
Source organism: Heliangelus exortis (assembly GCF_036169615.1). NCBI lineage: Eukaryota > Metazoa > Chordata > Aves > Apodiformes > Trochilidae > Heliangelus > Heliangelus exortis. The sequence goes on from NC_092447.1 coordinate 2,887,940, forward strand.
GTTGTTCACAGTCAGGCTGTTTCCCCACGGATGACCAGACCTGACCTTGCTTAGATTACAAAAGCTAAAGAGTTCAGAAGTGAGGAAAACAGGAAATCCAAACAGTGAAAATCTCAGCAATAACGTTTCCTAACAAAGACCTTCAGATCTCCCTCCCAGCCAACAGCTGTCTTTGTGACGTTCAGAGAGGACCACGTTTAGCCTGGTGAAGACTCTCTTTCTGCCATTTCTTTTTACCCTGTTTATTTTTTCTATACTCTGACATTTCCCTCCTTGGTAAAATCCTGGTCATAAATGAGGGTGCTAATCCAGACCTAAGGAAACCCAGAGGAACTCATGTCCTCCGTATGCCTCAACTTCACAGGCTCAGAGGATGCAATTCTTCCTAGAGAAGACCAAACCAAGGCTGTGCACCACTTAAATTCCCCCCTTGGGCCACAAAAGAGGAGTGAATGCTGCAGAGCCTTTTTTTTTATTTCAAGAGAACTGAAATGAGATGACCTGTAGCTTAATTTATTGCACCACAAAGTCTGGGGCTGCAAAACAAACTCAAAACACTGTGGGGGAAACGTGAGGAAAGCTTCATTTTGAGGGAAAAAAAAAAAATACCATGCTTGTTTGCTCTACTGCTTCTGCATTTCAATTTCTACCCAAATTTCCTACTACCACATATACACAAACCCCAAGTGTGGCTGTGACACATGAGCTCTGTGGGCCAAATCTGTGTGTGGCACAAACTGGTGTAACTCCTATGCCACTGGATCACTGTGCTCCATCTTTCTGGAGGACATCACAGGAATTTCAGGAGGCTGAAGAGACATTTTAAGGTCTGGTTGTTTCGCACGGAAATTTTAAATTTCATCCACTTCTTTTTTTTTTTTTTTTTTTTTTTTTTTTTTTTTTTTTTTTTTTGGTGAAATTTGCCTTTCCTGCCTGGCAGTGCCGGCGGGCAGGTTTTTGCCATTGCAGTGCCATCTAGTGATGCGAGCTCGCAAGGCAAAAGAGCTGGTGAAGGATGGCTGACCCATCCCTCCCCAGGGCCTGCCTCAAGGAGGATCCAGAATGAAATCCAGCTCAGAAAAAAAAAAGAAAAATTGCAAAAGGCACAGCCGGTGGTGGCCCCCAACCATTTAAGGGAGAGATAAGCATTATGGTGCAAAATGCTTGCACCAGAAGGGGTTGCACAAAAGCCCTGCCAGACATTGTCCATAGTAGGGGACATTCAGGAGGTGGAAGTTTGTAACTACAAGCCTCAAAGTCCAGCTGCTCAGCTGATAGAAGCTGCTATTGCTCTACCAATTCCCAACCAGCAAAGCCTGCACAGGAGTTTTTCACAAGAACACTCTTGGAAGCACTTGAATGCCTCTGGCCACAGCTCTTCCAGCTTTACTGGATATGTTCCCTCAGTATTAAGTCCCTCCTGCATTCCACTCGGTTGTATCAGACCATCTGAGCCAAACTTACTCACTTTGTAATTGATTTCAGTGGTTTCCACCATGGATCATTCCCACAGCCTCTCTCCGTGGGCAACCAGCAGCCCAAAATGGATCACTGAGCAAGCCCCTTGGTTTGCCTACAGAAAATCCTCCCTGCCCAAGGACTGGCCAGCAAAGTGAAGGCTTAATGCACGAACCTGAAATGAACTGCTTTTTATGAGTTAAAAGCTGAGTCCTGACGTTTTACTCATCTTGAGGATATTTGTCCTCAGTGGTATGTGTGTCAGAGGGCGTGAAAGTGAGAGTGGCCTGAGGTTACCAATTGTTCAGCCTCATAGTGGATGAATCATATGATAACACCACAGCAACATCCTGTAGAATTGTTGGGAGCCTCTATTTCTGGCACTGTGTCCCTAGCCTGTCTCCTGAGTAAATGTTATTTGTGCTTTTACTATATAAAACCCCAAACCAAACCAAATTACTCAACGGGACGCTGGTTCTGCAGGCACCAGCCCAAATCACAAGTGCCTAATTGAGCCTTCAGTTCCCAACTTCCGTGATGAATGGTGTGATGAAGTTAATAGGGCTGAGCTGGCTATCTCTGTGTTTCATCTGATTAGGACATGAGCAACTCTCCACATGTGAGTAACAATATTTGTGTTTCCTTAGCCACAATTGAACTCAGAGGGACTATCACATACGTAAAGATCTGGGGCTTTGCTTGGGAGGCAGTGGGTGCCCAGGGAATGAGCATTGTACTGCAGGTCAGAAGATTTATGTTTTCCTTCTGGATGACTACAAGCAAGTCACTCCCCCCTTTTCTCCCTCCCTTTTGTCTCTTCAGGCCTCCAGTCTGCAAGCTTCCCTGCTCCTGGAGCAACAGAGATGCACCAAGAGGACATCCAACTTTTTTCACCACCCTAAGCACAGTCCCATCAAAAAAGCAAAACTCAACCTGGCAGCAGTGCCAGAGCATCCCAGCAAGTCCCAGGCTGAGAGAAGGGAAAAATAGAATCATAGAATCATCAAAGCTGGAAAAGACCTCTGAGATTCCACCCTACAGCCCCCAACCACTAAACCATCCAGTGTAGCTCTTCACCTCCCCATCTTCTGAACACCTCCAGGGATGGTGCCCCCAGCATCTCCCTGGGCAGCCTGTTCCAATGCCTCACAAATTTTTCCTAATATCTGAAACTATCCTGGTGGAGTTTTACCCCTTTTCCTCTTGTCCTCTCACCAGAGAGAAGAGGTCAGCTCTTGTTTGCCTTCCTAAGGTGATGGCAGGATTCTGGCCAGGAGTTTGTGGTTCTGGTTCCAAAAAAATCAGGTTAATGGTGCAAAGACCTTTTTGCGTGGAATGAAAGCAGGGAAAAAAACTTCAAATCCTGTAAATCTATCCATTCAAGAATTTCAGAACTAATGTTTTGTTTCTCACTAGAAAAAAACTTTATGCTTTGACATTTACTAGCCCTGCTTTAATAAAATTTCATATACTAAAGAAAAACTCAGTGCTGACCCAGAACCTTTTTAGTCCATCTGTAGTGAATAAATTCATATTTCTTAAAATAGTACATATTTTTATCAAATGGTGAATTCTGTTCAAAAGTATTTTTCTCTGAAGGAGGCACAGGTACAGGAAAATCTTCCTCCAAAGAATTTCAAAGTACAGGCCTGTTTCTAAAAATAGTTAAATTTGAAAACCCTTGCAAGAATTATCTTCTGTTTAGCTCTAAAAATAACATGCTTCTAAAATGTCACCTGAGTTCACTACATGATTACTATTATTATTTTTTCATTCTCCCTGGAAATGCTTACCTTCAGTGTTTTAAGCACTGCTTGCAGGAAAAATTTACAGGATATTCACACTAATAAGAAGGAGAATTTTAAAACAATCTTGGGGATTAGCCACACATCTTCCATTAAAAGGAAAGTACCCTTGACTGCTTTAAATTCTCATGAGACTAATTTTAAGAAAGTCTATTTAAAATTAGTGTAGAAGTGGGCCAATATTAGAGTGTGGGATCTGAAACTCTTCCCATTGCTCTGGAAGCAGATGGAAATTTCTCCAGGTGCAGCACCCAAAAGGCTTCTGAAAAGATTTTAAATCCTTTCATTCCATAAAGCAAGTAAACAAACCAAGAAAAAAACCCAAACCAAACCCAAGCAAATGAGCAGAGCAGCAGCAGAAAGCAGAGACATTTTATGAAGTTCTGGTTACTATTTGGGCTGGAAATCCTTGGATCATTCACCCCCTTTGCAGTGCTTTGAAATCCCAAACTTTAACCTGAACCTAACACACAAACCCCAGCCCAAAGGTTTCAAGAAGCCCCTTGCTGCAGGACCCGCTGGCCTGAGCTTTCCTTGCTACAAAGGAAGAAAAAAAAAATCATGTCAGATTCGAAAAAAAAAAATTAAAAAAAATTCTTCACTGCTGCCTCCTCATTTCCTGGCTGCAGCCAAGAGCGGAAATGGCCACGTTTCCTGAGCAAGATGCTCTCCAGGGAATGGCTGCAGCCACGGGATGCTGGGGCTGGGCTGAGGCCTCTCAGTGGGCTGGAAATGGGAGCTGGAAGAGGAGTTTTCCTGCTCAGGAACACCTAGGAAGGGATGGGAGGAGGGGAGGGAGGGAAAATGGGAGGAGATGGAAGCAGAGGGGAAAAAAAAGGAAAAAAAAAAAAAAAAGAGGGAAATATAAAAAAGTGTTGGGAGAGAAAATAGAGGAGAGGAGGGGAGAAAAGGGAAAGGAAAGGAAAGGAAAGGAAAGGAAAGGAAAGGAAAGGAAAGGAAAGGAAAGGAAAGGAAAGGAAAGGAAAGGAAAGGAAAGGAAAGGAAAGGAAAGGAAAGGAAAGGAAAGGAAAGGAAAGGAAAGGAAAGGAAAGGAAAGGGGGAAAGGAAAGGAAAGGAAAGGAAAGGAAAGGGGAAAGGAAAGGAAAGGAAAGGAAAAGGGAAAGGAAAGGAAAGGAAAGGAAAGGAAAGGAAAGGAAAGGAAAGGAAAGGAAAGGAAAGGAAAGGGGAAAAGAAAGGGGAAAGGAAAGGGGAAAGGAAAGGGGAAAGGAAAGGGGAAAGGAAAGGGGAAAGGAAAGGGGAAAGGAAAGGGGAAAGGGGAAAAAGGGAGAAAGGGGAAAGAGGAAAAAGGGAGAAAGGGGAAAGGGGAAAAAGGGAGAAAGGGGAAAAGGGAGAAAGGGAGAAAGGGAGAAAGGGAGAAAGGGAGAAAGGGAGAAAGGGAGAAAGGGAGAAAGGGAGAAAAAGGGAGAGGGAATGGAAAAAGGAAAGGGAAAGACTGAGGAGAGTGTTACCAACAGCCAGAGTCTGTGTTCAGGGAAATCTGATGCCACCCCACAGCTCCCCACATTTTAAAGGAGGGTCCCCTTAGTCTGTGTTCTGTACAGGAGGTACCTATTTGGTCCTGGTTACTGTGAAGGACGTATTTTCCTGCAAAGCAGTCACGTTCAACAAGAAAAGCAATTTATTAAGATGAAGGCTTGGTTTTAGCAGAGTGGGAAGAGATTTAACAGCCCAGAGGGAGGGTGGAAAGATGGATGAACACAGACTACTTCTGAGAAACTCTGCAAATAGGTGGAGCAATTCACAATCCAATAAAGCCCACAGGGAAAGCCTTATCTTTCCTTCCTGCATTGGAAATCCATTCATCCTTGGCTCTTCGTGGCCAGACAAGCCTCTAATTATCCAGAGAGGTGTAAAGTCCAAAAGAGTCCATATACCTTTCAGGTAGTCATCTTAGATTGCTCCCATTAATTGAAAAGCTAACCAGTTATTTCAGAGTTTTTACTGCATCACCTTTGCAATTGAAAAAGAGTGGTCATGGTTTGGGAGGCTGAGAGCTTGAGTCTCATTCATCTCTTAGCTGTAACTGTCTAAAAGTTGGGTTTCAATTCTCATCTAATTAATTTGTGATTTAAAGCACCTAAACAAGAGATACAGGCACCTCGGGGGGTAAATAAATGAACCCTAAAGCAGAGGGAAATGAAAGACACCACCAGTTATTCACCTGAGTAACAGCTTGGTCTGGACAGCTGGGTTTTGGATGACTGGAGTGAGATAAGAGAAAGCAGGTTAAAGAAAAATAATTTAAAAAAAAAAAAAAAAGAAAAAAAAAATATATGTATACGTACAGCCTAAGCCCCACTATAACCAAATAATTATCTCAGAAAATGGCCATCTGTGACCTAGAGGTCACACAATGACTTTGCAGTTGTGAACCACAAATTCCTGAGAGTCAGTCTGCTAAGAAGGAGGCTTGGACTTGACCCCTGCATCATCCTACAGAGGGGGTGTCAGTTGACAAAACTGTGCTGAGTTTCCTTGTTGAAAACACGAGCTCAACCTGACCAATATACAACCCAATCAATTTGCTGTGCCTTCACAATTTTTACCCACAAAATGTCTTTGCTTTGGTAATTATCAATCACCCTCGTGCAGAAAGGTTCCTCCAATTTTTTTAACTGCTTAATCCTTTGAGAGACAGATGAATTTTAATGATTTAGATTATTAACCTAAAGGTTGATCCAGACAGGGAGGAACAGAATAATTTGTTTAATCATTATTATTATTTATAATTATTTAACATAGAGGGAAAAAATATCACCTTAAATGTCATCGTGATGCTTTTTAATTGCCTCAGATGAAATTCAGAATAATCATTGCTCTGTAAATCTATACAGATCTAATTTTAAATACCCTAAGATGCTGGATATTTATCTGGAAAACACAAGGAATGCATATTCATTACTGCATAGGGAGTGACAAAGACAGAAAAGAATTGATCAACCATTTGTTGAAAATTCATTCTTTTCCCAGTTCACAACTGGGCTGGAATTTGACATGAGGCAGAAAAAGAAGCTGAGCCAGGTAGTTTTTCCTTAATCATTCACTCCAGGACTTTAGTGGGTGTCCTTTATGAAGAGCTATGTTTTATGGATGAGTAAAGAGGATATTTTTGTGTGGCTCCAACCTGGGATGCACACGCTGTGGGGTGACCTGAGAGGTGGCACCAAGGGATGCTCCTTGCACAGGGGATGTCAGAGCCAGACAGGTTCACCTGGGTCTTATCAGCACCTCAAAGAGAACTTATCAACCCCCACTTCCAACAGCAGCCCTACCACCAGGATCTGTCTGCAGAACCATCCCTGGGATCTCCAAACCATGCCTGGGATGAGGCAGCATTCCTGGGCTCAGCTGGTAACCTCAGGGGGACCTCCCAGCACCAGAGCCCCAAGGGTTGCACTTGAAGGCACAACCTCATTTCTGCCAGGAAACCTTCCACAGTAACTTACAATTAAACAAATAAAAAGAAAACAACCCAGAAAGAGCCAACAAGCTCCCCTCTGCAGGACCCAATGATCCAGCACCAGGTGAGAGGGCTACAAATGTGCTCCAGAGATGCTCCTGGGTTTGGAGCTCCAGCAGGTACCCCACATCCTGCTCTGCCTTTTCCATGCTTCATTTTCCAAAGCCCTTTGTTTTCTAAGCTGAGTTAGATCAAGGCCTCCCCATTTCCCATCACATCCACATCTCTGTGCCCCTGCTGCTGCTATCAGAGCTGGGGCACAGGCACTCCCAGTGCCTCATCTCAGGGAAACATTTGCATTTTCATTGGCACAGGTACAGCATTCAGAATTCTTTCAGGCCAGGCCAATTAAAACAAGCTGAAAACTGCTGAGTGAAGCAGTTTCAGCAAGGATCTGCTTACATTCCCCCTCTGAAAAAAGCAGGGGGCCCACTTTCTGTAACTCTCTCCCTCTCTGCACAGCGTGGGTTTTGCTTTTTTTTTTTTTTTTTTTTCCCCCTTTTTCTTTTTTTTCTTTCTTCCTTTTCTTTTTTAAGGTGGAATAACTTGTGCCCTTTACACAGTGGCTCTAAGAGCTGGATGGCAGAACTTGGGAATGTGGCTTCATTTGAAACCCAGAGCCTGGTCTCTTAATACCAAATTGAGGCATGAAAAAAAAAAAAAAAAAAAAAAAAAAAAAGGAAAAGAAAAAAACAAACAAAAAAACCACCAACCCCAAAACTGGTAACTCTCCACAGATTAACACACTTTACCTCCTTCCCAAACCTTGCATGGTATTTTCTTAAAAAGGAATAGAGCCACATAATTAGCAATCAGTGGAAGCCTAAGGCTTTTCTGCTACCACAGAGACTATTCAATGCCTACTGGCTCTCCTAACACACTCTTATTACTCTTGGGTTTCTTTTTGGACAGCCTCTTTCAAACCTCAGATGTGTTGTAAAAGCATACTGACAGGTTAAAAGATACCATTTTCATACCCCTGAGAAAAAAAAAAAAAAAAAAAAAAAAAAGGGAAAAGAAAAAGGGGGGGAAAAAAGGAAAAAAAGAAAAGGAAAAAAAAAAAAAGCCCATCCTACTAGTGCTGCTTTATTTTATATTGATAACCCTCAAGTGCAGAACAAGGCACAAAGTTCTAGGAATGATGGAGAGGAAGGAAGGACATGACAAGGGTCAGGTTTCTGCAAACACATCCTTATCCCAGGTGAGTGGCAAAACACTGGAACACTGCCCACTCTGCCAAACATCTGCATGCCAAGACCCAGCCTGAAACAACAGAGAAAACACCTGCAAATGTCCTTGCATCAGTCTGGGAAAGAAAACACACTAATCCAGCAGAACAAACCACAGCACATGGATTTGCATTTGTTTTCATCTCTGAGAATGAGGCTGTGTCAGCTTTAGATTCAGGCTGAATTGACCTGAAACATGGGTTGCATGTAAAATTCAGACCCATTTGGAGCTGATCTGGACTTCAAACAACCACGGGACCCTGAGGAATCTGAATCAAAATTTATTTCTACCCACTTCTACTTTAAATGAGCTCACCTTACTAAACAAGTACTGGGTTTGTACAGCAAGCTGCAGAGTACAGTTCCTATTAATGACTGAACAACCAGGAGCTGCTACAGTACAACCAGAAATTAAATCCTAATGCACCACTGACACATAATCTGCTCACCTCATCATCCCAGCATTACTAATATGTTAATAAGAAAAAGAAGAAGAAGCAGAAAAAGGTGACAGCTGGAGTAAACAGGGAAAGATTTGAGAGAAGAGGAATGCTAGATTTCTTAGATCACCCCTGAGAGAGGACAATTCTCTTCTGTTCTTTTCTATTTGCTTTCAGAGCCCTGTTCTAGGAACAAGCTGGCCCAAGGGACTAGGAAACTAGGACATCATGACTATTCTGGATCAAAATCCTTTTCTTCTTCAAAGGCTGCCGGGCTGCCCTCTCCGGTGACCTCAAGCAGCTCAGCTTGTCACCTGCTACACAGGTGACTATAAAGGCCATTTATTGATTTAATTAGGGCAGACAAAGAAAAGGCATAATCAATGCCTCAAGTCCATGGAACATGCACTGGGCATCCCGTGATCCCAGCTCTGCCTGCTCAGAGAATGTGGGATTATTGATCTTGGAAAGTGTGAGCAGATCCCCAACTTTAGTAATAATAACAGATAAAACTCTCTGGCATTCACAAGGCACCTTTTATATTGGAGTGTCCTGAAGTATTTGCAAAGACACAGAGCTGTACAGCTCTCCTTCCTGCCTTGCTTTACAGCTCCACCTCCTCAATGACCTCTTCTCAGATAAGCTACAGGTTGAAACAACCCCCATTCCTTTCCCCCATAAACCCTTTATATCTTTGAGAACTCTTTTTAACTTTCTTTCCCTCCATTTTGATTCATGTCCCCACAGAAAAAGCAAAAAAGCAACAGGAAAATAGATATTAAAATATTCTCCATGCACAGAAGGCACAAGCAAGGAGTGGATTGTAGGGATCTTCTACAGAAATCCAGGTGCCACAGAGAAGAACAGAAAGAAAATCTTTGTGACAGAGCTACCTTGGTGGGCCCAGGTCACCACCCACCTGGGACACCTGGCTTTCTAGTGACATTTCCTAAGGACATCACCTATGTTGGAATTCCTCCAGCTGTGCCCTAGTAGGCATCCTTTTATTCCTGGCCCTCAGAGGAACAAAAAAAAAAAAAAAAAAAAAAGAAGGGATGAGGAAGCACTCACTTGGTCATGTCCTGAGCAATTCCCAAGATGCGAATGAGCCCAGGCTTCCTGCTGTCCCCTCAAATATGTTATTTTCCACTCCCACCTTTCTTCCTCCTACTTCTCTCCCTCCCCCTTGCCTTCTGAGGCTGCCTGAGTCAACCAGTGCAGATTAGATGCCAAGCAATGCAGTCTCTGTGTAGAGATTCAACTCCCACAGCCAGACTGGAGAGATAAAAGCAGCCCAGTCAAACACTGTCCAGAGACAGCCCAGGAGGAGCTGGGCTCTGGGTGGCTCTTACTGGGTGAACTGGTGACACTCCAGCAACTGAACAGAGACACAAGCACATCTTTCTGCTGTCTCTGCTTAAATATAAATGACAGCTGGGTTACATTTTCCAAACTAAGCACTCTTTGGGGGGAAGAGCAGCCAGTGGGAACCCTGATTCAGGCATCAGAGAAGTGCTGCTCAGAGGTGTGATGAAGTGACCCTCCTCTTCCCACCACTTCACTGGCTCCTGGCTCTCCCAAGCAGACAGTGACAAACAGGATACCAGGCACAGGAACACTCAGTCTTCCCCTGATATTGATCTAGTCACATCCAAGCACACCTCCAGCACCTCAGCCTGTGTGATTTTCTCCTCAAATGACACAGAGAACACCGTGGTAGTCATTGGGGTAAACAGTTCAGTATCTCAGTGCCTGTCCCCTCTGTGGACCTCCAAATGACCCTGAATGCAGAGGTACAGAACAGCTTTCCACCTTCATTTGTCCCATCTCTGGTTACATGATAAGAAATCAAGTCCATACAAACATTATTACTGACAATGTTAAGCAGGGGGTGCAGGTCAGGCTGTAAGATCCAGGGGATGCTCAGATGCAGGACAGTCAGGAGGAGAAAGCACTTTGCTTGGCAGATAACAGGGATGCAGAGCTGAACTAAGGCTCAGGGGCCACCCAAGCTTTCAGACATTGCCACCAATTCTGGCTGGTAAAGTAAATTTCTTTTGCTTTTTCCTCTGTTCTGGCAAATTACTGAGCAGAATGGGAAAGCACATTGCAGAAAAACCTATCAAAAACTGCCAGACATGCTGGTGGGTTTACTCTGTGTAAAAAACCCGAGAGGTCAAGGTGCAAAGAATGTCTGTAGAGGTCAGGTTTCAGAGTCTCCAGCTTGGTATGAAGCAGTTTTGAAGATCTAGTAAAAGAGGATGCAGTAAATCAGGTATAAGGCCAAGGACTGATTTGAACAAGGTCATTTTTTTATCTGGAAAGCATAAGGGAAGATTCAAATATTTTAATTGGAATGATGAGGGGGGGGAGGGAAACAAACCAAACATCCTAGTTCAAAATTAATTTTGTCCCCATTTTAAGCCCAATGCAAAATGCTTTTGTTCATAGCTGGTATTTCAGGAATGAGCACAGCCAAAGGCACCTGGCCTGGTTTTACAGACTGAAACACTTTTGGAAAAGAATCAGATATGATTTGGAGAAAAACAACGGAGGCCCAGACACAGAGGCTGCCCTGGGAGAGTATACCAGCTGTCTGCTCAGTTTCAAACCTCTAATCATATTCTTGGAGCAAAAGCAAGGGGACCTGTTAGGGGTTGCTGAGCTCTGTGCTGGGGGCCAGGTCCAGACGGTGGAGCCAGCGAGCATCCCCAGGCATCCCCATCCCCGCCTCGGACCAGGAATTCTGCCAGCAGGACAGAGAAAAAGACAGAGTTTTCAGAGCCCGAGGCTCTGAAACAGACACCAAGGGTTGGGAAGGAGGCAGAGGGGTTCAAAGCAGCCCCCTGAGCAAAGGTGACACCTTCACCCCTGCTTGCAAAGCACCCAGCAGCTGGCAGGCTGCAGAGCTGCTTCTCCACAAAGCATTTCAGGACAACCTGGGATTCTCCTTTTCCATGGACCTGGGGTGTGTGTGGGCTCACTGGGGTAACTGGGCACCTCCAGCAATCCTCCCAGCAAGGTGCAGGTCACTGAGATCCCCATGCTGGGAGCACAGCCTGCCTGAGCTCCCCAGAATCTCCCAACATTCTGCCCACCCTGTGGATTCTAAGTGCTCTGTACTAATAATTCAGGTTAAAAAACCCAAAAGTGGGTGTGGTGAATTATTCCAGGCTCGTGCAAGTGTGGTTCTGATCTCTCCAGAGGGCCTCTTGTTACTGCCACTAAGTAGTAAAATGCCAAACGGGGCTCATACCAATTTCACCTCTCACTAATGTGTTTTGTAAGCTCATCAGAATCTTAAAAGAAACCTCTAAGTGCTGGGAGGCATCTTGGGTTCTAATTAGGCTCAGTCAGATTTTGTGGCCTCAGATGCTTATTTAGTCAAGCTAACCTGGCTCACACTCTTGCTAGCTTCAAACATATGCACTTGAAATCAGTTTTTCCACTCAAATAAAAGATAACATCTACAGTTCCCCCCCCTCAGATAAGCTTAAAAAGAAAAGAAAATGAAATAATGTCCTTGCCACCCAATACACACGTGGTTCTGGATCCCATCTCCACAACAGCTCCCAAACCAGGACACCCCATACACACATCTTTCTCTGAATCAGTCCCTTTTCTGCTACACCCTCAGCTCTCTCCATGGTCAGCAGGAGAATCAGAGACTTTCAGAGCAAAAGTCACTTTGCCTGAGGTCTGGGTCACCTTTTGCACCCATTTATTTCTCTCCACTCACCCAAAGGTGCTGGGAAACCCAGAACTGTACCCACAAACAGTACCAGAGAATCAGAGCACATTTACACCCCAAAATTCTAAGCAGCTAAAAACTTTTCAGTCTCAAACTCAGCACAAATTATTTACCTGGTCCTCTCAGAAGCTAAATAGATGTAAACCATGTTGAACTAACTACAGGAATCATCAAAGCACCAGGAAGCAATCCTAAAACTGAGTTCTGGTTATGGGAGCTGTAAGGAACTTAAACTTCTAAGTAGAAGAAGCAAATCCTGACTGTGCAATTAGGGAATAACTTCTCCTGAAAGAGATCAGCTGCAGATCTGACCCCATCTGAAACTCTTTCAAAGAAAGCAAATTGCATTCAGTTTCTTGGGAACTGCCCCAAACCTTAGCTGCACATTACAGGCATCCAAAGACAGAACTCAAAGCACAGGATGCTTCCAGGGGTGAATCCAAGAACAGAAGAATTCATGGATTTCTGAGCCATCACAAAATGTTTTGCTAAGCTGCTGTTCATTACCACTCTCATCACTTGTATTTTCAGAGTTGTCACAGAGTCCTCAGCACTTGGCAAATAACAAGCCAGAATTCACAGATTTTTCCACATATACTTAGATGGGTAAATGTAAAACCCAAAGGCCATTAAAAAAGCAGAAAATTCATAGCTTACTTAGTCTGCCTCATCACCCACTTGCTTACTATAAAACATTTGATCTAGTACTGGTTTTAAAATCAGTGAAGCCTTACGACTGTTTAATTCCTTTCTGATAAAAGTGAAATTCCAACTGCAGCCTTTTTATCACCTTTAAATCCTTATGTAGGGTCTGACTGAGTTATCAAGGATGCTACTGACAGAACAGAGAGTGTAGGGAAAAGGTACTGACCTGTTGTGATGGGGGTACATGCAATGCACAGCTCTTGAATTCCTTTTGAATACAACTTGAGCCTCATCCCAGTAATCCTCCCTTTGCAGTGGCTTTCCCTTCCCATCCAGCTGCCAAAAGGAGACCTGAAATGAATATAATTAACACCCATCATTTATGGCTAAGCATCCCAAAACTTATCTTAGATAAATAAACAAAACAAAACACTTGGCCTGAGGCAAATCCTGGCTCCAAACAAACCTGGATGAGAAATTTGGGGTTGGGATCTGTCATGTGAAGTCCAGATGTGTCCATTCCTATGATACCTGGACCCCAAATCCTTTAGTGAGCTGAGTAATGTCTTTTGGCTTCTTCCAGGACATGGCCAAGGGATACATCTGCACAGTGGGACATTTCAGGGACATTTCAGCAGTGTCCTGGAGAGCTCATCCAGACCCAGAAACACTGAGCAGCACAAAGGCAGAAGCACTCAGGCTGGTTTTACATGAGCAGTGGGATCAGAGCACCTCTGTGACCCTGTGTCAGGGCTACCTGAAGTCAGGACTGGCTTTGGGATCTCTTTTCTCCCCAGGGACATGCCCTCACTTGCCTTTAGGGACCTGTCTGAGATACCTCAGGTAAGGGATTTCCCCAAGGCAACTCAGCCTCTGGAGATGTGCTCAGCTATGATGCCTTAGGGCCATTCAAGCCAAATGGTCTAAGCCCCTCAGGGTCTTTGTGCTTATCCTGGTTTTTCCCTGGCACACAGCACCTTGGGAAGCCTCCTTTCCAAACAGCTTTCCCTGCAGAGCTGAAAGGACACGTGCACATCTTCACTTCCCATCCATCTTTCCTTCCCACTGACTTCCAGGGAACCCAAGGGATTTGCTGTGGCACGTGGGGCTTGAGGGCAAGACATATTGCCAAAATCAAAGAGGATGAGAGGATGCAGAGCTCAAATTTTGCTTGGGAAGGATTCATGAACACTGTACAACTCCACACTAACTCCTCATCAGCTCTGGAGCCCATCACTATGGTGATGCAGCATTAAAGGGCTGGCTCCAAAATCTTATTTTGGCAGGAAAACCCATGCACCAGGCCAGAACCTGAGATCCTGGGTGAGTTGGTTGGAATTCTGGGGGAGATCCTCTTGGTGTCACTGGGATCAGCCCTGGTCTGCAGCCTCTGAGCTGAGCTCCATCCTGGCATGCAGATGGTTCACCTTCTCATTTGGAGGAGGCTGAATGACTTTTCAAACCTTTGATTCCTGACTGATGCATTCACTTCAGGAGACACAAAAGTACAAAATCTCAGCATGGAGTGACTCCCATGCTTTCTTTTTCTTTCCTTCCCAACACCCCCCCCCCTACCCCTCCTTCCTCACCCCCGCCCCTTGTCTTTTCTTTTCTTTTCTTCTCTCCCTGGACAGTTTTATAATTTTGGCATGTGGCCAGAATGTCTGTCCTTATTAGCTTGGGCTGGCTGTGAAACACCTGCAGCCCATTACAGCAGGAGGATGAAAAAAATCAGTTGTCATAGGTAAAGTAATGACCACTTTTTTTTTTTCTTTGTTTTAACATGTACTAAAAGGACAGTGAAAATGGGAAGCAAAAAATAGCAGAGCTTCAGCATCCCAGCTGCCACTGACTGGGCCCAACTGTAGACACTGGGACATATTTTTATCTGGTGCCTCCAATAAATTGTTGTCACTTCATAGCAGCAAGGTTTCCAGTTTATTAAGTATGACATGCACTTGCTGCATCTGAATAGGGTCTTGTGCACTTTTTTTTTTTTTAAATTCATGTCTTTATTATGAATTAAATAGGCACTAGGAAGAAACTTCCCTCTGGGCAGGTTATAACTAGACTGCCTACTGGCATATCCCTCTAATACCCCAGCTGGTACTGGCTGCAAACACTGCCAGACCCAGCAGAGCCTCTGTGGCAAGGGAAAAGGGCTCCAGGATGGGACAGACACTCCCAAATCCTGCAAACCACTACCTACCCAAAAGATGGACCAGGCTACAGGCAGTGATGCAGAAGTGGTACTCAGGGTATCACTGGGACTCTTGGCTCTGGAGCTGTGCAAAACTTTTAAGGCAAAGAGAAATTGCCATGATCTGGGGACAGGGTGACACCAGTGAGCCAGAAAGAGGCAACATTTGCTCACCCAACTCTCAGCTTACCCAGCTCCATGGTACCTCAAAGACCAGCTGATTCTGCAGGACTATCCACCTGGAGATGAGCCCTGCTTATAATTACAAAATCTTACTTCAGAAGATGGATTTGTACACAAGGGAGACTGAGGCAGAAGAGGTGCTCGGTCCCTGCAAAGATTTTGACAGTAAAGAGATCAAGACATCCCTTAGCTCCCCTCCTCTTTAGTGGTGCCACAACCAGAACACACCTGGACTGAAGGAAAGGCCAGAATCAGCCCTCCTGGTCTGTACATCTCACTGCAGGTACATCTCACACAGAGAGAGGATCTGGGAGGACTGCTAGAGGTCTAAATAATTCATCATGCTCTTGAACTATGACAACAAAGTCGGGAGCTTTAAATGCAGCTCCAAAAGTTTTGCTACTGAAAGCAGACTGACTCTCCAGGGACTGGATGGTATTTCAGTCCCAACAGCCCATTCAGTGAAAATGCCACAGCCAGGATGTCAAGAGACCCAGAGTTCCTTCCCAAACTCTGCTGTGTTTTAATCTCAAACTTACTTGTCTAGCTGCAAGGCAGTTGAGACATTTACCCCAGCAGCTGATGTTTTAGTTCTGCATCGACTGGAGTGTAGCCATTTAAAAAAAAAAAAGAAAAAGAAAAAGAATAACTTGTCACCACCACAAGGGACTCTGCCAAATATTCCCACTGCTGTCCTGGAGTATGGAAACACAAGTCTGCTGTTGCACACAGGTCTGACTATTTGCATTTTTAATAATTCAAGAGTTTAATTAGTATCATGGCCTTAATCAGAGGCTGAAAATACAGCTGAAGTCATCAGAGCTTAATTAGTTGGGCTTTTTTTTTTTTTTTTTTTTTAAATCTGCACTCTGAAAATGTCTCTGGCAACACCAAGGTCTGTCCTTAGCTTGATGTTTCAGGGTTCAGCTGAGCTTTACCTGTTGCTTCTGTATAGCAGCCACACCTCAACTCCAAATCCTCCCGAAAACATTGAGTCAAACCAGTGGGTTCCTTGTTTATTCCTATAAACTCTTCTCTTTCTTGAACTGCACCCAGAACACACTGACCAGACTGAAGAGAACAGCTTCATTAACCCAGGTCCATCTCACAAGCTGCATGTGAATTTCCCCTCTCCAAGGAATAAAACTTTCTTAGCACATCAGCAAGGATCACAGGACCTTCAGTCGAGTCCCCAGGAACCCAATTCTGGGGGAAAAACACCTACACGTGGCCAGAAAAATCACCATTTAGTCAGGGCACTGCAGAACCTGTGGGAGCTTGGTCCTTGCAGCCCAAGCACAGGTCTGGTGCTGCTTTTCTGGGCAGCAAGGGATGGATGGGGGGGATTTATCAGAAATTTGGGCTGAGGGAATCTGAAGCCCTGGCACCAGCCATCTATTTACTCACTGGACAGATTGATAGCATTGTACAGGACATCCTGGATGAACTTTTTCAAACAATATGTGATTTTAATGGTGGGACTCATCACCACCCAGTGCTGTGGAGGCCAAATATATAAACAGGTTCAAAAATGGATTAGCAAAATTCATGGGAGATAGGTCAATCCCAGGCAATTAAATATGGTAATCCGGATGCAACCTCCAGTTCAGGAAGTCAGGCAGTCTAACGCCCTTCCACCCCTGATTTACTTGTAAAAAGGAAGCCAGAATAATTCTCCCAATGCCAAAAGCTGTCCCTTGGCTCCAAGCATTAGTTAGAATCACAATAAATTCTTTTTTTTGGCAGGTGGATGGGGGATACGTTTTCTTTCAGTAATGATATTACAGCATGCTATTTATTTCCCTCTGCAGCTCCTGAACCTCTGTGTAACCTCCCATCTCCCTGTCCCCTTAGGAATATCCCAAATAAATTAGCAAAGCCTACTGGAAGGTGATAGCAATCACAGATATCACTGAATTCCACTTAGCAAGGAATTAGGAAGCCAATCACTTATGTACATAGGAAAGGTCTGACTGGATCATACTGAAAAAACATTCTGTCTTTGAGAGTACAGGACTAGAGGAAGATGCTGGAAACTCAAGATGCAAAAATATAAGTTGGTTTCTCCACAAGGAGGTTTCTTGTCCTCCAAGACAGTTACTGTTTGATTTCTTCCCTGACACATGCCATGCAGAGGGTAGTTTTATGTATATAAAGTACACACAAAAAGTACATTTCCTACAGCAGGAAACCCTCATTCCCTCGGAATCCTGCTGAACTCTGCAAACTCCTGACCCAAAGAGCAGCTTACAGCATGGGTTATCACCTTTTTTCTCCCTTGTCTTCTTACCTCCTGCAAGCATCTCTCCCCACTGTCTCTTTTCAAAGGTGTTTGGGGGGTTTGCTGGAGAGGAGAGGACAAGATGACAAATGAGCTAACACACAGCAATGGAATGTAAGTGAGGCTCAGCTATTTTTAATTAAGAAGTGATGACAGCTGACTAAATTCCCTGACACTGCAGTTAGAGACTCCCTGACCCAGACATTATTGGACACACTCCTAAGACCAATAAATATGGGTCCCGACGGTGCTTCTATTATTGTCCCCACTGTCCCAACAGATGCAGGACTAACAAAATCTCTGTCTGTTATCAGCATGCAAACAGTGAGATAAAAGTGTGGCTGCTCATGAGCGGGAGGAGGCAGCAGGTGAGAGGAGGACAGGGAAGGTCATTTTCAAGGGAGCCCTGAAAGTGCCAATCTTTGGTTCCAATAAATGTTCAAAAGGTTTGGACAAATTGAACTGTCATTTTCATTTTTGGTTGGCTAAGCCAATGATAGATGGAGCATGAGAGAGGCAGAGAGAAAGAGACAACGTTTCCTGCTGTAAGGCAGATAAAAGATAAGAGGCAGAGCAGTATGGTGCCTTGGACTGGCTTGTCTCAGCCCACAGATCACAGGGAGGGCTGGAGTAAGAAAGCTTTGCTTCTAATTCCCAGCCCTAAGAGCCCAGCAACCTGACAAAGGGGTCTGGATTTTAAGCACAGGGATTCACCTGGCTTTGGATGAGGACTCCCTAGCAGAGATGAGACCACAGCCAAGGTCTCCAGCTCCTACAACAAACTGGCAAGAAATTGACTGTTTCAACACCAGTCTCAGAAAGTTGCCAAGAGGAAGATACCCTCCACAATAAAACAATACAAACCCCAATATTTTTATTTTTTTTCCTCAGGGCTTACTCAGAGATAAACCAGCAGCAGATCCCTTCACCTTGAGATCACTAGTTGGTTTTAGTATGGCAAACGAGTAGCAGATTCCCTTCTATCCTGTCCAAAGGATTGGGGAGAAAAGGGCTAAAGTGACAGATGCAGCAAAGTCACACAAATCACGTACAAACTTGGCACGAGAGAGACAAATACATTCAGGAACAGCACCAGGAACTTTCCAGCATGCTTGCAGGGTGGGAGGGGGAAAGAGTTGCTTTCTGCTGTTGCTAAGAAGTTTCTCCCCCCCCCCTTGCTCTCTCCCAGCCCAATCCATAGGCTTTCTCCTCTCATTTGCTCAGCAGCTGCATCGAATGATCATGACAGGTTTGCCTCCTCCTCACCCTATTGGCTTCTGCCTATGGCCAGGGGAGAGCAAATCAGCCACGTAATCAATAGTTTGTGAGAAAGAGCAGGGTTGGGTGATGCCACATTTGCATTCAGTCCCTCCCTGCCTATGTCTCTGCAGTCAGATAAAGTGGGATTAGCTGTCCTGGCCAGAGGTGAGCATAGGTGGCATCCTGAGAGCACAGCAAAGGCAGCTGGTGCCCATCCTGAACTTCAGACCAGGCTCTACCTGAGGAGAAGAGCAGATCCTGACCTTGCAGGGAAAGCAGCAGGATTCAAGGAGCAGCAGCATCCTCCTGCCTGAACACTGATGGAGAAGCACAGAGCAAGCATCTTTTCTGGTGTCCCCAGCTTGGGTACCCAGCAGGGCAGCCAGCTCTAAAAATAAGGAAAAGGTGCATAGCAGGGGAGAAATCTTTTCTGCAGTCCCATAAACAATGCCCTCTCTAGCAAGGTTTTAGGAATTTTCTTGGTTGAAGGTATCTGGAGTCCTTTTAGAGCAGGCAGAGGGCATGGGAACACTGCAGAAGGCCAGGGAAGGTTTCCTGGGCTAGAACCAGGATGGCAGATGATATGGGAACAGGAGTTCTTTCATCTGCAGCATCCCTGCCAGCTCAGCTCTTCCCAACAGGGAAACCCAGGAGCAGTGGGACAGCTCACCTGTCCTACCCCAGAGCAGGTGAAGGTCTGGAAGCAGATGCAAAGAAAAGGCAGAGATGTTGGGACAGTTTTCCAACCACAAGCAAAACAGGAGTGCAGCAACAAAACACCCCTGAAGAACAATTGGATGTTGGGAACCAACCACCAACTAAACCTGAATTTCTCAGCCAGCAAGCACACAACCAGCTGAAGTCACTCCTGAACTGGCCTCAGGACTTCAAGCTTGGCAGTTTCACTTGCCCAAGTGAGGCAGGTGATGAAACACCCCCAGGACACTGGGGAAATAGAAACCCTTGGGCTATTTTCTTTCCCCACACAGGTGAGTCAGCATCCGGACTGCAGAAGAAAAAAGTGGTGTTTCCTTTTCTGTTCAGGACTGTGAGTGACTGGCAGCAGCAAGAGCTCATGTATACAGACTACAAGAAGTCAATGAAACCACCCATCCATGTGGCTGGATGGATGCTGCCCCTAAACATTAGATCTTCCTAGCCTGGACAGTCCATCTGTTCTCTTTCCTTTCCATTATACAGAGGTTTGATTAGGAAGAGTCATAACTTGAACTGTTGGAAAATAATACAATCATGAAGCAAGACACAGGGAAACTTTTCTATGGAAATTTCCACAGCCATCTATTTGTTTATATCAGGGGTAGGGGTGGTTGGATGCAAAACACTCCCTCCATTAAAAAAATCCTGAGTGTCTGACCTGAATAAATCAATTTATATGAAAGGGGATGGTTGCTTCAATACAATATGGGACTTCAAGTTAAAAGGAGGGAAGAGAAGAAAAGAGCACACATAAAAATCAGGTTCAAATCCCTGCTTGGCCTCACTCAGTAAGGACTCTGAGTTACGTCTGTGGTTACTTAAATGGCTTCAAGTATTTTGGGATTTCTCTCAGGTCCATATGATCTAAGTTTCATCCTGAGGCAGAACAGGAAGAATGTTCAGAGCTCTCAAAAATGTTCATGACTTTGGACAAATACATTATAGCCAGCTTCAAAACAAATCTGTTCTCTTTTTGATCTTATGTAATAGTCTAAGTGTCTGTATTTTGATTCCTCCCAATTGTGCACTCAAACTGGTACAGAGCTCCATGAAAGAAAATTAATGGACTGGAAAGAAACCTACACTTTTTTTTTTTTTTTAATATATATATATACACATATATCCCTAAACCATGTGCCTCTTTTCCAGATACCCTTACAGAGACGAAAAGCATGAAATTTAGCAGCAAGCAAGATGACAAAAATAAACTCAAATGAGAACTCCTATTATGAGTTAAGCTTGCTTCAGCCATTCTAGAGGATTGAGCCTATGAACGAAGCCTTTCTGATCAATAAAAGCCTTTCAAATAAAATGAAAGCTGTTTCAGACTAATTCAAGAAGCAGCCTACAATGGGGAAAAAAATGGTCCCTGATGGCCAGCAATCAAACTTGTTTTGTCCTTCCTCTTAGTGCCTAGACAACAACATTTATCTGGAGCTATTAGATTAGAGAGGAGAACAGATTCTTACCATGAACATGCAGGAAAAATCCCCCACAGAGCTGGGATGTTATATCCTAGGCTGCTAGGGTGCTCAGGTCACTTTTGGGTGCTCAGGGTGAGTGGAAGGTGGTGGTTCCTTACCTGGCAACATTTGCTGTCCTGAAGCACCACGTTGTAGCTGTCCTCAGGAGGAAAAATGTCCACTTCTTCCCCTCCAACACCCAGCAGGGACAACCTGGAGCAACAGGAATAAGAAACACATGAATGTAAGGAACAACATGATGGATGAGCTGACTGGGAGGAAAAAATTGTGTCCACAGCAATATTTCCCTATCATAATTCTGCTTATGAAGATGGATCTGCTTCTGGTCCAAGGCTTAGAGCTCAGAGCTTCCAGGCTGCCTGTCACCACCTGTCTGGCAGAGCTGACTGGGAACAAGGAGCCAAGAAACCTGAGAGCCATTTCTGAGCCAACAGTGAATGTTCCCAGGATCAATTTGTTTCAGATTTCCAGTCTGAAAGATTTCCTAACTTCCAGTGTATTTCTTTTCAGATCTATCTCACCTTAAAAATTACTGAAATGTCAGTTGTCTTCTCGTTTTTATTATAGAATGGGAAATATTTTCCATAGGCATTTCAGAATCTTCCCCAAGAAAGAAAACTCCAAGGATACAGCCATCCTTACTTACATCCTTACATCAGACAGCTGTCCATGAAGGGATTTGATTTCTTTCTACCTGCTCCTGGTTTGCTTCCCAGCTTCATTTCATTGATACAATTTCTCATTAAGTTAATAAAGTGAGACCCCAGGAAGACTTCTCATAGCTGCTCTATTTCTCTGATGCCAAAAGCCAGTAAAACGTCTCCAAACTTCAATTTTGCCTTTAAATAGTTCTCTGCAAGGTAACTCAATATTTCTAGTCCCCTTTGGCTATTAAACAGAGGCACAGAAAAGTGCTAAGAGTCGTCCCAGGACATAAATTAAGTAGAAAAAGACAACCAAGCCCTGAGTTCTGATCCACAGCCTCTTGCTCTCTCCCAGTGGAAAACATTCTTTCCTATGATGACTAAAAACATTGGGGTCTTCTGTGAAACAGACTGAGCTGCTGATTTTTGAGGTGAAATGACCAAGCCAGCATGGGAAATTGTGTAAGGGAACATAATACTCTCAGCTTCCTGAACTCTTGTACAATAAACAGCTGAACAACTTGTTTCCCACAGAGACACCTGTATTTTAGTAGCAGAGAAGAAATGATACATGCACACAAGTAGCTGTATTTGCTCTTTTTTTTTTTTTTTTTCCTGCAAAACACACTCATAGATATCCATATATGCACCAACATAAAATCCAGGCATAGATGTATGTATCTATCAAAGCCATTAAAATGAGGAGGAACTTTGATGTTGGACTCAGCATGATCTGAAAAAAATTGCTAATTACACCTCAGCAGAGCTGTGGGAATGAAGTGCAGGCTCTGTGCACAGCACTCCAGGCACAGAAAATGCAAAGATCTCTTTGGATGGAAGCTCAGGGCCAAGACTCTTCCCTCAAGATGCTTCCTCCCACCCATCACCTGCCCCCAAAAATGACCCTCCCACCTCTCCATTTGCTTCAATCTTGACCCTTTGCCTGAGCCTGTGCCACCCCACAATACTCACTCAGGATCACCACAACACCTGGCTACCTAATAATTACATTTTTTTGGTAACTGAAGTGCAAATCTATCTAAATAAGCCAGCAGGAGATGGCTGGGTGCTTTTGGCACTCTCATGAATGCTGACTCTTCAAGCAAAACATGTAAAAAAGACTAAGTAAACTAACAAGTTTCTAAACTCATTTGTTTAGAATGACAGGTTGACAAACAGTGTTATTTTCTTTTTTTTTTCTTTTTTTTTTTTTTTTTTTCTGGTTTTTTTTTTTTTCTGTTTTTTTTTTTTTTCACAAACAGCTTTTTATACCTCATAACCCAAAATAAGCCCTGACCCAGCTGCAGTGCCATGTTAAACAGTAATTACTCTATATAAGGCTGACCAAATGGGAATATTTGTGGGCCAGTGGAATGAAATTATTTTAGGAGTTACACAAACTTTGTCTGGGAGTGGTGAGAGTAGCTGTGGGCACTGTGGTGTACCTAAGAAACAAGTGGACACAGGAGGGTTTTTTTTCTTCCTCTTCCAAGCCTTCCCTAAAGCTCACTAGGTGACATTAAATGGCATTCCCACATTTCTGCCCCAAGGGAAAAGGACAAAAATAAAGAAGTAGAAGTGAGATGAGTTTACCCCTCTGTAAAAGAGGCTTCACTGGACACATTTTGAGATTCTCCCTCAACCTGGCACCCTGTCCCACCTGCTAACCCACACCCAACAAAGCAGGACTCTTGGAATATTTCATTACACTGGGGAGAAAAAAAAGGAAAAAAATAATCAAGCTTCATTTCCAGCTCTTCCCCAGCACTCAGGCTGTTTCACCAGGAGCTACTGTGCAGCATCACCACTGGGATGTCCAGGAGCAGGGATTTTCCTGGCTAGGAACAGTCACCAGCTCCTCTTTTCCAACCCAACCATCCCACTGCACAAATGGTTCCTCACCACTTCACTGCCAAACCCTTCACAGAGGATGTCCTAATGGCAAGCTGGAACTTTTTGAAGTTCCTACTTTTTTTTTTTTTTAATACACACTGCAGAGTCATTTTTCATCCTGTCTAGACTAAGGATGTGCTCATTCTCCTGATCTTCTGGCAAGGTTTGGGGCCACTGTCTCTGTTCTGCTGCTCCTAAGAGAGGAAGAGCCCATAAATCCAAACCTCCTCACCTTCTCAGATATTCAGTTCATCATTTCCAATTCCTGATTTTGCAGCAGGTGAGGCAACACAGCCTGCAGAGAACAAAAGCCCTGGAACCTGGGGCATGTCCTGCCTTGTGGGAGGGTGGGGATGTCTTGGGGGAATCCTAGAAGAAGAGGCTGACAGAGACACCAGAGTGGCAATGCTCAGTTCAAAAAAGCTGCAAAAATTAGTGGCATGCCATTCTGGTGCAAGTGGCAGTTTTCCAGTTTCCAAAATATCCCTCCTCCTTATGTCATGGTGAAAGAGAGCAAAAATGGAAAGTGGTTTAGCAAGTAGGAACATTGCAATTCAAAATAGAATCCAAGAGGATTAAAGCAAATACCCAGACTGTTCTAACCTGTGTTTATGGCCCAAATACTGTACCAATTCCTGTTATTTTCAGGGGTTTCTTCCTGTGTTGTAACATTCTCTTTGGGATTAAACTTGGACCACGCAACATGTGACTCATCTGACTTCAAGTCCCTGGGCAGGTTTTTAGGTTTTTAGATGCAGGTTTTTAGATCCTTGTCACTGATAACCTGTGCTGGAGCCTCAGAGCCCAGTGCCCCATGTTCCAAGAGGTTTCTGCTGAAGGGGTACTAAGAAAATGACAGCACTGCCTAACACACTCTTTTCATCCTTAATTAAGGACTTCAAAAATAAGTCGATTTTCTGAGCAGGATGGTGGATGAAAAATAAGCTAAAAACTGGTTTTAATGATCTCAGAAAAAAGTTCATTTCTGTGTCAAGTAGGAGCATCAACATCAACAAATTAGGTCCCCTAATTTTACTGACACAGAAGATGGAAAGAGTTCTCTGATATGAATAAGTAGCAGTAAGAATTTCAAAACCATCCATCTCCATGTCCATGTAAGTTTTTTTCAATTAAAAAAAAACCTTTTGCACAGTTTGACCCAATGCCAAGTGAAGCTGAAAGACTTAAAAAAAAACAAGCACAAAAAATGGACTTCAGCTTGAACCCTGGGTTCATACGAATGAAGCACTTATGTTACACTAAAAACATGGCTTAAGTATCCATTTTTAACTACCAACTGAATTGAAAACATTAACTCACACAAATCAATATTCCCTAAACAATAATTTTCCTCGAGAACATTTCTTCTTCTTTTGAACATAAACTCTTACCTAACATAACCCATTTAAAGTATTGTATCAGCAGAGTTCAGCAATTAGCTCTGTAATTTGTTTGCCTTGAGAGTATGGAAGGTTACATAGTGAAATATAAAGTGTGTGCTATAGTGAATGAAAACCTCTCTTTTAACAACTATTATCTTTCAAAAAGCCTGGGATAAGGGCCAGATTACCAAAACAAAATCAAGCCAGCTATTAGAGTTGCACTTGTACATCCAAAGTCCCCTGTTATTTCATCTGAGTATCCACTTCCAGTGCATCTTCAGGGGTTTTCAAATGTAATTGTTTATACATCATAGCCACTGAACAGAAAAATCCAATCTGAGGAATAGAGAAGCAAGAAAATGGGTACAAAGCAAACAAAGAAACCCTTTTTTTTCTCTGTACTTTTTTGCCAGAGAGCCATAACCATCCACTGCAACACTCCAGGCGTGTGAACTATTCCACCATGCCTGCCATTCCAGCAAAGCTTGATTAAAGCTTTTACTACTAAGGTACTAATTAAATAAAAGCCCTGGCACAGACACCAGGTGAAGCAAAGCACACAGATACTGCCAGGGCAAATTGCACCAGTGTCAAATGGCAGTGACAGAGCTGGGAGGGCAGTGAGAAACCTGAAGTCCTTGCCTTACGTGTTGCCTTCTAGACCAGACAGCCTTTGATGCTGCCCCAGAGGGCAAAATGAGAAGGAAAAGCAGCTCCCAGAGAAGGGCTGGATCCTCAGCAGACCCAAAGCAGTGAACTGGGTCCTTTCCACTGCTGCTTTGCCATTTTACATCAGTGACCTATATAAAGAAAACTAGCTTGAAGCAGCTAAGCAATATAATCTTGATTTATTCCAAAGACATTCTATTCAATGCTGTCACTTCTCTTTTACGTGCCAGCATGCAGGCTCAGGAGACAGACACATTTGGATGCTCTCAGCTGGGAATCATCTTCTTGCAACACTCCTAGATGATGCACATACTGTCTCTATTTGTGCTCACCCTTTCAGATGGCACGGTGCCCACCAAACAAGCTGATTAGCACTTGCCCTGGGCTAGCAAGGCAAGGCAATGGCATGTTTAGATCAGCAAACTGCATAACAATATAAATGTCATCTATTCTACAAGAAGCTTTGGCAGCATTTGCATCATTACATGTGTGTGCCAAAAAGAAACCCAAAGATTTGCAAAAGAAAGACAGGCATGGGAATTGCCAGCCCTCCTGGTTGCCAAGAAGAGTACTGGGTGCCTCATTATCATCCCCAAGGACCATCTACTGGGTATCCCATTGTAATGCAAACGCTATTGGTACATATATCTCTCTATCTATATATCTCCTCTTTTTTTTTTAGCCAGGCTCATAAGCAGAAAAGGAACCACAAGCAGCAGGTCTGGCACAGTTCAAGGCATGATCTGTACACTTGCCCAGAAAAGATGGCATCTGGCCTGAACAGAACAGCCCTGGGTGGTCACTAAGTGGTTGTGCAACCTCCCAGCTGAGGGGGAAAGCTGGAGCAATCCCCAGCAGATACAATGGGATAAGGATCCTGAATTTGGGACACGAGTGCACACCAGGTTTCCCATGGCCTGGCAGGGATGGTGGCTGCAGACCTGTGTGACAGTTCCTGCTGAGCAAATGTCAGTGCCATTATCCCAGTAAGCATCCATCTTTGTGGTCTTCCCAAAAAAACCAAGGGCTGAAGGGGAAGGAAAGCTGATCCATGCCTCCTTGTCAGCAACAGGGACTTTCCAGGACTGCTGGGCTCAGCATTTCTGTGAGTGCTGCTGAATTCTTTAGCAGATGTGACAGGGTGCAGAAAGAGGAGATACAGAGAAGAAAAGATGTGTGAAAAAAAAAATAAAATCCTGTCAGACAAAGGTAGGAAAGGCACTTCTGAAGGTGAGCAGAGAAACATCACAGCCTGGGATGCTGAATGGAGTAACACACCAGGAACTGACTGCATTGGAGATACAGAAATAACAGGGCACTGAAACAAATTCAAGGAATGTACACTGAGTTTCCCAGGGCTTTCTCCATTCTTCTCACACACTAAGAACAGTGGCAGAGCTGAAGGTAAAAACCTTCAACCCTCCTCTGCTAATTAACCCAACAGCCTGAGGCAGAGCTCTGGAGTCAGCCAACAGATTCCTCCTAAAGCAAACCCAGGAGCTTTCTGCAGAATTCATAGGCATCCCAACCCAAATGCTTTATCCTGACTTCTCTTTAATGACTGCTATTTACTTTATCAGAGTTTCGTTTTCATGAGAAATATATAATCCACTTGAACTACCTCTTTCTCCATCCACTGTTCTCTGAGACACTGCTCCATTCCTCTTGTAACCTCATTGCATTTCAGTCTCATTTTACAAGTCTTTGGTTAATGGCAGAACCACAGCACAGACAGTAAGACTGCAGTGACTCTCCTAAGGAGATTTTTGCAAAGTGTCACTTAGCATTAGATTTCTATTGGAAAATGAAGTTTTTTTCCTCATGTTAATGAAAATTAGAGAAGATACTTCCTATTTCTAATATTAAAGTGAAGCCCTTAACTTTTCAAGACTCCTTAGTCATGCCCTTCTGCTACAGCACATCCCTCCTAAATTCATACTTCCAATACTTTCTGTTAA
Source organism: Heliangelus exortis (assembly GCF_036169615.1). Classification (NCBI taxonomy): domain Eukaryota; kingdom Metazoa; phylum Chordata; class Aves; order Apodiformes; family Trochilidae; genus Heliangelus; species Heliangelus exortis. The sequence continues at coordinate 2,915,420 of NC_092447.1, forward strand.
TGATTTCTTTAACTTCTGAAAATAGAAATCAGTCTGAAACACTTTGGTTTGGTTAGCAGTATCCAGATGCATTAAACTTCCATTACATAAGAGGATTTGTACTTTAGAATAAAGTTTTCAGGAGGGAAATATTTACAAGATTATGAAATATGGCTGGGGGAAAAAAAAAAAAAAAAAAGAATGTTGGAACATATCCATCAATATTTCAGTATAAATTGTTGAAGCACCAGAATTACATGGTGCAATTACCTTCCAGAATGTATAGCTCCTAGCACTGATCTTTACATTTAGCAGAAAAGACAGTTTAATACTTAGTAAATGACTGCTAATTAAGATGTTGGGGAAAGTTCTGTCATAATTCAATGATGAAATTAAGGCACCTTGTGCATTTGTTTAAGAAGTCTCTGCTGCTCTGACTCTTAGCAGATTTTTAGGTGGCCTTTTACATGACATACTTGCCAACATAAAACTTTATACAAAGTCTTATTCTTTCTGACTCTTGACCAAAGACCCATTTGGGGCTCTCAACAGCCCATGAAATCTTTAACCCAGTCAGAGGGATTCAAGACAAGCCAGGCACCTTCCAAGAAAGCATGATGGAAAAGGACTTGGATTTGGGGGGTTTTGAGAAAAAACAATTAGAAACAACTCTGTAATTTGTCACAGTCATTAATATTTCATTTATTTGAGGGGGTTTTGGTGTTTTTTCCCCCGTTACGTTCTGCCTTTGCAGAAAGAGTTCCTAGTGGTCTATCCATGGATCCACCTATTTCCCAAAGTGGTTTTGAGGAATCAGTCTGGAGTTTTTAATCACACACAAGGTCCATTTCTGGCGTGTGTATTTAAGATGATAAACAGGGCAGGTTTTGCAATGGTAATGGGGGACATATGAAAAGCCCAAACAAAGAATCCCATTGACATCGCTGTGTTTTGGATCAGGCCCACTGTGAATCTGAAGACAGAATAAGAAGCAGGATGGCTATTCCCTTTCCAGTAAATATGCAAAGTTCTCTCCTCACATACAATGGAAACAGTTTTACCCTGGTGTAGATCATAGTCCATGGATAATCAGCCCCCTATTCACTTCCCCAGCTTTGCGGAAGCGTAATCAGGAAAGCATTATGAAGAAAAACCTGCCCTGCAGGGATAGACTTGCTTTAATAATGTTTATGACTTGTCCATATTGTATTTGTGTCTGGAAGTTGATTTCTGGGGTTTTCCCACCCTTCCCCCACTCTCTGCCCTAAAGACAATCTGCATCCTCCACCAGGGTACAGCAGGGACAGATGGACTCAAGGACTTTACCTCTCTGTACACTCAAGATCACATCCAGAAATGATGTTTGACATCCCCCAAGGCACAGGTTAAAGCTCACCTTCTCCTGGAGTGGTCTAAAAACAAGCTCATGCTTCACAAATGAACTGAAAGGGACTGAAAGTGCAACACCTATCCTGGGCAGCTGCTGACCTCCTGTCACACTTGTCTTGCAAACAGTCCAGATTCATGCCACAGAGAGCAATAATAAAAGAAAATTATTGAAGGCTTCCCCCGTATCTGCCAGGCTCACAATTTTTACTGAGCCTTACAAATGTGTCATCAATACCTGTTCTTTTAAAGCCATCAATCTTAATCACCTCAATCCATCATAGCAAACAAATCCCAGAGAGGAACCAATCTGCAGAGCAATTGCAGGAAGACAGGCTGTGAGAAAACCCAGGCAGAAATCTGCTTTGTCTGTGTCCTCTCAGACACATTCTGCAGGCAGAAATCTGCTGGGTTTGCTCTTGCTGTTTAATTCCATCCTCATTTCACTGCTGGCTTCTGCAAAAGCTGCCTCAAACTTCCCCATTTTCCAATGTTTTCAAGAGCCACTGAACATTGGAGCTTGATTTGGCTTGCATGGCAGATAAATGTGATGCCAGTCAAAGGCTGCACTGAAGCAAAATATTCAGGGGAGAATATAAATAGGAATTGAGAGGTGCTAGAAATTTCTTGGGGTTTTTTGCTATGTTTCTCTGTTGGCAAAGAGCTCTGACCCACACTAATGAATGGCTGATAACCAACCTATGAAAATTTGCAGGGACCACTAATTTTGGGGGTGCCTGCCTGCTTAGATCCTAAACTAACTGCTTCCAGGGGTGGCTTCAGACACAAAACCTTCAGACATGTCCCCATCCTGGGGGGCCACTGGCTTCTTCTGGACTCCTCAATGCTCAGCACTCAAAAGCAGAGCAGAGCTCATTTGAAGACAAACACCCCAAAATGAGACAAAGCCACCTTTACCATTTTTAGATCCAACCTGTGTGGAAGCACGGAGTAAACTTTACTTTACATTACTTTACTTCATTAAAATAATGAAGCTTGGGCTCCTCGAGCTCCTGTTCTGTGCCTCCTTCCAAACCCATCACATGAACACTGCAGAGCTTGACCTGCCCCAAGCAGAGGTTGCAACCAAAATGAGGAATAAAGATTTTGGTGATGGCCTTGGGGCAATTCCCTGGCTTCTGCAAGGAGATGTCACCTGCAGTGGCTCTGGTGACCTCAACATGCCCCATGTGCAGGTGGAGGGGAGCATCTCTGCACCTCGTGCCTCTCAGCTGCACTGGTCTTAAATCTTTGTCCTGTTTTCTAACCCCAAGGTTATTCTAAAAGACATAAAATAAACCAGAAAGTCATGTTTTCCCTCTCCTGTGCATCACTCAGCACCTACATTTGTCTACAAGAAAAGCCCTGAAAGCCACGAGGTTTCTTTTTTATTTACCTCTTTTATCTTTGCTTATTTTCTACGAAGAAAAGTAACCCAACCTTGGTTTAGTATAAACCTAGCAAGAAACAAAAACCCTCTTGAATTCCTCTTCATTATAAATGGATTGTCAATGTGTTAAATAAATCAGTGAAAATGGAAATCCAAAAATAAATAGCCATCCTGCTGTTGCTATGACAACTCAAATTTTTTACCTGGACAGAGATTTTATGTTTCACAGTTAGTAATCACTGAAAAGGAGGGTCACATTTTTTTAAAAAATCCTGGCACATTTCACCACCTACCCCCAACAGAAAAAAGGGATTATTTTGGTTACTTTTTAGCAAATGAAGGAAGATCAAAGAGAGGAGCTATTTTTCATTCCAGACAGGAGAGGGGAGATACACATACCACTTACAACACCACAGCTCAGAACATCTACTCAGCTCACAAAGGAGGGAGAGCACAGAATATTACAGCAGGATTTCAAAGGCTTTAATGTGGCCTTGCTATGCAAAAAGCACAGCATGTAGAGAGTAAGATTAACATAGCTTAAAACCATATTTTGGCTCACACATTCCAGTGATTTGCCTATGGTAAAACCCAACATCATCTCAGGATGTCAGCAGGGAGTAAACATTTTGCAACTTGTGCCATCATTCATGCCAGTGGAATGTGTGTCTCAATGACCCAGCAGTCATTTAATACACTGCCTAGTCCTTAAAATAGGAGGAATCAACCCAGTTCCTTCCAAATCCATGGCTGGGGAAGACCCAAAGCACTGAAGAATCAGAGCCACTCACTAAAGTGGAATTAAACTTCTGGGTGAGATCTGCCACGTGGGATGGGAAGAAATTCTCTCATCCTCTGGGATGCTGGAGGGAAATTCAGCAGAGAGGGAAGAGGAGACCCCAGGTGTTAGAGATCTTGGAGCTGGTTTCACCTGGGAATCCCTCAGAAAAGTCACATAAAGGGCTTTAACTTCATCCTACCCAAAGCTCCTTGTCTGGAGGCTGGGGGTGGATTCACTAAAGGGGTCAGAGCAGAAAACACCAGCATCTCTTGGCTGCTACACATTTGCAGCAAGTTCCTTCACCCCAGGAGGTAACAGTAAAAAAAAAAAAAAAAGTCCAAATTTCTAAACAGCTCCAGAATTCAAAACACAGCTAAAAAAAAAAAAATATCTTGAAAATAATGTCACCTTGGTATGTTTCCATTGGCCAATTTCTCCCTAAAAATGTTTACAGTAATAAGATGAATTTTCAAAACAACCTTGGCTTGACCAAAATATTTTCTTCAGCTTGAAACTTCCTCACTTCCAAAGAAACACTGAGAGCCAGGGGTAGGGAGGAAGCAGCACAGAACCAAGCTGAAACACCTCCATAAAACAGCATTTCCCACCAAAAAAAAAAAAACTTTTCGTCAGAAAACGTCTTGACCTGCATTAGGCAGAAGGAATGAAATCAAAATGAAGTAAAAATCCAGCCTAGTGGGAAAAAATAAATTAAATTAAATGCTCCCCAAATCAGATATGATATCCCCAAATCAGATACAATATCCCCAAATCTCCCAGAATCATCCACAACACATCTGGCCAGGACAGGTATATTTGACAACCAAATGTTTGCCCAGTTTCCTCACCCGTGTCTGCTCCTCCCAACCCAAGTCTGTACCCATTTACTTTTATTTTCTATCAATATGCACACACACATATGCACACACACTGGGATTCTGAAAGTGCTCTAAACAAATATGGGTGTTTGCATCCTGCCTTGCCCGAAAAGCAAAGCAGCCTGTTCAAGCAGCAGCCACTGAAAGCAAGCATTCAATTCTACTCAGAGGCTCGTTTTCCTCTAAATGGGCCTCTCAGACTCAGTGACAACTCTGAGCTGCCTGAGAAAAAAAAAAAAAAAAACAACACTGGAATAAGAAAAAAAAAAAAAAAAGGAACCTATTTTCCAGTGCAAAGTAATCCCTGTTCCATTTTCCATTGCCATGGCACCAGACATCCGTCTCTTTCTTTCATTGACCAGACGAGGTCCTCCTCAGCCCCTAGCTTCTTTTAGCAAAAAAAAAAAAGAAATGTTGTTTTGGGGGGTTTTTTTAGGTTTTTTTTTTGTTCATGTGTGTGCCTGAATTTGTTTCCTTCGTAGGAAAAGGAGTCATTAAAGTATTAGTTTAGGTTGATTGATTCTTCAGGGACAGAAGAGGGTTCTGGGGCTTTGTAATCTCTGCCATGATCTCCAAACAGAGGCTCTCCAGCATGATACAATATTGAAATTATAAAAGGAAGATTCAGGCTCAGAAAGCCAAGGAACAGTTTGCAGGCTGGAAGTCAAACCTCTGCCCAAGAGTCTGTGATTTCTTCAAGGTGGAGTGAGCATCAGTGAAACAGAGTATAATGTAATCTCTTTTTCTTTGAACTTGAGAGCAGTGCATACATGTGGTGTGATTCTGAAATGCCCTTTACCATGGCAGCAGCTGTGAACCTGGCTGCAGATTGCAGCAAAACAGGAGGAGAAAAGCAAAACACAATAACTGAGTCAGCTTAAAATGAAAAAGGCAAGGGGAAAAAAAAAAAATGAACAAAACACAATCTATGGCCAAAGAAATACCAGTGTAGAGGGAACCCAAACCACCTTAGCTCTGCCTGTATTTCTGTAAGGAAAGGCAACACATTTCCAGCTTCTTTGGGTAAAGAGAGTGGTGAAGCAGTGCTGGGTAATGACTCAGCATCTGTTGCTTTGTTTCAGTGGATTTTGGTGTTGGGTAAGTTTAAAAACACACCTCTGACTGCATCTGAAGCTGTGATTTGCCCCATATGTGGGGGACATTGCAGGTGCTCATTTTTTTCAGAAGCAACTCAGCACCTTGGGAGAATCAGGCTCTTTAGTGGCAAAAAAAGAAAACACCCCCCCAGCAGAACAGAGGCTTTGCTCTGAGGGGAAGGGAACCTGTGCTTACTGATGGGTGTTGTAGGGAAAACAAAAGAAAAATTCTCCCTCCCACAGAAGGCTACATCTTGGGCTGCAATTCCTGTGGCTTTTTATTAATGAATAATTCTAAATCACCACCCTGCGTGCCTTCCCTCCGACAAGAGGCCTGACAAGACAGATGGCTCAGAATTGCCTAATGCCACGCTTCACCTTTTTATTTCATAAAAAAAAAAAAAAAAAAATCAATTTTCCAGGGCATCTGCAGACCAGTGCAGGAGGAAGGAGAAAAAGGGAGCAAATGTAGATGCAGCTCACACACCAACTGAGCTGCTGCACACACCCCCTGGATTGATTCCCCGTGGCTCCTGCAGTCTGATCAATTTTGCATTCAGTGCAGCTCTGGAGTGAATTTATTACTCCTCGGAAACTTCCCAGCAGAAAAGGGAGCTGGATCCACTCTGGCAGAGCTGGGGTTTCAGTCAGACATCTCCTGCAGTCCCCCTGCAGCTTCTGACTCCTCCCTTGCTCCGGTGCTTCCCCCCAAGGTAAGAGGCCATACCATATACCATTATATATATAAATATATATATATATACACATACACACCATTATATAAAATAGCATTAGAGCCAAAGAGAAATCTGAAATTTCAAGGTAAAAAAAACCAGCTCTAAAGCCATGGGTAGACAACAGAATTTAGCAGCTTGTCCTTCTCCAGGCTGCAGCATCCTGAGTCCTTCTTTAGGCAGTGGTGTTGGCTGAGCCAAGTTCTCACTCCCTGCTGTCCCTCACCTGATCCCAAGCTCATCTTCCTCTCTCAGACATGCTGGGACACAACACAGTAGCCAGACCTCAGCTTTTTCCCTGAGAGGGCTGTCAGGCATTGGAATGGGTTTCCCAGGACAGTGGTGGAATCACCATCCCTGGAGGTATTTAAAAGGCATCTGGACCTGGTCCTTAAGGACATGGTTTAGTGCTTATGGTGTTGCCAAAGGTTGGACTGGATGAGCTTGGAGGTCTCTTCCAACCCAAACCATTCTGTGATTCTGGGACTGAAGACCAGCAGGTCCAACATCAAGGGTCAGTTACTGGCATCATGGCATTTCCCAGTCACTGTATGGCACTGGTGCCCCATTACCCCACAAATTTTGATACTTAGAGGGCCAGACACAGCAAGAGGAAAAGGGAGGAGGAGAAACACAGATAAAACACACAGCAACAAACCCAAGACACTCTGTGTCCCGATCATTTACCAATCTGCAGCCCATAGCCAATTCCTCCCACCCAAAGATCCAAAAGGATCCTTTTCTTGGACATGTGGGTGTGAAGTTACCTTGCAATGTTCTGGGTGCTTTGGCATTTACATCTCTCCCACTCCAGCAAGGAAAAGATGTCTCCCTGGGTTGACACAACTGTGAAACTGAGCTCTGTCTGACACTTCCATGTGTGATAGAAGCACATGGAGAAAACCAGAAGAAACTTTCTATGATTGGGCTTCATTTCAGGGTCAGGATTTCTAAGGCCCTAGGAAATAGAGGCTGTTTTTGTATTCCAGGAAAATCTGGGCTCTGGGAAGATTCTCTGGTTCATTTCACACACAACAGTGGTTTTAACATCCATGTTCACTTTTTTGCTCCATGTGCAACCAGAAATTACAGTAAAATTCAGCCCAGGAGGGAAGAAAGAAAAGACTGTTCACCTCATCACCCTCCCAGAAAAGGATGGATAACAGCAAGGAAATGCTGCTTCCTCAAGCTGGGGGTGGGGGAGCTTCATGTGCTCACCCTTCACTTTGAGTTCTCTCTTTCAGTTTAAACCCAGCCTGTAATTCAATGCCTTCCCCAGAAATATTTTCCTTCCTCCTTTAAAATGTCTGGGTAGAGGTTATGAACTCCAGGGTGATTTCTGCTGCAAAAAGGAAGAGGAGTATGATGGAGCAAGATGGCAGATGTCAGACAATTAGTCAGGAACATGTCTGTAGCTCAATGACCTTTATGATTACACTCAGTTGCTGGAAGATTAAGTTTGGATATGTATATAAAGTTGGCTGCTTATTCCTACCTCTGCTCTGAGCCAAAAAAAAAAAATAAATCTCAGTACTGACACCCATTGCAATACTCCAAACCCAGGAGTTTCAACCTTGATCTCCCTTTTCACTTTCCAACACTCCCATCCTGTGATGGATTTGCTCTTTACTCCCAAGACTGTCCCTGGCAGACAGAGCAGGCACCTGATGTCAACTTTTTTTGCCTGTTGTCTGCCTGTGCCTCACACAACCCCTCCTGAGGATGCTCCACGCCTGACCCTAACCTGCCCTCCACCCTTCAGGGTTTTTTATCCAGCCAAATCAAACTCCAAGCAGCACCAAATCCCAGTGGCAGCATTTTTACCTCGGCTTCTCATAGGAACAAAGGAGGACAGGAGGTGCCAGACAGGGGAGGACCAGAGCCTCCCATTGTCAGCCCTGCAAGAAACACTAAAAACAGAGGCAGAGCAAATCCAGCTCCACACCGACCCCAGCTCAGCTCCCTTAGCAAACGAGTTAGGCCGGGGTGAATCTGATCCACGGCAAAAATTCCATCCTCCTAGGTCATTCCAAAAAGCTCTTTCACCGGGATGAGGAAAACGATCCCCCCTGCAATGGGATTTGCCCAAGTCCTATTGTCTCTCCCAGTCTGCAACGCTGCCTGCCTGCCAGAAGAGGGGGATCACAGACAGTACTGACAGAAAGGGGACTTTAGCACCACAATCGGGTTCCCTTCAGCAAATTTTTTAATTAATTTAATTTTTCCCTTTCCCCCCGGTGACAGAAAATTAGTCGGAAAAAAAAAAAACCCAACAAAAAACCAACCCACCTCCTTTCCAAGAATGGGGAGTGACATGGGAACAAAGCTGCAGTCAGTGAGGTAAGGTGGTAACACAATGATTTATTGGGGGGGTAGTAGGAAAAGCGTGGGTTTGAGTTAAAATAAAGTAAAATAAACTAAAAAATATTAAAAAAAAAATAAATATTTTCGTTCCTGAGAGAAGTTAATAATGGAACAAAACCAAATAATAACCAAAGGCTTTTGAGCAGCTTTTATGGACCTGATTTAGGTTCCAAGCAAAAAATTGTAATGTATGCTGACAAACAGAGCCTGGCTGCAGTGAGCTAGTGCAGAAATCAAAGCTTTTCCTTCGTTTTTGGGAGAAATATAGCAATCTAGAACACGGAAGGAACTGAACAGAAACTTTACTAGCACCACCTGAAGTGGGGAAGAACCCAGTCCCTGGATTGTCCCAGATTTCACTTACCTCACAAGCAGTAAAATTCTTAAGATATAGCATTAGAGCCAAAGAGAAATCTGAAATGTCAAGGTAAAAAAACCAGCTCTAAAGCCATTGGTAGACAACAGAATTTAGCAGCTTGTCCTTCTCCAGGCTGAGTCCTTCTCTAGGCAGTGGTGTTGGCTGAGCCAAGTTCTCACTCCCTGCTGTCCCTCACCTGACCCCAAGCTCATCTTCCTCTCTCAAACATGCTGGGACACTGCATAATAAACAGATTCCAGCTTTTTCAAACCCCTCAGAAGCCTCCTCAGAAGATACTCCAGTGCCCTAAATGCACCTGGAGAATTGCAGTGCTATTGACAGAGAGGGCTCTCACTTTGGGTTCCAGTGATTTATCTTTTGGGATTGGGAGAGGGAAAATGCATAACTCAGCAGATGCTGGCAGAAGAGAGAAGTGGAACAGGCACCCAAATCCTCTGGGCTGCCACACAAATCCCTGCCACAGTCTGTAACTTTTTTCCCCATCCCTCCTAGCAGGTGGGTGCAATGCATCACCACACATTAAATGAACAAAAAAAAACTCTTCAGACATTGTGGTCCTGATCCTCTACTGATGCAAACCAAACCTCAAGAGGGCTGTATGCTGATTTAGCCAAGGTGGGGCTCAGGTTCTTCCCCAAAACACTAAAAAAAAAAATAGAATCTATTTTCCTGGCTCACAGAAGAAAGAAGGCAGCTTCAGAAAGAACCCAGCCAGACCCCCAGGGAGAAAAAAAAAAAATGCTAAAGCAAACCAGGCTCCTTCTGGTGTTCAGAGCAGACTGGGGGTTAGGAGGGGGGGTAAGTCTGGCCCAGGAAGGGCTGGGACCTGGGACCCCCCGGGCTGGACGGGGCACACCCTGAACAATTGGATGAGCAATCTTTGTCAGGAACAAAAGACATCTGGTGAGTAAACCAGGAATTGACTCAGAGCAAGGACAAAGCCAGACAGCATCACATGACAGCCCAGTCTGTTCCAGCAAGATGCCAGGGTCAACGGCAACTAATGCACCCAATAAGTCAAGAGGAATCAATAATGCTAAAGAACTCAGTGTCTTCTGGATGAGGCAAATCAGTGCAAATGCAGTTAAAATGCTGCAGCCTGAGAGCTGATTGAAGGCCACCGTGTGACAAGGCAGCCCTGGCAGCCTCAGGTTCCCACAGCTGCAGGAAAATGTCTTTCTAAGCTTGATCCATTCAGGAGGCAGGTGGATGTTTGTTATCCATCTTTTTTTTTTTTTCTGAGAGAGAGAGAGAGACCTAAAACGAGAGCACGGAGACCCTGGGTTTTTAGAAACACAGACATTGTGCCCACGCAAAGAAGCTGTTTAATAACAAACCTCCCCTTTCCAAACCACCCCCTCACCCTTCAAATATATTTTAGCTTTTAAGCACTGCCTGGGCAGTTGTTATGAGTACACTCAAAATAGGTGGAAAAAGAAACACAAGCCTCCCCAGATCATTCCCCTACTAACCAGCCAACAATACAGATGTTGCAAGTAGAAAAGGATGTGCCACGGGGAAAGCCTGAGCCTAAAATCTGGCAGGGTCCTTGTTCAAGTCCCCCAAATGCCATCATGCTCTGTTTCACTTCGGGTCAGGTCACTTAGCCCCCTCCCTGCCTCAGTTTCCCATTTGTAAGACAGGACACCACCCCCTCACTCTGCCTTTGGGATGCAAAATAGGGCACCCCCTGATATTCCAGTAATATGGGCCAGAGAGAACCTACATTTACATGAGAGGAATTATTAGATGGTTTAACCCAGTTATTAACAAATCATTTAATCAAAGTTAACCACAACTGAAGAAATTATCAAGCTCGTATTAGCTCATATTTCAACAGGTCCCTGTCTCTCCCCATGGCAGACCTGGCATGCAGATGATATTGATTCATCATTAGGCAAAATGGCTCATTTATTTCAATCTCTCTTTCTGAATTGGCAGGAGATATCCCAACTATTATCCTCAAAGGTAACACTAAGAACAAACATTCCCTCCTTACTTTGGATTGAAACTGGGACTCTATCCATCAGGGAAGCAAGCTCAGCTCCTCACTTAGTAACTTGTCTGCCCACCTGTAATTCAGCACAATGATTTCATCCCTGTATATTGAAAAAAAATGAATATTGATTTTCCCTTAATAAATCTCACAAAGCTGTGGAAAGATTACATGCCCCCTGGAAACGTTCTAAAAACTCTGAAATTCATTATGTTTCATACTTTGGGATTTTTTTGAAGCTAGTTTTTCCTTCTAAACCCACTTGCTCCAGTTGAGGAAGCTTGCAAAGTCCACAATACTTAAAAAGTTTCATTTTCTACTTTTTAACACTTCTTCTTTGCAGCTTTCTGGACTTGTTCAACAGCTGAGTCCACCCTGGCAATTCCTGGAACTGTAATGTGAATTTTATTGGTGGATGGCACAGCACTGCAGGGAAAACCACAATCCAAAATACATGAATGAATACTAACCAGTTCAACCCAAGAAATCCAGGAAAGGGAAATGCAGAGGGAAGGCACCACTCAGCAATCCACATCTAAGCAAGCAACTGAATAGAAGTGACCTGAATCAAAGAGCAACAAAAGAGCAGCACAGCCACCTTACCACTTTCCCTGGCATCTCCCTCTCAATCATCTAAATGGTTCATTTAACCTATTCCTAAGTGCCTCTGTGGAAGAAAATGCAAATTTTTATGCAAGTAAAAATGACTCATCACTTAAGCAGGAGGATCTGAACCTAAGTCAGCATTTAAGTTAAAAGTGAAACTGATAACTCAGATAAGTCAGAAAGCCAGGAGCAAAGATGAGTATACATCAAAGAGTGGTAGAAAAACCACATCTTTAACATGTTAATGAGTGCCAGAAAGTCATGTCTTGGCCTGACAGAATACACAGTTCAACACAGAGTCCTGCTACCATCACAGAAAGTAATACAGAAAACCAGCTTTATCCAACCTGCAGTTCAAAAAACCCTGCAAAAAAACCCCCAAAACCTCCTGCAAAGGCTGGAGTGCAGGGCAGGAGATCTCCCCCATCTGATTTCCCATTTCTCCATTAGTTCCACCCACCCCCAAACATCATGAAGCATGGCTGGGCTTGGCCATCCACACACCATTTTCTACCAGCTATTTCTAGCAAGTGGAATTCAGGACTTGCAGGTAGAGGAAGGCAGATGAAAGCTTCTCTGCACTCCAGACATAACAAAGCACAAAACACTGCATCCAGGCTTTTATACAGCAGGAGAAGAGATGGAATTAGGAATTAGGAAAGATAATACCACAGAGACCCCACCACTCCTTTGAGCTCTGTAAAGCAGCCAGGTGAAGCATTTCAGGATGAACAGGGCTAAGCGTGGATATGATTGTTATTATTTATTATATAACATCCCATACTGCTGCTTCAATTCACCCACAACCACCTCCTGGAGCACTGGCACTGTCACTCTGTTCTTATGTTGTCCTAGTTTTCCAGCTTTCTTCTATCCAGGTAAATATAGAGGCCCCATCTCTGAAGCAGCTGAGTACCTATTATATCCTGCTGGTTCTCCCTTGCACTTATCCTATTATGCTATTACAGCTGGTGTAGGGTCGTGTGTTTTCTGTTTTCTGACACAATATTGTGGGCCCAATTCCCCCCTCACTATTACACTATATAATAAGGGTGAGACACACAGGAGTGCTGGTAAGAGCCCTTCAGGTGGCAGGAGTCAGGGCTACAAAGGGTTGGGCTGCTCTCACTCACCAGGAACCAGGATCTGCTTATTCCCACGGATCCTGCTACTCCTTCCACTTATAGAGAAACTACCATTTTATATAAAAAGCCTTGTTTGCAGTTCCAAACAAGGGAAAGCTAAAGGAGGTGGTTTACCTGTGAGCACAGGTACAACATGCAGGAGGAATGAGCAGAGATTCAAGATGTGGTGACAGTGAAGGCTTCAGCCTTTCATCTCTGCCTGAACAAAATAGAGTGCAGGCAATAAGTGTGACCTGCAGAATTATCACACAGTTCCTGAGACCCATCCCATAAATATCCAGGGCTTATTATTGCTGTTAGGCCACATGTGGAAGGTACCAAGCATGACTGAGTGGTAATTTACTAAGCTCACCATCACCAGAGAGAAAAAAAAAAACTTTGAAAGCAATGGGAATTAATTCCCTCAAATTAATACCATCCTCTGAGCTGAAGCATATGTTATTTCCAAGAACAGTGTAGATTCCTAAATCTCTTTTTCAAATTGCTGCTCTTAGGGATTCAGCTATGGTCACAGAGAAAAGCTGCTGCAGGGCTACCCCACCCAGACCTCAGCTGCTTCAATTCCAAGCCTTGGCAACAAGAGCAAAGGTCCTGGACCAAGACTGACATCATGGACAAGGATTAATGAGCATATTTTTGTCCTATTTAAAACTACCAAATGATTGCCAAATAGCATAATTATCGATTAGTTAGGGCCTTTTTTTTCCGATATCTTTGGGGTTTTTTAATAAGGTCTATAATAAGAATATAAATTATATAATAAATATTATGCTGTAGTTGTATTCTCTCTTAAAGCTATAGCTACCCTGCTTATCAGAAAAAAAAAAAAAAAAAAAAAAAAAAAAAAAAAAAAAAAAAAAAAAAAAAAAAGGGACATAAAAGCCAATGAAGAGCAAATTCTGCTTTTGGGTTCCTTTTCTGACTTTTAAAACAGGCTCTTCTAATCTGTCTTCAGTGTCACTGATAGAGGGGAAAAAAACCAACAAGGCTAATTCTTAATTCTGAAGAATATAAAAGCTGCTGAGCCTAAGGGGACCAGAAGAGCATTAGAAGAAACTGTAAAAGGGAAGGAGGGAAATCTGTGGTACTCAGGGGCTTTTGGTGAAATCAGCACTATCCCTGAGCTCAGAGGATTATCTGCATTGAGATCATGCTATAAACTAAATAAAATAATATGAAAGTCCTTCATAATTTCAGTTAAGTTCTAAGTCAATTAACCACCATCTGTCAGGACCAGACTAAGTCAGGGAACAGGCTGAGGTGTTCTTCTATCTCTTCCTGGGAATGGTCTTGAGGACTAAATTAAAACATGGCTCAACTCTCTAGGAATCAGCTGAATCAGCTTCCATGAAGCTAAACCCTTCTCAGATAAGATTCTTAAGAGGAAAATAGCTTTTTTTTAGTAAAGACTGCCTGGATTTGACCAAGATTTGACTGCTGTAAAAGATATTAGATCTTGTGTTATTTCATGAAGTCCTCCTGGTGGCAGTGACCTGTGTAGAAAGCAGAGTCATTGCCCTCAGTCACCCCAGAAACCAGCTGTGTTTGGCCATGGTTCCAACCATCCCATTCTAGGTGAGGATGCAGCTCAACACTCTCAAGAATTTTTGCCACAAACTCTGCAAGCCTAGTGAAACACCACATCTGAAAAAAACTGGACCTTACAGGGATTTCCTATTTTTTTGCTTCTGGTTTGCACTTCTGGTCAGCATCAGTCAAGCTTTTCCTAAAGCCAAAATCTGTTCTAACCAAATGCACCAAGCTTTGAACTTCATTGAAACCATCCAGGGGGCATCAAGAACAGATTCATAACTTACATTAATTTCATAACTTGAGCATCTTGCTTTTGTTCAACAGGTCATGTGGCAAGCATAGCCATATAAACTGAAGAGCAAAATCTGCACTGCATTTTAACTGCAGGATTCAGTAAAAGCACAATGAAAAATGCAGTTATAAAACTCTTTGTTGGAAGAGCAGAGATTTTTAGACTTAACTACAGCAAATGCCAGTTTCCACAGCTATCCTGTCTCCTTTTGATTCTTTCTTTATTTTCCACTTCCTTACACTTTGGGAGTGCTGTGTGTCACTGGGATCCACTTTCCACAATATTCTATATCCCACTGTAACCACTCTAATATCCTTGTTTTATAGCTTGTAGTGGAATGTCCCACTGAACTGAAATGATGCTGAAATGAGAGACAAAGCAGTGACAGACAAGAATTAGGTTTACTGCTTCTACCTCCCTTGCAATAAAACCAGTCAGCATCATAATCAATGCCCAGCTTTATGGTGGCTTAGTTCAAGAAGACATCTAAAGTCACCTCTTCTTCTAGTCAGCCTCTAATGTCACAGAAACAGAATAATAGTAATAGTTCATAAGCTTTTGATCTCCAAATGTGCAGCCAAGGGCTTTTTAGCTTGCTAGTTTGTCATAGCTCCCTTGCCCAGCTACCCTGGGACTGCACCAGGACCCCCAAAGCTAACCCAATAATTCTTTACAGCCTGAGCTGTGGGGTCAAAGTCTGAGACCCAAGACAGACCCAGTTCCTCTGAGATTTGAGTGCTCAGGGGATGCTCAATACCCACCAACATCCCTATTGAGCTTCCTATGATGACTCCAGTGCTGGGCAGAATTATTATATCCAGGTCAATTATATCTTGACCTAGAGTTGGGGGACCTCAAGTAAGTCCCTATTAGTAGCACTGTGTCACAGGTCTGAGCTGACTCCACCAGACCTATTGCTCCTATGTATCCCAGTGCTGTTCCAGGGACTGAGATCAGCTCAGGACCTAAAAAATCCTAAAGCACATAATCAGCCAGGCTGGTCTTGCTCTGAGCATCTGAACTCACCCCTCTGCAGTTTGTTTTCTGTGTTATGTTTCTATATTTCTACATAGTCTACATGTTTGTTTTCTGTGTGTTTCTATACGTTTGTTCTGTATGTTTTCTATATGTGATCTCTATGTTCTCTATATGCTACCAGTGAGAGGAACAGGCAGCTGGTGGGTTCAGGGGACAGCTCCAGCTCATGAGGCAGAAAATTTGGTCCCTGGGGAGGCTGGCTGATCACCAGGCCAGACAAACTGGTATTTCTGTGAGCCTGCTTAAGTGCACCAAAGGGCAAGCCACAGGTCAGCAGCACTTATTAAGCTGCCAGGAAAAGGGGACACCCATCAGACACATACCAGTGGGTTACACCAGTGTGTTTGCAGAACCTCACATGGGCCTTCAGGAGCTTCAGCTGGACCTGAGCACAGCTCCACACGTGCAGAGGTATCTGCAGAATTCCAGATTACACCAGATGGATCTGTGCACGAAGGGAAAGATTGCTGGGGGATGTCTGGTTCAAATTGGAAGCAGCCCTGCTGCAATTCCTATTCCTGCAATTCCTCCACAGATCCTGTGAGGAGAGGCTGAGGGAGCTGGGGGTGTTGAGGCTGGAGAAGAGGAGGCTCAGGGGAGACCTCATCACTCTCTACAACTCCCTGAAAGGAGGTTGGAGCCAGGGGGGGTTGGGCTCTTTTCCCAGGCAACTCTCAGCAAGACAAGAGGGCACAAGAGGTCTCAAGTTGTGCCAGGGGAGGTTTAGGTTGGACATTAGAAAGAATTTCTTTACTGAGAGGGTGATCAGACATTGGAATGGGCTGCCCAGGGAAGGGGTGGATTCTCCATCCCTGGAGATATTTCCAAAGAGCCTGGATGTGGCACTCAGTGCCATGGGCTGGGAACCACGGGGGGAGTGGATCAAGGGTTGGACTTGATGATCTCTGAGGTCCCTTCCAACCCAGCCAGTTCTAGGATTCTATGAATTTATCACAGCTTGGTTGATAATGCCTAGAACTGAAATGGTAACATGCAGTCTGGGAAACTAACACTGTCATCTTGAGCCACAACAAGTTGATTTTCAAGCTCAGCACAATGAAGGTTTGTCACTGAGTCCCTTGGCTGGGCCACTCTTCTGAATGAGCTTTCTAAACAAGGAAGAAGCAGATGGCCATAAAGATCATTTACCAAGGTCTAGGTTTCTCTGCCACCTTTGGATCTGCTGGAGATTATTTGTTCTGCCAGAAATGAATGTTACCTGATAATTCAAAGAAGTGAGACATGCAGTAACTAAAAAGAAAAAAAAAAAATCTCAATAAGAGGTGCAAAATATGCAAATAGAAAAATGCATATTTATTAAATAAGCAGATAGTACAGTGTGACATTTGCACACAGGGCAGATTTCAGAACCCTCAGATATCAGAATACTCTCCAAAGAGGAAAAACAATAAATTAATCAGATACTTTACTGCACCCAAGCTTCTGACCCCTCCTTGTTCTATGATATCTCCCCAACACAGGTTGCAAAGGACCTCAGGAGGTCTCTAGTCCAACCTCAGGCTCCACACAGGGTCAGCTCTGAGCTCAAACCAAGTTACTCAGGGATTTATCCAGTCCCTCCTCCACCCTGTAGCTTTCAGCAGGACATAATCCTCCACTGGCAATCATCCCCACAGACTGATTTCCACTGCCCACTGCATCTTGCTGAATCTTAATGCCAAGCAGGCATTTTTCTGAGCTGCAGCTTGTACCTGAATTAATTTGTTTTTTTACCACTTACCTATTATTTGTAGAGAATTCAAAATGTATAACAAGGATAAATGAAATCACTTGACATTATGTCCTAACCCAAGCAGTTTATCAGCTTATTTCACAACAAAACAAGCAAAAAAAAAGAAAGTTAAATAAACGAGGGAAGAAGAACCATGGTCACAGTGAAAATATCATGCAGTTCATTTAGATTTATGCCCACTGTCCAGCTAATCTACCTCCAACCCTGACAAATATGTGGATCTATAAGAAGAATAAATCATTTCATGTGGTCAATACCAAAGAAGTGAGGTTTTAGGAGGGATTTACATCTTGAGAAGGTGATGACTTGGCAAAGACTGGGAGGATTTTCTAAGCACAGGTGGGAATATGAACCAAAGATGAATGTCAAGGTACAGATCACCAGCATAATGGAGGGAGATACAGCCAAAAACAAAACCTGAGGTAAAATTCTGGAGGAATAATTTGCTTGCAACTGGTTTATTGCTCTTTCAGCATTTAAACCTAACATAGGCACATTCTTTTGGCACTTGGGGCCAGATCACACCTGTGTTCAGTGTCCTTTTAGCTGATTATACTTTCCCTCAACACAGCATATTCTGTAGTCTCCTAATCTCACTCCCTTATCATTTTGCCAAGTGATACAGGATGAAGCTGGACAAGAGAGTGAAAACCTGTGAAGGATGGAAAAACAAATAACAGTGCAGAACTTGACTTTTGCTTTGACAAAAGCTTTGAGCAGGCCTCTGAACTCTTACAGAAATGTCTGCACATTCCATAGCAACTGAAAAAAGTAGAGCAGGACCTACAAGGTGATGAGTACCTTCCATCAGACTTCAGTCTGAAACCAAAGAAAAAAAAACTGCTGAAAAGGAACAAGTAGCAGGTGGAAACACAATCTGCCCATTGCCCTTTTTAAAGCTGTAACTCACACCCAGGTAAAGTCCTTCATCACAGCCCAAGAAAATGCAAAAAAACAAAGCAGTGTCCACAATTTTAAGCAGATGCTCAGCAGTGACTCCTCTTGTTCAGCAAAATGTATTCACATCTATCAAAGTGGGAACTCCACACATGGGCTGGAGAAAGCAGATGAGTAGATTCCAAGTGTACAAATAAAATGGAAGTTAGGCTGAAATTAATTTTCCTGTCACAATTGCCTGGTGGCAAACTGACATCCTGTAAAGCTGAAATGATGTTCTGAAATCTGCATTAAGGCTGATATTTGAGCATATGATGCTCTTCTGACAAAATATCAAAATACAGCAATTATCCTGAGCTAGAAAGAAAGCAACTATTATTAAAAAATTGTCTTCTCTCTCTTGCCAATATTGTCACATGGGAGTTTTCTGTTGTGCTAACACACTAATGGCTTTCAAAGTCCAGTTTTTTGTTAAACTCTGTCACATGTTTTCAATAAGAAAGAATGAAATCTGCCAGCACAAAACTGTGTCAACCTCAGGGAAGACCAGACTGAGCAGGACAGAGTCCCTGCCAGTTTTGCTCAAGAACTCCAACCTGCCTCCCATCCTGCCTTCAAAGCAGCTCTTCAATTAATGCTGAACACTGGGGCACTTTTCATCAGATAAGGGTCTGTCCCTTCACACTCTCTGCATTCAGAATCTTCCCAACAGATGTAGTTAACCACAGGTTTGCACTGATTTACTGCAAGCCAACATAATCTTACCTATCAGTAGAATAATTATCTGGCCAGTCTTTCACTCCACAGCAGGAGTTTTCCCAGTGGAAGGTGATGTGTTCTTCCATGTCTTATTTCAGATGCTCCCACTTTTAACAGGGCTGTACCCATCCTATTTGCTACCTGACAAGCTGAAATCACTTTGTGGCTACTGAGTAATACCTCATTCTATAAGCAAGCACATAGAAACCAGGGACAATCCCTGGAGAAGATGCTACTTTTGACATGTGAAGTCCACCAGGACACAAAATTCATTGCAATGGTTGGTAATAAGGCCAGGAAATGCAGCACATTTCCTAACCAGGGATTTAAAGCTATAGTGCTCTACCTCTGTACATCTCAGGTGGTTACAGGGTATGGATTTGGAATGGGTAAAAGGTTAATCCAATAGCTCAGCTCTTCCTTATGGCTTCCTACTTCCAGTTTTGGAGTTTGGGACTCTATAAACCTGCCATAGGCATGAGCCACAGAGGCCAGTGGCAGGGCATGGAAGAACACGTAGAGGTAGGTACAAGAACCTGCCTTCTAACTCATTGCAAAGTTTTACTGACAAAATATAGAGGAATGACAGGCAAGCAGTTCAAAGGACTCAGCAGTGAAGCTCCAACCAGAAGAAAATGGTACTTGCCTGAGCCTCAGAGCAGGAAGGAGTCTCTGGAAAGAGGCAGGAGGTGAGATCCTCTTCTTGTGTCTTGGGTTGGTCTTTCATGGAGACTTCAGGTCCTAACTCATGCCAAAGAATTCAGATGATCCTTTCTCTTTCTTGTTTATGAGCAATTCCCACTGAAGACATCAAGTTGGTCCTGGAAGGGAAGAAAAAAATAAAAAAAAGAAAAAGAGAGAGGGAAATTTATTCCTATGTAGGGGATGACTGTAAGGACTGTGCTTCACTGAAATCCAACAGGAAAAAGTTAAACAGGTGCCTAGATCTGGAGCTGGCACTGTAGACAGAGCACTTCAACCTCAGATTACAGAATGGATATGGGGGGCAAAAAAGCCCTTTTGTTCCTCTAATATTAAAAGCAACATAAATACAAGTGGTCTTCATAAATAAGGAGACAAAATCCAGTTAAAAAATTAAACATAGAGCAAAGTTTTCCCTTCTCTGCCTGAAAGAGTTCTCTCTTAATCCCAGAGCTGCAACAGTTGCCCAGTCAATCCCCTTGAATCACCCTTTTTACAACAAAATACATATATGGGGCCAAATGTTGCTGCCTTTGCTTAAAATAAACTTCTTTTTCCTCCCAGGTAGACCTAACATCTCAGCCACCACCACATCCCCCCTGACACCCTGCAATCTCCAGACACACAGAATTCCCCCCCAGTTCATTTGAGATGATAATATTTCCTTATCCAGACATACCCAAAGAAAACACATCAAGTTATTTAAATATTTATTCCTGGAAGGTCAGGCTGATATCACTCCTACAAGCCTGAGTCTGGAGCAATGACTGAACCTGAGGATTTACACCCGTGGTTGCAATCAGCGTGGAGTCACTCAGTGGGTTTACACATCAGCAGAAGTGTAAAATAAGAGCTTTGCATGCATAAAGCATTGCAAGAGAAGCCCAGAGCCTCAAAAAAAAAGCAAAGAAATGAGCCAGGCCTGATTCTGATCAGTATTCAGTGGGGCTTTCAGTGGGACAGCTCAGTGTTTACACTGGAGTAAGGAAAATCAGGATTAGGCACCATCTGTCTCCGAGTCAAGCGCCCAGAATTGCTCCACACATTTGAATCCTCTTCCCCATTTCTTTCATCTCTTCCACACAGTCCAGGTTTTCCATTCAGCCCCAGTGACAAAAGATTTTACAAAATGACAGGCCAGGCTGAGAGAACAGAAATGACAACCTCTGACAAAAGAGATACCAAACTTTTATCAACGCTGAGTGCTCCTTCCACACAGACACTGGGCTGCAATGGTAAATATAAGGCAGATGTCGAATGGAAATTAAACATTGTGCTCCCAGGGTGGCCTCAGCTCCATTCAGAGTTTGATTTAAAACAAGGCCAGAGTTCTTTCATCATTTCTTCAAAAAGTTGCAATTCTAAAGATATTCCAAACAGACACGTACTTGACCTAGAACTTGGCAATGCAAGACAAATATATATGTGTTAAAAAAAAAAAAAAAAAAAAAAAGACTAATACAGAGGATAAAAGGCAAAGCAAGTTGTCTGGGACAGACTAGGAGAATTTTCTCCTCAAATCACTTCTCTTTCAGCATTCTGAGAGTTAAAAGTGAATTCAGGTAAAATATCTTCTCCCGTTTCTTTCAAAGTAAATTCACAACTGATCATTTGAGAGACTCAGACAACCAGATATTCTTACTCAGACTACTAGATATTCTTAAGCATAACCAAAACAGGAGCCTAACTAATCAGTAGTTTCTCTCTGCAAGCTTCTTTAAGATTTTAATCATATTTACATCTGCAGAAGCACTCTGCCTGTTATTATTAGACATGATAAAATAGCCCTAGACATTTGCAATGACTTAGATATTCAGACTCAAGAAGCACATATTTGAATGGTCTGTAGGGTTTTCTTTTTATAATTTCTAATAATATAATGGCTCAAAAATAACGACATAATAGACTTCTAAAAATAAAATCTCCAAACTGCTGAATATCCCGTACAGTTAGGAGAGTGAGTGTAAACTTAAGGGTTAAAACAGTGCAAAAATTAATACAAACAGTTAAAAGCATAAACTAAATTCTATTTGCCTGTCTTTTACGTTGTTACATTTTTAAGACAAAAAACACTACGAGAGAAATGACCACGTTATTTACAACTTGGATATGTAAGTGTGTTTGTGCTCTTCTTGGAAGCCACCTTTCAGTCCTCATTTCTTTTTCTAAACAATTTCATATCAAACGCAGTAAAACAAAAAAACTTTTGAGGCCATGACTTTGTAACCTCCCTGAAGTTCTGAACACCAGAAAAGCTGGCCTGTTCACACAAGACAATCAAACACACACTTAAATGTCAAGCAAAGTCCTGTACACGGTTTTTTTCCCCCATGAAAGGAAGAAATTGTGACAAGAATTTACTTTTAGGTGACCTGAGAAACCAGCACTTTCTGGCACCAGCAGGACAGTCATTCCCCCTTCATTTCCCACTACAAGATTCAATCAACTGAAACACAAACCTCATTCTACACTGAGATATTTGTAAATAAAACCAAGTTCCAAGCAGCCTCTCTGGCCTTTTTAAAAATCATTTTCAATGCTTTAAAACATAAAATAGAGATGGATGGATGAATGAATGGACAGCTACAGAAATGCTTTCAGTCATGCTTTCTCCCCCCCCCCCCCCTTAAAATTGAAAAGCATCAGTATCCAAATAGCAACAGGAAATTTTTACCTTGTGGCTAAATAGCTCACTGTTCACTTTGCAGCTGCCTCTATTTTTTGCTGGGCAAAACCACCAATACAAAAGTCTTTCCTAAGAAACCAAGCTTTTGACATAAGGGCAGCGACAAACGCAAACCTACAAAGAATTTTTTTTTTCCCCCGTCCCGTCGTTATAATTCCTAATTTTGTGGGATGTATTGCTGGGCTGTTTATCATAACAGTGTGCAATAAAAAGGACGACTAACTCTTGCAATTTTCTCCCTACTCCTCCCCTTGACAGGGGCCACTGATAGGGAAAGAGGCTCGGAAAAGCAGAGCAGTGAAAGGCTAAGAAACAATAGGCAACCATGGCTTTGACAATGCAGCCCTGAACCCTTTTTGCTCCCGCTGTGACACTTGCATTCAAGAGCAAGGGCGGCTGCCATCATAAGAATGGACAATGGCATGAGGAATACAAGGGAGAGGGGGGGGATAAAAAAAAAAAAAAAAAAAAAAAAAAAAAAGGAAATCAGATGAATTCAGAGCTAAGATGGCAGAGCTCTCACCTTTTCCGCTTTTTTTCGAGTAATCTGGATGGAGACGTCCCGCAGAGAAGAGATAAAAAGGGTGTGCTGAACTGTTGGATGGTTCTGAAGACTTCTGCATTTGCAAACGCATTTTAGAACTATTTGTAGGGGTATATATGCTGCATGCCATCTCTCTGTCTCTGTCTCTCTCTCTCTCTGTGTCTCTCTCTCTTCTGTTTTATGTCCTGCTATCTCCATCACACACCTCTAATAGTATGAAGACTTTCTGCCCATGTAAGTAAGTGAGAGTGTGTGTTCCTTAATGTTTGAATCAAGACACACGTCTGCATGCATTTCTAATCTAAGGAGCCTATAGCAGTTACTACAACTATCAATTAGTCAGCAATAGCTGGAGATCCCCATGTGTCTGGGTGAACAAAGGTGAGAAACACATGCAAATAGTACTACAGCACCTGGGTCACGTACAGTAACTTAGCTAGCAACAAATAATTGCATCTGTTTCTGCCTTTTCGATGCTTCTTGATCGTTGTTATGTAAAGTTAGAGGTTATTAATGTGAATTGTAACACCATGAGACGTGGCGTTGTGTATTTTCATTTGAGGAACACAATAAAAGGAGATTAAGCTTAACTAGATGGAAATAAATGGTAACTTAAAGGCTTTAAATGAAAAGATTCTCTGATCTTTAGCAGTGCTTCCGTTTTTTTGATCAATTGTTTCTGAGTTAAAGATGCAAACGATGTAGATGTATTTGGTCGTTTCATATATATATTTATATTATAAGAAACTGATTATTCCAGAGAAGACAGAGAGGATGCCTAATTTCCTGAGGTTAAGTCCATCAAGAGGGTAAGCTAAATCTGTTACTATATTTTTTTTTTCTAACTAAGCGACTGTTACTTTAAAGATAATTTTAAGGGTGTTTTTTCAGATGGTTTAGACTTAAGCCAAACAATTAAGAAGAAAGATACGGTACCTTTTACTCTCTCCTTCTTCTTAACCTCAAAAAATGAGCCTTACATTTAAAAAGAGTCAAAATGGAACTAAAACAAAAAAATGCCCTGAACAGAATTAAAAAAAGAACAAAATGTAAAAGCTCCAAAATCCAGCACCACCCTGACTCCACCACAAGAAAAGACGGAGCTGGGTTGCTATCCATGAGCAGAGAGCATTTCAGAGGTGACAACACAGTCTGTGGACAAATTTATTTACACAGATTTAATAAGAGCGACCACGGCTCTAAACTGCAATTTAATTTGCAGAAATTATACCCCGCGTTTCGAAGTGCAGGGAACTCTGAAAATGAAGCAGTTTGACAGAGTTTGGTACTGAGAAGGAAGCCTTTTTTTCCTCAGGTACAACATGCTGAGAGTCCTGCAAGAATGCATAACCTTCTATCATCAGCTCTCTTTCTACTCCTCTCAGCTTCCAAGGGAATTAATGTCACCAGAGGAAAAACTTTCTTCCCAATTTTGGGCTCCGAGAAACCGTCAAGTTTATTTAGCAGAAAGCAAAACAAACCGAAAAAAAATCTTAAATTTCAAACACTGAAAGAAATATTTTTTTTCCTCCTTAAAGAAATAACTCCCCTCACCTCTTAAGAACAAGTGAGTGGCCAGAAGATTGCCACTGCTACCACCACTGAAGGTGCTCACAATAAAGATTAAAGAAAAGCTGCAGTCAAACAGTGTCTTTGCCCAGAGAAGCCCTGAGTGCAAGAGTCCCAGAGCTGAGTGGAGAGAGGAAAAGAAAGCAACACCGGGCTTGAAAAGAAAAGCTGCTACATGGGTGCTGTGCTGACCCACCATGCAGTTTCCTTTCCAAACTTGGCTGTTGGGAATTGCAGGCGCTATGGAGACGGGAGGTTTCCAAGACGCCCAGCGCAGAGTTTATCGCAGGCTCTTTGCTCTCGGAAAGAAAAGCTCAGCACAGAGAGACCCAGCACAACCCGGGGAGCAGTGGCAGCTCCACCAGAAAGAGCCACGCTCAGGCTCCCTTTGCCAGGGGTCCCAGCAGGCAGACAAAAGCCTAAGAAAAACTACAAAATAATCTCGCCCTGCGCCGAACAATGAGACCCGAAAATATCCGTACGCTGGGGTATTACGGGCAGGGGGAGGGGCTGGAGGGATGAGAGCAACATTTCCCATCAATGCGTTTTATTTCTCAGCGCCTGAAAAGGCTGTTTCCCACTTTAATGTGAATTACTCATCTCTTTTATCAGGCCAGTCTGTTGCCTGCGAATGTACATCTCAGGTGAAAAGGGGCATTTGTTTAGGAGTTCAAACAGAAACTAATCGCTCGATACTTATCTGGGGCTGAAAAGTAGTTAAAGAGAAGAGGAAAGGTTGCAATCATTCCCCTGGTTATCTATCTGCTAAGACCACTTGGGCAGGCAGGTCTGTCAGACCCTAAGGTAGCTGAGGGAGGAAGGCAGTTAAACCAGAGCTGGATGTTTTTACTACTGTATTTTATGTCCTATTCTTCCAGCTCCTTGTCTGAGTCTTGATCCTGTCGCTCCTTCAAACACACCACATGCCAATAAAATAAGTCAGCTTTGTTTCAAAAAAAAAAAAAAAAAGAAAACCCACCCAGATGAATAGACACCACTAATCAGACGTAATGCAATCGAATGCTCTTCTTCATCTCATCTGTCTGCTCTGTGTAATCTCACTATTCTAGCAGCTCCAGCATCTGTAATAGGCATGACATTGATTCAGATCTCGTAGAATGTTATTTCAGTGTTTTATTTTTAAATGAGACTACGAGTTGGGTGGCTACTTTGCATTCCAAACTCTTCAGCAACTTCGCAAACGACTCCACGTGTACAGCAAAGCTGAGCCGTGCTTTCCTGCTACCTTTTAATTGTTACATTTCAGAGGGCTGCAGACAACCCTCAGAGCATGGCACAAATTTTTAAATAGAAAAAAGAGCAACAGGGATTTAACAAGAGAGCTGCCCAGGATCAACAGTGAAACTCACAGAGCTACTTGGTGAGATCTGCCTTCAGACACAAGCTAGAGAGAGATGAAATCTTTTCAGCAGGCAGCACTGATCCATTTTTATGTTTTCTAGAATGCAGAATAATTTCCTCAGAAACATGTGTTTAAATGATGTCCTCCTAGGTTCTCCCCCAAATTAAAATAAAACCTTGTCTTATTTTACAGGACGAGCAGGATTCACAGATGAACAGAGGAATCGGTCTGCTAGGTAAATGACAACAGCGGAAAGAACAAACAAACCCTCTGATACAAACAAATACATTTGAATGTAATAAAAATGTTGACAGCAGTTATGTGATTAAAGCAATTGGTTTTTTCATTTAAGGCCTCACCATTGGAATAATTTAAAATTAAGTGAGAAACATCAGCCCCTTGGGTTTCGCAGAAGAGATTTAATTTGTAGAAATAGTTGTGAGGTTTTTTTTTTTTTTAAGCGTAGCTATTTTCAACATTGCAAGATAAAGCTTTCTCTTTTTTTTTTCTAATTTTATTTTAAGAATAGACCCCATTTAGGATTTCACATTGTAAATCTCCCTATGTCTGAATGCTGTTACAAGGTTTGACAATGAAAGAATAATTCATGTCAGACAAAAAGAGCCCTTCAATCAGCTTCATGCAGCTTTTCTCCTGCAGGGCTATGCCAAAACGAATGTGGAATCCTGAACTGAACCATCCATCACATTTCCCCAGTCTTTCAATTAATGACACTGCAATCAGATCGATGGCGTGTAATAAGAAAAGAGCTTTGCATTTCTATACCTATTAATTCGCTGAGTAACTCCAGTGGTAAAACGTGACCAGAAAGAGAAAAGCAAAGAATATTTCATCCTCCTAGCAAGATTTTGGGGGATGTTTCAACCACTCTGTCCAAGTGTGGTTCTACAGCCCCGTCTCACCCCAAGTCCTGTGTGCTCCAAGTTAAAATCCCATAGGATTTTTTTGTTGTTGCTTAAAAGCAGGACAGGCTCCCTTCCAGCCAGGTATTTTCTGCTGCTAAACACTAAGTATTTTCTAGGTGAACACTCTAGATGATAAAGATGAGTCCATTTTTCCTCCAGGCTCAGACTGGGCAACCCCCTCCAGCCTCCTGCTAGCCAAAAATGTCCTGGCTGCAACCTGAGCCATGGAGGAGCTCAGTGACTTGCAGGGCAGGGCTCAGCAGCCTCGTTCTCCGGTGAGCAGGCAGTAATTAGTGACAAAATTTCCAGATCACAGCACATGCCAAGGATGGAGTTACCTCACGCAGTGATTAACCTCCAACAAAACGAGGTTGGGGGAGAGAGCTGGGCAGGGGGTGAGGGCAGCTGGGACCAAAAAAAAAAAAAAATGAAAAAAAAAGTCTACCAACAACCATGGGATGAAATTAGAGTGACCTCACGTCAAGGAACTGGCATAAGATTTTTGGATCGATGACAAAAATTATCGAGGCTTTGCAGAATGGAGCTGCCAAGCACATTTCAATTCCCTTCCTGCAAACGTTGGGGGTATTGTTAGGAGAAGCTGAACGCTACAGGAAAGAGAAAACTGCAATTAACCAGAACATTGCCATTATTCCAAGGATTTCATTCTGGACTCTCTTTCTTTTCAAAGGTATCTTGTTGGCCTTAAAACGCCCGACATACAAAATGCCCTCTCTTTGAATATTACACAGCTGCACGTTCCTAAAAAGCTCCCCAGCCTCTCATTTCTGGGTCAGGCAAGGAAATAAGAGCTCAAAGGAACAGGCTTTACCACCTCGTGGCTGACGAGCAGCTTGGAAGGAAAGAGGGATCTGGAGGACCTCCCAGGAGACGTGGGTCGGTCACAGGCGATGAGAGCCACATCTTGCCTACAGAAATGATCACGTTGTGCTGTATTGGACAAGAAACTGGATGTGAATAGCTCCTGCCAACATTAACCCCTTCCTCTGGGTGAGATGAAGCTTTCCATCTTCAGTGCTGCCACTGATTTCCTCAGCTTTGGCTTTACCTCAAAGGAAAGAAGGTGCAGCTGTGAGAGGAGATGGACCCAGATCAAAACCTGCAAAAAAAAAAAAAGGTCTTCTTTTGGGAGCAATAGACTTGCTGTGAGGCTGTGGATTTTGGAGGTCTTCAGAAAGGGAAAAAAAATCTTTACAAGAGAAAACAAGCAATGGAACAAGAGAAAACAAGGGAGGTTTTTAAGGTTTACTTCATCAGCCTATTCAAATATCAAAAGGTGCTTTTGGAGGAGCATTTCCTCTTAGCATCTGATACAATCAAATTTCAGCAACTCCAAATTATTTCAGCAGCATTAAAAAAAAAAAAAAAAAAAAGCCTTCATGCAACTGAATGTCCCCATCTGTAGCCCACAGAGAGTCAGGCACAGTCTGGAAGGGGAACTGGAAACACCCCAGCAAAAAGTGAAATGTAACAGTGCCTGTGAGCTGACTTTCAACATAACTGCAACCAAAGCACAGGGGGAGATGCCCACTCACTGGCAGACAAAGGACAATAATAAACAAACCACGTAGAAACAATGAGAAATAATGGCAAAAAATAACACCCCCCCACCAAAAAAACCCAACAAAAAAACCCAAAACCAAACACAAAAACAGAGGCGGCTGAAAAAAATAGGAAAAAAAGAAATCCAGGATGAGAAACTTGTAAAACTGAAACTTTGGCTAGATAATGTAAAATATTTATCTTGGATGGGGCTGGAGCTCACCCTCTCTCATCCAGGCACACGACCAGAGGTGTCTCAGGCCCCGAGCACATTTCACAGATATCTCAGTGACCTCCCAAAACCTCAGGGTGGGACTCAGCCCAGAACACCTCTCCTACCCTAAAGGACCCTTTGCATCCACACCAGCCCCAGCCAGTTTTTGTGATGAGGTGGCCTCCCCACACAGGGAGGAATCTTCAAAGCCCAGGGGAGGTTGCAGGAGCTTGGGGGGGGGGGAATATTTCTGACATGAGACAAGATTTTCACAGTGAATATGTGACTGAAGATTTACAGCTCTAAACAGTGCCCTGCACTGTCCAGTTGCAAAGCACAGTGTGTGCTCCACAGCTTAATAATGTACAAATGTCTTGTCTGCTCCCAGGTCAGGGAGAGGGGAGAAAGGGGTGCTGCCTCCAGCCATTATTTCAGTGTTGGCTGCCTTCCAGGAACTAACAGAGCTTCAGAAGGCATGGGCAGGCTTGCTTACATCTGCTTCCCTCTGCCGTAGCTGCAAACAGACTTCCACATTAATATTTTCTTTCTTTCCTTTTTTTCCTGTCGTTATTTATTTATTTTCAATGGGTTTGGACGAGCTTTCAGTAGCTGTTCCCAGGGTTCTTTCCCTCATCTGACCCAAAGGAGCTTTGGGAGAGCCCACTGCAAATGAATTTGATAAAGAGGAGGTTTCTAGAATTGTTTGTCTTGTTTGGTGGCTGGGGCAGTGGCAGCATCTGGTGATGCATCTGTCTATAAAAGCTGTGGAGCCTCCATCAGCCCCTGCCAAGAGAAAAAGTCAGCCACATGGACAGGCAGACACAAAAAATCTACCTGGGCTGCTCAAAGTCATGGCCAAATCTAAGCTTTGGGAGTCTGACTTTGTCCCATATGATGGGATGCATTTCTTGAAATATAGCTGCAGA
Organism: Heliangelus exortis; assembly: GCF_036169615.1. Lineage (NCBI taxonomy): Eukaryota > Metazoa > Chordata > Aves > Apodiformes > Trochilidae > Heliangelus > Heliangelus exortis. Next base: position 2,944,920 of record NC_092447.1, read on the forward strand.
AACAGAGAGCTTCAGCTTTCAAGGTCCTGGGTTCAGTCTCTGCTGATCACAACATTTAAATAATGTCATTATTCAATTTCCTTCTTCCCACTGAAAGAGTAACTAAAAAGACACCTTCACAATGCTCCTGGTGCTCTAGCACATGATTAATACTACAATTACATTTCTGCATTAAAACAATCAATTCAACAAGGATGCAGCTCGTCAGCCACCACCTATAAAAATTCCCCTGTGTCTCCTTAGCCAGGAATCCTCTCCTTAGCACTCTCCAAATCCCCATTCAAAGTGTAGCACTGCAATCACTCCATCCCATCAAAATAAAAGTTGGCAGATTTCAGTACCTTCAATTTACCAACAATTATCTGCCAACAGAATATTAGGAAAAGGCACAGAAGGAAATGACAAGGCTGGGAGAGGTCAGACAGGGTTGAAGTCCTCGAGTTAGTGGATTTTCAAAAGAGGCAAGGATGCAAAACTGGGACAGTTCTACCTCTCCTAAGCACCTAAATGGGACAGAGAGGCAAGGACAGTCTGTAGCAACTGGAATGAAAAAAAAAAAAAAGATTAAGGAGCATTGGTTTAGGAGCCAAAAGAATCTGGGTGGGGTGAGGTGGGGCAGAGTAGGGGGCAATCCCAGCTCCACATTCCTCATGATCCCCTGGAATAAAAAAGAGCACTTTAGTTTTGTTCTGGGCTCTCTCCACCGACTGATCTCATCCTCAGATAAAACAATGGAATCACATATCCAAATATTGGCAGTGCTCAACTTTGTTTTTCACTGCAAGCCCAAAGGGCACGCGGCAGTGAAATTGCAGGCTCTTCTGAGCATGTCTAATCAGCTCCTCCTGCCAGATTTTCAGTCTCTGGTGGCCAGTTCTGTTCCCAATTTATAGAAAAATGCTGCTTCTAGTACCCACGGTGCTCTGAGGACAAGCTCCAGTCCTCAGGCCCATCTGAAACAGAAGGAGAACACACGCAGAGGGGGTAGGCACAGCAAGGACTTCATGAATTGGTCTCTCTTGATGTCCTGCCTGGGATCTCCACCCAAAGCCACGGGGTTTGGTAAGAAAAGCTCTCCACTGGGTTCAGTTTTGGGTTGTGCATAACCTCAGAGGTATTGCCTGGAAGGTGGAAGACTAAAACCATCCCAGGATATAGGGCACAGAAATTTGCTCCATAACAGAGGGAAAGAACCAGGACCTTGCACACCCATCATCTCCCCCCAGCTCAGAAAGAAGGAGACAAGATTCCAGGGTCACCCAGAGAGAAGCCCTCAGCTCTTCTTCCCTCTATTCCCTCCATCCTTCCATGTCATTAACACTAATAATTCAGAAGTGACAACTTGGTTTTGAAGAAGGACGAGCCCACCTTTTTGTTGGGTTTTATTTTGTTTGTTTCTTTCAAGACTTGTGTAAGTGCCTGAGAATGCTGTAAAGATCTTTCAGAAGGAACCAGGAAATGGATCAAAACCAGCTAATGCCATTCACTTTCTGGACATTCACCTTTCTCTTACCCTCTGGTTAGAAAGAGATCCTGACTGACCAGCAGAGCCCTAAATACTAATTTTTGGACATTAAAATCAGACAAGATTAATGCTCTCTGAAGCATCTAGCCCCTAGATGGCTAACACCAGGATTTCCTACAGGGACACAGCAGCCTAAAATCAATAAAAGTCTTGAATACCCTTATGTCATCTGAAAATAACATTTCAGAAGCTCTAGCCAATATCTCAACTGTCCCACATGATTTTTTTTTATATACAAATTGATAAGTCTCCAGCATTCCTCTAATATTGCAGGAGTGGAAAGTTGTGAGAAATAGATTATGGGCAATGCTATTTATGCTACTGGAGCAAATCCCTTCTTAATTTCAAGTGCTTAATAATTTTCTTGAGTCTCTTACCTTGGTTCTCACCTTCTTACCATTCTTCTATGTCTACTGCTTTCATGTACATGACATATACATTTATATTTGGTCTTGACAGATACAGTGATAACTTTTACTAAGAGGAGCTTAATCTTAAGCAGTGTCACATATAGAAAGGAAAAAAAAAAAACTATTTACATTTGTGGGCTAAGCAATAAGTCCTATTCACTCAAAAGCTGCAAAGTGGAATAATTTGAAGTCCTATCAGATTATGCCAATGGTTTGTGTGCCTTAACCACAAACACAGCCACATCAGAGTTCCTGTAAGGCAGCTGCTAAAGGGAAGTCACCTCAAGCCCACACCAGTCACATCAGCAAACTGGTGAACCTGGAGAAAGAAAACTTTCCTGATGGCCACAGTAGTGGAAAGACTTTGAAGTGGAAGACTTTATTACCCTCACATTAACCTCTAAAATCACCATTATTACTGAACTCCAAACTAACCACTGGTGTTTTGACTCAGCAGTGGAGGATGTGTTTGAGTTTAAATACCTGTGTAGCAGAGTTCAAGCGAAACAGAGTTTTGGCTTCCCCCAAAATACTCAGAGACCAACCACAAATATAAAGTGGATTTATCCAAACTTTATATTGGAGTGGAAATCTGACAAAACTCGTTTCCTCTAAACAGTTTTTGGCATAGGAATCCCTAAAGGAACAAACACAGGGAGTCTGAACTCTGACACTGAGAGCAGAGGCCAAATGCACTAGAGAAGTCTGATACAACTCCACTGCCTGTCTCCTGGATGCTTTCAGCTATTTATACAAGCACCAAAACTGGCTGCTGGGCTACCAGATGGATTCCCAAGTCTTACAATCCAGGTTTTTTTAGGGATTCACCTTTAGAATGTGTGGTGAGAAGATGATGCTGTAAAAACAGTGTTACCACTCTGTACTTGGTGTTACCTATGAGCTTGCACAGACCTTGGAGAAAATGCCTTTAACCTGGTGTAAGAAGGTGGTTTCACTACAGTAGTGAGGTTTGGGGTGTTTTTCTGTTTTGTTTTGTTTTTTTCCAATTAAAAACCTGGTACAAGGAAGCCTGCAGAACTGGAAAAGCAAAGAGTGATCAGAGGCTTTGGTTTCTAAACCATACTGAGGCTGCAAAAACAAATTGACATCAACATATGGAGAAAGTCTAAAGTTGCAGCAAACATTCCCATACGTGAGAAACTTTGGCATGTAAAAGGCCCTATTAAATTCAAATATACAATGCAGAAGATTAAAGTTATTCAGAGGCATTAGTGTTTGCAAGATCAGCCCCTGAATTTCTCTGTGTAGTAACAGTTACTTTAGGTTTAGTCTGTTATTGGATTAATATCTCTAAAGAGCACATATAAATACAAATCAGACAGCGGCTGCAGTCTTATTGAAGAAATAAAAAAAAGAGATTGGAAAGCAAAGGGGAAACCAAAATTTCCATGATGGCAATTTCCAGTGCCAGGTATTTTGGGATTATCACCTTGCTCAAACTGCAGATATTTTTTCACACAATACACACACATATACGAGGGGGAAAAAAAAAAAAAGGCAAATAAATTCATTTGAGAAAGAAGAGAAGAACAATACTGATGGGAAAAAATGCTTCAAAATGGACAGATTGCCCTTACACAGAAGCAAGTGATGGTCTTGCACGTGGCAACCTCCTCAGATTCCTGTGAAAAGCCTGATGTGCTCTATTTAGCACTGAAGAAAATTCAGTAGGGATGAATAACCTCTAATTCATTTTGACTACAGCAATCTTCCTCTGTGCTTCTGTTCATCTCACCCTGAAGACTTTGGGGTACTTTTTAACTAGGGCCTGCCTCATTCTCTAGCTGCCTGGTAGTTAATCTGCTCAGATATTTCCCCAAATAACCATCTGCTCTACCTTGTATTTGTTTCACTCTCTGACTATCTTAGTTCTTGGTCTGTCCTGCTGGCTTATTCAGCACTCTTTAAATTTCTCCTCTGGCCTTATGTCTGGTTGCTTATGTTTTGGACAGACAATAGAGGTGATACAGGCCATTATTCATGAGAAGCTTCAAGTGTAACGTGAGAAACATCTCATCTCCTGACCCCTGTTAGCATAAGAATTGCTGATAAAATTCTGGACTGAAAGAGAAGAATCTTCTGGGAAAAATATAGGCAAAAGTTTCACTTGAGAGATGTGTTTTGTAAGAAGAATCCATATTAATTCTCTGCCTAAGGACCAGATCCAGCTCCTAGTGCAGTTCCTGGGAATCTAGAGAGGCAGGGTAAGAAAGACCTTGTATTCTTGTGAAATATTAAGGGAAGGATATTCCTTACCACTCCTACAGCTCTGTGCTCTTGTATTTTACTTTCTTATCCAAGGATCTCAAAGTCATTTGCACATTTCCTCTGATTTAAGCCTCACAACACTCCTGGAGAGGCTGTAAATGGAGTTCTATGGATTCCACACCTGGATCACCTAAGTTAAAGACTGAAGAGATTTCCTGGGATGTGAGATGTCCCTCCTAAATGTGGGCCACCAGGAGAAGGGGTTCACTGCCCATCTGAAGATTTTCAAATGCCCAGGAGCCTGATTCTGCCAAGCAATTTAACTGCTCAGTGAATAATAACTCACAAATGTGAGAACCTACAGAAAATCACTTCTGAAAGACACCAAGCTCATTAATAAAATGCAAGCACTACAATTCTAATATCATGTTGTATCAAAGATATTTAACTCTTAGCACATTGATGAGGGGGAGGTGCTATTTTCACCCTTTTACAGTTGGGTCAAGTGAAATGCAGAGGTGCATAATTTGACCCAGGATATAAATCATGTCTCTGTCAGTCTCAGACCACAATAGTTCACATCTTTCAGGCCAGTTTTCAGGTCTTACTGGATTTCATCAGTGGACTTGATTCAGCACAAACGAAACCAATACCATTTTGAAGGAGAAGCATTAAATAAATGGCAGACAGCAAACCAAATGAGCAATTAATATTCTTGGATGGATAAAGGAGAAATCTGCACATACATACTCAAACTATTCAAACCCAAAATCTAAATATATTGAGAAATGTTTATAGGAATTCAAACCACTAATGGCATGCAAGAGGCTTTTCAAGTATCCTAGGTCAATGAAAAGGAATATGTGAATTTACAAATGTTCCTTGCTTGCCTTATCCATCAATATAATAACTAATACATGCTTAAACTCCTCAATGTACTCCCTGAAATTAAAACAACCAGATAGCAGGGAAAGAGCTTAAATAACCATTATCAATGGATTTCAAATAGAAATCAAGAAATAATTTCAGAAAGATCACCCAAAACAATCAAATGAAATAGCTCTGGAAATGGGTCAGGGGAGTGTGAGCTGGCAACCGATTACATTTCATATGCAGAGGCAGCTCAGCAACAAAAGTCTCACTGATAGGGAAGAAACCTTCAGTAAATTGACAACTTTCTGCTTACCAAGTGTGTTCCTAATACAGTGGATGTTTGCTCAGATGGAGGATTTGGGTACAAGCTGCACCTTTTTGCACCTTGTTTGGGAAATCGGGACTTAGGGGTCCCCACCACCACCCATCCCAACCACACAGAGCAGGATAATCCCATTCCTTGACCCATAATGTGTCCCCAACAGGTGACAGCAGGATTGCTAGGAAGCCCTGTGCCAAATCTAATGCTCATGTAAACACCACCTTGCCCTCACCAAAGTAAGAAAAGAGTCCTAGAAGATTACAGCCTGGGGAAGAAACTCACATTATGGGAGAAGCAAAGGAGCATCATCAAGGAATGAACTGTTGTCTGCTTGACAGCAATTCACAGGTTTCACGTGTGGAAATGCAGAATTACTTCCAGTTTCCTTTTTAAATAGTGCTGCTATTTTTATTTTAGTCTCATCCCCAGACGTTCAAACTGAAATCAAGGAGACTTAATGCTACCAAGAGTCACTCTACAATCCAGGTTCTCCAGAAAAATATCAAACATTATTCAATTATCAATGCACCACAAAATCACACAGCTCAGGAGCACAGAAAGAGCAGTCTCACTCATTAGTCCATGGGAGAGTATTTTCAAAACAAGGCAACTGAAAGAGTGGGTCAAGGTTAGCACTGAATTCACACACGTGAAGTTTGAGAGGAAAAAGCTTCTTTCTGGGCATCTCCTGTTAATCTTTTTTCAGGCCCAGCTGCCTCTCATGCTCTCCTCTCTCCTGGAACCCTGCAGCTCTTCCATTTCCTTCCATATTTGCAGCTATGTCATTTCTGGATGACCCTTCCCAACCCTGGGATGTTTTCCTCTTGGAGCTGCAGGACCATCACGGATGCTTATCAAGAGAGCAGCCTGGAGCTGGGCTAGTGTTAAGGTTCTGATGTTCTCCAGCAACTTTTTGACAATTCCAAGAGGCTGGGGAAACCAGGAGGAAAGATGGGAGCCATTTCCCCCCAGAAAGATAACACCATGCATTTTGCTGGCTGTAGAGCCACTGCTGCCTTGGATAACAGGACAGTTCCTCAACAAACAACAGTTACTGGAAATAGTGCCCAAAATTGTCACGTCTCCACTTCCTGATCCTCTCTCCCCCTCCACAGAGAATCTCCTCTAAAAAGAGCACAAATAACTATCATTAAAGATGAAGCTTGTGGGTTGTGAAGTTTTGGCTGCTTTAAAAATGAGACAGACCAAGTCAGCTCAGCCCAGCTTGAACTGGAGGATCAGAGGAGATGGCCAGGCCAGCAGGGGCTGAGAGAAGCCCAAGCCACACATCTCCACTACAATTTGAAACCTCCTGGTTTAATCTGAGGTTTCTCAGCCCTAGGTTATCTGGTTTAACCTTTTCTCCCACATGACACTGGACTCCTATCTGGGTGTTGCATTTTGGGAGCTACCAGGATGCAGTTTGGTTACTGGGTGAGAAGTCTGCCCAGAGGATGTTTCTCATCCTTCTTGAGTCCCAGCACATCAGAAGTGCCATCCCCTGAAGCACTGCAGTAACCCACTGTGCCCATGCAGGGTTGGTCAACAGCATCTCAACAAAAACCTCAACAGGAAACACTGTGCAGACCAGAAAAAAAAAAACCAAACCACAAGCACAGAATCTCGAAATGCCACCCAGAATGCCTAAACATCCTTATTTAGTAAAAATGAAAGTGCAGTGCCCTTTATTGATATTGCTAATATTAATATTAGTACTTAAGATTACTAAAGCTTACTCATTTAGACATGGCATGATCCATACTGCCCCCAGAATCCTACCAGTACAATGCAAACCCACCACTTGTAGGTGTTAACTTCTTTGTAAGGGGCTGGAGAGGCATAAATTAGTCCTAAACATCTTGGATTTTCCAAGGAGAAATATTTCCATGAACAAATGAAGAAAACAGACTCTCAGGGCCCCTCATAAATTCTGGCATAGAAAGGCATGTGCTTGCATTGAGTGCATTTCAGAACAATATTTCCTGAGGCATTTCTGACTGCTATTGATTTACATGCAGAAGATTATGTCTGCAGCCACGCAAAAGGACTGGCTGACAAAGGTGAGAGAACAATGCATCAAGAAACAAATGTAGATCTTTTTTCTTCCAGTTAATTAAAAGAAACTAGGTCTGATTCCCTTTGTTTGACACCAGTAGGACCCCATTCAGTGCTCAGGAGTTAATCCTGATTTACTGCAGCAAATCAGAGCGATACGCGCTCAGCATATGAACCATCCCAAGTTGCAATCAGAGGGAGACTTCAGCACAATGCTCCCTACATCTGCAACAAACTCAGATCAAATTTTACTAATCACCTACCTCTTTTCAAGCCATTATGCTGACCATTAAGATAATCATATGAATTTGTAAGTCTGAGCTGGAGGAGCCATGAGAGCCTCCATGGTTGTGTTTCTATGGAAACAATTCCCCTGGCATCCTCAGTCCACATTCAGTATTCCTGTCTGACTGTTCATCTCATTCACACACTCAAAATCCCCATTTTCCAAACACTCAGTTCAGGAGGGATGTGTTTTCTCCTTTTTTCTCTTCACCCCTGGAGCTGGGTATCCCAGGGATGCTGAGGTAGCTGGCGGATCACTGTGCCCCACTCCTAACCCAGAGAAATCAGAAGGAGGCAACAGGCTAGCACAATCTCCACAGGCCCTTTTAGTGTTTTTGCTCTTTTGGTGCAACTGAAAATTAGTCCTAATTATGTTTTGGAGGTTTGGCCTCTTTCCTCCCTCAGTGAAAATCCCATGGGAATTACCATGGAAGCTGGTATCTGTAGCAACTTCCATCCAGGAGCTCCCACCTCTTCCCTCTGCTCTCTAGCAGCTTCACTCATTTCATTTAAAAAAACACTGATGTAAAAGGTGGCAGCTTCTGAGCTCCATGCACAACCAAGCCACACTTCATCCCTGGGACAGGATAACTTCCTACCTGGAACAAGGAGCATATAAGGGAACCAGAAATTAACTCCTTGGTTATATTTGGTCACAGTGCTTCAATTAACACCCCATCCTTATGAACAGTACCACATCCCAAGCAAGAGGGCCCCCATCACTTCCCTTCTGACATGATTTTGCATCAGAATGGGCTTCACACTTAATTTTCCAAAGAGTCAGCCCATGGTTTTAATTGCCCCCTCTCACTAATTCAGTCCCTGTGGACCACGGGGAACAATTCCTTCCTTGTGCCTGCAGAGTGGCCACCACCTTGATCAACTCAGCAAGGACAGACCTAAGGGTTTCTAAGGCTGAAATCATGAGCTGCTATAACCTATTCCAACCAGCTACACCTACTAATTGGGGATTTTACAGTCAGAAAGGCATCTCAGATACATTTGGCACATTACACCCACAGCTTCTCAGGACTTCTCATGGCAATGTCCCTCCACCTTCTGGGACTGTGTTAGACTTTTCCTCTACTGGCTTAAAATACTCTGTATTTTTGCAAGAACAGGTGAAGAGAAAAGGTAATAGAAGTGTCTTTTCAGTCCAATCTTTTGACAATATTCAGCTGCATTATTAAACAATGTTTAGGATTTCTGGGACCAGCTCTGCTCCCTAGCACTCTGGCCCCAGTCCCAGGCATCAGCAGAGGTAGAGGTCTTAGAGAAGGAAGATGTCTAAATATCTTCTGAATTTATTCTGTATTCTGAATATAGCAAGAATTAGCTTGGAGGAGTTAAAGCACCAGTTGCCTCCCTAAACCAGTGCTTCCACTCCTGCTGTTGCCAGTTTTAAAAAAAAGTGCATTTTTAGACAGTATAATTTGGCAGAGCTCCCTTAGCTCCATTGTTTTCACTGGAACTGTGGTAAATCCCACCAGATGAGGACATTGCTCTAAAAAGATTTTGCTTTAAAACAAACAGACAAACAAAAACAGGCTTAGACAAGAGCAGGGATTTTGAAGCTGCATTCCTGTCTCCAGAAACTTCCAATGACTCGCAGTAGTCTTTGCTTCACCAAGCCACAAATTTGTAACCCCTTTAATCTTTCCATGTAAGACAGTTCCTCTACTCCCTTAATCGTTTTTGTTGTTCTTCTCTGAATTCTGTCCAATTTACCACACACTACAGACTACATTACATCTGAAAGGCCAGAAGTCTGGTGTACAGAAGCTCATTTTCAAATTCTATGACCTCAGTTCTTGGGAGGATTTCAGAGACCAGACACCAGGCTATAAATGAAGAATGTGTGCCCATATAGCTGGGTAATTTAAATGCTATTCTCTGTGAATAAATCTACTCGATACTTTCTTGATCTGCACAATCTTCTGCCATAGGGGCCTAACATAAAAATACTTCAAAGGCTCTAACAAATTCCCTCAAGATGTGATCTTCAGCATTTCAAAAGCTGAAAGACATAGACAAGGTTTAAAGAGATCATGATATATTTTCAAGGTAACGCTCTTCAGCAACTCCTGTTCACCCATTTCTTGAAAGTGAAATTATATCACCTCTCTATATATCTTTTTAACCTGCTGACTATCTTATGAGCAATGCAAAGATGAAGAGAATTTGACTTTTGCTTAGGGTTCACTATAACTCATTATCTTTAAATGAAGCCCAGATATGTTTCCTTCCTTCAAATACCTACTAGACAGTGTCAAATGGAAATCCTCCAGCCACAGACCCACAGAGCTTCCCCTGCCTCTTGCAGCACTAAGAAAGTTTAGATTTGGATTCAAGTTTCAGCCTCAGTCTCTCTCCCCATGTTGAGCTGAAACAAGACTCTGCGTAGCAACACTTTCTTGAAGGATTATTTTTATGTTACACCTCAGTCCCATCTCTGATATTAATTATAGAGCTTTAAGCCACAAGATATTTTGAAACTGGTGCTCTTGGCTGAAGCCAAGATTCCTCATGTCCTTCACATAGTTTCGTAACAAACTCTCTGAGACTGTGGCATATTTAATGAGAATGCAGATGATCAATTGCAGCCCGCCTTGCACGGTTAACTCAATCAACAAACTACTAATGACTCCAGCATGTTACAGCTTTTTTGGCTAATGAGAACCGTATTGACCAGATTTTTCCCATTCTCCCAGGATCAAACGCCAATATGGAACGAGTTCTGCTACAACTGTAACATTAGCCTGGGAGCAAAATGCTGACCAGCAAGAGCACGACACGGCCTGAGTGTCATTAGGGAGCAAAGCATCTCCCAGACTTGTGGGACAACCCTTCCAAACCTTTCCATGCCATGTGGCTGTCTGCTGAAACCAAAGCCCCAGAGAAACGGAGCTGTGGGATGAGCACGGAGCCTCCACCTTGCTGCAGAGTTTTTTGAGACAAAAAAGCCTTTTGTTTCCAGCATGTTGGCTGCACCACCTCCTGTCCCACCACTCCTCCTCCTCACTGCCTTCTGCTCCCATTGTGCTGCAGGATAATTTGTAGCAGGTGAGAAGGAAAACCTCTCTGCTTCCACTTGCTTTCATTTTTGTTCTGCCTGTTGCTGCAATTTACCCTCCCCTCCAATTCTCCCTCCAAACAGAAGCCAATTGATCATTCTCTGTGTGGAAATCCAAGAGCTGCCCATGCTCTAAGGGAAGAGCAGTACTTAGTGCAGAGCCCCAGGACTGAGATGGGAAACAGCTCAGGGGGTGTTATCTTGCCTGGTACCAATCCCTCTTAAATAAAGACTGGCTCCTATGGAAAGCAAAGGAAAGGATCCCAGTTACCTCAGTCACCTTTGGACCAGGGTCTTGTTTCCTTACAAAATAACCTCCCATTCCTGGTACAGTCTGATTTCTCAAATGACCAATTTCAGACTTTCCATTCTGCACCCTGGAGAAAATGCTGCAGTCTGACCAATTTCTCTCCACAGAGAGGAGACCTGGGTTCCATTTTTTTGTCTACACTCTCATTTTGCTGGGTGACCAGCCACCTCCTTTCTCCAGTCCTTCTCTTCCCTCTGTCAAACCAGGACAACACAGAATGCTTTGTCCTCTAGGAAGTAAAACTGAAAAAAAAAACCCCAACAGGTATCATATTGCTTTTGATCACCATGCTGCATCACCTGAGCAGCACACACTCTGCCATCACTGGCTGCAGTGGGATCAAAGCAAAAAAGGAAAAAACACACGGGGTAAAAAGGGGAGAGAGGAGTAATTAGGAAACAACTGGAAAGCATCAATTCCCCAAAGCTTCTTTTCAGACTAAGTTAATGTGCCAGTATCATTTCAACCAAAATCCTGGAGAACTCACACAGTCCATCAATAGGGATTGTGCTCCTTCCTCTTTAAGAGGTGCTCCTGTGCAGGTCTCTCCACTTAAAAAGGCTTAAATATTAAATATCATTCAGTGAAGTCATAGTGGGGGTCCATGCTTGACTTCATTCCTCTCTTAACCATGTCCTCGGGCCATCCGCCAGGAATTCAGACACTTAATAACTTCCCTGGGCTGAGAACTCTTCACCTCGGGCATGCTCCCCTCTTATCTGCAGTGGGAAACTTTCCCACTCAATGGTCTGCTCTGACCACAGCAATTTTGGCTTCACTGACTCCCTCCTGCATTATTCTCCAGGTTCAAACTTCCCAGCCTCACCTATAGGGCCACCCCTTATTACGCCCTTATCCTGGTAGCTTCCTACTCTTCATTTCACCCTAAAACACCCAAACCCTTTGTCTTCTTCTTGACTTCCAGGTCTTCTGCTGTACCACCACCCTCTCCCTTGCTCAGGCTGTTCCACAGAGCTCTACTGAGGTGACCAGATAAAGAATCTGCTAAAGATTCTGATAAGGAATATTTTACTCAGCCTTGCATTTTAATGTCCCCCTCTTCTCATTAATTCAGCTTGGCAAGAGCAATTCCAGTGACTTGTGGCAGAAGCTGAAGCTCCACATTCACCAGCAGGTGAATTATTACTTTTTTTTTTTTTTTACTTTACTTTACTCTTTACTTTTTCTTTACTTTACTCTTCCCTGCTCTCCCCTCAGAGCACACTGGGAGGTCCTGCAGAGACACAGATCATGATTCTCTCCTCCAGCTGCTTCACACTCCTGTCCATCCTGCTTTTTTTTCCAAAGAACACACAAACAGGACTCCTCTTAGTGGCAGAGAAGAAGAAAACTATTTACCTAGACTGGATTATTTGTGGCTTCCGAAGCAAATTATAAAATTAATGTATTTTCTGCCTTTTTTTTTTTTTTTTTTGGCTTCAAATAGTGAGGAGGAATGGTAGAAGGTTTTCTGCACAAATCAATGAAACTAGCAGCCAACAAATGACCTTTCCTCAGTGTCTTATAAGTACCTGTCAACTTCAGGAATGCCACCACAATTGAATGGAGAGATTTAAAGCCAGACTATTCATCAGAGAGCAAACTATTATTCCAGAGACTTCAATGAACTGGCTAGTGGCCAACCTTCCTTACAGTTTAGGTACCACTAGTAAAATGGAAAGTGGCTGCTATTTGGTTTGCACAAAAGCACAGAAGAGGAAAAAAACTCTTCAGAGGAACAACAACTGGGCTGTGCAACTGCTCTGACATCCCCATAGGATGTTTATTAAGCATAAAGAGATACACAGCATAACCAGGGAGCACTGAAAGCAAGCAGAAGTCTGTAAACACCAGAGATAGCCTCTATTTTATGGCATCACTCACAATCAACCATCTAAGCAAGCTGTAATGAATGCATTCATAAAAGAAAGAGGTTGGGAAGGTGTCTCAATAACCCCAATTTTCTTTTATACAGTAGATACTATTGACTTGCCATACGTAGCTCTGAATTAAAAGCCAAATTACTATCTTCTCTGATATAGCTCACATTTGCATTAAAAGCTAACATTTCAAAGCAGGAGTTACAAACCTCACCATTAATCATCTGGTTTGTATCAAGTGATATGTCACTTTTATCTCCCGGGAGCCCCTTTCTCAGGATAACCTTCTTCTCAAGTTTTCTTTCTCAAACCATTATTTATGAGGACTGGGACAAAAGTAAAAGGGACCAACACAAGCTCTGTTAGACAACACTGAACATGCCTGTACAGCACAGCCAGGAATAACACCTCAGCCAGCAGCAAATGAGCAAGCCAGCCTCTGAACTGCTTCTTCATCCCCCCCAAGTTAAGTAATGCTGTTAGTAAAGCCACACTAATGAAACTGAGCTGTTATTGTTGTAAGAAACAACCTGCATGAGTATCAGAATTGAAAGGCTGCTCTGCAGAAGGGACAGAAAAATGGGAGCCTCACACCATATCTTTTTCCAGCTGCCCATGCTTTGCATCTTCCTCGTGGTCAGAGCAGCAGAAACCTTTGGAGATGGAAACACTGAATTTTGTCTGTGCTGCTAAGTTGGTTCTAGGTTACTCCACTCTGCAAAAGCACCAGAATCTTACCAGTTTACTTTCTTTAGCCTGACCATGAAGGCAGCAATTAAAACAGGTCAAAAAGTATTGAGCTACTTGGACAAACATAACTTTTAATGCTTCTCTTTGTGCTTCTAATGCACAACAGTGGCATATAATTTTCTTTTTCACTAAAGCTGCCTCTAATACTTGTTAACAGCCCTCAGTGTAATATTTTAACACTGTCTCTGTGACTTCTGATAAATATCTGGTTAAGATTTACCCTGCTATGGCTCAAGAAGTAGAACATCGGACTGGGCAAGAAGATGAAAAGTTATCTCAGCAAGAGAGCATTTGCACAAACTAATTTTCCAGTTCCAGGGCTGTCTGTGATGACACTTAACTTGATGAGGTTCTGTGGCTCTCATCTAGACAAAGAATATGCAAAATCTTTGGGCACTTGCATGACTCTGAAGCTCCATAACTTCCAGCAGTTTTCTCAGGTGAAATAACTTCCTTTTGCAGGTGGCCAGGTTTGAAAGATGATGCAGATCTCCACACCACCACTACAAAAATCTGCTACAATATGTCTTGTTGCTATCCCTACAAGTGGCTCAATTTGCATGGAAACATGGACAGTTGTCTGCCTTTCCATACCCCATTTCTTTGCCATGACACACAAACAGCTGTAAGGCAGCTTGATGTCTCTGCTGCCCTCTCCTTCTCCCCCAGCCTCCAAGATTTTGCAGATCACGAAGCAAACAGCACTTTCCATGCTCTGCTTCTCATCTCTTTGAGAAGCACGTGCTTCAGGTCCTTCTCTTCCAATTGGAGGTGCCTTTTTCAGCCCAGTTTCCAGCTTTGGGTTGTGTTATCTCAGTTCAGCTGGCTGGGGAATAGAACACTTCTGTTTATGAGGTTTCTGAGAGATGCCATCTTCCCCTTTGCTTTCCAAGAGCTTTCTGCTACATTCCTGCCACTCTTTTTCACTCCTCAGTCCCCTTGAAAACTTGCTGTTCTCTGGCACTTCAGTGAGAACTCGTGGGTACACGTGGTTTGCAAAAAGGAAGGGTGCATTTCAGACGACACACAGCAAACCAGCCTGACCATGTGTAAAAATAAGATTATTCTGCACAGCCCATGGTTCTGAGTCGTCCAGCTTTGCCACAGATAAGGGAGTCTGAGAGGGCTCAAGATGCAAATTGAGCATTTTTTCTTCAAAAACTGCCCAGCTGCTGAAGGTGCAAAAGGCAGAGTTTTAGAATCAGCTTTATGGTGCAATTTGTTTCCATGAAACTCTGCTTACGATGATTTAACGGAGTGGAGCCAGAATCTTTAACAGTAAAACAGGTCAGAGTGGATATGGGAAAAAAAATATTTCTACTCTTCAAAGGCAGAAAAACAATTTTTCATCTTTTCTGACTGGATACAGTTAAAGATTACTGCTGGTATGATTGCTTTCAGCAGCATACTGTTTGACCTATAATTCTGTAAAAATATAACTAACCCTCCATATACTGACTGTCAAAAACTTCCCCCCATGTGATTTTTCTGTTCTTCTCAGTCTATTTAATTTGGAAAATTTGCCATCTTATAGATCTGCATATGATAACTCCCTGGCCTATTTCATGATCAGACAGAACAGATTAAACTAAATAGAACATAAGTACAGTTCAAAACTATGTCTGGACATATTAGCTACCTAAGATAGTGCTCCTTCAAACCAAACAGGGCAAGAAAAGGCCAAGAAAGGAAAGATTCCACCTCTATCTTGTGTCCAAACAGCTGAGACAGCAATTCAGTCACCTGTTTGCTGAAAGATGCCAACAAGCACCAACTCTGAAGGACTGCAACAAACACCATCACATCCAAACATAAATCCATGTTGTGGGAGCAGGACACAGCATCTCACCCTGCTGCAACAGGATGGGCAACAGTTCCACATCACAGAGCTGCCTTCTCTACACGTGGACTTTGAAGCCATCTGAGCAGAAGCCCAACGTAGTGTGAATGTGCTGACAAAGTTCAGAGGAAACAGCTACCCTGCACAGAGACTTTTTTGCTCCCACTGCCACAAAAAAAAAGGGAGGGAAAAAAATGCACTCTGAAAGCTGCTTCCCAGCACTACTGCTTTGTGTAACTCCAGCAGCTTTCAGACAAATATCACTGTGCCACAGAAACTAAAATTAACTCTCTCATGTCTGTGGCAGAAGAAAGAATATACCAGGTTCAACACAGTCACTCCCCAAGCTCAAGCCACTACCAGGGATGCTGTACAAGGCAGGGCTGGGTGTAACAACACTCACCTTGCTGCTGCCATCTCCATTACAACAGGGAGCAGCTGCACATCATGTTCTGATGTGCTACAGATGGCAAATTTGGCCACTCCTACTGAAAATGAAGAGAAACTCTCTGAGCATCTGAGCTGCAGCAGGTCCCACACCAGTCCAGGGAGAGGGATCCCTGGTTTTTCCATCACCGGGGAAAAATCATCCCCTCTCCTCAAAAGGCTTTTGTTCACATGCAGAACCACCTCAGCTTGGCCAGCTCTGGCCCACATGGCAGACACAGGGATTGCCATGTGGTTTTTGGTGGCACACTGTTGATGACAAAAGATTTGGCACATGCTGGAGGTTGATGCTGCCAAGCACAGGATGGGTCCCGCGAAACTTCTTCCTTGCCACTTTAAGTTTAACTTTCCCTGTTTACTTTTTAATTTAATGTATTCTTTTGATCTCTCTTCCTCTCCTTTCTCTTGTCTCCCTGAGTTTGCTGACACAGTGGAAGCATGACAAGCTCAGACAAGCTAACCTACTTTTTTTCTTTTTCTCCTGTACATGTTAACGCTCCCACTCCTGTACCCAGCATATGAAAGCATATTGCAAGTATCATTATAATGATGCTCCCAATCCCCCTGTGAAGTAATTCCCCCAACTGACAGGTGAGGAAACTGAGACACACAGAGCTCTTAAATTACTTGCCCCTCAAGCTTACAGAGGAAGCCAGCAACAGGAGTGGAAATGAAACCCAGCAGATTTCTATATAAAATTATGATACCTCCACCCATCACAGGTCTGTCAAATACCTCCACTTCTAAGTACAGGACTAATGGTAACACTTTAGGTATCCATTACACACATTTACACATTTCTGTGGTTTAATTGGAGGTTGGGACCACTCATTGCCATGTCCTGTGTGCCTTCAGTCTGTAGTGCTGGCTGTTAGCTGAGGTTCAAGGGGTCCTCACTGCCCCTGAAGCTCAACGTAGGTGCGAACAGAAAGGGGCTGCAGCTTCCCCAAAAAACTCTATACTGAGTTTATGTTCACATTAAACCATGTAGCACCAAACCATTTTTTACTTCCAGCCTGAGCTTGCAAATACTCTGGATTCAGTTGCTTGGGTGTGCTCACATTTGGGAGTTTCAGCTGGATTTGGACAGGTTCAAACCCACACCCAAGTGAGTTTCATCACAGTCATGGATGTCACTCAGCCAAGTTGTTTTCCCTCTACGTGTGGAATAATTCAGTTCTAAGCCACGAGCTTGATTTTACAGAGATTAGATTTCCAGTTATGACACTGCTTAGAATTCAATATCCATCACTCCCTCCAGGGTACTGAATAATCTTCAGCATTTACAAACCTGAACTTTCCAAAGCAAGAACATCTTTAAAATTAGTCTAAAAATTACTTGAATTCAGATATTGACACCTTGGGGTTAATACTCTCCAAGATGCTCTCTGCAACAAATCATTCCTTTTTATTTTATGAAAGCTGAAATTAGCACATTATCCTGGAGCTCAGTCTTAGAGGGAAAAAATCCAAATGCTGCAAAAAGCAAATGATAAAATCAAAAGTGGCCTTTGGACAAAGCCCATAACATTTTTGTGCCAGATGGCCTGTCTACACCAGAGCACTCAAAAAAATTAAACCATATTAATTTTTGAGGTAAGTTGGTTGAGCACCATTTAAATGCCTATATAGACTTTTTACTTCACAATCAAAGTGCCTTTAATTAGGTTTTACTAAATTTACTTTGGAAGCGAATCAAGTTTAAAGGAAAGGAAATCACTTTCACCAGGAACAGGAGTGACCACAAAGGGGTTTGGTGCACTCTAACTAATGTATTTTAAGTATGCATCATTACTTTAATACGAATTAACTTCTGAGTATTCCAGTGTAGACAAGCCCACAGTTCTTATACATCTAAATGTGTAATAATAATCCCTTTGTCTTGTTAGTGAGCTCTCTGGAGCAATTAAACTGAACCTACAAGACATAGTACCAGGATCTCCTGGGATTCAGAGGGATGCAGCTCCTCTGTGCAAGAAGGATTCAGCCTCTCTGGACTGCTCTTGTGAGCCACAAATACCTGCAGGATTGGACCCAACAAATGAAAACCTTTAAGCCACCAAGAATCCCCAGCAGCACATTCTCCCATCTGTACTACTTCCACCCCAGTTTCACCCACAGTCTCTCACACCAAAACACCAGGGTGGATCTGTGCATGTGGATTGCAGTTCTAATGTTTAATTATCTTGAACACGGTGATATCCACACCACTCTAGCAAGAAATCAATTCTGCCTTTGCTCTGAGCTATAAATGCATGTATTCCATAATCAGCCTAACAGAACAGACATATGGGATTGTGCATCTGGGAAGCATATGAGAGGCCTTCTTGGATATAAAATTATTTTGCAAAGTATCTCTCTCAGACCCAGCTCTAGGTAGTTTTCCTTTGCATGCTGAAAAATTTCACTGATGTTTCTGGTTTATGAAATACTAAATGATAACCACACAGTTGCATTACTGGAATGCTTTTTTACTCCTAAAATAGTCCTGCAGCATTTCTTTGAGGTGCTGGTACTCCTTGTTTCTGCCATCAGCCCTGGGACTCCTTTCTCCCATCACTGACCTGGGGCTGCCCTTGGGGTTAAACTGGACACACAGGGACAGAAAGGATGAAAAATCACAAGACTTCCAGAACAGCCATGAAGCAATATGAACTGGATTCAGACATGTTCCCAGTGCTGGTGGCTCTGACAGGTTTCCAAAACCAAAGGGGGAGAATTCCTCCTTCACAGGAAGGCAGTGCCACCCCCTGTGACTCAGAGAAGGCAGCAGGTGCATCCCTATAGAAAACTCTGCCTTGGTGACAGACCCCAAAATGATGGTGGCCCAACACAGGCTGGTAGTGAAGCAAAAAATGTTGTCACCTTCCCACTTAAAATCTGATTTGCCCTTCCTCACCTCACCAGCAACAAAACAGGGGGAACAACACTTTGGGCAACTCATTCTCACCGATTTGCTACCAAAAAAACATCACAAGGGTTCTAGACAGACTTGGCCTCTGCATCTCTTAAAAGTGAGAGATAAATCCGACCCCCAGGCACTGTGCTGAATCACAAGGGTGGCTGCTACTATTAAGCATTTGTGTTTCTTCCTCTCTTGCAGGTTTTCCTTGGAGGCCCAAGAAATCATTTACAGGAGCAAAGGGTCTTTTCTCTGCTCAAACTGCCTTTTTTCCCCCCCTCCCTCTGTTTTAGGAGAGTGGCAAAGCTATGAAAAGACCGGATCTTGTTTTATTTTATTGCTGGTAGGGGCAAAGTAAAAAGAGTGAGACCTATAAACACAAAGATGCCAAGATACAAGGAGACTACATGCTTGAATGCCCAGCCCTCTCTGCTTTGTTCCATCAGCAATAACCAAGATGTTGGTGGAGGTCATATATATACGTTTGCCACAGTGCAAGAAAGTGGAGGTGCTAAAAGATGTATTTTATACCAAGAGACCACTTCATTTCCTGGGCTATGGCATCCCTTTACCCCTTGCTCAAATCCTAAAGCTTCTTTTCATTTCATTTTCATTTTTTCACGTTTCTTCTCTGAACTGGTACCTTCCCTGTTCCACTTTTCTTCTCTGCAGCAGTAGGTGCTACAGAAATCTTTCTGGGTGATTTATTGCAGAAAATGTTTTGGGAGAAGGAGAACAAACATTTATGGTCGTGTGACATGGACCCACTTGGAACCCAAATCACATGGCAAGTAACAAGATTTAACTCTAAACTCTGAATTCAGGCCAGACTGGTTGAAGTTTCACTAAATTCAGTTATTCCAGGCTAATTTAGTGCTTTCTGCAGCAGCTTTCAGCAAATCACCTGGAAATCTCATATGCTTCAACTCCAGAGCACTCTGCATTCCTCTGCAGCTTGACCTTCCCAGCTGCCCTGACCCACAGCAGTAACCCTGGGCCAGGTACCCCTGGGTCAAATGTTCTGAAGCATGTGCCCTAAATTTCCAGGGAAGGCAGCAACTTTTGCTTTATGTGAACCTCTTTTACTTTATGGTTTTTTTCTAGAGATCCTTAAAGCTGCCTTTCCTCTGCTGGAGAATGCAGTGAACTCAAACCTGAACCAAACTTTGAATTGGAGGGATTAAGCAGGAAATCAGCCCAAGAAATCATTCAGGATCACCAGCACCATATTGGAGATCCAGGGTCTGCCACTTTGTGCCTCCAATTTCAGAGGAACTGGTGGCTCCCAATGAAAAACCTATGGGAGGTGAGAGGAAGGGGTCTGTACAACACTATCCCAGTCCTTGCAGACACCCCCAGGACAAAATCCCAGCCCAGCAAAGTTTTCTGACAAAGTTTTCCACAGCCCAAAAGCTTGGCCTGTTCTCAGGGGAACTTGGAAGCAACATTTTTGCCCTAGAGAAATCCATTGCTATTGATGAGCTGCATGGGGCAGGAGGGAAAGGCTTCAGCTGCATGGCAGGTCAGGAGAGCAAACCCCACAGATTTCTATAGAATAATGAAAAGGGCCAGGTGCTTAGGCTCAGTGTTTGTAGACTTTAAACTTCTGTTCCTGCACATCATTTAAGTCTCACTTTTCTGTCTACAAAACCTGAGCAGGAAAGAATTTGTCATAAAACGTAAAATAACATTAAAAAAAAAATTAAAAATCCATCACTCCCCTATCACCACTATGGTCCAAAATGCATTTTCAGCACAAAACTGCAGTCTTTGTCCACCCACATTCCACAACACAAATTTCAATACCTTAAAAAAAATGATGCTCAGCTCCAAGATACTTCTAAGCCATCAAGGTGAGACTTCTCACTCAGGCTCACAAACTAGGACACCATTGCAAATGGTTTAGAAGCCTGGAAAAATTTTAATATACATGCCAGGACGTGTGACCAAAGGGATTACCCCAGAATGGCTCACCTGATTAGTTATACAAATGCCTGTCTTTTTTTTCCTTTTAATCCAAGACCGTGCAGAATGCCAAATGGGAGAAAGGAGTGGGGTATGTACTGGAATGTCTGAAGGCTACAGACTTGGGATTTATATTCCATGTTGAATTCATTGTTCTCTCTCCTACCCCTGCTGCCCTCTAAAAAATGCTGCAGCCATGACAGAAATAAATTAGCCTGAGGTACAGGTCACACCTTCAAGGGCAGGAAGAATTCTGGGTAAAATCAATAGAGAAGATGGGAGTCTCTAACAGCTGAAGCAGAAAGAATGACACATTGATAGCTTTACATATACCCAAACAAAGGCACTTTGGATCAGCCCTATTCCCTGCTGCCTTGTGAACACAAACCTCTTTTTTCCAACCACCTGAAGCCCATCAGCAACACAGAAGCAATTCAGAAAGGCACCCATTTCTTTGGAGAATTTGCAGACTGGTGCAGAAAATCCTGCTTGTTTGCATCTCTGCCCAGGAAGGAGATCCAGATGTAGAATTCTGGTCCAGGTTGCAACTCCCACAAACTTTTCAAGAGACCAGATTCTGCACTGAACTTCACCTTCAATTTTGCAGCACTCACCAAATCCTCAGGTGGCAGAAGCTGGAGCCTAGAACAAAAAATCCCCTGAACTTCACTGAACACAGAAACCAGTTCAGGAGGCACCAACAGATGCTAAAACTCTGTGTTGCACTCATTATTTTCACTTGTGATTTTAAAGCCATGGATAATGCATTCAAAATCACTCACATCCATGGAGAACCTTAAACTCAGGCTCCAGGATTTAGGAATCACAGTTTGTCTGAAATGAGGTGATATAAGGTTTATAAGAACACAGGAGCCACGAAGATCCATGCAGAAGTGCAGTGGTTTTTCCTAATGCCCTCTCAGAGTCAGGCACATAACCTGCTCAGACACTTCAGAGATCCCACAGGGCTCCTACCTGCATTTTCAGGTTCCTAAAAGCTTGAAAGTCTGATTTAAGTTCCCACAATACTTGTAAAAATAGGACTTAGACTCCTCAGTCCCATAGGAGCTTTTGAAATTGCTACCCAGGAGGTTTCTCAAGACAGAGTTAAAAGCTTTCCTCCTCTTCTGTCCCTCCCAGACTCCTCCAGAGACAACTTTGGCCCAAATACAGCAGGACCTAAATCCAAATGACCCCTTGTTATGTGCAAAGCCAGAGAGAGACTGTCAAATATGTGACTTTTCCATCCTCCTTGTTTATTGGATTCAAGCAAACCCACACCAAATGAACACGTGTCTTGTTCTTTGATCATTGGGCTCACACTTCCACCTCTGGGGAAATATAGTTTGAACTGGATTTGTACTTACATTTGTGGAGTCCTTGAACAATAAGGTGAATACAATTATTTTCATTTCTACCTGTAAAAAAAAAAAAATGGAGAAATTCCCCATCAGTACCAGTGCTGCACTAAAGGATTATCAGCTTCTTAAAGTCACTGTCCTGTCCCTCAAACACACAGCAATACCTGCAGCACCCTCCTGCCTTCTAGGGAAAAACTACAGTAAAACCAACACCTGGAGGAAAAGTGTTCCTCAGAAATCATCTGTGTTTTGCTGCTTCTGCTCTGAAGACCTCTGCATCTTCAGATGACTCCTTGAACCCAGCACAGAGAACAGAAAGAGATTGCTTCACTCCAGAGTGAAGAGTTCCCCCAGAGTGCTAAAGCTGTGAAAACTCCACTGGTGAAAAGGTTAAATGCTTCCATAGGAAAAAAAAAAAAAAGAAAAAAAAAAAAAAGGCTCCTCATTCCCTGCAGCTACAGGTACCATTAGCAGCTTCTGCCCTGCACTTCTATGCTAGACATGAAAAAATGCAGTTGTGTGTTCTGACAGGTAGTGAAAACTCTGTGCTCCCTCAGAAGAGATGCAAAGTCACCTAGTGCAGCTTTCTCTTAAAATAAATCATCTCCTATTTGTTTTATACTTCACTCTCCTTATCAATATGGAATGTCCTGCCCAGTTCTGGAGAACATTCCAGCAGTCACCAGGGCACATTATCTGAACAGATCACATTTAGCATCTCTAGGTCAAGAATGACCCATTAGAGATACATGGGGGTATCTCTAACCCCATTTGGGGTCTGGATACCAGCTGGCTTGTTTTTCTGAGTGACTTAGCCAGGGTGTTTCAGATGGATCTTGACATTCTGGTGCTCAAATGCTCCGAGCACCTCAAAGAGCAAGATCACAGATTGAACTTGGAGAGGAAAAGTACATTGGAACTTTTTCCCCATTTGATTTCTTCAAAAAGCCACACAAATGAGAGGCAGAAAACCACACTACACACATTTGCAACAGCTTGCTCCACTCTGGAGGTGAATGAAACCTTAGAGAGATCAGAGCCTTTCCAAGAACTATGGAATTCCCCTCCCCTGTTTTAAAAGGAAAGAAGGATTTCACTTCAGCCAATGAATAGTAGTGGCCTTGCCTTGGGAATACCTGGGAAGATGAAGATAAAGATGGATGAGAAGCTAAATGATTTATTGGCCAAAATTTTGCTGATTTAATGGACTTTACAACCCTACATCACAGGTAGGGTTGTTAAGGCTCCAGGGCCTAAGAGTTGTTTTCCACTTACAACTTCTGCAAGCCTATAAACTGCAAAATCTGAACCCTAGGAGGGGAAATTAAATAATCCAGAGACATTTCCTGTCCCTAATTATATTTTCCACGTGAAGCAGATTGCATGCAAAAAAGAAACCCCAAAAAAGCCAGTGGGTTTGGGTACCTGAGAACTAACAATAGGATGAGGGAGGCCATGTCCTTTGTGCCTGGATAAGGACAGTAAGGACATTATTGTCCCTAATAAGGACAACGTTTTGCCTTTCCACTGTCACTAAAGGGATCTAAGTTAAACATATGGACCTGAGGACCAAAAGTTAGCATTCTAAACCCAAATCTGAACGTGCAGATTTGCAGCCTGAGCTTATCACTTCTCAGCATGCACAAGGCACCTTTATTCCATAAATATGCAAAGAACCTCACAAAAGACCCTCCCAGTCTCCTTCCCTGTTTCCCAGCTAAGGAAATGGAGGTGGTGAATGCAGCCAGGGGAGAGCCCAGGCTGGGACCACACTGAGCCCACATCCATCTGCAGCACAACCCTGCCTGAGCCCAGAACCCCCTGCAGGTTGTTCAAGTAAAGAAGGGGAAAGATGCACAGAAATTTTCCCAGTCTTAACTCATGCAAAATTCCCCTGGACCTCAGGGGATAAAGATAAGGAAAGAGCTTCAGCTTTGGTCCTTGGCAGATCCCTTCTGCTTGGCCTGACTGCTCCCCATCTTTCCAGGTCCACACAGCAAGGAATTCCACTGGGAAGGAGCTGGGAGACCTGGTGGAGCCCAAGCTCTGCTATTTCTGCTCAACTTTCACCCTTTGCAGAGAGGCTGAGGGTTTTTCCTGCAGTTTTCAGCTGGGAGTGGGGAGCAGCAGCATAACTTGGAGTTTGTGCAGATATTGTGCACCTCTCATCCTATAACCAGGAGCAGGCACCAGGACTGACCTGCTGCCCTTTTTTACTCACTGAGATCCTTCACATGGAAATGAACCAAATAATAAATACAGAGCTTTTAAAGACCCAGATTTTACATTCCTACGTAGTTATTTCTTCCATTATCTCAATTTTATAAAATACATGTAATTCAAATATTGAAGGCTGTATATACTCTTTCTACTTAGAAGAGGAAATGCTTATTTTTGATTAGCAATAAAACCATGTTGAACATCAGAGGACAAAACTTAATACAGAAATCTGCCAACAATTTCTGACCTACTTGAAACCAACATTAACTGCAGACAGGTTCTAATTATTTGAGTCCATTTCACTTCTTACTCAGTGGTCATTTTGTTTCTTGCCCACTTGGCCTATGTTCAGAAAAAATCTCCATTAGACAGCACAAAATCTCCAAAAAAAAAATTCATTCTCTCCCTTTCTGAGGTTGGGAATATTTCAAAACCTCAAGAGTTGGGAGTTCTCAATATGTGTCTTTAAAACCAAAAAGTAGAGAGCACTAAAAAATTTAAAAGAGCAATAGTCTATGATATTAAAACAGTTGTTATCAAATCAAATAGCTTTCTCTCACCCCTCTGCTAGCAGCTTTGCAATTCTTTTTGCAGAAAGAGCTACAAATGTATTAAAAGGCAAAACATTTCTGCTCAGGCTGGAAATGATCACATGAACAAGCCACAAGATTTGCTTGATAACATATAGAGTTTATTATTCAAGAACGAGTCTCATTTTCAGCTCTAAGGGAGAGGGCGGGGAGAGAGGGGGGAACAGTCTTTTAAAACACACACACACACACTGGAAGCAAAGGATTGAATTTACAGGAGGCACTGAAAAGAAGAAAGAAAAGAAAAAGTAAAGAAAACAAAGCCCTGTGCTACCAGCAACTCAATTTTTTCAAAAACTTAAGCTCAGCACGCACAAATCTCATAATATTCCCACTTAAGTTTACCTTAGCAGAGAGGCTGAACAATCAGAAAGCTGCTAAACTTTTCTCAAAGTTCAGCTCTGCTACAGATGGGAAGGGACAGAGCAGAGGAGAAAACAAAAGCAAGAGTTAAGCAGCCAAAAGCTGCTGGAAAAGTTACGTTTCTTGGCACCCCTCTTACTGACCTAAGAAGTCTTCATTTTCACAGGTAGCAAAGTTTTTCTTCCTTTATCCACTGCAGGAGGCAGGCACCCTGCATGACTGAGAGGGCAGCAAGAGAATATTTTGTTTCCAAGCTTCCAGGGACTAAGGAGGGCAAGAAAAATGCAGTCCAGCCAGGTACTGTTTCTCCGTGCAAAGTAAATCCGGCATTCTGGAATGAGTTCAAACATAGGGCTTGACAGGCAAAGGAGAAAAAGCTTTTTCACTGAGCATGCTTAGTCCTGCACTGCCTGCACTTAATGAACATTACTTCCTTCCCAGTGGTTACTCCTAGTAGAAATCCACACCCCCTACTCTTTCAGAAGTCAGGAATGCAGCTGAAACCAAAGTCCAGAAAACATGCCCGACACCCAGACAAGGCCCCACAGATCAATAAACTCAGGTTGTGACCTGCAGGTCAGTTTGTCAAACAGGACATCAGGGTGAGTTTTTTCTCCACTTGGTCTAGTTTGCTTTATGCTTCAGCTAATGCTGCTCACTCCCCAGAGAAAATAAAACTGCACCGGCTTTTAAAGAATGATTAAATGCTTCAATAACAGATGGGAGTTTTCTTTCAAATCTTCTCCTTCCAAACCTGCTCTAAAGTGAGGAAAGAGTGCTGCAGGAAGAAGTTTTTCAGGAAAAAAAACAACAAAAAAAAAATACAATAGGTCACTGGATTCCTGAACAAAAAGTTTTTTGAATTTGTCATAGGCTTGGAAAAAAAAAAAAAAAAAAAAAAAGAAATAAAAAAAGAAATTAAAAAGCAGCCTTTATTTAGTTAGTGCCTAATCCTGTTCCGTTTGCAATCACATGGAGTTTTGCCATTACCTTCAATGGGAGAAGTGCTGGGGTTTTAGATTACAAATGTTTTCAGGCAAGAGCTGTGTCTACTTCAGTGACCTGTACAGGACAGACTGGTTTTGGCACTTCAATTTGCCACTTACAATGCCTGAGTGTTCACATGCTGTGCAGCAGAAACCCCCCTCCTCACAAAATTCACAAGAAAAGCCATTCCACAAAATTGCATGTGCTCTTCTTAAAGGTTTTCATTATATTTTGAGCTTTTCAGTTGCTTTCCAATTTTTTTCCTTGAGGTTACACTTAGCTCTCCCATCTCAGTTCTCCACAATAGGCCCAGAAATTCAGCTTTTTTGTAATGAAGTCAATGCTGGCCCCAACTGCTGTGTCACAGCCTTCATAAAAACACCAAGTGTCCTCATGAAATTTTAAAAGCCATAATACTTTGTTCCTTTGCTCTTAAGTGCAACAAAGCTGGGTGTGTTGTTGGGTTTTTTTTAAAAAAAAACACACATCCCTGCTCTTCTTGGTTTTCATTCAAGATCATAAAAGGAAATAGTCCTGAAACTGCTTGGAAAAAAAAAAAAAAAAAAAAAAAAAAGCCATGCTCTATTTCCAGTGTACTGAATTTGAAGAGATTTTGGAAACCCCCAGAGAAAGTTTCCTGCAGATTTGGAGAAGCATCCATGGTAGGCTAATTAAACCCAAATGCACTAACCAGAAGACATTTCCCTTTGTTATGTTTCCACTTCACATCCCAAAGCTTTCCTTTGGCCAGGAAAGTCCCTAACAGGGGCCTTCCTAGCAGGCAGCTCAATCAGAATTTTATCTCTGGACCACATCCAGACCATCTCTCCAACACTTTTCTTGGCTGTGGCAAGAGATAAACCTATGAGGTGTTCATGAAGCCTGAGACACAGAAAAGAGGTGGCCAGTGCATCTTATTTATGACTACAAGGCATTAACCTCAAGCTTGGAGGAACTGGTGAACCCAAGGGTGATTTTAGACACTCTGCTTGTCCTCAGCTGCTCATTTCCACTTCCTTCACCCAGCTAAGATGAAAAGGGGGCACTGAGGAGCTTGAATTCCAAACTTAGGAGCCAAAACAATGGCACTGAAGCACCTTAGGTGTGTGCTTCATCATCACAGTGTGAGAGACAGCAACACAAGGACAGCATCTCCTCCCCAAAATGCTCCTGAGACAGAGCTCCTGGGTCCCCCAAAGCTTCTGGGTGCTCAGGATGCATTTTCCTTGGGAGTCCCACAGCACTGAAGCCTTGGATGCTAAAGGCACATTGGAAATGTGCTGTCTGAGTCACCATGGAGGGAGCAGACTGCTGATTGCCTTCATGCCTAATTACCCCTAAGCAGTTGGCACAAGGATTTATTCAGCACAGCGTTGGCCGAACTCTCAGACGTGTCCTCTGTCCAAATGGAAACCACTCTACCTCCCATTTTCTTCTTGAAAGAAAAACCATGTGGGGCATTCAAGTCCACAAAATTATTCTCTCCTGTGAATTATTTCAAAACTATGTGGACCACCATATGATGCCTGAGCCTGAAGAGAAGCTCAGCTACATATATCCTGTCTTGCAATAGGATTACTTGAGGGAAACTGGGATGGATCCTACCTGTAACTGCAGCCTTTCAGATGGGATTGCAGCATGGCATACCAGGTAACAGTTCAAACTGAATTAAGTAGGAATTTAAACTTAGGCTCTGCAATTAGGGCCTTTAAAGAGCAAAGAGTTGGGCAGGATTGCAAGAAAAAAAGAGATCTTCTATGCCTAGGAGCTATTAGGTGAGTTACAGATGGACCTCAGCAATAGGGAGAGGAGAACACAGTCTCCTCCAGGCATCCATGAGTCAGGACAAGGACTGGGAAAAGCCTGGATAAGTGAAAAGCCTGCAGGGAACAGCACAAGCTTTGGACAGAGGAACTACTTGGGTTTTGGGATGCTGCCCTCATATTCTGTTGAAGCAGTAAACTGAGCCCTAAGGCACAGACCTGAAACAGACCCTGGCAAGAGATCAGTCCTTCCCAGGGTGAGAGACAGAGCCCACCAACACACATCCAGTTGGACTCAGTGATCATAGAGGTCTTTTCCAACTGTGACAGTTCTGTGATTCTGTGACAATTCTGTGATCCAGTGGGGAACTATTGTTCCCTCAGATCTTGCCACTTCTAATGAGAGCCAAATGGCTGCCCCTCCCAGAGCTAGCAACTCCAGCTGGGGGAGCTTTCCTTCTCTTTTCCCCCTAGGATGCATAAAATGCATTTTTTGCTCTCCTTCCTGACACCAGAAAAGCCTGGATTGCTTCCCACTCTACTGTGAGAGCTTGAAACTTGGCCATGCTATTTACAGCATCTTCTTTGCCCGGAGGAATTGGAGATGCATCATGATTTTTCCACCATATGCAAGCAGCAGGCACTGCTCCATGTGCCAGCACTACTGTGTGGTGAGCTCAGCCCTACCTGCTCAATTTGTCCCCATGGCCACTTGAAGTATAGGGAAGAAGAGATTTTCCCAAGGGATTCTGTCTGCTGGCTCTCCTCTTCATAGTTCTTGGCATTCGGATGCATCCATCCTTCAATTCTTAGCAGGAAAGAACAAATTAAAGAAAGACTGGGATGGGTGGGGCTCCTCTTCGGGTCCTCTCAACTGTAATGTTAGCTTTTGGCTACAGAGAATCTTTTCAAAAGGATTTAATTGACTCAGAAGCCACAAATCTATTGGTTTTCAGCAGAAGCTGAGCTCCCAGGTTCCTGCTGGAACTGCAGAAAAGCCTTTTCTGCCCCTGAGTGTCTAGAGAAACATCATCCAGTCCTTTCTGCTTCTCATTTAACAGCCCTGAGAGAGGCTGTGGGCATCCGGGCTGGGCTGGCTGACAAAATGATAATTCAGGGGTGACTTCTAGAGCCTATTGTGGTGGGTTGGACACACAGCTGCTCTCCCACTTCCCCTCCTTAGAGGGACAGGGGGAGAAAATTAAAAGGAAAAGCTCAGAGGCTGAAGACCTTCAGGATAAACCTTCTCCAGCATGGATATTCCTTCCCAGCTACCACCTGCAAGCACCAAGCTCTGCAGGGAAGAGGTGGTGAGCCAGAGCCATCAGGCTGTGCCCCAAGGGAAGGGTTTTTGCCTTTTTTTCCCCATTTACTTTGCCAAGGCTTTCTCATACCTTGTGCTGAGAAAAATGTGACCTGGGAGGCCTCATTCCTCCAGATGCTCAGTGAGGAGCCCACACAGGTGGAAGAGCTCAGCCTGGTTTCAGGTAATGGTGTGTACACAAACATCCCCAGGAGAGGTGTCCCCAACACATCACCTCACTGCATCACAAGTACCAAACTGAGTGGAACTATGTGACTGCAGACAAAGGTTGAGCAAGCTGTCTAAATATCATTTCCAGTTTTAAGATCTACTAAAATACAGCAGGAGTCCATCACCTCCTATTTCCCAGGAATCGGGAGCTGTGGTTCACGTTTGCTTGCTGACTTTTCTTGTGCATTTCTGAAAAATTTGGACAGTTTGTTTCCTCCTGACCTGCAATGCTTTCCAATTTCACAAATCAGATTAACTATGATTTTTCAGAGTCTCATTGTTGGATAATAAATGACAGCAAATATTTCCTATGACAACCTATAGTTTTCTATTCCAGGCAAAATAAAGTTGATTGAGGGAGGAGAAAAGACAAACTGCAAGAGCAACAGCATTGGACTCAGGGAATTTAATTTTTCCCCTCTCAGAGGAGAAAGCTGTCTCAAAGCTAAATGTTTTGTGTGCATAGGTGCATATGATAAATACTTGTAGAGAGATGTTGGTGAAGTGCAACGCTTCTGATGGAGTTGAGCCACATCATTTGTGCTACATCTCTCATCTCAATACATCTCAGCCCCAATAAGACACAATGCTTAAAAAAAATAAAAGGAGAAAAATCAGAAAAAGAGAAAAATGAAGATTTGTTCGTAATTTCTGAGAGAAGACAAAAAGATTTAGAGTTTTGCTTCTGCCCAAGTACAACTAGAAGTCATTACATCTCAGTGGGTAGGTTGGATGTGGTTTTGCCAGCAGGAAAAGATTTGCCATTTATCAGTCCCTGCAGGATTAATGAGTTTGCTGGTACCTCAGTCCTGCAAAGCCATCAGCCTGGTCAGGATGTCTCAGCTGAGCAGAACACAGTGCAGGGAATATCAGCAGCTGAACACAACAATGTTAGAGGAGATGATAACCACCAGGAGCAGTGCAAGGGGCAGGGCAAAATGCAGGACTCTTCAGCCATCACAGTGATACAGGAATCAGACTACACCCTAAATCTCACTGTAGCTCCTCCAAAACCCAGACAAGGTCAGGTGTTTGGCTTTCTGCTCTGCTTGATCATACAACCTTAGCAAAGATGGAAGATTTCTTTGAAAATCTACATTCCCCTGATGGGCTCTTCCAAAATAAATCCAACACCCTACTCTGTGGCTGGCCAGAATTAGAGCCTCAGTCTACCAGTTCCCACATGCAAATCTCCAGACTTAGCACTTCCCAAGTGCTTTCCAGAAGCTAGCAGCACAATCAAGTTCCATATTTTGTCCATAAATATTTCAGAGGAAAATGACAGCTGTCTATATACACAACAGAGCCAAGACATTAAAAAACAAGCAATAATACCCATCTCCTTAATCACCTCCCTTAGTTAAAAGCCAGTACAGTCTGCCTTAAATTTCATCTCCAAGTGCTTTTCACAGGATATGCATCACTCCCATGAAACAAATGGATCCATTTCATTTTTTCCACTTAAAGTTGCTGGTGAGTTCAGCTTTGGCACTCCAACAAAAAAAGTCTTCATTGCCAGCATGCACAGTGCTCTGGAATCAGAGTGGGGTGAGAGGAGTGGAAAGTCATTTATAAAGTGAAATTTTGCAGCACCGAAAGAATTGCTAAGCTTTACCTCTGGATTTTATATTGCATTTCTTTATGTAACACTGTGTTTAACTCATAACACTCTGTGGCAGAGAGGGGGAGAAGGGTGACAGTTTAATTTTCTCACTTCATTTCTGAGATTTACAATAACAGAACCATATCAATGTTTGATTTTTATGAGATTTTTCTGAAGCCTTCACATATCAAGGATTATAACAGTTTGCCTCTGGGGATATCATTGCTTTGCTAAGGGTTCTCCAAGCACTTTGCAAAGGCATGGAACAATGTGAAAGTCAACAGACTTCCCCCAAGGAGCAGCTGGGATTTAGGGAGTCCCTAAATCTTGCAGCTCTGAAGCTACAAGGTGGTCCCAGATGGAGTATTTCAAGTATAACCACCTTGATTTGAGGAACCTTGCTCTACTGCAACAGTATTTTATTTGACAAGAGTGAGAAAGAGAAAGCTGGATTGTTTATCATGCCCTCTGAAAGAGTTAATGGAATACATCATTAAAGGTGGCACGATGAAAAGTTCACTTTTTAATGCACTGATACTTTACTATCCAAATGGATTTATCCAGAAATTCCCAAACAGCTTTAGCTTGCACCAATTGATTTTTAACTTTCACCTGAAAACATCTGCTGGTTTGTTGGATTTTTTTCCCATCCAGTACATATCCCCTCCCCTTTTGGGCAACTGCCTGAGAGCTGATTTATTCCAAGAACTCTCCTTTCTTCTTAATATCTCCCTCATCCTTTCTTTGGCTGTTGGGAACTTGCCTAGCTTATCCTGGCTAAGTAGTTTGCAGGGTCAAAGCAAGTGTCATGGTGTGTTTGTCTTATGTCCCATGAATTTAAAAGCACCTTGCCCTGCAAATGCTGTTGTCTATTTATGTGGCTTTCATCACCACTTCACCCCTGCATGCAATACTTTGGGGTTTGATCAGCCCCTTTACTGCTTTAGTAGTTTTTAAGGTGCCTGAATGAATTCACCCAGCTCCACATCACTACAGACCTTGAAGTAGCTACCTTGGGAAGTGCTGGGGAAGAGAAAACCTTTCATTTCTCACAGAGGTAAATGCAATAAATACAGACACAGCTCAGCAAACCTTTCAGGCAAGCAGGATTTTGTCTCGTGCTTCCTCAGAAACCACTTCCAAATGTACTCCTGCCATAATACATAATTGGAAAAGGAGTCAGCAGGACCAAAACTCTTGGTATTGAGTGCTACACCTAGTGGTGTTTGCAGGATTCGTAGCTTTTATGACATTTAAACAAATAATTATTACATAAAAACAACTTTTAAAGAAACAAGCCATGATACTAAGAGCAGAAGAGGAAAAAACACTCCAGAATGTTTCAGACACTTACACAGGGGGCCTATTCTTCTATCAGCATGCAAGAAATTTATGCAATTAAATTATAACCATTAATGAAACTCGCCCACGAATATAACCTATACATCAGAAGAAAAAGCCCAGCTACTTAAGATGCAATTTTAATATTACAAAGCCAGAGCAATAGATGGTGCTCTGCTACTCCTGCTGCACAGTGCAAGGAGATGCTGGAAACAACTTTCTTGTTTCCCTGCCTCCTGACCTGTCAAAACACCAAAGGTACCTCAGAAGCAGCAACCACAGCAAAGAACAACTTACAAAGTACACAGGATTACACCCCCTGGGTGGCTTGAAACAGATTTCTGTTATGAATGCATGCAGAAATTCCCAACTGTCAGTGAACTTGAAGGCAATGCCTTTAAAGATAGATATTTGTCACATATATATATTTGCAAACACAGTAGATTTTACTCAACAATATTTTTTTCCTTTGCACTGAACAGCCAGACAAAAACAAGAAGTGCTCAGAACAGGGCCTGGCACCTGCATTCCCCCTCACCAGGGGAATGTCCCAGCACTCAGCTCAAAAATCCCATTCCCTCTTGCTGGATTAGTGACATTTAAAATCTCTTCTGCAGACTGCAAGACCTTCCACAGGCAGGCAGAGAACAGAGTCAACTCAAACTCAAAGGTTTCTTTGCAAATAACTTCTAAAAAAAAAACACCAGAAAAATAATTTCAGGGGAAAAAAAAAAAAAAAAAAAAAAAAAAGCAAAAAATCTTTTCTTTCTATGCTAGCAGCTTATTTTCCTTCTGTTTGAAACTTTCATAGGCAAATAATTGCCTCCTATAGAAGTCTCCTCCAATTTGAATGCCCCACAGCATCAGTGCCCTTAACACAGCCCAGAGTGCTCAAACCTCTCAAGTTCAGGAGAAGTTTTGCTTCTAAGTGGTACCTGTAATTTCCAGAGCTCAACCTGCTCTCTAAGGCTCATCTTAAAAAGTGTTCCCTGAATGCTTCCCATCCCCAGCTGCCTAATGACAGCCCAGTTCCTGGGGATGCTCAGGCTGCCTGCCTGCTGCTCACCTGAGCATCAGGTGGTGAAATGTCACAGCTGGCAGCCTGGTTTGTCCAAGTCAAGCCCCAACACCTTTGAAATTCTGCTGTTAACTGAAGAGGTTCAGATGCAGCTCACACCTACCAGAGGGCTGGGGTAGAGGAAGACACAGACAGCTGGGAGCCTTCACTTCAAGAAGTCCCAAAAGCTTCCACTCCCACTCACAAATGGGGGTTTGCAGCTAGGTGACCAAAGTTATGAATTGGAATTGAAATTAGTGGAAGAGATGAGACCATAAATCAGGAGTCCAGACTGCATCGTGTGGGGCATGGTCAAGACAGGACACGTAGGAAGGGAAGAGGCAGCAGGGTCTGAAGCTTCCTCTCTCCTTTCTCTACAGAAAGCTGAGGCCTGATGGAGAACCCAGCAAGACAGACCCAGCCCTCTTAGGTGCTGAGCACTGCTGATTTGCCACTTGCAAGGAGACACAAATTTCAGGAGTCAAAACTCCTAAATAACTCTCCAGTTTCCAGCCTGTGCCTGCCCAGAATCACAAATACCACCCAGCTCACTGTGGACACCATTTCTTTTTTATGTTTCCATATTTTTCAAATTACTAAGTAATACAAATGCTTTTAACAGCCACTTCCACATGCTTGAAGTACTCCACAGGTCCTAAAAAGATTTCCTAATAACCCAAGCTTATCTAAATCACTTCTTGTTGGTGTTGTTAACATGGAGAAGTTAAGCAGTTGATTAAAGAGGAAATCACTGTTTGGTGTCTGTTACAAAATGCTCTTCTACATCTCAGAGTATCAAGTGAGTTCCTGTCCATATCACAGCGTATCACAGGTTTTTGGGGTGTCCACAGAGAGGCCATGGCTTGGGAAGGGAGGATCCTATCTGAGTCCTGGGCTGGGACTCTGCTCCTTTCCACTGCCACTTGAGGTCCAGGCATCACTCCACTGCCTGCTAACCTATAATATGCCATTATTCACTTCACTTTTTCACTGCATCATTTTTTCTTATTGATAAAGAGATTAGAGATTTAACCCAACTGTTTATTTTTTTTTTTTTCCCCTAATCTCACCCTCACATGTATTCTGAGAATTAGAGGAAGGTTTAGTGCCAATATTATCCTGACAGATCTCAGCCTAACTTCCAGGCATCCCATAGGTGAGGAACCAGAAATCTTTTATGATACCATCACCAGAGACATTTAGACAGCTGACACTTTAACATCCTTAGGAATATACAATCATCATCACTTCAGGCAGTCATGCTTTTCAGGCAATAAACTATGATTTGCCTTGTCCTTCACCTCCAACAGTAATTTAATCCACTTCACTCAATTTACTGACAGTACTCTAAAAAGAAGAGCTGGAAACCCAGGTAATTAATTAAGAATAGAGTTTGAACTTGTACTGGAGAGGGAAAGTAATCCTAAGCAGTTACACAATATCATTCAAAATTTAAAGTTTCTACACTCCGTGCACAGGAGGTGCCCTGGTTTGGGCATGAGGAAAAGGCAATCTTGTTACGAAAATGTTTCAGAGCTTTTAATGCCTAACATTGTGCTTAGAAAAAAGCAAACATTGTATGTACAGAAAATAAACATCCAATTGTGTAACAAGATTATGAGCTTAAGCACTCCGGAGGCTGAGACATCACAAAAAGATGGTTATTATGGTTATTTCTTTGTGTCTGACGGTAACCTCACTGGCAATGAATACTCCAAGATTTGCTCAGCACAAGGCAAAGAGGAATGGGAAGCATTTTACAAATGACACGTGGTTGATTTAAAATTGTTGGACTGATGTTAACCTGCAGTGAAGTCCCTGACTCCCTTTGGTTTTTCTCTTAAATTTCAGGGGAACTCCAATCTTTTTCTTCAGTAACGTGGAAACCACAGGAATTCCAGGGCCAGCTGCACAATCACTCCTGAGAAATCCTATCAAGGTGTGGGAGATAGGGCCCAATTTCACTTGGAGCCTTGAGGTTTGTCCAGTACCAGTGGTTAACATTTCCCTGCCAGCTCAAGCCTTGCAAACTGAGCCAGGGGAGGAGGATGCTGAGATGTTGTCTGAGCAGGTCCCAGATTTCTCCCACTCTGCCCTCACCCCAAATACTGACAATACCTGGAGCTCAAGTGAATACTTGGGGGAAAAAAAAATCAGAATTGACTTGCAAATGGGTCTGTGGAAAGGAAATGCATTATGTCTGGGTTGTAGCAGGTGCCAAGGTGCTCGGGAGCTCTGACACAGGTACTTAAACCAGTTGGGGAAGAGAAAACAGAATATATGAATCTGTTCAAAGTGCTGTCACCCTGCTCGTTGGGGCTCCCACCACAAGGACTCTTCAGTGGAAGACTAGAAATCATTAAATTTCTTTTCTCTCTGCAGCACACCTGGGAAGGGTTCCTCCCATGGCAAAAGGTGTGGTGACAGGAGGCTCTTCAGAGCAACAGCCACTTCCAGGTACAGCTGTACAGAACACAACAGGGGCTCTTGATTCTTCCAGAGAACCTCCTTCTTGCCTCAGGAACTTAAATAAACACCTAAATATTTGGGGATAGGTGGGTGCACAGTCACTCCCAGGTTTCTACAGCATGGTCAGCCCTCAAAGATGGTCCCAGGGCTGGGATGGTGAAGCCGAACTCAGGGCTCAGCACAGGTATGGGGGCAGCTCTGGGCTGGAGCAAATAAAATCATCTGGAACACAGGGAGCCCAACACAGGGATACCCAAGAGGCATCACGTTCAGTCCCAGGCTGGATCTGATCAAGAGAGTGGAAAATCTGAACTAATAAGTTCTCCTGCACCTCTGCATGCAGCTATCCACCTATTTCTGCTCTGCATCCTTTAGTAACCCTATTATCCACATTTTCCCATTGTCTGGAGTTTCAGCCACCCCGTGATATTGGACAATGGAAAACAGACTGCTCTGTGGTACCTTTCTTGACATTTTAACACCCACTCCTTTTCCTTTCTCTTGAAAGAAAGGGCAGAACGAAGTTCAAAAAACAAAATTAAATAAAAAACATATCTTGGGTTCTGACCCCAAGCTCTGATCTGCTTGGGCAGTCCAACAGCCTGACCAGCTAAATGATCTGTCAGAGAAAAGAACTCGATGCATGTATATATTTTAAGCTTTTTTTTAACACTTAATTAATTAATATTTCTATAAACACATACACCTCTCTTCCCAAAGTTCTGGAAGTCAGCACATTTTTTTCCCCGCAGACTCTTGCAGCCCCCCCCCCCCCTTTTTTTTTTTCCCTCCCAACTTTATTATAAGGCCCCAAAAGTTCACATAATGTCTCGCTATTGTTTCTTTAAAGAGGAATTCTCCTCCCCGCCTCCTTCTTTCTCTGTATCTCTGAGGCACCACATGGCACAATAAGAGCCCTTTCATGTTCAAGACTCAGAGTCGTTGCTGTGGTAACTCACCCAGCCTCGCCGAGTATCCAAATAAATAGTTAAAATGAAAAAAAATAAAAATCAGAAACCCAGCGCGGCTGATCGCAATCTTATCTTTACCTCGATGGCTTCGAGGGACATTAAGAAGCCAAATAATAACCTTTTGCCCAGATTAGGCACCTAAAAGTGCCGGGTTTTTAAGACAGAAGGACATTTGTGCTGTTCCAACAAGTATTTGGCTGAGAGGGGAGAGCACAAAGAGAGAGGAGACGCAATGCAGAGCAGGAGTAGCCAGTGGCATCAAAATTCTGCTGTGGAGTTTTTAACCATTTGCAGACAGATTTCTGCTGCCCCTCCCTCGCTGGGATAACAGCTCGGGGGTAGAGGCTTTAAGGAAAAGATTTGAAGGATTTTATCCACCGGGCAATAAGCAGCACAAAGCTGCATTAATTGCTACCTTGCAGGATATGCTGCTACAATGAGAAACCCTTTCCATATTTTTTTTAAAAAAAAGGGATTTTTTTTTTTTTTTTTTAATTTTTTCCCCCCTGCCCCTCCCTCTACGTGCTCAGACAAGCCACCGCTTGAGGCCCCCGAGTATCTGCTATTATCAGTTAAGTCACGTCTAGTGCCAGGCAAAAGGTCATTTCAGGTCATTCCGGAGATGAAAGGAAGGGGTAATGTATGTGAGAATGCCTGAACTGGCAAGCAAAGAGAAAAAGGGGCGAGGGGGGGGAGAGAGAAAAAGGGAAGGAAGGAAAAAGGATGCGAGAAGAGGAAGAGAAGGATAGGCAGAGGGAGGGAGAAGATGGGAGGATGATACCAGGCTAAAAAGAAATGCTCTGATTGCCAGGAAACAACTGAACGACCAAATCACAGCACCTCTGGTACTGCACTCTATGAACTTGATTTCTCATCAAATAAAAAGGCTACCACATTTTCCAGGGTCATCTTTTAAATTCATTCCTTCGATGAGGTTTTTTCTGGTTTGTTTTGTTGGGTTTTTTTTAACCTTAACTGCTGAGAAAGGCAAATGCTTAAAGGAGAAAGGACTGTTCATTGTCTGGGGTGTCTGCTTCAGCTTCCTTTGTCTGGGAATTACAAGAGAGAGGTAGAGGGATTTTTTTTTTTTTTCTCTCCTCTCCCTTTTTATGCATCTAAAAAAAAATCAATTTTGTATTTAGCAGGGAAAAATAAAACATCACCACGGCAGAGCAGACGGCCCAGCCCTTCTCCATTTGCCTTTTCTCACTTCTCCCCCTTCCACTTCTCAGCCCCCCCTTCCAGAAGGTAGTAGTCGGATAAAATTTTTTCAGACAAGCCCATCAGTCATTCCTGAATCCATTCCAAGGTTTCCCCCTCCACCTCGAGTCCTTCCACCTCCCCCTGCTCTCAACTCTGGCTCTACTTGTCTAACAAATCATTTTTGTAGGACAAGCAACTGGCTCATGTGGAGATTGCACACATAACCCAGGCACTGCTGACAAACTGTCAGGGGAGGAAGAGCTTTGGTGGAATTTTTTTTTTCTCTCTCTGTGTGTGTGTTCCTTTATTTGTAAAAACATTCTTGCTCTGGGATGCCCTCCTCCCCTCTGCTCTCCACCCTCAAGCTGACCACACTGATTTTTGCCTGCAGCTCCAGTGGAGTGCAGACCATGGTGGGAATTACATCACATAAAATCCTCCTTTTATCAGCATGTGGCAGCATGGTGGGATCCCTTCAGCCAGCAGCAGCCTCACCCAGCCTCATAAAACCCTCTTCTTTTGTGCCTGAGAATGGGTTTTTCTGGCCAAGCATGCAAAAGGTGCTATTTGTCCCCTCCCATCCCACTGGCACAGATTTAGTGCTTCCTAAGGCTGGGGAGAAGGGAAAATTACCTGGAGAATGACTCCAGTTTTCTATCCTAGCAGCAGGATGCTCTGTTTATGGGGTCAGGGAGGGGAGGGTGGCTGGTACACTACCTGCAGCTTTCTCCCACAGGGAAAAGCCTGGCATTTTAAACAGCAGAAGCTATTTAAACCAGCAGTGCTGAAAGAACTCTGGACATCCAGGAAAAGGTCCAGGTGAAGCCTCTGGGAACTGCCAACATGGTGACATTCCCACACTAGGTATATTCAGAGGGGTTTTCTTGGTTATTGTTCTGGCAGACATTTGAACCAATTAAAATTCTTTGTAAGAGTTTGCAGTGAGAGTCCAAAGCCCTCTGAGATACCAAGTGACTCCGTGGCTAGAGCTGTGGAAGATCAAGGTTTAAGTCCCTTACCTAATTAATTGGTATGAATTAGGTTCCCTCTCTCCTGCTGATGGTTCTTCATTGACAATAAATTACACTGAGCATTTTTTTCATTCAGTCATGCTAAGTTTCTAGCAGACACACTATTCTTCCTCATTTGTCACTTTTATTATAGCACTATCTTAGATGCATAGTTGTAGACACTTAATCAATCCTACTGAGAAGGGACCTGAATACTGGGGCTGGGACAGAACAGCACATCTGAAGTTTTCAAAGCCCAGAGGGAAAGAAAAAAAAAGAAAAAGTTTATAGTTTGGCTCAGGTTAAGGAAACAAAGGTAAATTTATAACAAGCAGGTAGATAAAAATGCCAGCAGTGGAGGATAAAAATAAAATCTCCAAATACAGGTCAGTCCAGATCTCTTGAAGCTGAGACACACGAGAAAAGACTGAATGACTTAGTGCTGGATTGAAATATTGGGCAATTAAGTGTTTTTAATAAAGAGGGCTGAGAATTAGTGATGGGACAGGTAGGGACAAGGATTACAAGAAGGCTGGCACAAAAAGGAAGAGATTAATGGTAATTTAGAATGAGAGGTTTCTTCTCAGCACAAGACACAGCAAATTTACTCACCAAGGGACTCAGGAGGGAACAAAACTCGAGGTGGGAAAACATCTGCCCAGGGACAGCCTGGGACTTGAAATCCTGAGCTGGAGAGTGAGGAGGGACTACAGAGCATCCACTCTAGTTTTATGATTATAAAGCAATTTTTAACTCCTCCATTCTGCACTGATGGCCAACTTAGGTACAGACAGGTGAACTCAAGAGATACTGAGTCCTGAGAGGGACTTGCATTATGAAATTTCAGTTTTTTCCTCAGATAAGTATTCAATGGAGCAATGCAGACCTCACCCAGTATTTGTTTACTAGAGCTAACAGGGAATGAATATCAAAGAATGTTAAAGTAGGGACAGCAAAGAACTTCCAGTGAAATTAAAAATGTAAATGTATTTCTGATATCAGTTTCAGGTTTCTCCCCCCCACCCTACTTCCTGAAAATTAAGTGTCTAAGCCTCTGCCACCAGATTTCCAAGATAGCTTCCTGCAATATGACTGGAGGCATATGCCATCAGCACCTGAATATTACTTTGTTGTTAGGGGCCAGCCATATGTTTCCTATTCAAAAAAATTACTTTATATCACAGGAAGCCACTTTTTCTAGCAACAATAGTGGAGGTTCTTCTAACTCTTTCACCCACAGAGGGAAAAATAATGACTAACCACCAACTACAGCAGCTTTATCAAATTCACAAGTGTAACCTGGGTTTTTTTTGAGTCTTCATATTCAACAAATCTTATGTTCTGATTAATTTATTCAGTGCAATGGTGCTATTGCAACAGCAGCCAGGGGAAATGAAAAGACTTCAGGATATGAATATGTTGGAATTGTGTCAGCTTCCTCTGTGCCTCCTGCCTCAAAGCAAAACTTCAGCTTTACACAGGGATAGAAAACTTCAAATCTGACAGGACATTTGGCTCTTTAACACCTCTCCAACCTGAAAACCAAGACCCAGTCACATGGCAGAGAATTCCCAAAATCCTATTAAAGATAATTCCTGATACTACACACAACTCCAACAGGGAGAATCTGGACTGGAGGGCAGAGGGTTTGCCAAAGCTGTGTTATGTTTTTCATTTGAAAAGGAAACTTTCTTTCAAACAACATTATTTTCAATGACTGGAGTTCTCCTCCTGCAAAACATCCTGGAGTAGATTCCAGTTTGAGAGCCCCTCACTCCATGCCTGGAATGGGAAAATCTGCCATGTAAAGAGAACAGTTCAGAAGACACCACAATATCTTACTTCTGGAACCTAAATCATTTGGGTTTTCAACTACAATATTTAGTGTTTGATTGCTAGCAGGGACCAAAAAAAAAATAATTTCTTCCTCAGAAGCTCTTCTGGAAAGGCTCCACATCCCATTCCTCTTTTGCCAGCTGGCCAAGCATGCAGAAACATGGCACTAGGCAGCAGTTTTTTGTGGGTATTTATTACTCTTAGATACTGAGGTAGACATTTGATGAGCCTCTTGACAAAAACTGTAAGTGTAAAAAATTGCAAGAGAAAAGTGACAATGATAAGGAAAGCTTTCCAAAGATGGAAGGTTCAATATTTCAGTACTTTCAAGGTATTCTGATGGCAGCAGCTACATCTTCCACCTACTTTAAGAGAGGAAGGTAGCTGAGCCTCACACTACTTTGCTAGAAACAACTTATTTCACTTTCCACTCAATTACAGCTGGGATTTTTCAGTCACCAATGTCAGAAAAATTCCAGTCAGATGCAGCTGAGTGCTGAAGCTGGTTTGTCACCGAATTCAGGTTGTCACAACACGTGTTTGAATTGGAGTTGAAATTCTCATTATATTTTTTGGAAAATGAAAATATATTACAAATAATTCTGCCTTGCTCTCAATACAAGCATTTTAGGTTTTATACTCTAATCTAAATTTCCTCCTAAGGACTAAAGTACTCCTTAGTGTGTACAACTCTGGCACACACTCAGTCTGTCCTGGTCTCACCACAATGTAATTCATACTTTCCCTCTGAAACTCCCACAAGTTCAGACTCCACATACCCTTTCCCTCAGAGCTTTGGTTGAGCTCCTCTCAAGATATTTTGATGTTTCCTGTCCTAGACGAAAACACACAACTCGCAGGAAAATTAGCAAATACTGAGGATTTTTTAAAAAATTAAAAACTATTATTATTTTTCTGCCGAGAAGATATTTTGGACAAAGCCTCTGGTTGGCTGTGGGTGTGTGTGAAGTGGTTCAAAGTGCCATCTGCAGCAGAGACAGTAATGGGATGTGATCAGAGCACAGACACAACAGGGAGAAGCAGCTCTCCCTTGCTCACACCATTGTCTTCCAGCCTCTGGGAGCTCTGCTTGCATCTGGCAGCAAAGTTGATCAACTTGGGGTAGCTAATCAGGCTGCTGCAATTTCCGGCCCTTTCTTTCCCAGATTCCTCAGATCAAAGTTCAAGCCCCAGAATTATTAT
This sequence comes from Heliangelus exortis, assembly GCF_036169615.1. Taxonomy (NCBI): domain Eukaryota; kingdom Metazoa; phylum Chordata; class Aves; order Apodiformes; family Trochilidae; genus Heliangelus; species Heliangelus exortis. Next base: position 2,987,297 of record NC_092447.1, read on the forward strand.
TCCCCGAATGCTTAATGAGCTCCAACCGAGGGACACCAAAGGCAAAGCTAAAACATTGACAGTGCACTTCATTGAGCTTGGCCAATGTGGCTAAAAACAAGAGGGTGGGATCCATAGCATGCAAAATCACAATATACAGACTTGTATTTTAATCCAATTAAGATTCCTGTGGGCCAGTGGGGATGGCAAAGGGCTTCAGTCCCTTTGTAAGGAGACGTCTGCTTTCCTCAGAGCTTTTCCCCACACGAAAATTTTGCAAAGGTAGAAATTGGCCTCCTCGTCAATCATTTCTAAAGAGCTCTCTTCTGGGAGAACAGCAGAACCCCAGCAGCACAAAAGCCTCCTTGAAGCCTAAAGTTCAGGATGTTGAAATGCAAAAGTCAGGTTTTGCCAGGAGGCACGATTTCTGAAGCCAGATGATCCCACCTCAGATTAAGTTATTGAAGATCTTTGCATGCAGAAACATTTCTTTGTTCTGGCAAACACTCACAAACGGGACCCCCAGGAAAGGCAGCCAGGGCTCTTTCACCTTATCAGGTCAGAATGTTCAGGGCCCAATTATTTTAATAGTAATATATATAGCTAAAAAAACTAAAAAAAAAAAACCCAGACAGTGCTTTAGTACACCAGTAAGAATAGTATTCAGGGACTTAACAAGTCACTCACTCTAACATCTGGCATGTTCTTTCGAGAAGACTAAACACATGGAGAGTCTTGCTGCAAAAGTCAATGGAAAGGAATGATAATTGCTCATTAGAATCCCTCCTCCACAGGTTATTTTTAACTTCCCCTAATCATGGTGCACGCATCAGATGAGACTGAAAAGGGTCAGTGCATAGGTTTCTCCCCACCAAACCCAGGCTCCTAACAAAGGCTTTTCAGGAAGCTGAATATTCACATCTGCACTGATGGCACCTGTTTGGGTTTCAAACTACAAGCAGGGGCCAAAATAAAATATTCCCTTGAGCCAGAACCCCCCCATTCCAAAGACACTGACCATAAAAATCAAAAGGTTTACTGTAGTCTCTGATAAAGGCAATAATTTTCCATCTCCCTCAGCTTTAAGAGTGCTGTGCAAGGGAAAAATCCCAGGTGCTCGAATGCAAAGGCAGGAGAAGGTGTAAGGCATGGAAAACAAGGAGAGAGTCATAATATCAGGGGTCTGGTGTCAACAAAGCAATAAAGCAAAAGCTACCAAGTGTCAAATTAAGCAAAACAGACATTCATCTACTTTTGAAAGCAGAAAAAACTGGCTCAATTTCCACAGCGTGTTCTGCTTTGTGTTTTCAAGCCTGGGGGTTACAGGTTCTTTGCTGAAAATCAGTTTTATCAGAACATAGCCATGAGGATGCAGAGAAGAGACAGCACACTGGTCTTGAAAGGATGGACACAGGTACCAGGTTGGCTTGGCAAGGATGCCTTGGTGTCCCTGGCTGTGTCTCCTCTGCCTTTCAGCCACTGCAAAGATATCTCAGCCCAGCCCTGGCTAAATAAGTTGAGATCTTTTTGCTGAACCCATCACCATAGCATCTGAGCCTTTGTAAGTGACACAAAAACTATTTGCATGGGTCACCCCACTTCCTCTCAACCTAGATAGATAAAACTTTTTTTTTTTTTTTTTTTTTTTAGTTTTGTTTTGTTTTTTTAATGGGGGTTCAGCAGAGCATTAGGAAAAGGGGGGGATTCTTTGTGGTGTAACATCAAAGGCTGCACAAAAGGAATCTTGTTCTGAAGCCTCTCACCAGGAAAAGCCAAACGAATGAAAAGCTCACAGCAGACAGTCAGAAAGAAGACAGCAAAGCCAAGGGACCTAGAGGCACAAGGAAAGCTTAAAACCAGCAGTTTACAGCCAAGACTCAGGAGGCTGTGTCCTTATTTAAGGCTTTTTAAAACAGAAAAAAAAAAAAAAAAAAAAAAAGCGCTGTTTGAAGAGGAACCGAAGGACATGCTCATAATGGGCTGTAATTTGTTTGTTTATCTGTCTGTTTTTAATGAAGGAACCACAGAGCCTACTGGAGAATATTTGAGTTTCACTTCTGTCATTGTCCCAACCATTCTCTAAAAGCACTGAGACCACATCAAATAGCTGCCAGAGCTCCCTCGGAATGGGCCTTAAAACACTTTTCAGAGCCCTGGGGGAAGGAAGGCAGTGGCTGGGCTCTCCTGGAATGCAAATCTTCTTTCAGCAACCAGACACGACCCTGACAGTAGCCACGCAAGCATCCCTCGCCCCTCCCGCACCGACCTGCCCCCGGACCACCCTGGAAGGAGAAAAATTGCAGGCAGAGGAATTGAGATCAGGCACAGAGGGCTTTTCAGCCTTGACAACTGGAGCAAAGCTGCCAACGAGCCGGGCCACCTGAGCAGCAGCCGGGGCCGCGGGGATTTTGGACACCCTCAGCTCCAGACGGCTGCCAAAGCCCTTCACCTCCACCAAACAGCTGTCTGGGGCTGCCAGGCAACCCCGGGGCCAAAAAAAAAAAAAACAACCAGATTTGAAAAGGACAACAGGCAGTCCCCAGGCCACACGCTGGCCTCAGCCATACAGCATCCTTCCAGCCGGCTGTTCCACAGCTTTCCCCACTCGTGACAAATCCCCATTCCACACCAGCACCGCGTTCTGCTGAACGAACAAGTCCACCGGGGTGGGCAAACTACCCAAGCTGACTTCAACCCCTCCCTTCTGGGTCAAGTTTTCCTCCAAGGCCACGCTGCCTTTTTGCTGCCGTATCCACAGTACAACACTGACCTCCTGTGGCTGCTGCTCCTCAGCCCGGAGCTGCGGGATGTGCTCTGCTCCCCTGCCCAGAGGGGAAAAAAAAGGGGCATTCAGGAAAAAGAGGGGAGAAAACTCCCTCTTGGAATGGCCCTTTGGCTGTGTTGGTTTCAATCATCACAAAAAAAGCTGAAGGAAAGCTCATAGACTCATAGAATTTTCCAGGCTTGGAAAGGACCCTTGAGATCCTCCAGTTCCAACCCCTCTCCATGGGCAGGGACACCTCCCACCAGCTCAGGTTGCTCAGATCCCTTTCCAGCCTTAAAAACTTCCAGGGATGGATGGGGCTCCCACCACCTCTCTGGGCAACCTGGGCCAGGGTCTCACCACCCCATGGTGAAGAACTTCTTCCTAACTTCCAATCTAAATCTCCCCTCCTCCAGTTTGAATCCATTCCCCTGTGTCCTATCACTCCCTGACATCCTAAAAAGTCCCTCCCCAGCTTTCTTGTAGCCCCCTTCAGGAACTGGAAGGCTACAATAAAGTCTCTTTGGAGCCTTCTCCTCTCCAGACAGAATAACCCCAACTCTCTCAGTATCCTCACAGGAGAGGTTCTCTAGCCCTCTGATCATCCTCATGGCCCTTCCCTGGACATGTTCCAGCACATCCATGTCTCTCTTGTATTTGCATTTACTCAACCCCTCTTCTTAAAAGAAAACAGGAGACAAAACGAGGCCCTGACAGGAGGAGAGACCCAGGCTTGTGAAGCTGAAGACAAATCCCCTCCATATTTCAGTGGCAACCAACATATTTGTGATTAAAAAGTGATAAAAAGTGATTTCCGTTTTTTTCTCACGGGTGCCTAAATTGAAACAGAAAGAACATTTCAAGTGGTTCAGAAGGGGGAGGCCAGAATGTGGTGATTCCCAGACACTGCTGTTCTCAGCAATGGAGTGGGAAGGAAGCTTGCTTGGGTTTTTATGGTCAGCATGGCTACCAGGTATTGGCACAGCTTCCATAGGGAGTTTTCCCTCTGGGATGCTCTGCAGCACCCAGCCCTGTACTGCCTCACTCCCATGCTCAGAGCCACACAGTGTTCCCAGGAACCACAAAGTCTCCAGCTATCACCAGACACCTTTTGTTCTTCCTATTCTAGCCTCGTTTCAAATATTTTAGGATCCCCCTTTAAAACCACTGCATCTCACAGAGAGAAACGAAACCTTCAGTCTTGTTCTGGGAGACCCAAAACCTTTCAAGGTCCTGCAGATGGGGCTCAGAGGCTGCACAGAGGACACTGCTCAGCTGATGGCAGCAATTTGCCACAGTGCAAGGACACTTTCTCTGCCATGCCAGCAGGAAGCAAGAGGGAACCAAGAGCAGCTGCCCTTGGCAGGAGCTGTGAATCAGGTGGGGTTTGCCCCTGTACAGAGCAGTGGCTCCTGCTGAGCTGAGAATTATAAACCTATGTTTTCTCTCCCACTCACCCCCAGCCTGCCCCTCATTTTGCACACTGGGTTGTAAATGATGCATAACCCTTCTGGGCCTTCTGTCTGGGCACAGAAACTTTCCCATATCAAGGGAATTAAAAACTAGGTTAAGCATCCGTGTCACTCCCGTGAGTTGCTTACAGCAGACACAAAAGACTTTTTTTGGTCACTTCTCATTAGAGTTTTGTGACCAGATCCCCTGCAAAGGCTGGAGGAGTTAGATCACAGCTGAAAGACAGCAGAGAGGGGCTTGTGGTGGCCCATCCCGACAGCCACTTCCACGTGTTTAGCAGGATGGATCCCCAACAGTTTCAGCCCTTCCAGAAGTCATCAGGGCAAAGCCAGGGAAGTGGCATAAGAGGTTAGGCTGACAGTGTGCACACATTCATTACCCTGGTGCTTGATCCTTAACAGAGCACATTTTATTCCTGCCACCCCAAAGGAAAGCTGGATGGCAAGACTGATGTTCAGACCCTAAAGCACAAAAAACTCAGGTTAGCACACGGGGCATCTTCTCTGCCAGGTCCACATTATTTCAAGACAAGGCAGAAGCACTCAGAAGATCCCTTTTTAAAGCCCTGTTCTCATGGATACACAACTAACTGCATGTGTGCAGTGATGGAGACATTGGCAGAAGAAACGTGAGTCTAAAGGGAAGGAGAGGCAGAGAGACACGCCGTGACATGTTATCATTAGGGAGTCATAATTTCCCTCCTGTAGTCATACAACAGCTGTCACTAACATCTTGAACACAGACCATGTATTAGAACACCATAGCAAATGCCTTTTCAGGCAAAAGAAAGAGAGGGCATGTTAACTGGGTGAATAGCAGGAAGAGTATTTTGACAGCTTGAATGCATTAACCTCCCTGTAGAACGCCCACAACCTTTGCAGGATCTTGCCTTGGTAGATACCTTCAGCATGCTGTGCAAGGAGACAGGGACTCCAGAAGCTCTGTCACAGGCACACCAGAGGCCTCAGCTGTCCAGGGGCCCATTTTTAAGGCAGGAGATAATGCACCCATCCATAGTCACCTCTTCTTTCCAACTCCAACCTCAGTTTTGCACTTTTAGCTTGGCCTCAGAAGGGCTGACGTGGAAATAGTGTGTGTGTCCTCATTTATAGACACAGGTTAACTTTATGCATGAGGATTTATGTATATATCCTCTAGCCTTGCCTTCAGGGGGAGGAAAAGCATTTTTCTACCTCCTTTACCTTTACCTCTAACTGCTAAACCAACCTAGAGGTACCACCAAAGATGTTATAGTTGCCATTTTAATTCAGAAGTAATTCAGCCTAAGCAACTTGATTTAGCATGGTGTCTGCCTCAATCTTCTGCCAAAGCCACACACCACAACCTTCACCAGGAGTCCACCTTCTCTTTACAATAATATTTTAGCCAATGTACTTCTAAGAATACATTTTGCTCATCTCAATGAGGTCCTCACAGGTTACTGTGCTAGGGCTATGTTCAGGCACCTTGAATGTTTGCCAGAAGTAGTTTATCTAAGGCAGAATGATTATTAAAGCTTTCAGTGCAGATTATTAAAGCTTTCAGTGCAGCTTTTCCAGGAGCAGTAGCTCTCATTACAAGGCAGGCTGCAACAACTCATCAATCTTGGGCAAAAGATAATTAATCAGCACCCAGAGCTATTTTTGCAAATACAAAGCCTGGCTGAAACAGACCAAAATAAGAGAAGGGGGAAAAAAAAAAGAAAGAAAGAAAAAAAAAAACCCATGACAGAGCTGTTGGCACTTGCCAACTCCTCTTGATTAAACTTATTTTCACCTCCAGGTGCATACACAGGATGAGTTTTGTTAATTAAACCTGCCAGTCAACTCATTATGCATTCAATTAAAAAAGCCTGATGCCTTGATTTTATGCATCTGGCAGGCTGCACAGTGACAGGCAATGTTGTTATAGTGCCTGAGTTCTAATGGTGAAGGGAGAAGAGATGCTTGGAAATATGGCTAAGTGTGAGATTTGCTAATTGGACATCCTCTAGGTTTTGTCTTTTTTTTTTTTTTTTTTTTTTTTTTTGAGGCTGTAAGGGGTTGTTTAGCAGAAATGCATCCTGACTGGGTAAAGTGAAATTCGAGGCAGGGAGTGGAAAAGTGTCTTCATCTCACTTGGAAACCCATCTCAGATGCTCAGAATATTCATGATAGACTCTGGCAATGTGAAGAGATGAGGTGAGTGGCACCTAGATGCCACGCTGATGAATGCTGTGTGAACAGGCTAGACAGAGGCCCTGAAGCTTCTATAAAATTGTGGGGTTTTAATTTAGATGAAAGATAGCCTTTATTCTGAAGGCATCACGCTGAGAGTCAGCAGATCTGGATGCAGGCCCTGGCTCTGCTACAAAATCCTTGCATGACCTTGAATAAATCCCAGAGGACCATGCTTTATCATAGAATCATAGAATCATAGAATGGGCTGGGTTGGAAGGGACCTCAGAGCTCATCAAGTCCAACCCTTGATCCACTCCCCCCGTGGTTCCCAGCCCATGGCACTGAGTGCCACATCCAGGCTCTTTTGAAATATCTCCAGGGATGGAGAATCCACCCCTTCCCTGGGCAGCCCATTCCAATGGCTGAGCACCCTCTCCCTAAAGAAATTCTTTCTAATGTCCAACCTAAACCTCCCCTGGCTCAACTTGAGACCTCTTGTGCCCTCTTGTCTTGCTGAGGGTTGCCTGGGAAGGGCACTGGAGCTAATAGCTGTGTTTTTACTCCAAATTATTGCAATAAAATGCCCTTTTTAGAGAATGAGTTATCTAACTGGATGTAGACACAACCAGCCTGTAAACAGGGCCTCGTTTTGTGTAGTGTGGCACTGAAAAGGTTTGGGCAAAGACAAGTTACCTGGTACAGGGCCCAACAAAGAGATTGGTACTGAGAACTACTTGGCATGAACAGACTTCTTGGCTTAATAAATTCACAGTGGGTTCCTGAAAACCCACAGCTGTGTCCTGGAAACCCCAGGGTTTTTTCAACCCTCCTTTTCAGCGTTTATTACTTGTGGGGTTTTTTTGCTGATGCTTAGCCCATATTTAAGTTATTACATTTAGAGGGATCTACAATTACATCTTTCAAGTGGCAACCCTTAGCCACCTCTGTGGCCCTCATCTATCCCCCAGTAACTGAGGGCTGGTGCTGCTGCTGTGCCTGACACTCTCTGAGCTATTTATATGCAGCTTCCTCAGAACAGCCAGTGGCTCTTGTTATCCCCTGCAAGAAAACCTGTTACAATGGATCTGCAATCTGAGATGACAGACAGAGTGCAAATCTCTACCATTTGTGACAAGAGAATTTGTGGTTGCATGCAACAGTTTTACACTTACCTCACACTGACATTTCTGAGAGTCCTTTATGATGGCCACAAATCTGAGAAATGACCTCCAGCAGAGGTGACCCATCTGTTGTGCTCTGAGGCACAGAATTCATTTCCTTTCTACTTCTTCTGTTGTTTTCTTCAGCTTTCAGGCTCTCAATATAGCTGCTTGTACAGACAAGTAGTGTACTATTCCAGTACTATGTTAATGACACCTATCTCAGACCATACTTGTCACTAGCTGAGAACTTTATTTAATGCATACACTATCAATGGAAACACCTCTGGACATTGATTTCCTTCTTATTTTCTTTTTATTTTTTTATTTTTTGGTGTAGTGCTCTAGCCTTGTGACTTTTCATATCTTTACTGCAGCTCTTCAGTTTGTAACTGGGTATCATAATTATGACTGATGAAAAAACCTCTGTCCTACAGCTGAGGAACTGAACTTTGACCAAGGAGATCCCTTGTTTCTACCATGTTTTTTCAGACCATGAAATGGAAAGGGTTTTGTTATTCCTGTTGTAACCTTCTTTGCTATCTGGTTTCATGCCCCCTGCAGCTCCTAGATGCCATGGCCCAGATTCACAAGGATGTCTAAGGACAAAAAGATACAGCAAATACTTGGCAAGTCCCAAAGGATCTCTCTAGTGACCTAAATCCCATTGTCCACCAACATATGAGAATTGGTTGAACTCCAGAATGACTGTTCCAAACTCCAGCTAAATGCAAATTAACAGTCAAGCCTCTCATCCCCTGCTGGACTTATTTTTCCTGTTAACAGCTGTGTCCCTATCCTCAAAACCAGTGAGGCAATTAGTGGTTGGCAGTAGCTACTCCAGCTGGTCTTCATTTTTTATTATAACTTTCATTGAGAAATACCAGTCTGTCAGAACAACAACAAAAAAAAGTTGTGAAGGATGTTGGGTCAGATATTCTCTGTTAGAACCAAACCACAGGATGGATCATGGTCTCAGGGTCACGTTGACCCCTAACCTGTTATGTCCCCTGGTGATGGAGTTTCTTACTTGGAAAATGCCATGCTTAGGTTTAGATCTTTTGTCTGATTCACACTTGGCCTGGAGTTTTCACATCCCAGGTGATAATCTGGCCCAGTGGGCCAGCAGCTGCTCTGTTCAAGGAGTCTCATTTCCCTGGGAAAGTTTTTTTAAAATCATGGCTTAGCCTCACATCTGGACAGAAGAAAGTGATAAAAATGCAGACTTTTTAAAGCAGCCTGTCCTCCTTGAATGCCAGCCAACCATAGATGTTTATCCCCTCTCCCAATAAGATGATGCCTTACACTTCCACCCATGGATGAACATTTTAACACATCCTAACAGAGAGACCAACACCTACTGCTGAATAATATTAAAACAGGACAAAATGTTGTGCCCTTCTCCAAATTTCCAATACACCACCACAGCTGGGTTTGCATGGAAGAAAACCCACCCAGGAGCTGTTGTTTCATCTCAAGCCAGCCCAGATCAGAAGCTGGACCTGGTTCTCCCAGGACACACAATGCAGACAAGCATGGGGGTGCTGGTGTGTCCTGGAGGGGAGACTGGGCACCTAAGGTCAAGAATCTCTCCAGTCCAAGTATCTGGCACACCCCTGGTGCTAGGGAAGAATGTAGGAACAGGGAATGTCCAGAGAGATCCTTCCATCCTCTGTCTTCCCAGGCTTGGATGTAGGAATTTTAGTGATTTTCTCAGACAGAGGCTCCGCCTGGTTAAAACTAAATTTGTCACCTCAAAGGAAAATCAGTGAATACAAAATAAAGAGATAGACCAAGAGGAGTTGGAAAGCCTTTTTCCATCCCAGCACTGTAATTGCTGCTGTCCTCTATTCACACTCATTTGCAAGGATAAAATAGCAAAAGAAAATTACTGGTCTACAAGTAATTGCTTTCTTCCCCTGACCTAAAAAATGATGATGGTTTGCATTTCTATAGTTCCTTCCATCCAGAGATCTTAAAGCATTTTGCAATCACTTCCTAATCGTGGCTCTCAGACCTCTACAAGGTAGGTAACCAAAATACAAAGTACTTTGATTGTACCTGGAGGTGCACAGAAAACAAAGGCTGCTCCTCAGGTCCCTGCAAAACAAACCAGTTCTCTCCCTGCTGTTCATCTTTTCTTTCCATCCTGATCTTGCTCTCCAGTCTATGGACTGGGAAGCTGGGTGCTGTGCAAATTTTAGGTCACTTTTGCAATGAATGGGGACACTGGCTTTATGTTCACCATGCCTGCCCAAAAATCAGCCTTTGGGATGCTGAAAATTGAGCACAGGATCTGAGTAAGGAAAGGCAGGACGTGTCCAGGATCTGTGTATGAATTCATAGTTCTCCAAAGACCTAAAGCTGTCATTTCAGTTTCCTGTTCTTTTAAGCAACTATTGAAAATACTGCCCTTAGCCAGGTCATTGTCAGCAAATTACTGCTTTCTAAAGATGAGGAGGAAGAAACTTAAGCAGCAAGGAGTGATTAACATAACCAGAACAAATTCAGAGTTCACTTTATATTAGTCAGTCCTCACTTCTCTCACTCTTTCCCACTTTAAGCAATTTTAACAACCTTATGCTATGTTGTGTCCAACACTCAACCAGATTAAAATATGCCTGAAAGGAGACTATCTGGTTTAGCATTTAGAGTAAATTAAATAATAATTGTTCCCTTACCACTCTGACTTGTTATCCAAGAACTGTAATAATACTTTACACATATTAAATGAAGACTCTATAAGGTAGGAAAAACTCCCACGTGGTGGAATCAAGAAAGAATTGGCCACTGTACATCATCCTACAGCCTTGTGCACTCTGCTGAGTAGGAACTACTCCTGCTTTGCAAGTGCTCCTGAGTCACTGGCAGAGCAGGGAAACTTTGGGAAACACACAACTTCTGTTTTTAGGAGTTTCTTGAGATATTGCAGTTCCTTTTACTGCCCAATGACAGTGAGGTCCTGTGCACATTTTTGGAAGTGAAGCTGTACTCCTAACCCACAGCCTTCAACCCTTACACCACACTCAGTGTGGTTTCTTCCATCTAAAGTCCAATCCTCAGGCCAGATGGTCCTTTAGTACAAACTGACCTCTTTAATCCAGCAGCTAAATGTGCTAATGAAATTTCTTGCAAGAAATAACCTTCTCTCTGCTCAGGTCTGGAAATGCTTTGTCCCTCCTGGCAGATGGCAGAGCTGCCATACAAGTCACATCTTGGCACTGCTGTAGGCTGGCCCTGCCAGGGGTTTTCTGGAGCATTATGAGGTTCATAGAGAAGTTTGGAAGGAGCCAGTGATGCTGGGCAGGAAGATGGGCAGAAGTTTTCAGGTCTTGGATATCAATTCCATAGTTGGTATTGCAAAATACCCAACTTTGTTGTGGGCAGATAGGGTGTTTCAGCCATTAAGCACGCCTATGACATTCCCAAGAAAGCAAGGTTGATTTTGTACCAGCAGTTTAATATTTTACCCTAGATCCAAGGGAATTTGCTTTTTAAAAAAATTAAAACTATTTTATTCTTTTTTATTTATTCTTATTGTCTCTGTTTTCCCTACTTTAGCTTGGATTCACTCTGAAGCAGAGCAAACCTTTATTTATTCAATACCAGAACACATACAAATGTGGTAGAGACCTGAGTGTCACCAACCCAGCAAAGCTACAGCCAGAGCCACCAAGCATTTGAGTGCCTTGATTAAGAATTCCTCCCAAAAGAATTCTTTCTCTGAAATGTGTTGGGTTTCAGAGGAACATGTTTTAAACCTTCTACATTTTGTTCTTTCCCAGTCCTGGACACTCATCCTTTTAACTCCATAGCCTCACCTAGAGAACCTTGATATTTTCCAAGCTGCTCTTTTTGTAATCTCATTCTCCAAAAAAAATGTGCCCTGTTCACTCACTGCTGCCTTTCAATAACTACTGCTTGAGCTATTTCTCTGGGTGAGAGCTCACCCTTTCTCTGTATTTAACACGTACAAGTATTGCTCAAAAAAGCCAAAAAACAAAACTAAAACTGGGGGGAGAGAGCTGCATTAGAGAAGTTGAATACTGGAGCCACAACCAACTCCAGGCTCAATACAGAACATACCCACTAGATGGGGCAAAAACATCTTCTGCCGTCAAAATAAAAGCTATACAGGTGCTCACATAGCCCAGAAGATCAGGGAGAATTCCAGGGCTGGAAGATTTCTGCTGCTTTGGTCATAGGGGAGACTTTTGTCCAGAAGTGCTGAGCTCAGTGCTCAGCTGCATGCTCAGTATGGAGCATCTCTGCTCATCCCCTGTGCAATTAGGCTAATAAGCTACAACAACAAGAAAAAAATAAAGCTGGCAAAGCTCCATGAACAAAAAACCAAAACCGAACGTTAAAAAAAAACCTGAGTTTGAGTTACTGTGAACTTCCACTCTTTGAAGCCAGGAAGATCTGATTCACCAAAACAGTTGCTATGTTCATCTTCTTTTTATAGCTCTGGGCTCTGCTGGGTGCCTGATGGCCCATTTCTTGTTGTCCTGACACCTGTGCAAAACCTGGCACAAAAATTACCATTTTGCTTCCCTTCGAGATGGTTTGTTTGCCCCATTCTCTAGTGACTCCTGACTTCCAGCAGAAAATGACCCATTGCTCACAGAAAAGCTCCTGATTCAGCACCAGAACCAGCTGACCCACTGTAATCCTGCACCCCTCACTATGGAACAGAGCTGCTCCTGCTCAGAACAACACTTGGGTTTTAACAGGGATAAGTTTAAGGCAGAGAATAAAATCTGCAGCCCAAACTCAGCGGGAGCAGTGAACAGGCTGAAAGCTGATCCCAGATTGAACCAGAGCATGGAGGAATGAATGATTCAGGTAATAAAAAAATAAAAATAAATAAATAAAGTAATAATAAATTAAAAAACTGTGGCTCAGCTTGGTTTAGGTTTCTTATGCTGAAAGCTCTCATATACCTCCAAGGATGCCAGTCCCTTACTAACAAGCCACAACCCTTTTTCCAGCACTACCAAAGCACCTTGCAGTGCTCAGAGAGGCAGCATGTGGCTGATGAGCCCTAAAGACACTAATGCAGTCCCATTAAAGGGCTCAGATCAGGGCTGAAAACCTCATCTTCAGTCACACACTTGGCCTGCAGATCCTGTGCCTCGATTCATTTTTTTTTTTCCCCTCCTTGTTTTGTAATAAATAATTGCCAGGCTTTCAAAGGAGGGGATAAATGGAAACAAGTCATCTGAGGCCTGCATTAAAATCAAGTGCTCTCATCTCTCTGTACCTGACCTGCTGGAAACTTCCTCCTCGGCCCTGCTCCAAATCAATAGCTGAGAGCAGCATGATGCCCATGAAATAGCATCAAGCAAACCTACTTTGTATGGGAAGAACAGAACAAAGTCCCTACTTAAATACCCTGGGGGAATTTCTGCTGAACAGGTAACTGGACCTCACCACAGAGACAGAGCAATTTCAGCACAGCAACTCTGGGTCTTTTGAAGACATGACTGGAAAATATTTCTATACAATATTCAGTGTTAGAAGTCCCTTTGAGCACAGTGAAGCAAGGGAAGCTCCCAGCTCATGTGTCTGTCTCCCTTATGGTGTCAAATCCAGAGAAGACAGGCATCTGTCTGTATATCCCATAAGGATGCCTGATCTTGTCAGCCCCATCTGCTCCCAAACTTTGTGTTTGCATTTGTTGGGGGGTTTTGATTTCTCAAGAAAGTACCCAAATATTGTACAGAGTGCAGTGAAATCTTTCCCAGGCAAAGCAGAATTTTCATATATCCCATGGTAAGAAATATTATATTATACACAATTGGTGAGAAATATTTTACTGGAGTCACTGTGGGTCTGGGGTTTCACTAGTACATGATTTTTCTCTACAGCAAAAATGAGAATAATGTGCTGAAACACAACTGCTGATAGAATCCCTCATTGCTTAATCTTGTGGTATGCAGTCACAGTTCTGACTTAATAGTTCTGGGACTGGACCCTGGCTTTGCCATCACTCCCAGGCTGCTTTCAGCTCTATGGACAGAAGTGCAAAAGGACAGACAGGACCTTGCCCCCTTGGGAGAAATCAGAGTTCCCTTACATGGACTTTTCTTTTCAGGGCATCTCCCCTCTCTTCTTGTCACCTCAGCCATATGGTGTACAAGCTGGTTAGAATTATCTCATGCTATGCTCAGCACCCCAGGAGGAAAAAAAAAATTAAAAAGGGCCTGGGGAGTCACTCGAATATTCCTGCAGCTCTTAAGGAAAGAAGAAAAGTGGGGAAGGGCAAAAAAAATAAAAGCTGTTGAGGAGTATGAGGCTCTCCTGGCGAGCAAGGCAGAGAGGAAATCCAGTACAGGGAGCAAACACAAGAGGGAAGTGCAGCACCAAAATCCAGGGAAAAGAGGATTGCAGTCTGACTTCAAGGGCTGTGCTGACACACTGGGGCACAGGGCTACAAAAGCTGAGTCATTTCATGGTGGAGCCTTTTGCACCTTCCTTCCACTGATGGTTTGGCCCCTGAAAAATCTCATTGACTTCACAGGGCTTCAAGGAGAGCACTGCAGTGAAATCCATGCCAGCTCAAGCTGAGTACAAGCCGTGGTGTAGCTGCAGCCTCCTGCTACTGAATCCAGATAATTTCCAATTCTCCACCTTTTTGCTTGTCTAAGTTCAACTATTCCATCCAATGCTCTTTGTCAGAATGCCTCTAACAAGATAATGTTACCAGACCCTAGAGCAGGACTCTGAATCCAGTCCCTTGGGACTTTATCTTCAGTATTTCAGAGGCTGGTATGGAAAATCCTCCCAGTTTTAAGGCAGACAGGAAGGTTTCAGACTGTACTTTGAAGACAGCCACAATTCTCCACCTTAGTGATGCTGCAGAATTATTCAAAATCCCTTTTAATATTTTTTTTTATTGTTATTTTTAAGTTGTCTATCAGACAGCAGCCTGGAGCTTGGCTGTAATTACTCTGGGCTTGGTTTCAGCCCAGCCTAACACCAAGGACTTCTGCAGGGCCATCAGCCATTTACACACTGAAATAGGAACCCAGTTCAGAAGTAGGAAGCTCAAAGCCTTCATCCAGACTTGGTGTTCTTTAAAATGAGATGTATACAGTGTGGAAACGTTCCCCAGAGTCAAACAGAATGAGAAACAGATGGGAAATTATTTGCAAACAGGAACTCTTTTCTTTCCTTGTTTGCTTGCCCTCTTTTTGTTTACCCCTGAAAATCCTAACAAGAAGCACAAGCAGGATAATATCACTACAAACTACTTCATACCAGCCCTGGTGGATAAACAAAAAGCAACACATTTCTTTGGAAGTGATGTGTTGAGTCAGAAATCAAGTCTTACCTTGGGCCCCAGCCCAGCAGATGCTGATGCATGGACTTAATTTCATTGCTGGGAGTAACACGAGGCTGTGAGCCATAAAGTTAAACATATGTGTACACTTTTAGGACTAACAAGTAAATCTTAATTACTCCATTTGCAAAGGACAAGAGCAAGGTTTATGCTAAGTATTATTAGCAGAGATTAGAGTTCTGACTGAGCCTATTTAATTTGCAGCATCTTTCAGTCCTATAAAGGCAGTGGCAGCTGATATCAAAGCACCATGCAAATTGATGCTCTAAGTATGAACGTGACATCTTAGTAAATGATTGCAAAGAGTTGTAGATGGAGCCACATACGGAGCAATTTAATTTTCAGAGAGCAGCTTCTACCTTTTAGTCATTCAAATAATGAAGATCTAAATATGAAATAAATTGCAAACACTTGCAGCTGAAGCAGGATGTTGGATGATGTTCATTCATAGTGAAATTACATCTCTAAGTTCCTCTCCAGCTCCATAAATTTATCTGTAGCAGACATACATGTGAAACAGTCCTCTTCTGCAATAAAAATGTGTATTATTAAACTGCTTTTTTTCAGATGAAATTCTTATCATAAACATTAAAAATCGATCTCTTGTGCTTCCAAGCATGCTTGATTACTACGTTAGAAATATCTTTCAAATTTTGTTTATCACTCCTGCTTTATTGCTGTTTTATTATTTCTATTTCAATAAACTTTCTGAAACTTGATTAATCATTTTCACTTTCCTTGTAAGCACTTTCATGCTCTTCTCCATTCAAAAGCTTTTGCTGTATCCAAAAAGAGGAAAGTTAAGAAGCAAAAGTAACTAAAGAAAAATTAGGAAAGGAACCAAAGAAAACCTTAGTGTCAGTCAACAGCTTTTAGTTCATTATTGCCTGTCTTTGAGACTAAACTAAATCACTGATTTTCCTCTCTTTTCAAACAATTCTACAAAAGAATTAGGAAGATTTCAAGTGACCATAAACCCCCCCTTCCCTTCCTGCTCAGCGTTACAGCAAACAAATGCATTTGCCTAGACAAGTAATCTGACAGGGGGCCCATGAATGCAGCTAAACAAACAAACAATCAAAATTACAGCAAAAGTCAAAAAAAAAGTCCTTTGCAGAACTGCTGCAGACTTTGCAGAACCTCTGGCAGATCAGATTTTCTTGTGTGGGGGAGCTGGGGAAATCCCAGCAGCTTTCTATTGTACCTCATTATTTCTTGGCTCGTTCCCAAGCAAATAAATAACCCTCCTAATAAACTAGATTCATACAAGTGTAGCAGAAACAGACATGAAATCCACTAGATAAGATAGCCAAGGCTCAGGATGTTTCCTGCACATGGCCTGGAAGTTGGGAGCCTATTAATCTTTTGTTTGCTCTTCTGCTACCAAGGACCAGGATTACAGAGAGCAGAGCCAGGCAGGAACCAGCAAACCAGTCCTGCTCCTGAAACCTCAGTGGATTTCATCCCAATGTGCTAATTTACCAGCAGCTTCAGTTCCCTTTGAAAACCCAACCAAGGCTCCTGAACAAACCCTGAGGGGGTTTTGCACACTTTGTGCACTTCTCCTTCATGAAGAAATTAAAAGGCAGGTTTGCTGCCATTATATTTGCCATATAAATGAAACAATCAGGTACTGCACAGGTTAAGACAGAGGAAAATCTATCTTTGCAAAGCCTCAGCTGCCATCCTTCCTGGCTGACAAATTTTGCTCTGATATACCTTGAGTGCCCTCACTCCATGGGGCCACCAAATCAAGAAAATTGGGCTCCAGACAAGAGCTGGCACAGAAAATCATTTCCTACACTCATCCAGCCAGGAGCCCTTCCTCACACAGAATCCCTTGCCTTCTAACCAAAAATAGCTCAAGGCATTTTAAAATACATGTGTTATTTTATTTTTCTTTTACACTGAGAACTGGGATTGAAAGGTAAGCTGTGCTGGGTGTCATCTCCTGTCCCCTGCTCTCAAAGTGGAAAATATGAAGATCTCTTGGCTTATCCATGATGCTCCTGCTCACCTCCACAGCTCTGTACAGAAATTAAGAGATGATGATAAAATTAAAATGGATGTTTTTCTTTTGGTTTTCTTTTTAATGAAGAAAGTACACTCCAAATTTGAAGGCAATCCAAATGAGAAAAGCAAATCCTCCTCTGCCTTTGGCCAGCTTGGATCCTCCAGACCCAAGCCCCAGCTGCTCTCTAATGAAGCCAACCAGCCCTGGACCCAAATCCTCCCCCAAACCTCCACTTCTACAGCAAAGTTTGGAATTACATCCTCAAGGCAATAAAAGCAGGAGGTGGATAAGAATTCCCTGGTTTTTAGGGAGCCTTCTACAGCCCTGATGAGTCCAAATCTCATGGCAGAGGTTTGAGGTGAGGTAGATACAGTGAAGGGTGACAAAGTCCTTTCACAGCCTTCTGGACAAGACACAGAATCCTCTTGTACAAACCAGCTGCTCCTTCTATTTTTAAGTACTCTGGAGGGACTCAAATAGTGCAGTGATGAGAAAAGAGGAGGCTCATGTAAGTACCTAGGCAGATGGATGCTCAGCAAAGGAAGGAAACTACCCCTGAGGGACAGAGCCACAAATAAATGCTCATTTTAGCTCAGCTATCAAAGCCCAAACAGGTAAAATATCTGGACAAAGGTGTTTCAAGGTGTTTCAGGATTTAAGACTAAGCTGCTCTCAGGAATGCTGTTCCTCCACTTTCACCAAGTTTGCTCCCAACATGTTCAGATGGGTGTTAGAACATAAAGCCCAAGCAGTCCCAAAACACTGCTCCCACAGCACTTCCCAACTAAATAGGAAATAGGCTAAAGTTTGCTGAAGTTTCTGTGCTCTTAGCTCTCTAAAAAGTCTTGACTAATAATTTTGACTCTATTTTCATGCTGCTTTGAATCAAGTGTGAGGCAGCTGTTTGTTTTTCTCAGTGATAAATCACCATTACTTGGCATTTGGAAACTAGGGGGGGGGGAGGAGGGGAAAATGGGGGAAAAAAGTGCTGAGGGTAGACTCAATTTCAATTTTAATTATTCAGTGCTAAACCCCAAAGGCCTGTGTGACACCACTTCAACAGGCAGGCAAAATAAACCAAGGAGGGACTTGCCAAAGCAAGAGAAGAGGAAGGCTGTAACCCTCCTTCCCCCCAGCTGCGGATGGACCAGAAGTTGCCATGAGGATATCTGTGTCTGTAAAATGGCTTAAGCATGCAAATCATTGCAAAAGAAGGCTCAAAGTCTAGGAAACAGCCATCTTGCTGTGCCCTCCATTGTTTTTTTTTTACTCAATGTTTGCCTTGTGGCAGACTTCTTTGCTTTTTCTCCTCTGGGAGGGAGAAGGGGCAGCCTTTCCCTTGCTGCTCCTACAAAAGAGGTGCTGGCCCAGGAGGAGCCCCACATCCTGCCCCTGTCCCTCCCTCCTTCCCTGCAACAAGGCAATTCCATTGGTAAAGGCTCAAAAAAGCAGAGCCCTGAACAAGGACTCTCTGAAAGCATCCTTTTGAAAAGGAGGGAAGTTAGGAAGGAGGAAACCAAAGGCCCTGCTCTGTTTCCTGCTGTTGTGCTGTTTATTTCAGAATATTTCCATTGTTAGAGAGGGAACGCTTTGCATGAGAATGCCAGGAGGTGGCATCAGGCTGGGAAGAGGGCTAAATTTGGCACAAATTCCTTAGGAGCTTGACCTCTTCCTATTGAAGTATATAACAAGGCTCCCACTCAATGCCCAGTGTGGCATTTTTAAACATTCTCCCCCCCCCACCAATTAATTCTGAGTTACATTGAAGGAAGTGATATAAATAATCCTCTAAGAATGCATTTTCCTGCAGGAAAAGGGAAAATATTTGAGTTTCACTCAGGAAAATAGGAGAAGAGCACAGAGAAGACAGACAAGAAACTCACACACTTGCCTGGCTTGGGGCAACTGGAAGCTGTTGCCCTGAAGTCAGGAAAATGATTGATTGATTAATAAATTAATCACAGATACAACTTTGGAGAATAAGGTCAGCAGAGGGAAGGGCTTTTGAAAATAAAACCAAAAGGTGTTATCTGAAATTTAACAGCAATTTAAAATCAACAGCAATCACAGATTTCCTACAGGCACAATCCTTTCACAGGTATCATTTTCTTTCAGTAAAATTATTGTTAATTTGGGGGACTGAAGCACAATTTTCTGGGGGTTTGCTTTTTATTTTCTTCCCTTTCTCTGTCTGATCACTAAAACAGATTTAATTTTCAGCTTTCAATCTTAAAAAAAAAAAAAAGGTGGGAGGAATCACTATTTCAAGGCACATATGTAATTGCTGGGGAAAAAAAAAGGGGCTGCTTCCCAATGGAAGGGTAGAAAAGCAGAGGCAGATCAGATGCAGAAGCACTCACTAAAGCTACAAGAACGTGAGGCTGCTCCCTTAACAGACTTGAAAAATCATTTCAAGCCAATATGCAGTTTCACTGATGGGCTACAAACTCTATACTCAGCTAACACAGATGTGTCCAGCATCCTATTTATGTTCCTTCTTGTTTGTTATAACAACTTTGATGCTTCCAGTTTGTTGCAGCAATTCCAACCAACACAACTTCAATATATTGTAACTTCTCTAACATGAGGTTTTTTAACTTATCTGTCACAGCTAGAGGAAAGGGATTCATAGCTGGGCAAAGCCCCTGGAAGCTACTTCCATAGCAAATTACATTTTTATTGTGATTTCCTGACTGAGTAATACAGCTGGAACAAAAAAGGCAAAACACAAGAAGCCTCACAGCTTTCTGTTGGCTACCAACACCTATACATTGATCAGATTCTCCTGGGAACTGCCTGTAGTGCTTGTCTGGGAAAGGAGAGGCTGGGTTCAACGTTAATTTGGGATTTTCATCTTCCCCTTTTCACAGCTCCAGAATTAGCTGTGTCTTTGTGATGTTCCTAGCATGTCTGGGGATGAGTTCATTGGTGACAAACACTTCTGGGGGCCCTGGTGATACATGTTGCAGTGCAAATATTGTTATTAATAATCCACAACTCTCCTCCCCCATTAAAACAGAATAGATTGGGTGCCTGATCCTGATTTCACGGTCAGAAAATGTCTAACACAGCTGAAATCCATGACTAAATGCTTCTGAGTTTCACCCACTGGCTTTAATGAAGCCCTTGCCAATTAATAGGGGGGGTAAACGAAAGAGTAAGTGCTCCAGCAACATCAAAGGAGTTAAAAAGTGACTTCAAGAAAGGAACAAGCAGGGCTTTGTGCAGTGTCCTTCTGGAGGTTTAATTTTCATGGTGCTTGTTAGTTCAGGCAGTGTGAGGATGACTTGCAGGCCCTGTGGGAACACAGCCCCCAGTGTAGCACAGGAGCACTGCCTGCAGTATGTGGCCTTTTCTCATCATGCCTTTGAATAAAGAGGCAGAAAATAAACTGGCACGGCAGGGAAAACGAGAGGATATTTGGGAGGGGATTTTTTTTATTTTTTTTTTCCCCCCCTCCATCTCTGGCTTCATTGATAGAGCAAAATGGAAACAGGCTGTTTGTTTTCCCTAATGCTGCTAATAATAACTGTAGTGATAGCTTTGTCATTGCTTTCCTTCCCCAGCATAAACGACTGCACTTTTTAAAAAAAGCCTCAGAATGGGTTCTATTTATTTGCAAGGTTGTAATTTCATGCTGCTCTCCAAAACCCTGTGAGCTGGGCCTGCTCTGGGAAGAAGCTCAGCAGTAATATCTGCTGGTCTTTAGAAGTGAAGGGGAAAGCAGGGAGGCTGTTGGGTGCGTGGTGAAGCAGGGACAGAAAAATAAGACAAAGGAGAAAGAAGATGCCTCTTGCCATCCATAAACCCCGGGGTTTACACCCCAAACATACAACCAGGAATAAAGCAGCAGTATTTGTCCCACCCAGCCCATAGGAACACACAGATTTTGCGGGGGGGAGTGTTCTGTGTCTCGGAGGACCTTCCCTGGTCCCTACCCTGGGACTGAGATGCTCTCAGGCCACGTATTCCAAGTGCCAGCCCGGAGATGGTTGAGAAGGACGGAGAAACACAAGGCTGAGGTGGAAATTTGAGCGCACAACTCCCCTCTCACTACAGAGCGAGTTGAATCGCGAGTGCTGGCACATCAAAGCGGCGCTAAGGGGTGGGCAGAGCCCCCTGAAGTCCCGGTGTTGTACCCCCCTCCCCCCCCCCCCTTTCTGCTCTCTCTCTCCCGCGTAGATTGAGAAAAAGAAAAAAAAAAAACAAAACATAAAAACCAAACCAACGAAACAAAAAACACTAAGGAAAAAAAAAAAGAAGGAAAAAAAGAAAAAAAAAGAAAAGAAAAAAAAAGAAAAAAAAAAAAGAAAAAGAAAAAAAAAGGAAAAAAAAGGAGGAAGAAGAAAGAAAAAAAAAGAAAAAAAGAGAAAAGAAAGAAAAAAGGGGGGAAAAAAAGAAGGAAAAAAGGAGGGAAAAAATGAAAGAAAAAAAAAAAACAACCCAAAGAAAGAAAAAAGAAAAAAAAAAAAGGAAAAAAAAAAGAGAAAAAAATAAACCGGAACAATTGCTTCCACACGTGCTTTCGTATTTTAAAGCAAGCCTTCACTCTCCCTACCTGCTCCAACACTGCTCCGCGCATCCCCCCTACCCCCCACTCATCCCCCGTGGCGGGTGTGCTCCCCGACCCCTTCCCCACGGCCCGAGCCCCTCGGGACCGGCGTGGGGCCGGCTGCACCCCCACCTCCCCACCCCACGCCCCCCCTCCTCCCGCCCGGAGGCGGCTTTAGAGCTCGGGGGCGGGCGGCTTCTCCTCGCCGCCCCGCCGATCCTTTGCCAAGTCGCCGGTGGCGGCGTGGGCTGCGCGGGGCGCGCAGGAGTGGGCGCGCAGCGCAGCGCGGCGGGCAGGGCTGGGAGCGGAGGAGGGCCCTGCCCCGGCCGGCCGGGCTCTGCGGGTGTGCGTGGATGGCCCTGCGAGGGCGGCGATGGCTGCGTGATGGCCCAGCGCGGGCAGCCCGCACCGCACGCCATGGCTGCCAAAGACGAGCTCTACAGCAAAGTCATCCCCAGGCGGAACCGGCAGCACCGCGCCGGGACCATCAAACATGGCTCGTCGCTGGAGATCCTGCTGTCAATGGGCTTCCCCAAAGCACGGGCGTAAGTCGCCGCCGCACCGGCCCCCTTTTCTTCCTCCCTCACTCTCCTCCTTTCCCCCCCCCCCCCCTCCTTTTCCGCGCCTCTTCCCCCTTTTCGTTTTACGGCGGCGAAAAGCGACGGGAGCTTTTCTGCTTCGCTGCTCCAGCCCGCCGAGGCCGGGGGGGGAGGGATGCGGGGCAGCCCGGGGATGCGCTCCCGGAGCGCTCCGGGGATGCTGCAGGGGCCGAGGGATGCTCCGGGTCGCCGCTCCCGGCAGCCGCCGCCGCCTCCAGGCAGGAGCCAAAGCCGGGGATCGAGGGGCTTTGGGGAGGGGGGGGTGGCTGGCAGGTGCCGCCCAAGGGAGCTGAAGGGCCTCGCTGCAAAGTTTGGGATGGGCAAGGAGGCGGTTTTGTGGAATTCGGTTGGAATTGGAGCCCATCGTTCCCCTGGCTTTGGAAATAAGGAGTCCTTGGGCGCAATTGCTTTGGCTAACTCGGTCACCCGGGAGATTTTCTTTAATCCACGTACAAGAGAACCCCAAAGGAACGGAGCAATAGAAGAAAATTCCCGTAGTCCAGAGTGGTAGGTTTTTCTTGCCCGACTTAGCAATGCCCTGGTGTAATCTCCCTGCATGTGCTTATGCTTTAAATTAATTAGGCAGCAACCTAATGGTAACTTAATGATGACTCTCCCAGTTTTAAACAGTGACTCCTGAAGTGGGACTGTGGGCTTTAGGATGCAAATGAAACCAGCAGGGACTTGGATGATTCCTTGATCTGCTTAAGTTTTCCTTTTGCTGCTGATACCAATCAGAACTCAGTGGTTTTGCAGCCTGTCCTTGTGCATTTGTTTTCTTCTGAGAAATACAGAGGAACACATGTGCTGTTTTAAGGATATTTGTCAGCTGTGGATTCACGATCCAGTAGGACAAACAGAAAATCTCATGTGTGTTTTCCATTGCCCTACTGATGCTCTTTCTGTCTGTCAGTTATCTAGAGCTATCTGCTGAAATCAACAGCATTTATGTACAGTGAATGCAAATGGAGTTAATAGGAGGCTGGTGACTTCATGCTCTGCTTGTATGGAAAAACAGATGTGCATCTTTCTGTGCAGCTAGAGAAAAAAAACAGTCTAATACTATGAATGAAACTAGTTATTACCTGTACAACAGTGCCATCAAGGCTGACAGACAGCCCCACTCTTCCCTTTACTGTTAGCTGAGGAGCTATCCCTGGGGCTCATTGCCCAAGGAAATGCAAACATTTGCCAAAAATGGACCCAAAGTTTCATCGTTCAATATAGGGAAGGTTAAACACAAAGAGCAAGCCAGAGAAAGGGGTAAAATATCCCCAGCTGCAAAAAGCATTTATTGCAATTGTAACCAGCCAGCCAGCTAAAGAAGTCTTGGTACTAAATTCAGGGTAATGCAATATAACCCTGTTGGATAGCTCAGCTCTCTGCTGGGAGGGGAGCTGCTTTCCCCCGTCTGAAGTAGAAATTAGTGCCCCTGTTCCAGCCTGCTGGAGATACTACAAATAATTCATCAGTAAAATTCAGATGAGAGGTAAAATGGAAATAAAACCAAACCAGTAAGTACTGCCACCAAGGGCACACTCTGGAACGGTTCAGAAGCATGAGAGATGGCATCCTGTGGCAAAAGGACATTCCCTAAAGGTCACAGCTTCCCAGAAGCTGCTCTTTAACTCTCAGCATACCTACTCAGTAGGTACAAATGACAGAGATTACTGAGTTGCCCAGGAGGTACAAAAAAAGTCTCAAAAAAATGTTATTGAGTCTTAAAACTCTTTCAAGTCTTCTCCCCAGGCTCTCCCACCTCTCTTTTCTACCCCAAAGCTTCAGTTACTACAGGAGACAGAGAATTCAGTGAAAAGGGGGATTTCAAGTCTGTGCCTGTAGATCCTGCATACAGATACAAGCCAGGCTGATACTTAAAAGTGGTGACCATCTGTTGGGATGGCACAGGAAAAACAAAGCTCCCAAGTTGTCAGACTAGACTGTCATGCATGTCACAAAGTGCCAGTGCTGTTGGCATCAGTGGCCTCCTGGCTTTTTGGTAGAGCTGGGGGGATTGACTGGGGCAGGGGACAGAGAGAACTGTTGAAGCTGTGGTAAGAGAAACAGGAGTTATCTGGAGATTTTCTCAGATGTGATGCTGACAGTACTGAGATCCTGAGAAATAATCACATTGTCTAGCTTGCAGCTTCTCATTTAACTTGAGTAACTTTATGTACCTCACACGCCTACCAGTAGGTCAGCTTTTGTCTCTTTGAAACAGAAATCATTAATTATTTGATAATACTTCTCTATGCTTACAGTTTATAACAGTAATAAGAGCTCAGATGGCCAGGATGATCCTGGGCTTGCTGAGGATTCTCATGTTCATTTTATTTTCCTGGTTTCATGTTACTTTGGGGATGCCAATTCCACCCTCTATATGCTAAAATAATAAAAGGTGAAGGAATAAATATTATTTCCAAATACTACTAGATGGTAGGAGTAGACAAGGGTAGAAAATTCTGAGACAAAGAGAGGATGTCACAGGCATTTATGCTTCAGGTACAAAGTGCAAAACTGCCCTGAATTTTTTGTTCCAATAAAGGCATTATTAAATAAGCCTATATTTGTCTGTCCTGCATGTGGTGTATAGGGGACTGGGGACAAAGTGTCCATCAAAGAAGAACATATCTTTCCTTTCTGAGCTAAGATAAACTGAGGTGTATATATATATATATATAACTCCACTGTTACCAATGTCTCACAGCAGACTGGGACCCCAGAGGTTTTCCTTGCCTTGTTGGCACCAGCAGCAGAGCAGCTCTGTTGTGTGCTGCTGGACAGATGTCTGTCTGTCTGTCTGTCCCTCCTTCCTTCCCAGCATCAGCTTCAATTCAGCTGGGCTACTCTAAATTCCCTTTACAGCCTTTACAGGCTGTATTTACCTGTGTATGGCAGTTGCTCACACCAGGCATCACTTTGGACCATTGCCACAAAGAGTTTTTTCTCTTTTGGGTTTATTTTGTCACCATATAATCATTACTTTTCTATTTTGCAATTAGCCAATTATGCTACGTCCTGTCTAGTCACACAGGAGGATGCTCTCCCTCTCCCAAGCAGTTTCTGATTCAAGCAAAGCAAATGTTCTGATTGCCATTTTGCAATCTGAGCACCAAAGCCAAGCATTTTACCCAGGGTGACACATAAAATTAACCAGCTCCCCAATGTCTCATGACCCTAAATACAATAACAGCCTCCCTCTAGAAAAGATTTCTCACAGCTGTTAATTCCCACTTGCCCCAAAATATTCTGCCTCATCTCATTATGGATCTATCATCAGTGGTTGCACCCACAAGACTAATCTGACTGCCAGCACCTCTCATTATTGTGTGATAATCCCATATTTGTGTTGATAGCCTTCCTGAGAGGCAGTAGAAGGGGAAGCACAATGTAGTTTACAGACCATTGAAACCACAGGGGATCACTTAAAACTATTACACGTGTACAAGCAATTAAAAAAAATCCATGGGTAGTGTGTAAAATGCTGAACAGAGCAATATTTAGTGAGGGGCTGTGGTTTCTTTCAGGATGAAAGAAGGCCTCTTGCCCAACTTAAATTAGTGGAATTAATATTAGGGATAAGCAGTTGAAATCCTCTTTCCTGCGTGGTGCAGGTTTGGGAATCTGCAGTTTTAAAAGTTTCATGTCAGAGTTTGAACTCCTCCAAAACACCCTCAAAAAGAGAAAATTAAAATTCTAGTAAGAGAAAAAAAAAATCCTGTTTGCTTTGTTTTAATTCTGAGTGTGCAAATGTGCCTGAAATATAAATACATAAAATTTAAAATGTTACTTGAGTCTCTGCATAGAGCTCTGAATGGAAGCCACAGCCCCAAGGTACTATTTCAGAAGAGATCCAGACCTAGAAATGAAGATAATTCTCTGGCCCCTGTCATTATTCAAACTGAGTTAAATCACTGCCCATAAACAGAACACTTAAATTACAGGCATCTTGCTTTTTTTTGGTTGCCATCCTCTGTGTGATAACTGAGAGATGAGCATTATTCTTGACACAGGTGGCAAAGCCTGAAAAAAAAGGGGCCCATCTTCTAGAGACAGGTCCATAATGCTGGTTCAGTGTGTAAATGCTTTGCTCCTGGGTGGATCTGCTGATGCCAGACACAATCCCAAACACTTCCCCCTTATAAAAGTGGGACAGACAGAAATATTGGACACTTTACCATGAATCAACTTCACTGCTTCCCCTCTGCTACACATTTCCTCCTTCCTCCCTCCCACAAAAGACCACCTGGGTTTCACCCTGTGTTCATGGCCATGAAGAGGAGTTAATTCACAAAGCTGTACCACGTTTCCCCTGCTCCTGAAGAGAGAGCCAAGCCAGTCTGATTGTGATTTGCTTTCTCAGTAGCTGTGAGAATATAGGAATATTAAGAGTTTCATTATCCTCCAAGAAAAGAAGCTCAGATCCAGTTTACAAACAGCAAAATCTTCTCTTGTGTTTTCACAATGTTTTCTAGGCTGCTAAAACATGTTTTGCTTGGTAACAGACTTAGCAACATCACAGCACTGAGCACGGAAAGGCTGCAAAGTCTCTCATTCCTTGAGGGTTTGA
Organism: Heliangelus exortis; assembly: GCF_036169615.1. Classification (NCBI taxonomy): domain Eukaryota; kingdom Metazoa; phylum Chordata; class Aves; order Apodiformes; family Trochilidae; genus Heliangelus; species Heliangelus exortis. The sequence continues at coordinate 3,013,912 of NC_092447.1, forward strand.
ACTGGATTTGGGAAATAAAATACTGCATGGGGAAAAAAAAAAAAAGTGCAGCCGATGATCTTTGGATTTTTAAGTGGTTTCTGTTCCTTCACAGCCTTGCCTTCAGGGTGTTAGCTTTCTGCAAATACTCTTGGCTGAAATTCATCCTACTACAAAGGACCAGCCCAAAGCGTGGGCATCCCCTAAGCCCCACTTAAGCCCAAGCTTTAGGAGGGTTTTCATGCTACATGATGATTTTTAGTGGCCTGGGGTGGGGAGGGAAACCCCATCCCAAGCGAAGCAGTTGATGGATAGAAATGTTTCTAGAAACAACAGCTCAAGGCTACATTACAAGTGGATTTCCAAGTTTGTGAACAGCACTGGAGGAAATCTTCAGCCACTGCATGGAAAATCTGGGTGGTAGAACCACAAGGTTTGGGCAAAACCTTCTCCTAATGCTCTGTGCCCACCATTCAAGACAGTGGCTTTCAGGCTCTGATAGAACCACTGGGGCCATGCAGAACATAAATCATGTACCCAAAATACTTCATTTTCCAGCACTGCATATCAGCCATCAGACTGATGGACATTTTTAAGCAGGGGCTTCATAGGAAGTGTTTGTGACCCAGCTTACACTTGACTTCCAGCATTAGAAGAGGAACTTGGCTGGAGGTGGCAGACCACTTGAACAAGAGCTGCTTCCTCTATTGTAACCTTCCCTTTTCCCTCTCAAGGCTTTTGTGAGAAGCTGGGGGGCAGGCAGCTCTTTTTCTACTCGGGGGTTTAAGGGCTGAGACTCCACTGTAACTTGAGCAGTGGTTTGAGCAATCAACCCATCTCGTTCCTGTATTGCAGTTCCTAGGTTCAGCTCTGAGGCCTCTCAACAATTTCGTCCATCTGTGCTGGAAAGGGTCCAACAGGTCTGTACTGTGCAGAGGAACATGGATATTGGGTCAGCAGCTGCCAGGAAGGTGCACTGGAGAAAGGCTTGAGTGAACAGACATTTGGGATAGAGTCCCTCTGCCTGGGGATTTTTTTTTCCACTGGTTTTATTGCAGCTTTCTGCTCTGGGACCATGACTGCAGTATTCAGATTGTTCCGTGCCACTCTGTTTGGTGTGGGGGAGATCTCTATCAGAGTTCCTTGCTTCAAAGTTCTAAATGGCTAAAACATAGAGGGCTCTTTATTTTCACTGCACAGCCTAGAAACTGAGGCACAGAGAAGCTTATACATCAAATCTGTACTTGGGCTGGCACTTGCACCTCAATCTGTAGTTCCAGTCTGTTAGCTCAATCACAAGGCTTAGATAGCTAATCAGAACATCTATTTCCATGACATTGTGTAAAATTTTCAAATGGGGAGAGAGCTGCTCCCATCAGAGGTAGGAGCAGCCACTCCTGTGATAAGATCACAATCTACAGTGATAATGGCAGCACCAGCATTCCATATTACCCCAGTGATTCAGTATCCAGAACTGCCATTAATCATATCTGATAGCTGGAAAAAAGTGGAACAATCAGATATTCAGGTCTGATGTTGACAAAGAAAATGTTTCTGCCACAAACAGGGGGAAAATAGTTTAAGGGCAGGGCATCCCTGTACAAGGTCAGCAATCACTGCAATACTTGCTGTGTAAGTTGCCCAGAGAGCAAACCTTCATGTGTTCAGGGGAGGGAAAAAACCCTCATCTTTCTAGTGCTTTTACACATTGGGTTTCACTGGGATCCCATATTTAAATGTTGAAGTAAAAGATTTTTTTGTCTTGGAGCAAAGGCCCTGAAATTGATCCTACTCTCTACACAGGGAAGGAGAGAAGCTGCAGAAAGTGCAACCCAGACCCCACACATCAATGACAGAGCCTGAAAAATTACTTCGTGCCTTGTGTGTCAAAAACCCAAGCAGTTAATCACTTCATCCTTAGCATGCAATTCCCTTTCAAGCTACACATCAGTTTGGAGTGATACAGAAACCAGTGTTATCTTTTCCTTTTCTGTTCCTTTTCTCTCTCACTTCACAGACCTGATAACTACTGTCAGGCGCCAGTTTAAATTTACTGATGAGATTCTCAAGACAAAGACTCACCAGAGAAACTCCTGATTTCAGATATCAACCCCGGGCTGTTTAAATGGAGCCTTGTTTGCATAAAAAATGCTGATTATTCTTCTCCCTTGGAGGCTTGGTGACAGTGGCAGTGTGCTGGCCTGTTTCTGCAGAATTCTGCAGCACTTCTTATAAAGTTTTCTGGAAGTTTACCCCTAGACTAGGAGCAGGAGGCCATGCCTGAAGGGTGTTGCCAGCCCTGGGGACCCCCTAGATAAATATAATGTCAGGATTTGGGGGGGAATTCCATTCTCTGAAAGATCAGGGACAAAAATTAAAAAACCATAAAAACTATTTTGGTGCTTTTAACTGTCAAGTGCTAACCCTACTGGCTCCTGATGGGTCCTGCATTTTCAAGTCACTTCTGAAAGTGAATCTTAGACTCTCAGACCCAAACCTTGCTTACACTTGGAAATGTTGCCCTGGGTTTTAAGCGGTGCTCATAGCGGATTCACAGCGTGTGCTCTGCAATTGCAAAAAGAATAGAGACATCCATGTGTGTGTCTGTACTGCACCAGTCTAATTATCCTCAACAAGCAGAGTCATCAAAAGAGCTGTAGTTCAGCAGCTGACAGCATTTTGGATTCCATCACCAGGACTCACTGCAGGCTTTGTGCATTACAATGGGGTGCGCCCAGGCGCCTGTGTCTTACTCACCCCCTATATAAACAGACCTGAAAAGAATAGGCCCTGGCTTTGCTTGGCATTCTTCTGTCCCCACCATATCCTCTGCTGCCTGCTCGTGCACAAAGACTGAATCTAGAGAGCAGCATAAAGTGGAGGGGGGAAAAAACACCAGCAAGAAATAATAGGAAATAATAGGATCGCCCACCGAGCAGCAGTGTAAAACTTAAACACTTATAAGCTGGAACCCAGAATGAGTGACAGGATGTGTATTTGATGCCTTTGCTTTCCCCAGACAGCAAATTCAGGTCCTTGGGACTGAAATTTCCTGTCCTTGCTAGCAGGAAGACCTTGCAGGGCAGTCCCCATCAGCAAGAGATGAGCATGGAAAAGTTCTGCATGTGGCAGAGTCTATGTGGGGACCTTTCATATGGTATTTAGCCAGGTTCTGCAGCTCGTGGTAGTGCAGAATTAATCATTCCTGGTTGGTGACTGTAAAATAATTGTAGAAATGGATGTGTTTCAGAGAGATTTTTCATCCCCTGATTTGTAAAAATGACTATTTTTTATCTCTTCCACCTAGTAAAATATAGTGAGTTCTTGCACAACACAAACCTCATTAATGTCCCGATTCAGCAAAGCCCTTCCTTGAGCACATGCTTCTCCTGAAAGTCTGAGATCAAGATGTTTGATACATTTCTACCCAGAATGAAAGGAAAGGCATTAAATGGCATCAGAAATACCTGAAATAGATAAAGTGGTACCGCTTTTCTCCTAAGCTGTCTCTTGTTTTATTGAGACTGAATCAGCTTTATGACACAGCTTTCAAGCCCTGAGTTTGTGCTGCCATGAAACACCAGTGTTGTTTTTCCCCTTTCATAGCACCAGTGAGTAGAAGCCTGATTTTTATGCACCACTGTTGTGCTGGGGGCTGTGCAAACAGAAAAGGAAAACATCATTCCTGCTCCAAGAGCTGGCAATCCAAACAGGAGCCAGGGAGAGCAAATTTCTCTGGAGAGGAGGATAGGGAGAGGCCACATGAGGAAGCAGACAGTGTCATCTCCTGCTGGCAGGCTGCAATCCCAGCATTGCCTCCCAAATCCTTTACTCCCAGTTGTTACCCATAGTTACAGGGAGTTAGATTGATGGCTGAGATCCACAGCTGCCTGGGAATGGCACTGTTATGAACAGCTACTTTGAAAGAAGTGTCATTCCCCTTGTGCAGACAAGAACAAGATTTCAAATGAGACAATACATCAAGTTTCTTGATGCCAGAGAGGGCACCTTCATTAACATTTGCCATCCCCTCAAGACCAAGGGCACTCTGGAATGGCAGGCTGCAAATGGTGTCAATGATGTCCTGCTCCCTTGCTCTGCTATTATATTGAATTTATTCTTCACGATCAATATTTCTTTCTGAGGGAAGCTGCCAAGTCTTAGCAAGTGTCAAATCACAATATATTACCCATGGATAACTTGCAGTCAGTTCTCCCAGGCACCATTCAGAGAAATCTCAAACTAAACAAGAATTGGATCTGGCTCATGTTCACACTAGTCTGTAGGCAATGGAAACAAGCTTTGGATAAATGTTAACTTACACAGCTGCACTTTACAAGATCCCTTTATATTCACTTTACAGTCATTTCAACCCCCTCCCATCATGTAGCTGGATCATAAAAGCATTCATGTCCTAAAGACCAAAGCCTCCAGTAGTATAAATCAGCCCAGCACAATTTACTTTGTTGGAGCAATAGTAACACACACCCAGATTTTACCCAGAAGTAAATTATTTCATTGCTACCAAAGCTTCCTTTAGAGAAACAGGGATTTTTTACACCATTCAGGTAACAAAAAGAGCCTGCGTGTAAATACAGATCAGTACCAAAGCCTCTGAGAGAAAAACACATTCCTCAGTTGCTTCTTGCCTATTCCCAGTGCTTTTATACCTTGGGGCTGCAGATAATAGACTTTTTTTTTACTGACTGCATCTCTGTGCTGCAGCCCAGCTTCTCAGTGCCCAGCTGCTGTGTGCTGGGGGAGCACTGGGGTCTCACAGCACTTCCAGAACTGCTGCACATAATGAGGTTTTTCCAGGCAGCCCGGGTGCAGCTGGGTCCCCAGGTACTCTGACTTATTTGGGTCTGAAACACATCAGCCAAGCACAGCAGGCTGGGGAGAGGATGAGTCAGGATGGGTGCACAGAGACCAGAACTGTGCAGGCAGATAAAATCATAGAATCATAGAATTGTCAGGGTTGGAAGGGACTCTTCAGATCCTCCAGTTCCAACCCCCCTGCCATGGGCAGGGACACCTCCCACCAGCTCAGGTTGCTAAGAGCCCCATCCAACCTGGCCTTAAAAACTTCCAGGGATGGATGGGGCTCCCACCACCTCTCTGGGCAACCTGGGCCAGGGTCTCACCACCCCATGGTGAAGAACTTCTTCCTAACATCTCATCTAAATCTCCCTTCCTCCAGTTTGAATCCATTCCCCCATATCCTATCACTCCCTGACATCCTAAAAATTTCCTCACCAGCTTTCTTGTAGCCCTCTTCAGATACTGGAAGGACACTAAGTTCTCCTTAATAATTCTCCTCTCCAGACTGAATAACCCAAACTTTCTCAGCTTGTAGCTGATGTTGTTTGCTTCCAGCATTACAGTGCTCACAGGCTCACTTTCCCATCAGTATCCATCATCTGTGCTGTGTAGCTCCCTCTCTGGAAGCCCCCAACTTTAGAGGTCAACACATCTTCCCAATTTCCATCACTTCCTTCCTCCAAAGCACCTGATCCTCACCAGGAATGGGGAATTCTAAAGGGGAGAAGGGAAAGTTGAAAGTGCCTGGGGTTTTGCTTGAGTCCCACCTGCCTACCAACATTTGACAAGCACCATTCACCACCCAAGGAGCTCACCAGGCTCCTTGTGTGAGTTGGGCTCACCAAAGGGGCTGGGCTGCCCCCTGTGATCCTTTTCCTGCTCTCCTAGGAAACTCCTGTGACCAGCTGCTGATTTCTGTGCTTGTGCTTGCTGTTCAGCCAGACCCATCTGCTGCAAAGTGAACTTTACAAGGGTAGAGCCAAGGCCGCCCAGTGAAAACCTGAAAAATCTTGGCTAAGTGATACTCAGTGTCTCTGCAAGTTAAACACCTCCCATCAAGCATGAAAGCATTTTAAGGTATTTGCCTGAGGACACAAAAGAGAGCTTCTTGCAGTCCTGGGTTTAGATCTCAGTAATTTGGATTTGCCAGCAGGCCATAAATAGCACCAGAATGTACACTTCTGTGGCAATTAGATCCCATCCCAGGCACCTACCTCAATTTTCCATCTACCAAAGTGTTCTCTGCAGTGTATCCACAAGTCTTAACAGGACGTTTGATGTGACTTTCATTTCACTAAGAGATATTGTGGTTTCTTAGGTGGGGTGTAAGCAATGGTAAGGCAGGAATCCTTTTTCCAGGCTGCTTTATCTTCCCCTTCCTTGCATCGGTTTTGAGCGTCAGGAACGTGCAGGCAGTTTGTTTGTGGAGTATCTTTTCAAATCACAAAAGTATTTGAACAATTTAGATGAGATTATGCAAATGGGATTGAATGTTGTGACTAGGTAATTGTTCCTTTGCTTCAAGGGATGTGTCAAAGCAGGCTGGAATGAAAAACTCCTGAAAACTACTGTGGATTTTTTTGTTATTGGATTTTTCTGGTATTGTTATCGGCGGCGGGTGCAAAAATCATTGGCAAATCCCAGGTGCATTCCATGTACACCCTGCAAGGCCTGGGCAGAGTTGCTTCCACTGCTAAAGAGTATTTTAAGTATACAGACTTCCCCAGGGCTTTCCAAGTTCAAGGCAAACTGGAGCTCTGCAGCAGCACGTTGGGCAGCAGGAATGGCATCCTTTGAACAGCAAGCTCCAGGGAACCACACAAGTTTCCACAGGCTCAAGGAGGAAACCAGGATGAATTTAGGTGCCAGTCTGGCAAAGGATTCAAACGTGTTGCTCAAGTTCAAACACATTAATAGCTCCATTGGTTTTAATTGAGCTTACTCAGGCAGGTAAATGCAGGGCTAGCTTGTGGCCTTCGAAACAATTTTGGTTTTAAATACTGTGGCACAGGGTGGAGTTTTGCTGAGGGTCTTTTGCTGCTCTTGCTACCATTAGCTAACTGCTTCATTTGGTTATCTGGATTAGTGTCTCTAATTTCATTTCCTCCTGGGTGCTAATCAGACTTTTTCTCATGTGTGTGTATGTGCATCCTGTTTGGTCTGAAATGTGCAATTCCATTACTTGGCTCTCACAACTCCTGTACCTGCTGCCCACACTGTTGCCCATGTCCCTTATCTGCAATTTGGAGAGGAACAGGGTTTCATCTACAGCCACTGCCCCCTAAAATTCCTGTGAATCTTCTGCCACCCACTCCAGTGCAAGGAAGGCAGAGAAATTTCCAGCAGCTTTCTTTGCCACCAGCCAGGTGATAAGTGTTATCACCATCCTCATTTCAGATGCAAAAACTGCAAGTAGAGAAGGATTAAGTTTGTTTTCCAAACTGGCTTTCAATTTTTTCTTTTATTTTAAACATGTAAAACCAGGCATGTGTGAGCACTCACACATCTAACCCCAGATGCATCATGTTCACCACCTTTGAAAATCCTTGCAGAACTGAAATGGAAGCATTCAAATTCAGCACCTGTTTCTGACAAACTGAGTCTCTCTCATGTGTCCAAAGCCAAACTACCAATCTGATTTGCATGTACAATCTGGTATGACTTTTCTAACAATCTGTAAATTCAATAGCTGTCTTCAAAGGTGATTTGGGGGTAGATTTTCAAAAGTATTTAGGCATCCAGGCACACAGTTCCTTCTTGTTTCCAGCTATCTTTTTTAAAACAAAACCACAGGTCCTGCTCTGGTCCCCATGTGAAATCCAAGACCAACCCAGGATGGGTTCAGCCATCACCTCCTGTTCATTTTCAGCAGTTCTCTCAGCACCATCTTGCCTGCTACCATGGACCATTCTGTACTTTCCTGCCTACCAGAATTTTTTGTACATCTGAAATCTCTCCACTCATACCTATATGACATATAAGTCAGAAGAAAAAGAGGCTTATATTCTACCTTACTCAGGTTAACCTTTATTTTTCAATACTAGTGCTTAAGATCTCACCACATGGAGGAGGAAGTGCTTTCCTTAAAGATGTAGATTGCATTATAGGAAATGAGAAGCAATAATCAAAGAAAGTTCTTCATTATCAGTTCTCACCATCTCCTTTTTCACACTAGAGTACTTCTGTTGATCCAGCACAGCCCCTCTCAATTCTCTTCATTAGAGACTGGAGCCTGCCTGCCTCTCATCATCACAACCTCTGCACAGCCACCTTCCCCAAGCCAGCATGGATTTTGCCTTTGCTTTTAAACAACCCATCTTCCAAACAGAGGCAGCTCCTTTCCCTCAGAAATCAATTACTATCAAAGCTTTTTTTTTTTTTTTTTTGGCTGGCCTCATTCAGAGCACGCTGACTTGAAGAGGAATCATTCTCTTGGATTCAGCAGCCTTTGAATCGGGTTGCAAGCATTGATTTTCCTCCCTCACTTGTGTGCTAGTGATATCCAAGTCATCTATAAACCAGCTTCAGCCAGGAAATGTGATTAGAGAGCTTGGCATGGCTTCAGCTAGTCAGGAGACCAGGCTGAGAAGGGAATGTGTAAATGTTTGCAATAATTGGTGAGAATGAATCTTCTGTGCTGATGGCTGAATGGGCTCTATTAAAACATGCAGAAAATGACATTTAGGTTCCCATTCAGGAAAGCTCCAAACACGTTTGCATCCCATTGATTCCAGTAAATGGGATGGACTGCAGTAGAGAAATATTTTGGTCCCTCTCCCCCATGCAAGCTGAGCACAGTGGGCAGCCTGTCAGGAGCAGAGTCATTTCCCCACTTTGCAGGTGTTCAGAAAGGCTGCATGAAGCACATGGCAGTGGGAAACCCAAACCTCTGGGGCTCAGAGAGCCGTGTGCTCTGCCGATCGAATTTTCAGAAAGTGCTGAAGTCACCAGAGGGGTTGGGACTCTGAGGAGGTGTCTGAGTCACCAGGAGCATCCAGCTCTGGGCCACTTTTACCCCACCAGTTTGCTTGACAGAGGTTTGTCTGTGAGAGTGAGGTCTGGGGAAAGGAGCAGAGCAGATGTGGAGAGGACCACGGCCTCCATCCAGCTGCAGAGCATCCCTGCTGCCCTCCATCCCCACAGAGCTTGTTCAGCATGAGTGCAAACACATGGGAAACCTTTCCTCCCAGCCCTGCTAAGGCTTTCCTGGCATATTCCAAAGGCAGCTTTGGCCAGGGTTCTCGTGTGCATTTATTCTCTCCTGAGGGTCTGTGCTTTTGCAGAATCTCCCATGGTGTGAGAGCTCACAGCAAAGCGGCAGTGAACGCATCCCAGAAACACAGCCCTGGCTTCCTTTCCATCCCTTCCCCTCTCCTAAGAGACAGACAGAGAGCAGCAGGCAACTGTCCTTGCTCTGGGCAGGAAACAAAGGTCAGGAATCTGGAGCTGTAAATCTGCCACCAGTGGCTGTTTCTGGGTTTGGCTCTGGTTGCAGAAATGTGCTCTGTTGACAGGTGATTTCACTGGCCCACCTTAGGTGAAAAGGAATCTTGAAATACAGGATTTTTGGGTCTTCCTCTCCCCTCCTCTTTAGGATGCATTCCAAGGAGAGAAACAATAATTTACCCCCCTGAACTCCACAAGTTTTAAAACTGTTATGACTTTTTATGTGTCATATTCTTTTGGTTTCTTGCCAGGGCAGTCCCTGGATTACTTCTGACTTTTACTGACTTCAATAATCTTTGCAAGCCACAACAGAAGCACAGAGTTACCTAGAAGACAGTGGCAGCCCCTTTCCTCCACCCAGACACTGATCCTCAGGTTTGCTGCTTGCTTTACCTCCCCTGCCACTCTGGGGAACTTCTCATGGCACAACACAGGGACAGTTTCTCTCCTGGGTATTTCTGAATCTGGGAGGCAAAGGGCTTCTTCCCTTGCTGCAACCCTTCTGCAGCTTTCTAGCTCACCCGAAACATCTTGAGGCAATTTCATACCTATTTAAATACAACCTATTTATAATGCTGAGAATCCCTCATTTTATGTAGGGTGAGTAGCTGTAAAAATACACAGCATATACATACTTCTTAGTATTTATATACAGTCAGATGCACACATTTATCTATGCATACAGGAGCATATGTTGCTACAATATATACAATGCAGTTGAAGTTGGGCAGCAGTTTGTGGCCAGAGTGTGGTTTTCCTTTTCTTTTTTTTTTTTTTTCTTTCCTTTCTACAAGACAACCCAAACCATCAGAATTAGGAGCAGAAACCAGGGGAGCTTGTGGTTCGGAAAACAACTTGGAAACTGACAACAGACCTATAAAAGCTGAAGGACACATCCCAACCAGCCAGCCAACTATTGCAGAGGGTCTGCAGTGTTTACTGGGTCAGACCACCAGCAAATTGTGTCCAAGGACCAGCACTAGAAACACAAATGTGTCCTACAGCATCTTTGTTCTGATGATGTTCTTGACCAGGCTGCTACAAGCTTGAGACCTGATTAATAAGATTTTATGCTTGCACAACAGACTGTTTCACCCATGCTTTGCAAGTTGTGGACCACATTCAGAGCAGGCTATTGAGAAACAACCTACAGGACAGGGCTGAAGAAAACCAGGACACTGCAGGTGACCTTCAGACTCTTGCTGAGATGAACAGTGCTTTGGGGAAAGTCCTGTGTCTACCTTGTCTTGCAAGGCCTCATTTTCTGTGGTTTCATCTCAGAGATGCATAACCATTGCATGGCTGAACATGTAGAGGATGTGAGCCAGTGGTTTCAGGAAATGAAGGGGCTTAGTTCTGATGACATTTACACATTTTGAAATGAACAGTCCCAATCCCCTGCTGTCAGTGGGGCTCTGCCTCTCTGAACTCACAGATCAGCCCTGGCCTGCTACATGAGATATGTCAGAAATCATTTCTTTGTGCTATAAAGAATAACAGCTTGCCCCTCCCCTAATGTGCATGGGTAAAAATATAAGACTTGCACAGCCCATTAGATGAAAGGTTCCCTTAGCTTAAAACACCACTAAGAAGTTTGTCTGTTCTCAGTCTGTGCCAGTCAGCAACTTGGAAATTTCCTGAGCCAAGCTCTATGTTTGGCCAAAAGTCTTGAAAGCTGTCACTAAACCAATCCAAACTCTATATTCTTTTCTTAATGCATTAATACTTTAACCTCCACAACATTATGTGCCAGTGATTTCCACCACCCAGCAATCCATTATCTTAAAAGTCCCTGAGTTTGTTTTCTTTTAATCACAAAAGGCCTTGACTTTCTTAAGCTGAAATCTTAGGTTGCCTAAATAACCATCTAAATTAACCCCAGAAGGTACCCAAGTTTCCTAAGGTTTTATTTTAGGTGGCTCAGTTAAACACACCTAGTTATGTGAGAACCATCCAAACCTGAGTTTAGCAAACCTACATCTAGATTCAGCAGAGACAGCTGAATTCTACCAGTGAAAAAAGACCAACATCTGCCTTCCCAATCCCCCAAAGCCCTTTATTCCTCAGCCACTCCTGTGGGTGCTGCTTGTGTATTTTTTAAAATTAACAGACTTGGGGAAAAGCAGGTATATAGCATGCCCTTAGTTTTTTTTAATGTTTTGACAAACCTTAGTTATTAAACTTAGTATGAGTTTTGACAGCACAGAAACAATTAGATAAATTTTAACCATGGCCTTCAATGGATATTAACAAATCCATAGTTTATCTGGGCTGGGCATCTGCTTGCTGTAAGCCCATTAAGAACTACACTGAGGCCAGGAGCACATTATAGATGGGTTTCAAGGATAATACTACAAGGTTATGTGGGGCACAGTTCTCACTTGTAATCAAACCATAGCAAATACAGCTTAGAAGCCCCACTTTGATGATTTTTGAAGGAAATGGAGTTAAGCTGAGGATACAAGTTACTGCCATAGTCCAGACAAAAAGAGATCAGTGGTTGTTATTTGGCTGCATTTGCTTTTAATGGGAAGCAAAAAGGAATCCAGTAGAAGTGGGAAGTCCCCCTTCTCCCTTTTTGATAAAAAAATGAGCTTAAAGTTCCTGCGTGAGAATCTGGTCTCCTGCTTTTTGCTTGGGATTCCCCCATTCTCCAGGCTGCAATGAGGGCTGTTTAATTCTTCAAAATTAAATTATTCTCAGCTCAGCCTAAGCTGAACACCCCAGCAAGAACCTGAGCAAACCATTAGCAGGCAAAGCACTCATGTGGTTCTTCTCTAAGCCAGCTTTGGGATAAAGAGAATTATAAACCCCTTTACAGAACCATTTAGAAGTGTGATATAAGCAAATTCCGTGGATTCTTAGCTGAGCTTATTATGGGATAGATGATAAAGGTTAAGTGAACGTGGGGGGGAATGGTACAGTAAGAGTTGGCAGCAAAGCTTCCCCCTTGGGTTTGGGGTAGTTCATCCAGAAGAAAGTACCCCCCTGTGAGCTTACATCTGCACAACTGGAAGAACCTCAGGGTCTGTCCTGCAGCTAACACAGGCTACAATCCAACCAAAAGCCAAATAGGGAAACCATTGGGATCCCTGCCACTCGATTTCCTTCGACCTGAATGGAAAGGTCACAGCCTCTACATTTAAAAAATACCTAAGACTAATAAACAGCTGGGCTATCTTTTGGTAGCAGAAGAAGGTGTGACTTTATCAGCTAGATGGGTGGGAAAACTCCTGCTCTGTGGTGTTTGTTTTGTCTGTTCATTTCTCCTGGGGACTTGATAACAGGGCTTGCCCTGAAAGCTATGGCTTGGCCCCTGAGCAGCAGGCAGCATGCAAACCCTGAGGACCACAAAGGCCAAGAAATGATGCTGTGAGCACCAGTGACTTCATGCTGGCTGCACTTTTACCCCTCCTTCCTTCAGAACAGGTCACAAGGGGTTTCTCTGAGTATAGCTTACAAGAAAAAAGATGATCCTTGGCAAAACAAGAGAGGCCAAAAGGTTCAGGGACATTTGCAGGGGTGCACTTGGAGAGTGAAGACTGCAATCTGCCTGTCTGGTTCTGCATGAACCTTTATTTTGCCACAAAATGCACACCAGATGCTGGGATTAAAGTTGAAACTGTTTTCCCCACAGTCCTCCAGAGAGGTAGAATAAAAATCTAAACGTGGGTCACTGCAAAGCTCAGCAGCATTTGAGGGCTACTTTGCTGTCACCTCTGGTGGTTCTGCTCTCAGCAGGTGCAGTGGTTGTGGCTGACAGGAGATTCAGCTGCTGATGGTATGGAAAAAGCTTCACACCTCACACAGAGGTCACTGCTCACCTTGAGAGTGAAGATGAAAGTCATGTGAATGAGCAAGAATTGGGCAGTTCCAGGAACCCTGGCTCCCCACCACCTCAAATCACACATCCCACACATGTCCTAGACCAGGGGCAATGTCAGGGTCTACAGGGTTATAATTTGGGGAAATACTAAAGGGAAAGAATTAATCCTTTGGCTGCTGTTTACAGCCTGCAGCTGGGTCTTGAACTGACAACACCTCACACTCCAGTTTCTTGAGGTTTGTCCTAAGTGATGCTAAATCTCAAGTGTTTGCCATAGGAAGCCCCTCTCTGCCTGTTCTTAAGCATGATCCCACTGAGAGGACTTGTCCAAAAGCCTCAGAGCTTTTTTGCAGTCCTGGAAGACAGGGGTGGCAGGGGACATGCTGTGCAAGCAGAGTGGATGCTGCTTTCCAGCCAAGCACAGGAATTGTGTCCCCCCCCAGCCCTCAGCTGCTGCTGGTCCGTAGGAGTGCTGCAAGCTCCCTGTTGAGGCTTTGCTTTCAGCTCTGTGCAGCAACTTGGGATCAATCCATCAAATCATGATGGATTTACTTGCTTGGTGGGTTACTGGGCAGTTGAACGCTCCCAGAGACCAGCCAAGGGCTGTGCAACTTTGTGTGGAAGGGGAAACAGTGAAGTGTTACTGCAGAAATGGCACTGAGTTGTGATGGAAAAGGGACGAGAGCTATGCCTGGACTCCCTCTTTAATGCCAGGAGGTCCCAAGGATGATAAACTCTTTACTCCATTTCTGTCTCCTCTGTTGGGTGAGTGATTCAGGGCAGGGGTTGGGTCTCATCCTTTGAACAAACAGCAGCTCTGGGCCTGAAGGGAGTTAAAGCATCTCTCTCAGCCTGCAGATTTTATATGCCTGAGGAGCCTGGCTGTGAGAGCTCTGGGGAACAGCACAGGGGCTGCAGCTCTTCAGCAGAATACACTGGAAAGGGGGAAAGTAGAGTAAACAACACTGGATTATTACTCTGTCTTTGATAAGGGTTTTTGTGATGTAGGTGGTCTCATTTTTATTTTCTTCTCCCCAGTCGAATCGTGGGTTTCTTGACTATTTGGGCTGTGCCATGTTACAGTGAGAATTGATGGTTTGTTCCTGTGGAAATAGATGGAGTATTGGAAGAAACAACACCCTATTAGTTATGAGCAGATTTAACACCCCTGCAAAGCCACCATCTGCCACCAAGAAAGGGAAATTAAAGCAAGATGCCTGAGATTCAGACAGCTGCCAGGGCTCCTTGCTTTATGCTTTCCCTCTAAGCAATGATTCATTCTAGGTAAGCAGCAGCAGCAAAGAAAGCTGACATGTACTTCAGGTGTTGTGCCATTAAAAGAGCATTTCTATAGCTTCTTGAAAATGAGAAACTGTTGGGTTTGTTTGGGGTTTTGTGTTTGTCACTTACAACTGTCAGCCTTGGAGCTATAATTAGCTTTTTTGTACCATGTATTTATACCAGGGAAAATGATGCTTTAAACATCGTGATTTTTCCCCTGTTAACAAAATGGTTGTACCACATGCTGTTTGCTCTTTGCTGAGTCTTTCAGGGCTCAGATGGATGCTAAACCTGTCCTGCTCTTCAACTCATTGGAAGTACAGGAAGTGCTTCCCTGAGTATTTCCTAGCTGACTACAAGAAGGAAGTGCTCACCCAGGCAAGACTCCTTAAATGTCACTCTTCAGGTCCAGACCAAAAGGCCCTGGGGATTATATCATATGGGGGCACCCACAATATATCCCAGAATAAAATAAGCACAGCACTTATTCCATAATGGTCTTAATCTAAGCATGGAGGGAGAAGGGAGCAAGAAGCATCATCCAACTCAGATGGATCCACTGCTGCCAGAAAGCTTTTGGTCTCCGTGGAGTCATGCAAAGGGAGCAGGGTGAGCAGAAGCAGTGTCTGCATCTGGAAGAGGAATTTCATAGGATTTGAGGAATTTATAAATAGCTGTCCCTTTAGACTGTGATGCTTTTTGGTATTTCCACAGAGAAATAGAGTTGGTGGCTGAAGGACACATCCCTGGGCACACTGCACCAGGACCTTATCAGTGCTGTGCCTCATTGCACTGGAATGCAGCATCCTGCCACAAGGGCACTGAGCTCTTTCAGGGGGATGGGGAAAATTATGCCAGAAGTTTAAATTCACATCCTTTCCCTTTTCTGAGGGTGTACTGACCCTAGCAAGATGTAAGCAGAGAAATGCCTGACCCAGCTTGTTGGGTTTTTGTTCTTTTTCTCTCTCTCAAAGCAGTCAATGTGGTGAAGCAAAAAGCAAGCAAGCCAGAGCTGAGTTTCAGCAGTCCCTCCTGCTCATTTGCAAGGTCAAAATGAAGGAGAGTTCATTTAAAAAAAAAAGAAAACCAACACAAAACATTCAAGATTATCCCTGTGCTGATAAAACACAAATTAATTTCTGCAAATATACTGATATACTCAACACAGGAAAATCAGAATTTCCTGGAAGGAGATAGACCAAATGCAACCATTATCAAGACAATGGTTTTTACAGGAAAGGACAGACAACTCCAGATACATTAACTATGCACCATTCTTAATAAAACTCATAACACAGCTCAGTCAGATGTTTTCATCTCTGATGATCTTAGATAATTCCAGCGTGAAATTTTACTGTAGACGAGTCCATTTTTTCTTCCTTTATAAATAATATCCCCATCATTCTGCCACTAGCATTCTTGCTTAACTTTTTGTCCTGAAGTTCCTGAATATATCACTGTCTATAAAAAGACAATTCTTGAGGCAACAAACAATAGGAGCAGAAAAAAGATAAAAGATTTTTTTTTTCTTCTAACGTTCAGCAAGCAGGACAGGGGAATTAGCTCGTACCTTGTTCTCTCACTGAATTACTGTGTTCTAAGTTTAGCTACTAAACCCATTTGTGCTGTGGTTTTCTTCCTGTTAATAAGGGTAATGACTACCTGAGATGGCAGGGTAGAGTTTAATCCAGTAAGTGCTGTAATTCTGAAATTCTCAAAAAATAGGGTGCAGAAGTTGCTTACCTACGACTTATGGAAAATTCAAATTTATTCCTAGATGAAATGCTGTCCCTTTAAGTCATTAGAGATGTAACTGCAATACAGACACTCTTAAATGAATTCTTTAAAGTTATTTCTAGTTGTATGTGGGAGGTGGGTGGGTGATGGAGTTGATACTTAGTGGTTAGAGCAGCCTTTAGCCTTTACTTTTCTCCCCACTTCTGCACAAGTTTTTTTTTTTTTTTAGTCTTTTTAACTCCTCTGTCTGATACAGACAATTGAGCTGGCTTTGATCAAACTTTTTGCAAGTTGTGAGAGTTTATTCTACTTGTGTAGTTTCCTAAGGCCTATTTATGTACCTTGAAAATCTCAATTTGCAACAACACAAAAGCATCTTTGCAGTGTCCCACTGGTGAAATGATGAGAGGCCAGGAAGGGCTCCTCACACTTCAGAAAGCTTTTCAGACTTTTGGCTTCTTTACTGTTTATTTAAGGGTTAAACCACATCATTTCCGTGGGATCCTAATGACTTTTTTCATGAAACTTCACCTGTCTACAATCAAAACTCAAAAATCATCCCTAAGCCTGAATTACAGCCCAGTGAATGTCCCTTAATGAACCCAAATTTCAGTGCCAATTTCTCTCCCCATCTATCACACCTCCAATCACAGCAGTGTTTCTGCTTCAGGAGATGGAGCCAATTCCACAAACCTCAATACCCCCTTTTGCCAAACTTCTTCACCTTCTCTTTAGTCTTATAAAAACTGTTGAGAATCCAAATTGCCAGGAAGAATTCTTAGCAGGCTATTTGGCCTTTTTCTTCCAAACAAACAAAAAAAGATTTGAGTTTTGCCATTGGATTTAGTATGAATAGGATTTAGATTCAGAATCAGGCAATGCTAGAAGATGCAAAACAATGATTGGGTAAAATAAAGAATTATCAGAAAGTTCCTACAGGATCAGAATTAGTTGCAGATGACTAAGACCTGAAATGAGAAGAAACCAGAGACTCATGCACTGAGGATGGACACATACACTGACACCTAGAAAGCTAAAAATATCATTTCTTTAAGTGGCTTTTCACTCTATTTGTTTATCAGTTGCCTCCCTCAACCTACCTATGAGCCCAGCCTACATTTTCTGGTTTCCTCCCCCATCTGCTATTCCCCACAATCAGATTTTATTGAGGGGGCCTAAAAACCACTCACCACTTGAAAAACTATTTCTCAGGTTAGCAAGAACATTTGTTGAAGTTCTCAAAATGCCAACATTTTTAAGGAGCTCCAGCTTAGACACAGCAGATAGAAATGAAGTAGCTTGATCTGTCCTTTTTATACATTAGCACAAGGGAAAAAAATCCTGGTTCCTCCCACCGAGTTGTGATGCTTGCATTAATAATACATATGCTGGTAGAACCAAAAAGCCTCTTTCTGACATCAAGGTCACAAGCAAGTAAGCACTATTTATACTTCTATTGACAGCCTTTTTTACAAAAAGCTCCACCCAAGCAATGGAGAGGTAGCATCATGTGGATACAGGCAGGGAAGATGCAAGGGGAGGTGGAGCACAGGAGGAGCTGCCTGCTTCATCATCCTGTACAGAGATGAGCTTTGTGTGGCAACTGGGAGTGCAGGGCTGCAAATTGCCTACCCACAGGGCTTCCTAGAAAGACAGAAACATAAGGCCCTTGTAACATCCCATCTATGTATAATGCAATTCATTTCCCCCTGCGAGTTGCTGACCCCACACTGAGCTACGTTTCAGCAGGCACAGCATGGACATTATAGATGAGCTCTCATTTACAAAGTCTTTCAGGGATGGGGTTTTTCAGAGGAGGCTTGAGATGTGAAGTAATTCAGACCTTTGCAAAACAAGGTGGTTTTTAAAGCCAAAGTTGGTTTGGGAAGCTCATGCTTCAGCATGCCAGAAAAAAAAAAAATTAAAATCTCACGCTCGGGTGCTGCAGAATGCACAGGAAGAGAAAAAAAAATAATCAAAGAGTTTGTTCTGCTGAAGTACCTATAGACAGAGCAAGGGACTGCAGAGAAATGCTGCAATGAATGAATGGAAGGAATAAAAGGCAGGTTGGCTGAGGGACAGGGATGTGAATCTCCTGCCCTTGTTGGAGCATCATGTGCTGGGGAAGCAGTTGGTAGGAAGGCCCAAGAGCCCAGGGCTGTTACCAGTTTGTGGAGATGCTCCCTTGATGTGAGTGCCAGAGCTCTGGCTCTGACCACCCTGGCTTCAAACCCTGCTTTCAATCCATCCAAAAAAAGTCCTTCCCTAAGCAGCCAGAAGGGAATGCAATTAAGGTTGCCTCCTGAAAGTTCATAAAGGCTGATGCATGGTGATGAGCACAGACAAATTACAGGGGCATATTAGGAAGAAGATTTCTAATTGGAAGACCAGCTGGCCTTGTTCCTGAGCCTCTGGCTACTGACCTGGAGAAAGCAAAAGAGAGGATACTGGGAACTATGCTACTGGGACCCATTCTGTGCTGTCTGGGAGATGGGCAGGATGAGTAGTATGGAAACTCCTTCTCTATAATGCACTTTTTCAGCTGTTCTCTAGAAATCCAGACACAGTCTCTGATACTTATTTATGAACCTGTGTCCTTCAGAAATGAAAATGTTTGTTTTTTTGGTTTTGCCAAGCTGTTTTCTCTCCTCAGTGCCATATTTCCTTATGATAATTTAGGATAGTAGCGTGAGGTTCACTGATTCAGGAGAAAAAAATTACATCTTAACCTTAATCTTACTGCTGGAACTGGTCTCCATCTCATGTTAACAGATTTGGCTCTTTGATTTGTTGTAAAAGTTTGGCTGTGACTTGAGCCTGAATTACAAAAATACACCCTAGGAAACAAACCACCCTGTTCTCAGTGTTTCCTGCCATGAAGAGCCAGATATTCTGCCTTTTCTGGCCTCTTTTCCAAGCAGATCTTGCAGGCTTGTGTGGTTCTTCTTCAGAGGGAAGCCTGGAAGCCATCACCTTGAATCTCTCCCTGCTTAGCATCACCCACAAACTTCTTGCTTTTTCCCTAGGCCTGATTTCCAAAGTGTAAAATGGGAGCATCCCAATCAGGAACCCAGGCACTCCAGCAAAAAACCCACAAGGTTTTTTTTTTTTCATGAGACTGGAACTGTGGGAATTAACATATTTGTCACAAACCTACCAGTGATTCAACCCATTTCAGGGTTCATTCATGCCTCTATGGGGAATGTGGGGATGTATGGACATTTTTATTCTGTATCTCATATCTTCCAAGACAGCTGTGGGGTGGGGGGCTGGACAAATAGTAGCATTATTCTGCAATATGTGTGAGTGTATCTCACACACTCACGTAGAGGGAATAAATCATAAGATGGTGGTTAAATAAGTCTTTGTGTAATTTTTATCTATGCTTTTCCACTCTGAGTCACCATAATTTACATGCTATCTAACACTGAGAGTCCCAAGGGAAATGTTGCTTTCTCTTCAGTGCTCAGTGGGAGAAATCCACTTCTTGAGGTTTATCCAGCCTGCTTGGGAGAGGTCCTGGGGGCTGAAGGAGTTAATGGTTTGCTAGAAAAACTGTCATCAGACAATTGTGTTATAAAGAGCAGCAGTTACCAAAATACATCTTAGCCTGCAGCAGAGGAGAACAATGCAACCATTGTATTGTAACCACAGAACTTGGCACACAGATAAGCTTGAGAGGGGATCATGGTTTGTTTATTAAGGAAGTGATGGAATCCATTGAAAGGTTATTGTTTTATCCCTTTTCAAGCAAATTCCAGCCCCTTTGTGCAGGGTGTTTGGGTCAAAGGCAGAAGGGAGTTTATTCCCTGGGGTTACCTTTTTTTTTTTTTTTTTTCCCCTGAGACAGACTGGAGGATAACAAAATGAGCCAGCCTCCAGGTGACCCTTAAGAAACCCCTACCAAACCCTGATTTCTATTGCAAAGGCAAGAAAAGGGCAAAATATTCAGCAGAAGGGTTTATCAGAATTTTCTATTTCCATCAGAAAATCCACCCCCTAAAAATAAATCCAGATTTGAAAGCATAACATTTTCAGCTCTTTCCAAATGATGACAAAAATTACATATTTTGTTTGCAAGCACACAGCTCTCAGACAGGAAAAAAGTTGATTTTCAGGCTACATAAAATTCTTAATCCTCATGGAAATGGACAAGGTGTGAGGCTGTTGCTTATCTGACTTTTAACCAGAATCATGTGTTCTGGTCTCATTTATTTTCTCTAAAATTTTAGGATGGTTTCTTAAGCTTTTTTTTCCCAGATAGGAAGGATATCAATTTGCTGATTCTTCTGAAGATCATTGATTTTGAAATAATCACTTGATATCAGGAACTATGCTATTAAAAAAAAAAAAAAAATTTACAAGATTGAGGAACTGTAATAATATGAATATGAAGGGGCTTTTATAATTCTTCAAAGGTTATTATGCCCTCAACACTTTGCTGAGTTTTTAAAGTATTCATTTCATTTGAGTCACTTCCCCTATTAATTACATACTTAGAAACCTGCTGATGTTGCCTACAATATTTAGAAAAACATCCCATTTTTAGACTCTCCATCCCCCACTGTATCACAATTGTACTTCTATAGATACTTTCATGCAATTTTTAATTATTTTTTTAACCTCCATAGCAGCACAGTTACAATTAGCTACCGTGTACAATCCAGAGCCAGTCTCAACCCTCAGTTTATTTGCTGTGATTTTAATTAAACTATTACTAATTTGAAGTCCCATTCAGGAGGGAGCATTTCACAGAGTGTGGGTTCTTCTCCCAAATGCCTACATGTAGAGTTAGAAATACCCAAACCTATGACATTCAGGCTTGGGTTTGTTAAGCAGCAACATCCCTATAAAGAATTTATTATTCCCCATAGCTGCAGTGAGTGATAATCCTTTAGCCCATGCTGAAAGAGGCAGATGAACCTATAAAGATGGCCCCCAAAGGCTTTTGTAAGCCTCTGGGCTTTTCTTCTGTGGGCTTCAGATTTTACAAGAAATCTATGGTTGGTTAAAGAATAGTAGCAGCAGCCAGAGACCTCACTACCTCTTCTTTTGAGCACAGTATAAAATGCATCCAGAAATAAACAGATTTGACAACATCAACCAGCAAAAGTGAAGCAAATCCAGCACTTGATCTAGCTACTCAATCAAGCCCCTTCACAACTTCAGCCATGCCTCTCCCTGATTTTTTTTTTCCTTTTTCTGCAACGAAGCAGCTCCTCCATTAGAAAAAAAAAAAAAGCTACTTCTAATTTCCCTTCCCAACATAGCTCATCCCTGCATCCAGCCATTTGGGTACCACAGGGAACTGTGATTTCATGATGTTGATGATGTGCAGCAGGAATACATGAGAACTCATCCATAGCAGTGAATTACCAAACAACAGAGGTTCTGTACTCATGTAAACACCCCAGAGACAAAAAGAAGGAAAATTCAGAGAAGTATAAATGTGTTTATATCCAGCACAGCCTCCACAAAGGATTCTTTGTAAAGGTTTATTGTTGTTGTTTCTTCCCAGAAGCATCAGCAGATCCTTAGGCTTGTAATTTGCAAGAGGCTAAAATCTAAATTATGCATCAAAAAGGGAGAGATGCAACTTGAGGGTAATAAAGTGTTTCAAAAATAACTTCAAATGCGTGGTTCTGAGCAGCAGCCTGGAGCTGAAAACCAGTGCCCAGTAGCAAAGGCAGCAGAGGAGGAATAGTGACTCTTCCCCACATAAAAAAAAACAACAAAACAAACAAAAAGGGGTGGAGATCTTTATTTTTAAATCTGGCAGCAGCAGTGCTCTACCTTGAATCTTTCCAAAGGATTTATCCGAGGGGGTGATCCTTCAAACCAAGTGAGTCCTGTGTGCAGGGCAGCCAGTTAACTTTGGTGGCTGGATAGCCAAAAAAATAACAACAAAAAAAAAAGGACATTCCAAATCAACAATGCAGGAACTCTCTGAAATTATACTGCAAACCAAAAGGAGTCCCTTCTGTTTAAGAGCCACACTGCTGTGACATTGCCCAGGGCAGATGTTTGTACCAATGGGAGTCCTCAAGCTGTCATTTTGAAAACTCATTTTGAGAGCTCAGGGAGAATACCAGCCCTTCTCAGTCCTCCTGTTCTACACCATCTATAGCAGGGATCCAACTTTCTAACAAAATTCACTGAAACCTAGAGCCAGGTGATGTTTTACTAAGAGTGTCTACATGGGGTATTTAGTTGGAGATAAAGAAACTGTGAGTCATGCATTAAAGCTCCTTGCATGGCTTAAGGTACAAGAACTTCCCCCTCAGCTTTTTTGATAGCATTGAGACCACACTATGAAGTTGTTCTCTCACAACTGATATTATGTTTTTTTTACTGCCTGTATGTACTAATTGGAAAATATTGTGCTGGTAGTTTTGTATCAGCCTGAAAGGTCCCAAGCTGCCATCACACTGGTATCATATGCATCACTTAAATTCCCCTTGGCACTGGGAAGTCATGATCTAAGGACAGAGCAGAAATAATAGGGCACACCAGCAAGAGACAGAGAATAGGCACAGAAAAGCAGGGGGCAGGAGTACTTTCACATCCCCTTACATGGCAGTGGTGATGCCCCTGTAGCTGTCTCACGTTTTTTCCAGACACTGGGGAGCAACAGCCACGCACAGAACATGACTCATCTGACCTGTTTTAAATGCCAAAAAGAAAACATGCCCTACAAGTGCTTCTATTGACTCTAAAGATGAGTCCAGATGCAGGTATCTACAGTATGAATAACTATTTAAAAGGAAGGATGCCACCACCACCACATCCATTCTGCTCACTGGAACTACCCACACAGTGACCAACTGGTGCCACCTCGGTTGGTATAATGGAGAGAATTCCCCTCAAGTTGAGTCAAAAGTCCATCCTTACACTGCTGCCATGTCAGAAGCCTTCTTAGCTGTCCATATTTCTGCCACAAAGACTCAGTGTGAAACTCAACCAGATGAAGGTGGAGAAATCTCAGCATAAACCAAAGCAGAGCCACAGGGATGGGATGAGACAGATTCTCCATCCATGTTGCCTTACTGCTTCCCACTAACAGCTGGCACGCAAAATCTAAGCCAGATTCTGTTCCTGGAGACCCAGATGGGAGTCACACCAGATTTGCTGTGAATCCAGCCCAGTTTCTGGGGATTCCTGCCAGGATAACTGAGAAGAACACATCCTCTCCAGCTCCCTCCGCACTGCGCTGGAAAAGTAAAAGTGTGAAACATTTGTTTGGGAAGTGACAAAGCTCTGTGCTTAAAGGTGGCTGCCTTACATTCTCTTGATAGACCAAAAAAACCCCATTTTTTTTATTTATTTGGGAGTGCTAGATATAGAACAATCACAATAGGAAGATTAATAGCTCTGAGAGATGACTTTGCACAGGCAGCTTCTTGTCTCTTGGGTTTTAGTTTCTCATCAGGGTTGTGCTGCAAATAAAGGACTTGGCTACCACAAATTATCCTTCACTGCCATCAGGTCTCCAGTTAGGTCTCAGGACCAGGGCTGGAGATGAGAATAGGTTTTTCCCTTCCTCTTTTAATGGAGTTTTTCCTTTTCCTCTGGCTGGGTTTACTGCTCCCAAGGAACAAAGTCACATTGAAATGCTGCCAGAATATGTGATCATAATGTAAAGAGATACAACAATAATCACTGATTAAAAAGGAAGAATGAAAAGAGTAAGAGCTGGTGGCAGGATTGCTAAATGCTGATCAGTGCTGTAAGACAGCCTTTCATTTTTTTAATTAATTATACATTCCCTCATACTTTGTACTGCTGTTGATTTAATTGGACTCCTTATTTTTAGAGAACTCCAGCAAGAGGAAGATAGGGTACAGCTTTCAGAAGCTCAGCTCTCACCTAATTCTGCCTCATTCAATGCCACTGGGAGCAAAATTAGGCTAATGCTGAGCTCTTCTAAAAACCTTCTGGGCTTGATGCAGTTTAGCACTCTGCATGTTTGTCTTTTAGGATGGAGTCATTTCTGTATGGTTCAGTTTGCCCACACTGAAATCCAGGCAGGAATGGGCTTCCCATCCACAAACACCCCAAAACCTTAATGCAGGAAAGAATAAGTTGTGAGCAGCAGAAAATGGTACTTAAGTCTGTCTCTTACCCACAGAATTTGCCCTGATAATCACTTTAGCCTCACTCCATGCAGTTTGCTCTCCCCCTTTATAGAAAAGTGTTTGCCAAAATAACAGAGATACAGCACGAAATGTGAAACTGCAGAAGGGGCAAAGAGGAATGCACTGAGCAAGGTCTGGGGTTTGCCTGAAATTGCCACAGGTGAGAGGGAGAGAGAGAAGACTCCTGCATGCACACAAGAATTCGTATTTCATGGCAGCTCCTTATCTGTGTTTCCCAAGGGTGTTTGGTGACATTTCTGAGAGAGGGAGGGGCAGTGAGAGGCTGGAAGAAGCATTTCAGAAGTTACTTCATGTGTCCATATGCACATGAACCAGCATCTGCCAGCACTGGGAGCAGAGGAACCTGCAGACCTCCAGCTTGGAGGCCACAATCCTGCACTATTTATTGATTTTCTTTAAGACTCTGCTCCTGTAGCTGTGCAATCCTCCAGACAATTTATTGTTTTGCTTTTTTGGTTTTCCCAGGACAGTAATTTCTGTAAAACCTTTGCCAATGTATCTGCAACCGTGGCAGTGTAAAGGTGACTGTGTTGGTATGGTCCATGCACTTTCAGTTCTGAACTCCTGGAGAGTCCTGATCTTGCTCCAACTTTCCCTGTCTCCACAAAAGCCCTGCCCAGCCTGATAAATCTACAGCAGGAAAATGTGTTGAGCATGCTGTAGCTGCCTTTGAACCTTTGCTGGCTTTGAACAACCAGCTCCAGGAATGCCAGAACTCACAAAGCCTCATTTTTTCCACGGCTTTCTGATGGCTGCAGGATTTTTTAGGGCTTCCTTCTTTCAGGATCCTCTGATGTCCAATAACAAGTAAGCTCACCTTACAATCTGTCCCAGCTTGGGCACTCCTAAGGTTACTTATGGCTATCCAGGAACCTGTTTTTACAGAAGATGCAAGGCAGGAAATATCTTTGATACCTCAAAGTCTCTGCCACACAGGGTTTAAAGATACTGTCAGGTTAAGAAGTTCTTGTAGAAAGTTGGAGTAGACACACACGTGGATGCAGCACGACCTTACAAGCCTCAGCTCCTTTGAGAACCAGACTGGAAAAAGGTCTCACTGCAGAGAAAAGCTTGAAATGGGTTCTCAGGATGGTCTTAAAATTTAAAAACAAAAAAAATGCAAGAAGATTCTGGGTTTTCCCACTTACTGTAATATGCAAGATTTACCACACCTGCCTTACCATACAATCAGCCTCTGAAATTTACTGCAGAGAATTAGGCTTAGCTGATACCTAGTATTGCCCTTTTCTGCCTTCTTTTCTCAAGGCAGCTCTTAAACATTAACCAAGAAGGAAACTCATGTCAGTCTAGGTGGTCTGCCCTAATCACTCAAGCCTGCATAACAAAGTAGCCTTTACAAACCAAGAGGACTTCAGGACCCATCCATCTCCACACTAAGCACCTGTCATTTATTTAATTTATAGCTCCTTCTTATTTCACCTCCCAGGAGCCCACTCTGACAGGGTAGTGAGAAGGGGGCTTGCTGAAAGCAGAGCTGTTATTTTGCAGGACCAACACTGCAAGCTGCTCTCTCAGGGTACTGCCACTGCCCTAATGATGCTTTTGGTGCCAGTGAGAGCTGAAGTGGAGCAGTGAAACACAGCACAGGCTGCTGAGTCAGTGGGATGCAGACAGGCTGCAACATCACTACCATTCCTTCTGCATCCAAGCAAAAAAAACCCACCCTCCCTCCCTTCTTACTCTGCTCTGAAGATAGACACACAGACACAGAAAAGGTGAGATGGGGATCAGTTGTAAAAGATTGGCACAGTGAATAATTTTAGAAGTACACCCCCACACCAGTGCTTACACTGACAGTGAGGGGGAGAGCTACACTATGGAAATGAGGTGATGCTAATGTGGATGTCTGTCTGTCTGTCTAACAATACCTGCCCTAAAAGATCAGTCTGGATAACAAGGTCTTCAAAGGCAAGCATCCAAGACTTGGCCTCCCACACAGCCCTGGCAGTAGGATGAAGTGTGCTTCCACATGGAAGATGCTTCTGGAAAAGTGCTAAGGCAAAGTACCAGCTGCTCTGGTGGTGACTGGCAAAGGAAAAATCAAAATAAACACTCTGCTCTCAGACAACACGTCTCATCTGAGAATCCTTATGGTCAAACTAAAGGAAAGCTCAGGTACCTGAGGAATTACAAAACGTCAGAACAGAGCTTGCTAACTAACATTTTTTTTTTTCCCCTAGTGGAAACTTTGACATTAGCTTTAGGTTACTGGTTTAACCACACAAACACTTCAAAGTCTCAGAGGCAAGAGGCTGAGACCTGTGTTCAACTCCTCAGCCTCAGACAGAGCTTCCATGGCACTCCTAAGCCCAGCACTGCTTGGGATGAGCTTTAGTCTGGAGTCAGTGGCAAAATGTGCTTCATCATATGCTGCATGACCCCTCCTTTGCCCCATTTCCTTTTGGGTTTTTGCCCAGGTGTCCCATAGGAATACTGACAGAACCCTGTCCTATTTGGTGGCATGAAACAGCAAGCAAGTAATATTAATTGGATTTTTTTTTTTTTAAGTATTACTGAAAGCAGCAAGGCTTAAAAATTTCCTGAACGGAGCCAGATAGAGCAGGAGGCTATTTTGAGTATTTCACTTTGCCTTTAACCCAACTATCTCAGCACCCCACCCTTCTTCCTTCCACCTTCCTTAATTTCTTAGACTTCCTTCTTGTTGCTTTGCCTGGCCCCATTTTAGGTGTCAGATCATGGTTAGCTTCTCACTGGGCATCTACTTCCCATTTTCCATCTCTGGGCTTTGCCTTTTTGGCAAGGCTGTGAGCCCATTAGTACACAAAACATGTCAGATGCCTCATCCTAAGCAGACATTGCCCGTGAGGATGAGAAACCAACAACTGGAGAAGAAAACAAGGTGTCAGCCTGAATACAGCTAGGCTCATCCTAACATAACAGGAAAACTGACTGGGGCAAAAAACACCAAATTAAGCTGCCAAGTCCAGCTGTCAGGACATGGGTATCTGAACTCTTCCATCTCTGGCAAACAGATATTCAGATTAACCACAATATTTGATATTGACCATCACCTTTCCCCTTGGTAGAAAGCTCAGAGTAAGTCCAGACAACATTCCCACTCTCCCTCTGAGGATATGCATGATACAAAGGCTTGGACTTGAACCTAGAAGGAAGTTTGCATCACAAGTTTCATCACAAGATCCAAGCTGAGGAGCTCAATGCTTTGTTTTTAAGTCTTCAGCTATACTGTGGTGATGTTGTTATCTCTACCCAATTCCTCTGTTGTGAGGGGAAAACTTCTCCTTAGCTCTGGGCTTTACTTTGTCTCTGGAGAACAAACCAACCCTCCACGGGGTCAAGAGGAGCTACAGCCACAAGGTTCCAACTAATAGGAGCAACACACCAAAACCTCCACCCATCTCACTGAGAATGGGTCCCAGAAAATGAAGGCCTTGGTGTCTTGCAGGGCTCAAGTTCCTGGTACAGCCCAGTGTCCCTGACTTCACAGAACTGCAGCTTTCTGGCAAATTGTGCAACTGCACCGCCCCCAAACTTCCTGTTTTGAAACCCCAAGAAGCTGGAAAATGTTAACACCACCACTTTAAAGTGCTCGTTGGGGCTTTTTTTTTTTTTTTTTTTTTTTCCTTCCTAAAGATCAACACGATGCTAAAAAGTTCGACGTGTAAGAAGCTGGGAGCACAAAAGCAACTTCACAAAAGCAAACCCCTCCCATCACCTCTGTGCCATTCAGCAGCTGACTGTGTCTCCATTTCACCCTCTCTGAATTAGGCTGGATGGGGGATGCTCCAGGGCTGGGATTTGCAGGGAGGTGACAGATGGAGAGGCAGGTGCTGATGGAGTGGCAGCCAGACACTTGGGATTCACGTGTGGAGCACCACATGGAGCCACCTGGACCAGCTTCCCACTCCAGCCAAGCCATGTGGCAGATCCACCTTCTGCCTGAAACCCACCCACCCACCATGGGAGCAAGGGTCCCTAGCAAGAAGAGGACCTTGCTACAGAAAACTGAGAGGTCTCCATCCCACCCCAGCTCATTTTTGTGCAGGAAGAGCAGCATTTCAAAGAAGAATTGTGTTTGTCTCAAATTTGTTTCTTTCCAATCAGCATGACAACTGCTTCCTTTTCTGGCTATCACTGGAACTCCAGATGGTACATTTGAGCATGCTTAAACCTCTAACTTGGCTCCTTGCAAAGACATTGTCTCTCTGGTTAGCTACCAGTGTATTAATAGTATTGGGATGAAAGCTTCTGCTCTCCTGCACTGTTTGAATAATGAAATTTTGGTCATTCTGCAGCATTCTGGCTGGTATTGAAATTAGGTGTTTAAAGGGGATGAGCCTCTGTTAAACCTGCTCCAGTTATAACCACCTTCTCTCTGAATTTATTTATATTACCTATATTTGACTATTTTGCTAATATTCAGGATCCAGCAAATTCTTTACCAGCAGTGGTTATTCCTTAGCCCCATCACCCTTTTCCAGTGATTGCTCTGCATCAACATTTTGAACCTTTCTGAAGCAGCCAGCTGAGGTGCTGCCAGCTCTTAGAGTTTCATTAGGGAATTGTGAGCCATAACTTTCTTAAATCTTCAGCTTCAGGGCTCCTGTTTTTTTCCAGAGATGAGATTCACATAGAGTGAGAAAAGCTTAAGTGAACCAGAAAGCCAGATAACAAATGTAATTCAAGCCAAAAACTAAAAAGAAAAAAACAGTACCATATAAGCAAAAGGAGTTACAAGGGGAGTAATTACCTTAAGGGGAGGGTAAAAAGGACAGGAATTTTGATGTTGTGGGACCAATTCAAATCAGCCAAAATATCTGCACCTCATTCCTCCTCCAGCACCTGATGGAGTGGCTGACAACTGACTGTGACATCTAAGCCCATGCCTCAGAAAAAGCTGTAGTGCTATTGTTTGAAGAAAATAATATCCCGTTTCCTTTCTAATCTGTGTATATTTCAAAAAATCCTAAATGACTGCTACATTCCTGCCTTCATCCCAGACACTTTTTAATGAGTCTGTGTTTCCCTCTTCTTTTGCTTTACCAAGGCAGCTGAGCAGAGGATTTGGGGAGTGACTTAGTGAACACATGCTGAAGAAAGGGGGGAAAATCCGCCTTCAAAATCTTACATAACTTTAAAAAATACATAACAGACACACACACCCAGGCCCTTCAAAATAATCACCATCATGTGGCCAAAATGCTCTTTGCCAGCTGGACTGCCCTCTGAAAAAAGGAGCATTTTAAATGATGGAAACTAGAAATACCCAGCAGTGCATTTCCCAAATTTATTTCCGATGGGGTTTCCCATTCCTCTCTCTTTCCTATTCCCACCACTTGGTATTTAAAAGCTGGGAATAAGCAGGCAGCCCTCGGGAAGGAGGAGGAAGAGAACTACCCAGCCCTATCAAGCTGTCCTTCTATAAATATTTATCTGACCTACAGGATATAGCACAGTTGGGAATCTTGCAGGCTCCGTAGCCACTGTGCAGTCAGGCACTTCCCTGGGCTCCTCTGAAAATTCCTGTCTTTTAGGCAAGACCTGGATCTCTCCAGAGTTGTGTTCTGCTCAACCCAAATGAACCCAGGTTCTGTGGAGGATGGGGCTGAAATTGAAGTCACTCAATAAACGTGAGGAGGATTTCATGTCCTCCATCATGTGTAGAAAGCAACAGAAAAATAAGTTCAAGCTTGAAAGGAAGGAAAAATAATCCTGCCATACATTTATGCTCAAGTCATTCCTGGCTTGCAAAAACATCCAGGATTTTTTGAGGTTTTTTTTGTCTTAACAAACTGCAGAAAAGGAACCTCCCCAACCCCCTCCCCTAAACAGGAACTTGATCCCTGGTGATATCTTCCTGTCCCGTTCCTAATTATAGAAGGAAGGTCACCCAAATAAGAACAGAAACGTTCTCATGTGATTTTTGGTGACCAACTGAATTCTGCATATTGAGAATTCAGAGGAACACATTTGAATCACCCACACTGAAAGCCATTTGGAAAGAACACCTCACTATGGCCATTTTTTTGCACGCAACAACTCATGAAACGTGTGGTCAGTTATTTGAAATTTGGGTATCTTTCCCTACATCAAACAATCATGTCATTAGACACACAGAAATTTTGCCTGCAAAATTTTCCTTCAATGTGAAATTGATTATTGGAAGGCTACAATTGACAGGTTTCCACTATAGTACTGTTAGTGGTATAAACAATGGGTGAAAACACAAAAATTAAGAAACCTGTGTGGGTCACTTGATGGGCAGTTTGGAAACAAGGAGCCAGTGAACTGTTAAGCTTCTGACCTGGACTGACAGGCATGCTCCAAACACCAATTGCAGCCACATCTAGAAAAGTTCTATTTTTTGTCATCCCCTGGAGCCAGCCAGCATTTTCTTTTACTTTTATTTTTTATTTTACTTTTCTTTTTCTTTTATTTTGCCATAAACCAGCACAGACTGAAAAAAAAAATTGAGCTTTAAGTAGATACCTACACCTATTTGAATATATGTTTATGTAAATATATATTTCATACACACACTCAAGCAAATATAAAGTTGCCTATTTTATAATCCTAACAGAAGTATTCTGTTTGACAGCATTCTTCTTTAAAACTCATTTGGCATAAATTATGATCCATAATTCTTATCTTATCAAGTCAGGCAGTCCTTCAAACTAAACCTAGTGAGGAGGAGAGCCAACTACTTCCATTATGTTTAATTCAGTTCCCAAAAAATCTTTATTTACCTAGCTAAATATTTTATAGGCCAAAGATTCAGGGCTACTTGAAATGATTAATTCATCCCTCTGAGGGTTTTTTTTCACAGATAAGAAGTTTGTCTAGGCTTGAAGTGCATAATGGAAGGGAAGATTTAGTCCTTCCCTTTCTTTTCTAGCCTTCCTCCATCCTTCCCTTGCTCATTCACAAAGCCCTTGGTGCCTCTGGAAGCAGACAATCCATAGGTGGATCCCAGGGGGAGGATGCTGTGAGCATTTTTGGCTGGGAGCATCTCAGAGCAAGCTCAGAGAGAGGTCAGCCCTGCCACCCTCTGCTTATTCTGGCAAAAGGGAGAGAAATGGGGAAATTCAGTCCTGAGCAGCAGCCAGAGGGGCCAACTTCCCATGAATTAGAGATGACTTCTGGAGAGCAAAGAGGCTCCCTGGACCTCAGGGTTCAAACCAGCACTGTGACTCAGCTTGGGTGCACATTTGAAGGTGTGAGGAGGAGAGGAGGTTGCCTGGAGCACTCTCTGCTCTCATTCCAGTGCCAAGGGCTTGAATGTCTCAGCCCAGCCTGGTGGCAGTGGAAGTTGGGGACCCTGCAGGGCCACAAAGCACAAACCCATTCATCTCCCTGCCCCAGCACAGCTCTTTGCACCTCCTCTGCTCTGGGCATCCTTACACCAAATTTGCATACTTTTGCAGTGATTTTTGTATTTTTATAATGCAGGTGCAGATAAAGAGCTGTCTCAAAATAGCTCTCTGCCATCCCTCCTTGCCCTGCTGCTCTTTGCTTTGACTTTCCCACGTGGCAGCTCATTACTGGCTGCACTGCAGCATCACTGGCAGCCACACATCCCCTCCTTTTCCAAGCTGGTAAGCAGAGCACTTACAGAGAAAGGATTTCTGGGTGGTACTTATGAGGCTGAAGGTTCTCTTCATGGTTAATGCATCATCCCCCATTACAGCCATTTCCTCTGAAGTAAATGGGATTTTGCCATTATGCTTTATGTTTATTGGTACATACTTCCTAGCTGAATTGACAGTTCTCCTTTGCCTTTTTTTTTTTTTTTAATTTTTTTTTCCACAACAGAAGCTAAGAGATGGAAGGACTGAGTGGCTCAAGGGACAAGTAATGCTGCTCAAAGCTTTCCACCTCCCATCTGAATCCAGCTGCAGGTTTTGCATGAACAGAAATGGTCACCGTGTGATGCTTATTTGACAAAATCAGAAAAATAGGTTATTTTCTGGCATTTTTCCTTTTTGGTGTATCTGCATCACAGACTTCTTCCCACTAGCTGCAATGAGTTAAGCTGAGCATCTAAGCCATAGCCAGCCACCTAATTAAGTGACCTGATTTTCTCAGGAGCAGAGGGTGTCTTCTAGCTCCCACTGCACTCAGCAAGCTGAGAAAATGAGGCCACTTTTGTAAGTGGCCATCCATAGCTGGGACCAGTTTTGAGAAGTCAGCTTTTAAAGAACTGATCTTGACAGGGAGCTGGAGAACCCAGAGGATGAGTCCTCTCCAGGTTCTGGTGGGATACAGAGGGTGTTTGGGAGGGATGCAGGGCATGCCCTGTTTTGTGACTAACCAGGGGCCATCACCACCATTCCCAGCAATTAATTTTAAAAACTAAAAAAAAAAAAAAAAAAGCCTCAGTTTCAGGTCCTGTGATAAAAATATACCTTGGCTTTTGTTTGGTTTATGCAGTATTTCCTCCCTGCTCTGAAAATTAATTTGAAAAGGGAGTTTATTGTTCCTGTGGAAGAGACAGGCACCTTTTGAAGTCTCTCCTGACCAAATGTGGGGCCCAGCCTCATATTTTCTAATGCCCTTTGGAGTCCTGAGAGCACAAAGGCAGTGGAGAAGGCAGCAGAGCTCTATTGTAAGATTTGTTCCAAGGAAACATTAATTCATTAAGAGAAGTGAACAAGGTGTGGGGGGTGGCAGAACTGTCTGTGCTGTTAGATTGTGCCTGAGTCCTTCAGGGATCTGCTCTGGGGTCTGCAGAGAGTAAGTGATGAGCAAGAAGCAGTTTGTCTGCCCTCACAGATTTTTTTTTTTTGCTCTTGTCTGAACTACTTTTCAAAGCAAAGCAGGGGCTGGTTTGCATCTGCACAACCCTAGGGAAAGGTCAGCAAGATAGAACAGACCAAACTACAGTCCTGACTGCCCAGGATGCATCCTTCTAGCAGGCAGGTGCATGGCCCAGAACTTTGCTGATCTCCAATGAAAGTTGGCAGAAAAGGGCAGAAAAATGCTTCAGGAGGAAAATTATTTTTATAATTATATGTTTGCAACACAGCTCTTTTATTTTTTTTTTTCAGCATTCTCTTTCTGCCTTCCCTCTTGCTCTCAAAATGAACAAAAATATGTATATTCAAGGGGTGGGGAAGACAAGGACAGAGCTGAAACACAGCTGAGTCAACAAGACATGTAGGGGTTGGTGGGTAACATTGCATATTCCCCAGTGGTTATCAGAGTGCTACTCAAAAGGCATCACTATAGACAGAAAAGGCAACAGGAGTGCAGTAAATGTCCTCTATGGGAAGAAGCAAGAAATGCTGGAGGGTTCCAGCTGCCTTAATCCCATAGCCACAGGTTAGGCTCTGGAGTCATGAGCCTTTTCCCTCATTTGGGCCCTTTTTCTCTACCCAACCAGCAGCATCTTCTCACAGCAGATAACCCAGGGTGCATAATACATTGGTTTTGTGTTTGTCTTCCCTCTAGCTTAAAGATGCCAGCAAGTCTTTGGCACTAATCAAGCTGCAGCAGACCATATTTAGTAAGATTAGGTTAAGGCTTGAGGCTGGCTGATGTAAGCTTCGAAGTTTTCCTATCCTCAGTCACATTTTCTGTTGCTAACAGCTCAGGGGCAGGGTGTATAAACCCACAGAGCAAAAGGGAGGCAGCTGCTTTGGTCAAATGAACACCAGAATACAACTGGCTGCCACCTTTCTCAGCCCCCAGGCTGTTCCCATGCTGAAATCACCTCCCAACACCCAACCCAGGGCCTGCCTTCTGCCCCACAACTTTGGTGTTTCTCCCCTTTTCTGCCTCTCTCATTGGTAATTTTTTTGCTCAGTATTTATGCCACTTGGATTCTGGATGAATTCTGCATTTTAACAGTCTCTCGTGTTACGAGGCTGAGCTGATCCACAGCTGCATTTTAGTGCTGAACACTGAGCCTTTTGGAAAACATGGCTAAAAATTAAACAGCACCGTGTGGCTTTGGCCTGCAGCTGGAAAACTTGTTCAGCAGAAGACCTGGGTCTTCCTAGCTGGTGTGAAAAGGGATTTATAGGCACCCCGAAAGGAAACAAGCAAAAGAGTACTTTAAATGTAGCAAAGGCTGAAGGACTAGCAAATTCTGGGAGGTTATTGTAACCTGAGCAATCTCTGGCTTGTGCCCTCTGGTGGCAAATTAATTTGTCATGTCCCCAGTGCAATGTCTGCACTTCCAGACCTAAATCTTTTGATTTTCCTGCTGAGCAAAGAGTTCATTAAATGCCAACAGCCTGTGCTTCACCATCCAGAAAAGCACCAGGCCAAGCAGGGAAAACCCAGAGGTCTGTAACTTATGTTTGGAACAGGAACTGTATTTGGAACACAACTTTGCCCCTAAAACTGTGCAGGATGATGTGAGAGGTGGCACATCTGATGGAAAGCTCCAGGGTTGAGAGAATCCACATGGAAAACATAACCTGCAGGCTTCTAACCACAGCTAGGACCCAGATTCAAGCAAGAGATGTGGCTATCAGCATCACTGAAATACTCTTTTTTTTTTTTTTGTTCTCCCTTCAGACAAAAAGCACTGGCATCAACAGGTGGAAGAAGTGTTCAAGCAGCATGCGACTGGTTGGTATGAATAAGAAATGTTCCAAAGAATAAAAAAATCAGTGAATTCAGTGGGAAGGTTTTAGCCTTAGAATGGGGAATGTTTGAACAGGGGTGCTCCAGGAAATAGACCAGCAAAATCAGTCATTATTGTAAATAAGCAATCCAGAAACAAGCCTTGGCTGAGAGAGTTTGTGATCTCGAGTAATAGCAAAAAGAAAAAGGTGAGAGAAAGGAACCACTGCTCTCTCCACCCTAGCATCTCAACAGAAAACTGAGAGCTGCTTTTTCAAAGCTGTTGAGCAATTTCTTGTGCTCTCCTCCCTGTGCTTTGCACACTGAAAGGCAAAAAGGCAGAAGCAGTGATGCCAGTTAGATCTTCAGAGCCTCAGCCTGAAACCAAAAACCAATTTTCTGTATTCCTTTAGTAGTGGCAATGGGCTGGAAGTGAGACTTCACCTCCCTGCCTGACCTGCCAGAGAGGGTTTTTTTTTCCATAAAGGGAGAACAAAAGGGAGGGAGAACAGAGGAAAATAACGTTGCTGGGGGAAAAAAAAAAAAAAAAGAGTCTATCTCTCAAGCTAATATTTCTTTCTCCCTCTCAGGCTGTTCTCCCATGTTGGGGACCCATTCCTTGATGACACCCTGCCCAGGGAATACGTCCTCTACCTGCGCCCCACGGGCCCGCTGGCTCAGAAGCTCTCCGAGTTCTGGCAGCAGTCAAAGCAGATCTGTGGGAAGAACAAAGCTCACAACATTTTCCCACATATCACCCTTTGCCAGTTCTTTATGGTAAAGCAGAGCTCCTTTTTCCATTGCCTCTATGCATACATTCATGAGCAGCCCTTGCCAGGTTCAGCCTGGGGATGGGACACTCCTCGATTCAGATGCTGCAGGGTGGGTGCTCAGGAGCTGGGGGGTTGTTACCCAATGCCTGGGCTTGTTGAGGAGGTTACTGGGTTTTAAACAGGTTGTTTGCAGTGAAGAGCAGCATCTGGAGACCAAGTTCTCATAACCTGAAGTGATCATTCACATCAGAGTAGGCGGGGGGTGGAGGGTGTGAGGTCAGGAAGGTGACTTGGATATATCTGATCTTGCTTTGAGGGCAAAGAAAAGCAGATAATTTCTAAACATATGTTTTTCTATGACCCTATGCTTTTTCTCCCTGCATTGTAACAAAGGCACACCATTCATGCCCACCCACCCAAGCCTTTCTGAGCAAAAGCCTGAGAAATTATTCTCCACCTGAGAAATGTTGGTCTTGTTTCCTTTGGCAGTGTGAGGACAGCAAGGTTGATGCTCTCACCGAAGCTCTGCAGGCCACCGTGATGAGGTGGAAGTGCAAATTCCCTGCTCCTCTGCCTTTGGAGCTCTACACATCCTCAAACTTCATTGGGCTTTTTGTCAAGGAAGAAAGTGCTGAGGTGCTCAAGAAGTTTGCTGCAGACTTTGCTGCAGAGGCTGCCTCGAAAGCAGGTGGGTGACTGTGCTGGCAGCTCTGAGGAGCTCATGGCTTGGCTTGGTCATTTTCAGAAACCAGTTTTGATGGCATGAAGAAATGAAGCTCATACTTGGTTTTTAAAAGTGGCCTAAAGACTAAAAGCGTGAGAGGAACCCTCCCCTGGGTGCTTTTTCGGTTGAAAGATGACACTTGGTCTCAAGTGGTATCTCCTGAAAGGGAAGCTGACATTTGGTGGTTCCTTAACCTTTCAGACAGAGCTTTGTCTGTGGGGCTGAGTGTTTCCTGCTCCCCTCACTACCTCAAGCCACTGCCACAAAACTTTCCTCAGCCATGTAAAAAAGCTGTGTTTGTTCTTTGGCTGCATTTCTGAGATCTAAAGAGGAACCTCTGAGAAAGCTACAGGTGCCCTGGCAGCCTAAGGAGAACCTTTTCAAATCTCAGTCCCAACACTCTCTGTTCCCTGCTCCTCTGCTGCTTCTGAAGTGGGGGAACCTGACAAGAGCTGGGAGGGGGTAAATAACCAGAGGCCTCCATGCTCTGATGGTTTCCACCACATGCACCCCAAAAACACCAGCAAGGCTTCCTACAATTGCTCTTTCAATTCCTCCCATTCAAACCAAACTGGTTCTTTCTTAGGGGAAGCCAATTGCTGCATTGCAGTCCACATCTTGGTTATCAAAATAAAGGTTCTGGGACTTTTTCAGAGATCCAGAGCATATTTTTGTCCTGCTGATCAAAAAAGAAAACAAGGAAAAAAAAAAAAAAAAAAAAAAAAAAAAAAAAAAAAAAAAAAAGATGGATGAGCTTGCAAAGCTTCCCCTGGTTGGCACTTGGAGCCAAGTTTCTGAATAACTGCAATTTTGGCTGAATAATCAATCAAATTTAATTGCAATTTTTGGTTGAATAAGCAAGAATAAATTACGTGCAAACAGCATATCCTATGATTTCCACATCTACTGGAGGAGTCCAAATATTTCACATAATTTCACCTTTCTGCTTCCTGGAATCTTTTCCTAATACAGGCTTTTTTCCTGCAGGATTCTTTTGAATCATTACCATATCAATGTCTGCTTCTACAATTTTGAAATGCCCCATCCTCAGTGGGCAAACTAATCCAACTAATGGCCAGGGAAAAGACTCAGTCAACTTGCATGAATGTGTAAATTCCATGGATCTCCAATTGCTACTGTTGGAGAGAGAACAGAGGAGGGAGAGTGAAAATTATGCTTTTTAACTTGCTTATTTTGGAGAGATTATCATCTGCTAAAGCAAGCAAGGGAGTGTCTTTTTTGGCAAAAGGGTTCAAAATGACACTAATTTTGATCACACCATCCAGAACGCAGCTGAGTTTTGGCACTTTGGCACGGATGCTTTGTTTGCTACCTTGGTGTGACTCAGGAGTCAAACCACAGATCTCTCACTATCTGTTCCAAGGTGCAAAACACACAGGGAACTCACGTTTGACTTTTCAGAAGTCAAAGCCTTTTCAGAAAGTGCCCTACAATTTGTTCTCCTTCAGCTATCTCAGAGCTCCCAGCTCCTCTCCAAAGGCGACGGATGCTCTCGCTTACCCCTTCAGAAAAGCTGCTCATCTCCAGAGCCACTTCTTAACTGACATCTTCTCATTGCAGATGTTCACGTGGAGCCCCACAAGAAGCAGCTCCATGTGACCCTGGCCTATCACTTCCAGACCAGCCACCTGCCCACCCTGGAGAAGTTAGCCCAGAACATCGACGTCAAGCTGGGCTGCGACTGGGTGGCCGCGATATTCTCTCGAGACATACGCTTTGTTAATCATGAGGTGAGGTTTCTGAGCCCCCCAAAAAATTAAAAAGGGGACCTAGCAGACTCACAGGCTGGTTTATCTGCATTTGCAGCTCGGGAGTGTGCTCACAAGCTGAGAGCTGGATGAGGGCTCCCTTGTGCCCTGCTGAGAGCTGCCTGGATACACCGCACAGACTATTCAGACATCAGGGAGTTTGCTTCAGATCCCACAAGCTCACCCAGAACACAGATCTCCCACATCCCACCAGTTATCCCAACAAAAAGATCACCTTGCCTTTTTTCCTTTTTTCCCCCCCCCCTTTTTTTTTTATTATTTTTACTGTCTAGATTTACTATTCCATCCACCTCATTTCTTGCTTCTTGTGGAATAATGTCCTGCTGGATTAATTCTAACAATGACTCTCCCATTAGCTCAGTGTAAGCTGGTCTGATCTGTCCAGAACCAGGCCAGTGTATCAGCCTGACTGCTATCCAGTTCCTCTGTATAGATTTGACATTATTACTAATCACACCATTTAGTTTCATCACATAAGAAACATTTACCCTCGTGTTATTCATATGGATTCTGTAACTGCAGTATCTTAACATAGCCTTCTTGTGTTTACCAACACAATATGCAGAAAAAAGTACATTCTTTTCATTTTGTAGATTGGGATCTTGGGCATAGAGAAACCATGCATGAGATTCATCTCACCTCCCTGTAAATATCTCCAAGTGAGAGCTCTGAGCCAGGCTGGGGCTCCCTTTGCACCAAGGCTCAGTCCACAGAAACAGGCACCTCCAAAAAGTGACTCATCTGACCCATCCAAGATGCCTGTCTTGGGAGGAGATGATTCAGCTACTGGAGGAGGAAAGAACCTCCAGAAGGTGCCTGCTCAAACAGTTAACTACACCCTTAAGGTTGGGCTGATTAATCCCACCAAAGTACAGGGTCCAGAATCAGATGCACAAAAAACCTGTGGTGGAGTGGGGAGAAGTGATTTTAGTCCAGCACATGATGCACCATGGAGTAAACAGATTCCAGAACTTCTGAAGAGTCTCATGCACAGTGTTCTGACACAGCCCAGGACATAACTCCCCTGCAGGACAGCATCATTCCTACCCAAAGCATCATCTTGTCCCTTAGAAACTGCAAGTAGTCAACACTATCACTGATTGCAAAGGGAGCTGCTGCTGAAAACCAGCTCAGGTGTGAAAGTTTGGGCCTTGTGGCATTAGGTGACAGTGACTTGTTTCCATCTTCCTTTGAAGATACCACAAATAGTCCAGGAGGATTAGTGAGCAAATGGGCTGATACTATTAAGGAGATAAGAGCTGCTCAGCAGATGATGTTTTTGCTTTGTGTGATGCAGAAGTTAGGGACAAGGACACTGACATGTTTGTTCTGCTTTTAAATGGGGGACTGCTGCAATGTCCAAGGAAAAGTTTCTTATAGACATTTAATATGTGTGGATTCCTCATGCTCAGGTGAAGATTACAGAATTATACTCACTGATCAAGCCCTCCCTTTTTAATGGAATCCTGTGACTCTTAGGAAATACTAAAAAAACAATGTGACCACATCCCAGTATTTCTCACCACCTGTGTTTTTGCCTGTGCATTCTCATTTACAGTTTTAAGAGCTGGGTGTCACAGATTGAAACCTGTTAGGCCCCTGACAGTGGCTCTTTTTGTGTTGAAAAGCAACAGCAACAAGGAGAACTGTTCTTTTAGATCAAGCATGAGTAAGTAAGCCAAAACTGACCACTGCAGCTGTGTAAATCCCAGGTCCCAACAAGAATTCAGTTCTATTTTTAACAGGACACTCAGATTTAAGCATGCAGTCAGGGTTTTGCTCACCCTAAAACATTCTCCCCTTTCCCCCTTGGTTATCACAGACATAACTGGAAGCAAAGAGGGAAGGAGTAAATACCTAGAAAAACTTTCCAACAGCAAAGAGTGGGAAGTGGCAGGAATTTCCTGAAGGTGAAGCTTTCTTGGATAAAGCACAAAATGATGCATTACCAGGACTGCTTTCCACACTTTGCTAAGGGTAAAAGTCCAGTGTAGGAGTGCTCCTGCCCAACTCTGCTTTAAGTTCCCTTCCACTGAACAACCCTTTCATTCATTTGTGCTTCTGTTTCTCCCCCAGACTCTGCAAGTGATCTATCCTTACACCCCCCAGAATGATGATGAACTGGAGCTGGTCCCAGGGGATTTTATTTTCATGTCCCCAGTGGAACAAACCAGCACAAGTGAGGGCTGGATTTATGGCATTTCCCTTGCAACTGGCTGTGCTGGGCTGCTGCCTGAAAACTACATCACCAAGGCGGATGAGTGTGGGACCTGGGTCTTTCATGGGTAGGTAAAGCTGCTCAGTCCAGTTTCCATCTCTGGAAAAAAAAAAGGGGGGCTCAGCAGCTGGGATTTCACCTGGATAATTGAAGAGTCTCCCAGGGCTGCTGAGAAGGTCACTTAGGGGGAAGTGTACTGGCACACAAAGCCCCATCTCATAAGCAAAGGAAGAGCAGATGCTGTCCCTGGGCACGGGATTAGAGGACAATGTGATTTATTTAGCTAAGATCTTACAGCAACTGTTACTCAGAGCATTGCTGCTGCTGGTGGTTACCAGAGCCTGAGCAGATGGCCACTGGGGAGCCACTGCTGTGTAGAAACCTCTGTGGTGGGGACTCTGATCAAGAAGGTTGAAAATTTATCACTATTTTGGGAAGCGAGATCTTCTGTGCAGAATTCCCTGGGGAAAAGGACCTGGGATCAGCAATGTTTCTCAAGATGCTTAGCAAGATTTTCAGAAGCAGGGAGTTGCCTGCCTGTCTTTGGCTTCAATGACAATGCAGACCTGACCTTATACCTCTTGACTTGGGTGAGAATTAAACAATGATAAAGAAACAGTGCATTAGGGGTGGGTCTGGGCACCCCTCACACCCAAACAACTTTGACAAATCTGGAGCATAGGAAGCAGTTTGTATGGAAAAGCACAACATAGCAAGGAGAGAGGCACATTCCTTCCTATTACCCCTCTCCTAAGCACTCTGCACATACAGAAATTTGGTTATGGTCACACCAGCAGGCAGGTTAGTCACAAAGAGAAGGGATGGAGATACAGAACAAAACACAGACAGCTGATATTTCAGATTTCAGAGGGCTGACACGTGGGGAGAGAAAGCATTCAGTGAGCCATGGCAGCACAGGACAGCCAGAGGAACTGACCTCACTCAGCACTTAAATAGAAACTCATCTAACAACTCCTGAAATTACCAAAAATGCAGGAAACAAACAGCAAAAAGAGCAAGCAGTCATCTCTCTTGCCTCCCAACCCAGAATTCCATCAGGCAGGGACAAGCATAGCAAGAAATCACTCATTTACCCCTCATGTCACATCCTTGCCTACCTTTTGAGAGACAAACACCACTAATAAAGGCCTTTCTTCCATGTTAGCCAAACAGAACAAACCTATCTATACCAACTCTGTTACCATCAAACACCAACTCATCTTTCATGATCAGGAAAGAAAAGATCTCCCATAATCAGAGATTTTAAAAGAGAAAACCAAAACACATGGGAAAAGTCAATCAGAGTGTTTATGGGGAGACAGAGCTTGGTCCAGCCCCTCCAATCTACAGTGCAGCAAACCCCTCCTTTCCTCCCCTGAAATTTATCAGTAAAAATGGTCTCAGGTCTGCATCCACTGCAGCAGCAGGCTCTAATGGATTCTCTTTGGGGTTTTTTTTCTACCATTCCTGAAGGAATTTTGAGGCCTGGAGAGTAGGATGGGGAAGAATTACTACTGCAGCAGCAACTAAAGGGACAGCCAAATGTTTTGTAACTTCAGCACCTCTGTCTCCAAACAGGCACAGAAAGGAAATGCCCCATGCCTGATTACCACTAAAGACCATAAATCATCAACTGGAGCATGCAACATGAAGCATTTATCAAAACCATTTTTTTCATTGCCCCAAAACAGTCTCATTTCACACAACAGCTTCCCAGAGGCAATACTGGGTTACAGAATGTCACATGGGCAGAACAACATAGCAAGCAAAGGGCAGCCTAAGCCCCACTGCCTTCTAGGTCACATTATTCACTGTAGGATCCCTACACAGATATCTTATTTTGTAGACATGAAAGCAAACACAGCAGAACTCACCAGGACTGCAGGAGATGGGACCCAGCTGATGGTGTTGGACCAAGGTGGTGATGTTGTGAGTGATGCTGTGATCCTGGGGACTGGTTTGTGCTGCCTCTGTACACAGCCATGTCCTGTTTCATCCCTGCAGAGGATGGAAAAAAAAAAAAATAACAGCCATGGAGCTTTCCCTCCTAATCACAAGAGACTGCATTCTTCAAGTGAAAATCATGCATTATTGAGATGATCACGAAAATACAGCTCACTCTGAGCTGCAGCACCCTGGCTGCACCACCCAGGACATGTAACAGGCAAAATGCTAATCTGGGATATTGGATCAAATCTTTTAATACAGCACAGTTAAACTGGTAGCACATTTCACCTGAAAAAGGTTTCCCTCTTGCACTGCTCCTGTGAGGCAGAAGCTGAGCTGTGGCCTTTACAGAACATGGTTTGGATGGCTGATATTCAAATGGTGGCTCTGGAGCTCTGCCCAGCACACAGAACCTCCTGGCTAGTGCTGTACAGACATAAAACTGAGATGTCCCTGCTCTGTATTGAGGTCTGTGCCTCAGCTGTCACACCAAGACAAGAAGCCTGATGCTCAGTTTAACAGAGTTCCTGCCCATGAAACCAGGCTGTGTCTTGAAAGACTCCAGGTCTGAATCCTTTCCCTCTCTGCTAATAATAGGAATGGTCTCACTTCTATTCTGCAAACCCCGTGG
This sequence comes from Heliangelus exortis, assembly GCF_036169615.1. Taxonomy (NCBI): domain Eukaryota; kingdom Metazoa; phylum Chordata; class Aves; order Apodiformes; family Trochilidae; genus Heliangelus; species Heliangelus exortis. Next base: position 3,056,816 of record NC_092447.1, read on the forward strand.
ATGTTCAGTACACCTAAACTACTTTTTTTTTTCCTTGCTGTGGCACATCCCTGCATGATTTCTTCTCATGTCAAGGACTGGACCTGCTGGGAACAGTGAGGAGAAATGTTTGATCTCTCATCAAAAAAAAAAGTAGTTTAGGTGTACTGAACATCCTTGGGGTTTGCAGAATAGAAGTGCTATAGGCTGTAAAAATAATGAAAGACAAATTACTTCACCATCCCATATAATGCAACCTGGATCCTAAGTCTGTGTAACCCCTTCTTGCCATCCCCTCAGTAAGGGTGTGTGAATGAAAAATAACCTTTCTGAGGGAAGCCCTGGGCTCTCCTCAGGGGAGGAACTGGGTTTTTTTATACCAATGTCAGGAGATCTGTTCTGACTGAGCCTGGGAGAAGACCTGGCATGCTGAAAACCAACTACTTTTCTCCCTGTGTGGTATCAAGGTGGAAATCCTCTTGTTGGAACAGAAGCTGCTGGTGAGCTGAAAGTCCTCAGAGTGAATCCAAACTGCAAATCCAGCACTGAAGATATTTACATGTAAATCCACCTCAAAAGCTCCCTGGCAAACTGTTTGCAGGGTACTTTCTGAGTTGCCTTTTGTGTCTGAAAATGAGTGGGCTACCAAGTCAAAAGAAGAAACTCCCCATCCTCAGCCCAGAGGATGTGGGAAGCCCAGCAAAGGTACAAGAATTCACTTGCCCCACACAAACCACAAAAAAAACAAGTGTTCAAGACCAAAAAAACAAGTGTTGTCCCCTCACATGCATGTAATGGCCTGTGGCAGCAGTAAGCATGCTATCTTTGTACCTTTGGACCACCCAAAAGCTTCTGATGGTTCCTTGCTCTGCTTTTCCATTACCAGCACAGCCAGAAATAGTCACCTCCTGTGCCCCAAAATGGAGAGGAACACTGTAGGTATTACACAGCAGCCTATTTCAGCTCCTCAGAAGATGCCAAAGCTATTGCTTGCCCCTCTAATGAGCCTGAGAAAGCAGACGTGGAGCAAGTACCAGGGGGAGGAAAAACAGCCCTAATTTTTCAAGTTATATTTAGGTCTCAGTAGGTTTTTTTTTTTTCCACTCCATCTTCCTCCCTGCAGCAATGGCTGATTCCTTTTCCCCAGGGATCCCTCCCCTCCAGATAATGATGAGTGATGCACCAGAGGAGACTTTTCCTACCCAGAGCTGTTGTACCATGGCAGGGATGCTTTCTCCATCCTCTGCTACAGCATTTCCATTCTGAAAGGGCCCTTTCCATCGCCTGCAGGGCCAGAGCAGTGAAGGCAAAGCATCATCCAGAAGACTGGAGCTGTTGTTGTCTGCCTTCAGCCTCTCTTTGCCAAGCAGAGGAACCACAAGCCTTTGGGAAAAGCTTCCAAACAATGCCCTATGCTTAGAAGATGACTAAGCTGAAATAGCCTTAGCAGTTTCTGTTTTCCAGCAACACCAAGGAGATTCCACTGGAGTCAGGCTGGTGGCTCTCCTCCAGACACAGCCTTTGCCTCATCATCATTCACAGCAAATCCTGGTGTCTATAAATAGACAGGACAGCATTTCTGGCCTTTCAGTAAGGGCTTAGAGAGAAAGAAAGTCTCAAAAATTGTGCAGCAGCTCCTGGGGGTAAAGGGAAGAGAGGCAACCAAGCAAACCCTCAGTGTTCTCCAGGCCAGTGTCCTTAACAGACTGATGGGCAAGGAAAGGGCTGGAAGCTGGAACACAGGAGACAGAGAGCTCAGACTCATGATCCACTTTTAACAGAAAAGAGATGAGCCCTAAGCTAAGAAATCCAGATTTTTCTCACATTAAGGTATTCAAGCTGTTGGGTCAGGAAGGATGGGGCTGTGCTAGCTGCACCTGCACTCCAGGCTGGGCACTTCATCCAGTGATAAATCTCTGGTTGTGCTCAGGGCTCAGCTGCCCTGGGCTTGGCACACATTAATGCTCTCAGGCAGCCTCTGGATCAGAACTGACCTTGTCCTGCCAGCTGGAAGTGTGGTCCCACTGCACTACTGCCTGCAATATATCACATGCATACAGTTCTGAGGAGGAAGGTCAGACCTCATTTCTCCCTGCAGCATCCAGGAATGTTTCCCTCAGCTTCTCCACAAAGCTTTCTTGCCTACATTTAGCTGCTCTTCAGGATCCATCACCCCTCTTGTACCATACCCAGCTCAGAGGTATTTGCTGCCCTGACCCCTGATGCTCTGCATTTGGGCAGCCAGAGGAACAAGGTCCTTGGAGCAAGCCCAGGGCTTGTTGAGAAGTCACCATCAATAAAATTAAACACAGTTAGGGGAACTGGTAACTCTAGAAGGTCAGGGAAGCTGGAGGGGTTTCTGCTGCCAGCAGTTTGTGCCTCACCCTGTGGGATGGGGCTCAGGGCTGTCCCAGCACAGATGGTTCACATCCCATTCCCCTTGCCAGCCAGCACATCTCTGCATGGCATCTCCACCTGGATAACCCAGGATCCCATCTCCTTGTATCCTAATTCCACCAGATAAGGAGCTATCATCAGGCCCAACAGTGCAGGGTTGGGTTTTTTTTCATCTTTAAACTGGTGCAAAATGTATGATCTCACAGATCATCTTTACAAAACTGCAGATGACCTATTTTTGTTCCACTGATGGAGGCACTTGGTGTTATTTTAACAGCTCAGAAACCCCTCTGAGATTTTATCCTAACTAGGTGCTAGTCAGGAAGCAACTTCTGATATTTTAAGGCACTGAAAAGTGCAAGCAATGGCAACTATTGCTGTCAAAGTAAATGACCACACATTATCTGACAGTGTGGGGGTTTTTTAGTGGCTAAGCAAACATAACCCATACACTGTTACTGATCAGCAGAAGGTCACTTCAGCTTCTGTAATTGCTTGGCAGGGTTTACTCCCTAGGGTCTTGGTCAAAGCCCTTGAATATCTGGGAATGAGAGCTTAATTCAGAGGGCCCATCATTAGATAAGCCCCGGGAGGGAGAATGGGATCTATCAAATCTCCTTGGCTGTACTGAACAGGAAGGTCTGGTGGGAATAAATCCCCAATGTAGATGGGAAACCAAGAAGACAGCACTGAAATATTTAGAAACAAGAGCCCAGACTGAATATGCCACATCTCTGCTATTTTATATGCACAGGAACCCTGAAAACTGCCCAGCTTGGGAGGTAGGGCTGTGCTCCAGCTTTTCTACTGCTTTATGGTACAGAAGGGAATGCAAACTCTTTATAGCCATTAGTTTCCAAATTTTGGTCCACCAGGCCATGGCCAGTAAGGGGCAGGTGGTCCCCAGATGGTGTTAGTGAGTATCCTGTGGCTGTGAGGAAGGTCTTGACGTTTTCCATTGGAATATTTGAAGGCTGAATATTTGGCCTTGCAGACCAAAATTGGGGAACTGTTGTTCTGTGAAGCTGTTCCTAAGGGAATAAGAAGCCTGTCCAGCTGGGATTTGTCTCTTCATTTATGTACATCAGTAAGGTGCTCTCTATGCAGCACTAAAATACAAATAATGTAATAAAATGACAACAGAAATTATTATCAGTTCGTGAAGACAACAGAAATGTCTTTACTCCACCCTGAGTGCACAAAGTCCAAGGCATCCCCAAAGCCAACATCCTTCTATTTTTGGCAGGTCCTACTCCATTCTGAATACTACACCTTCCCCATCCCTTCAAGCTTTTGCTGATGGAGCTCTGGAAAGAAGACAGCAGGAAGACCAAGGGCCTGGGGATGCAGGACCACTCACCATCATCTGCCAGAATGTGCAGGTAGGGATCCACAGACACATCCAAACCACACACAGTTTGGAGGGTAAATTTCCAGCAGCTGGGTTTTCCCCCCACCAGCTTCTCCTCTGGTTTCCTTTCACTGCCTACATCAGAAGTTAGAAATTTAAGTTTTCTACAAGCTTTTGAATGACACAATTAACCACAGGCACAGAAGACATCAGGGTCCTCAAATCTGCCCTTAGCATGGGGTGGGGGGGCCCCATCCTTAGCTCACTTCAGCAGTTTTATACCAGCATAAATTTACCAATTTCAGAAGAGTTTCCTCTACCCCCATTCACAAGGGGGTGTGTTTCACACAAAGGTAAAGCAAGAGGTGCCTGGTCCTGCCTCCCCTTAGCAAATCAGATCTCAGAAAAAAAAAACCCTTGCACTTTAATGAAGGTCAAACAGCCTGGAATTTTTTCTTACAGCCCCTGAGAATAACCAGCCAGCCAGGGCCTCAGAAACGTTGCCTGTTTGTCTGCAGACATGGGGAAAGGATGGATGTTGTTTTTGGGAAGTATTGGCTGTCACAGTGCTTTGATGCCAAAGGTGAGTTGGCTCCCCTGGGTCTCTCAGATGAAGGAGAGTGGCAATTCCTGGGGCAAAATTTAGGTGGGAGCTGTGGTTTCCTACCAGAAAGTGTTGCTTTCAGCTGTTACAAGTGGGATGGAAATCATTCTTCTCTGAGGCACTAAGCCTGACTTAAAGAGAACTTCAAAACCATCAGCAACACTTTCTGATCCTTAATTTTCTCAGATTCCTGCTGTTTTTACATGGGGGAGGGAAAAAAACTGCTTGGCAGCCAGGTCCAGGCAGCACCTTGTGGTGAAATAAGGTAGAAAGAGGCAGGATGCTCTCTGCTTCTCCCCATCAAATAATTCCAGCAACTTCTTCTGACCTTTCTCTCCCAGGAAGGTACGTGCGTAGCAACCTGAACATGCCTCACAGCTTACCTCAAAGAAGTGGTGGTTTCAGGGATTATGAAAAAGATGCTCCCATCACTGTGCTGGGCTGCACACAGGCAAGGCTGGTTGGTAAGTTGTGCTCAGCAGCCAAGAGCTGGCCCAGGAAGTTTTGCTCTCTCCCCCCCCTGCACCCAGGCAGAGGATGAGAAAGTGCGTGGCAGGGAAATAATGAGTTGGGTGCCCTGAGTTGATGGGGTTGAGATGTGTCAAGAACCTTTGCAAAGCCCCTTCTCTTTCAAAGGAAACCTTGTCTCCTTCAGCTGCTGCAGAAAAAGCTGAAGGAAAAAAAAAGAAAAAAGAAAGAAAAAAGTAAAAAAAAGAAAAGAAAAAGGAAAAAAAAAAGAAAGAGAAAGAAAGAGAAAGAAAGAGAAAGAAAGAGAAAGAAAGAGAAAGAAAGAGAAAGAAAGAGAAAGAAAGAGAAAGAAAGAGAAAGAAAGAGAAAGAAAGAGGAAGAAAGAGGAAGAAAGAGGAAGAAAGAGGAAGAAAGAGGAAGAAAGAGGAAGAAAGAGGAAGAAAGAGGAAGAAAGAGGAAGAAAGAGGAAGAAAGAGGAAGAAAGAGGAAGAAAGAGGAAGAAAGAGGAAGAAAGAGGAAGAAAGAGGAAGAAAGAGGAAGAAAGAGGAAGAAAGAGGAAGAAAGAGGAAGAAAGAGGAAGAAAGAGGAAGAAAGAGGAAGAAAGAGGAAGAAAGAGGAAGAAAGAGGAAGAAAGAGAAAGAGAAGAAAGAGAAAGAGAAAGAAAGAGAAAGAGAAAGAAAGAGAAAGAGAAAGAAAGAGAAAGAGAAAGAAAGAGAAAGAGAAAGAAAGAGAAAGAGAAAGAAAGAGAAAGAGAAAGAAAGAGAAAGAGAAAGAAAGAGAAAGAGAAAGAAAGAGAAAGAGAAAGAAAGAGAAAGAGAAAGAAAGAGAAAGAGAAAGAGAAAGAAAGAGAAAGAGGGAAAAAAAGAGGAAAAAAAGAGGGAAAAAA